>NW_026623050.1:6077000-6758500 GCF_023065955.2 Ursus arctos
CTCAGGTCATGATCCCAGGGTCCTGGGATGGAGCCCTCCATCGGGCTCCTTGCTCAGCAGGGAGCCTGCTTCTCCCTCTCTTCCCTGTTTATACTCTCTCACTATCTTTCTTTCTCTCTCTCTGTCAAATAAATAAATGAAAATCTTAAAAAAAAAAAAGAACAGGTGTTGTACACACACACACACACATATATACACACAGTGGAATATTACACACCCATCAAAAAATGAAATCTTACCATTTGCTACAACATGGACGGAACTAGAGCAAAGCAAGTCAATCAGAGAAAGACAATCATCATACAATTTCATTCCTCTGCGGAATTTAAGAAAGAAAACAGAGGATCATAGGGGAAGAGAGGAAAAATAAAATAAGACAAAATCAGAGAGGGAGACAAACCATAAGAGACTCTTAATCACAGGAAACAAACTGAGGGTTGTTAGAGGGGAGGTGGGTGGGAAGGTGGGGTAACTACATGAGGACATTAAGGAGGGCACATGATGTAATGAGCACTGGGTGTTATATGCAACTGATGAATCACTGAACCTACTTCTGAAACTAATAATATACTATGTGTTAATTAATTGAATTTAAGTTTTATTTTTTAAAGATTTTATTTATTTATTTATTTGAGAGAGAGAGAATGTGAGAGAGAGAGAGAGCATGGGGGGGTGGTCAGAGGGAGAAGCACAGCTCCCACTGAGCAGGGAGCCCGATACAGTACTCAATCCTGGGACTTCAGGATCATGACCTGAGCCAAAGGCAGTCACTTAACTAACTGAGCCACCCAGGCACCCTGAAATTAAATTAAAAAAAAAAAAGAGTAGGGGAGACTGAGTAAGGACAAAGGGGTATCATGAAGAAATTTTTGAGGGGTGATAGAACTGTTCTATATCTTTACTATGATGGTACTACTCTACACATTTGCCAAACTCAGAACTATACACTAAAAAAGAGTAAATTTGGGGGTGCTTGGGTGGCTCAGTTGGTTAAGCATCTGACTTTGGCTTGGGTCATGATCTCAGGGTCGTGGGATCAAGCCCCACATTGGGCTCCTCGCTCAGCAGGGAGTCTGCTTGTCCCTGTGCCCCTCTCCCCCATTCATACTCTCTCTCTCTCAAATAAATAAATAAAATCTTTTTTAAAAACAGATAAATAAAAACAAATTAAATTAAATTAAAATTAAAAAGAGTAATTTTACAGTATGTGTATTATTAAATTAGAAACAAGTCAAAGAGAGCAACCCTCTTGGGCCCCCTCCCTCTTTGGGAGCTCTGTACTATCCCTTAATAAACCTTGCTTTGCTACCCACCAAAAAGAAGAAGAAGAAGGAGAAGGAGAAGAAGAAGAAGAGGAAGAAAAAACAAACAAATCAATGAGATACAATGTTAATAGATAAGATTTAATATCATAAAGTTAGAAACTGTCTCCAAATTAATCTATAAATTCAAAGCAATTTCAGTCAAAACCCCAAGAGCAATTTTCACAAGACTTGAAAAACCAGTCTAAAATACAAAAAGAACTAAAAACCAAAAATAGCGAAGATGGTTCTGGAAAAGAATAAGATGGGGAGATCCAGCCTACCAGATATCAAAAATTATTACACAACTAACAAGAGTTAACACACAGTAATGGTGCCGGACTCGATGCAACAAAACAGAGAGCTGAGCTAGACACGGCATTTTTAACAAGCCACCTGCAGTTCTCGACGCATGTTAGAAACATTAGCTGCATCTGCACAAGGTCTGGGCCGCGGACGTGAAGGAGAAGCCATCTTCCCAAGCTCCTGATAGGAAGTTGGCAAGAAATACCAAAGGCGGTCATCTCTGTATGTCTAGTCACTTTCGTGGTCCTGCGGGACCGGTGGCAGTGCCAGAAGGAGCAGCAGCTTTTTGATTTCGGTCATGGAGGTGCAACCTAGGAACCAACAATCCGAGGGAAGTCCCCTCCCATGATTTCCTTTCCGGCTGGCCTTCCACTGAGTTTGAGAAACTGAACTTCTGGTATTCAATCCTTGTTTGCTGGAAATGCCCAGAGCGCTTTCTATTTCCTGCACTAAATCGTAACAGACAAACACCCCGAGAGTTTTATAACACAGAGCCTAGTCCATAAATCAAAAGAATAAATGAGGGATGCCCTCGTGGCTCAGTCGTTAAGCATCTGCCTTTGGCTCAGGTCATGATCCCAGGGTCCTGGGACTGAGCCCCACATCGGGCCCCCTGCTCAGTGGGGAGCCTGCTTCTCCATCTCCCTCTGCCTGCCACTCTATTTGTGCTCTCTGTCTGTCAAATAAATAAATAAAACCTCAAAAAAATAAAAAGAATAAATGAGTATGGATTCATAACGTTGCAAAGATTTTTTTCACCATAAGGTGTCAAATTTTTGTTTGCCACAGCTTAAAACAAATAGTCCCATATCGCCGACGGAAAAACTGATCTCCAGGACACCTGGCTGGCACAGTCAGTTAAGCGTCCGACCCTTGGTTTCAGCTCGGGTTGTGATCTCAGGGTGGTGAGATGGAGCTCGGCATCCAGCTCCCGCACTCAGCGGGGGTCCGCTCGAGAATCTCTCTCCCTCACCCTCTGCCCCGCCCCCGCTAGTGCTCTCTCTCTAAAATAAATAAATTAATCTTTTTTTAAAAAGTGATTCCTTAAAAAACATCAAGTTTAGATATTTTAGGAAAAGAAAAGGAAGTCAGGCCAGGTAAGGTCCTACTAAATACATACCACACGGTCTTTGACCCAAACTTTATTTTTAAAATTATTGAACCTTTTTCATATTAAGAGTCAAGGGTGGCATAGTAGATATTAGAATACAAAGATTTCTTATGAAAAAAAAGTTTACAAATGAGCATTAACGAAGTACAGCTGTGAACAAATAAGCCACACTCCAAAAAAAACCAAAAAAACAAAAGAGGGAGGGGGAGGAGTAGGCAAGGGACACAGAAATCTCGTTATAAATGATCTAAAGTAAAATCCAAGAAGAAATCTATGAGTGCTCCCAAAACGCAGCCTCTAAAGAGGAGCCCTTAAGTGGGATGTTAACAGCCTTGGTTTATCAAGTGCTAGAGTTCAGGAGAAGGACTTAAAATAATTTCTAAACAGCAAAGTACCTTGAAGGACGCTGGTTCCGGTGAGAGCACCTCCAAAGAAGTACTTGAACCTCTGCTCCCAGGACGTGTTCTTGAATTTGAGGCTGGTTTTGAAATTCCATCTAAGTTTCCCTTTATAATGTCCATTGATACCCTGAAATAAACCAGAATTTAAGGGAACTTATGACCTGTATGCTTACATGTTTCATTAGAGTTAATGCACAATTAACCCGGAATCTTTGTTAATAAGGATTATGTTGCTACCAAAGTCACCCTACCCTAATTTCATCAAAAGACGTCTGTGTCCAGGGATTTTTGGTGTGACACCACCCACAGGCCTATCACCCCTCTGGCTCCCTATTCCCAGTGCTGTTTTCTGAAGCCAGGATTATTAGGCAGGATGGTTTTAAACCAGTGGGAGAACTTGGGCACTGCAGGCACCTTGATCCTTCCAAACTGTGCCCTTGATCAGGACCCTTTCAGATCTGTGCAGTAACGTTGGGGTATCATGCATGCTGAGAAAATGGAAGAAGTAGGGAGAATTCCGGCTTTCGCCTTCTCATACTTAGCTTTACATACAAATGGATCTTCCAACAATCCTTCCCTAAATTTCATAATTTCCCTCAATTTCTATTAATTATGAATTAAACCATTTCTCTCATAACAGAAAGAGGAAAGGCAATTGCCTCTGGCCCAAGCAAGTGTAACAATGTCCTTTTTTTACTCTACAAAATAACTCATCTTTCTTTCTTTTTTTGGGCAGCAGAGGCAGAGCCCAGGGAAGTTTTGGATACAGGAGGAAGCACAAACATAAACAACCTGATGCGGGGTAATATGATTTGGCCTCCAACCATTCAGTGTGCCGAAGCAGTTGCCGAAGGGACCAGTAGGTCAACCCTTTCCATCTTAGCAAGTGACAAAGGCCGCGATCTCAACATTCTTCAAACTCGGCAAAAGCATCTGGGCTCACTCAGGAAGGCGCTGACATTATTATTGTGGGAGGACGGATCGCCCTGGCCCATCACGTCACAGTCAAAAAGCATAAGTCACCGAAAGGCCAAAAGTCTTGTAAATGCCGTGAGCGGCCTGTCGGGGGAGACTTACTGTAGCTCACAGGGGGAGCGATGAGATGGAAGCATTTGCCGAGCCGGTACAGTACTTGTCAGTAAAGGGAGAAGAAGCACAGAGAACCATCCGTGACATGGATCATCTAAAAGGCTCCGGAAATTTTTCAATTTGCTTTAGAAATGGGTCTGTTCTATTATTTTGTTCTGAAAATAATAAATGAAATAAAATATAGTTCCCAAGGTAGGTGGGGACACAACTGACAATCTTACGACTTTGCCTGTGTAGAAAAAAGTCATGGATAAGGGGCATTGAATTAGGATCTGATAGATGTATTTTCAGTGTTTAAGAAGAAATCTCAATAGCCACATAGAAATTCCACAAGAGGGGCGCCTGGGTGGCACAGCGGTTGGGGGTCTGCCTTCAGCTCAGGGCGTGATCCCGGCGTTATGGGATCGAGCCCCACATCAGGCTCCTCTGCTATGAGCCTGCTTCTTCCTCTCCCACTCCCCCTGCTTGTGTTCCCTCTCTCGCTGGCTGTCTCTATCTCTGTCAAATAAATAAAATCTTTAAAAAAAAAAAAAAAAAGAAATTCCACAAGAAAAATAAAACATCGTCAAAGAAAGTAATCAAATGATAATTAAATACGTCTAGTGACAGAAGCACTAAGTGTTGATTTAACCCAATCCTGTGTCTTACCTGTATTGAGTGTATCTGGGGAAGAATATGTAAAAAGAGACGTAGTATAAAATATCTAATCTCTCATAATAGGAAATCAGAGAGAATGCCCAAAAATTGATAAAGCCAAGCAATAGTTAAATAAGCATAATATTTACGAGTTCAGGGTGGTTGCCTCTGCAGAGTGAGACTAGGAATTGCTTCTCTTTTCTTCTATCACAAATGTTATAGTAGAGTTAGACATTTTTTTACTATACTACTTTAATAAAAGTAAAAACTAATTTTCAAAATAATAAATAAATGTGAAATAAGAAATCTCCAAGGGACTGAAAGGAAATATAAAGATAATTTATGTAATAAGTTAATAACTTACTAAAGATAACACCAAGAGCATAAATCAAAAGGAAGAGACTAACACATTTCATCACATAACATTTAATACTCTCGAACGTCAATAAACAAACAAACAAAAAGAACTCTCAATTAAAGTAAAAGGCCCCTGAGAAACTAGGGAAAATCTATGCAACACAGATGATACACAAAAAGGTTAATGAATTTACATATTTAAAGAAATCTTACCAATCTATAAGAAAAAGAGACATTCCAAACGAATACTGGCTAAGGGCATAAACAAGGAATTCACATAGAGGAATTCACGCCTCCGCACATACACTCAATATAGTTAAGGCATAGTATTTGGTTAAATCAACATTTAATGCTTCTGTCATTAGAAGTGTTTAATTATCATTTGGTTACTTTCTTTGACAATGTTTTATTTTTCTTGTGGAATTTCTATGTGGCTACTGAGATTTCTTCTTAAACACTGAAAATACATCTATAAGATCCTAATTTAATGCCCCTTATCTGTTACTGTTTTCTACATAGGCAAAGAAGGAAGGAAGGAAGGAAGGAAGGAAGGAAGGAAGGAAGGAAGGAAGGAAGGAAGGAAAAAAAATATCCAAAAAAAAAGGAAAAGAAAGAAAATATCTTGCTAAATGTCGATATCTTGCTAAAAAAAAAATTAAATTCTCTAATTAAAGAAATATACACAATGGGACCTGAAAGATGATAACAAATCAGAGAAGTAACAGAGGTGGGTTCTTCTGGATTGGTGGGTTCTTGGATGTTCTTGGTCTTTTTTTTTTTTTTTTAAGATTTTATTTATTTATTTGACAGAGAACAAGTAGAGGGAGCTGCAGGCAGAGGGAAAGGGAGAAGCAGGCTCCCCGATGAGCAGGGAGCCCAATGTGAGGCTTGATCCCGGGACCCTGGATCATGACCTAAGCCAAAGGCAGACACTTAACCGACTGAGCCACCCAGGCGCCTCTGTTCTTGGTCTTTTACTTTACCTTTCACTTATATGTATTTTCTGATTTTCTAATAAGTATATCTTGAATTCACAATTAATTTATTTATTGTAGAAAAATGTCTAGAATATATTAAAGTGTATTCAAAAATAAATAAAAATCACCCAACATTCACCACTCTGAGCTAAAAACCATTGGCATATTTCTTATTCATTTTTGCTCTATGTGTTTCCACCAAAATTGGACTCATATATTTCTCACTTAACATCACATGATGAAGCATTTTCTTATTGCATTAAAGGTATTTCAAAAATAAAATATTATTTACTTCACGATACTCCATTAAGCAGATGATATATGACCAGATTCTAAATTGTAACAAATCACCACTAACACATATCAACTTTTATAACATTCATTTCAAACAAGATTAATTTAAACTTTTTCAGGGGCGCCTGGGTGGGTCAATCAGTTGGGCATCTGCCTTCGGCTCAGGTCATGATCCCAGGGTCCTGGGATTGAGCCCCACATCAGGCTCCCTGCTCAATGGGGAACCTGCTTCTCCCTCTGCCTGCTGCTCCCCCTGCTTGTGCTTTCTCTCATGTGCTCTCTCTCATGCGCGCTCTCTCTCCATCAAATAAATAAAAATCTTTAAAAAATAAAAATAAATAAACTTTTTCATACAGGCTTGTAAGAAATGTAATCACCACGGATCATTTAAAACCAAAATGGGGACACATGGCTGCCATAATTTGGTATTTTTGGATGAAAGGAAGAATTGAAAGAAAATGAATCCTCCTCTGTTTAGTCATAATAAATAGCCAATCTTTTTTAAAAAATGGAATTATATTTATTTTCATGGTTTTAATGTCTAAAAGTTATTTTATGATAGATTTTTTTTACTTTATATATTTACTATGTAAGAAATACATGCCCATGAGAAGCAAAAAGTCAAATAATATAGAAGAGCGTAAAACTTTTTAAAGTCAAAATTTCCAGGGTGCCTGGGTGCCTTAGTCAGTTGAGCGTTGGACTCTTGGTTTTGGCTCAGCTCAGGATCTCATGGGCAGGGGATGAGCCCCAAGTCGGGCTCCCCCTCCCGGGAGTCCACTTGAAGATTCTCTCCCTCTGTCTCTCTTCCTTTGCATGCTCTCTCTCTCTCATAAATAAATCTTTAAAAAAAATATTTTTTTAAACATCAAAATTTCCCTCACCTCAAGAACCACTGTTGATAGACTTGAGGGATCTCGCTTTTGTTAGGCATCTGCAAACCTTCTACCCTTTATACCTACCCCTCACCAACACAAACACAAATGGCACACACAATTTTAAGTGAACCTCTTTGTGTGAATCTTTGTTTAGGGATGCTAAACAAAGTATATATCCAGATGATAAAGTACACTGAGTCAAAGAGTACGTGCTTTTCAACCTTTGGTAGCACGGCACATTGTCCCCCAAAAAGGTTATACCAAATTACACTATCAGCAGGGTGTGATGAAAGTGCCTCTTTCCCCATTCCGGCCCGGGTTCAAGCTGGTTATCATCAAAGCTTTTTCATCTTTGTCATGCTGGTAAGAGTCAAACATATATGTGAGTCCGATTTACATTTCTTTCATTACGATAGAAATTGAGTCTGCAGCCAAATGTTTACTGGCCACCTTTTTCTCCCCTGTGACATACCTATTGGCATCCTTTGCTATTTACGGTCTATTTTAAATGACTGGCAATTAATTTTTAATGTAAGTTTTAGAACTTAACCGCCAGGAGGCACAGGACAGAAGTCCCTGATAGAAGGTCCTAAGGTCAGGAATGTGGAAAAGCTGGCGACAGTCTCCATAGAGGCAGAAGCCTCTGTCTGGATGGGGAAGGCCCGCTCTCTCCCAAGCCCCGCCCACCCCCGGCTGAGCCCGCCCCCTACTAGCCCTGCCCCTTCGCCCTAACAGCCAGTCTCCGGGCCCAGCAGCCGGACACGACTCCGCCCCGCACTCTCATTGGCCCTGCCCCTCTGCCTAACATCCCTTCTGCGGTCCCTGACGCGACTCCGCCCCGCTTACTCCGCGGCAGGTCGCGCGGCGTTGGAGCTGCGGTCCTAACAGGTGTCGTGACTTACCTTGCCCGCGGAAACTCTGGGAGGCAGTCGCCAGTCGGCAGATCATTGACGGACGCAGAAGCGCACCTCTGACACTCAGAGTCACCCCCTGTCCCCCAAAGGGAAGGGGTATTTCCCGCCACCACAGCTTCTCTGGAGGGGGGAAGGAGCTGCGCGTCCAAAGCCCTCCCGCCGCCGGGAACGCTGTTCCCTGAGCAACTAGAAGCACTGGGCTTCCAGTCTCGCGATAAGAGAACAGGGCTGTACCATGCGGAAACAAGGTGTGGGGGGAGCCAGGGGCGTCGAGGAACGCTGTTGGACCTTGGAGAGCTGGGGCAGCCCTACTGTCTCCTCAGTCTTCCTGCGGACGGGGTGGCTGGGAAAAGGGTTGTTCGTATTTAGATTGAACTCGAAAGGAGGACATCTGGATGCTTATGTGGCTCTCTACCGTTAATATGATGCTCTGTAGGTCTGTCATCTTCTCTGAGCTGAGTTTCCTCCTCTGTAAAATGGGAATAATAATTCCTTCCTCTCAAGATTGTTGTGCAGCTCAAAAAGATCATGTATTTGAAATTCTTGCTATATTTTGGATTCCACGTAAATAAAAAATACGAGTTTTGCAAGATTGGGCTACAGTCTAAAAGAGTAATGATTTTTATTTGCATTTTTCCTTTTTTGTGGATTCTCTCATCTTCAGTGCATGACGACTATTTCCATGGGACCCCCAAACTGATTTTCTTCATCCTCGGTACCATCAAATCTCTGCTTTCTAGTATGGACAGCACCTTACAGTTTACAAGGCATTTTCCCATACACAGCCCCTTTAGCCTCATTATCTTAGGTAGGTAGGATGTGTATTCTTTAAGTGTTTTTCAGTGAAGCAAACAGACAAAGGTGAAGTGAGTTGCTCAGGGAACCACAGCTACAATCTAGGGCAGTGGTTTAAAAACTGGGTTTAAAAACCTGGCTGTAAATGCCATTCATATACTGCTAAATCCTGTGTTTCTATCTCCAGCCCAGACTTCTCCCCTGAACTCCACTTTTATTTAACCGACTAGAAGATGTCTCTACTTGGATGTAAGAAGCATCTTGAACCTAACATGTCAAAAAACAAACCTCTCCACAGTCACCCCCACTCCCACTCCACCCTCTTATCTGTCTCAGTAAATGGTAACTCCATCCTGCCAGACTCAGACCAAAAACCTTGAAGTTGTCCTCAATTCCCCTTGCTCTCGCACTCTACAATTTGTTATAAATCCTATCAGCTTTAACTTAAAATATATCCAGAATCTACCTCTCACCACCTTCCGTGCTTCCTTTCCGGACCATACTGCCATCATCTGTCACCTAGATTTTTGTAACAACCTCCTTCTTCATTGTTGCCTTCCTTGCCCCTACTACTTTCAAACAGCAGCCTGAATGATGCCTTCAAAACCAAAGTCAAACGATGTCACTCCTCTGCTCAGGACTCTCCATGGCTCCCCATATCCTATAGAGCCCTTATAATGCCCACAGATCCTGAAGGACCAGGCCCTCTGTTTGCTCTCAGACTCTAGTCCTACCACCCTCTCTCTGGTAAACTTTGCTTTGCCTCACTGTCCTCCTTGTTAGTGTTTCTGCATAGGAACTTCTTCCCAGCATTGATCAGGATGCTTGCATGTTTTTCCAAATTAAAAAAAAAAAAAAAAAGTTGAGAAATCAGGGAAAGTGGAAAAGGTATTCTAATTCTCCTATAAGAATTAAACTTTATCAGCATAGAGATGTTACTGAAGAAATCCACTCATGTCAAGTTGAAAGCAAAAGCAGGAAATGCTAATGCTCTGCGTGAGAAATTGAGGTCAACATCCTGGGAATCTGGATTGCAGTCACAATCCAATTGGTTAGTCCTGCTCGGAGCCGGTGCCATATTCTAAGTGTGTTTTCCTGGCCATGTCTGCTGCTAACAGTGACTCATTCTTGCAAATGCAAATAAAATAAATATGAATAAAATGATACTCATTGTATACTTTATACAAATTCTATGAGTGGTGTTCCAAGAAATAACAAATTTTTACTCAAAAATAAGCCCTTAATTTGGCAATTTTCAACCTGTGATTGTGTGAAGTGCTGTTAACCTTGCTTGAAGATTTGTATGTTACATTATTCCAATGGTACCCACTGATGTTCTCTGTGTTCTCCAGTATTTGAATATTTGCTATAGGCTACAGTTCACAGAAACACCTACAAACACTTTTAAAAAATGATTCAGGTGGTGCCTGGGTGGCTCAGTCAGTTGATCACCTGACACTTTGGTTTAGGTTCAGCTCATGATCTCGCAGTTCTGAGGTTGAGCCCCAAGTCAGGCTCTGTGCTCACCACAGAATGTGCTTCAGGATTCTCTCCCCCTCTGCTCCTTGCCCCCCACCCCATCTCTCTATCTCTCACATGAATGAATGAATGAATGAATGAATAAAATCTTTGTTTAAAAAATGATACAGAGAGCATGATAACAAGAATATGAAGAAGGTTGAAAATATTTTAAGAATAACTTAAGATTTTGAAAACTGCCAACAGTTTCGATTTCTTGTTTCTGCTTCCCGAAGATAACTATGTTGGGAATTGGGAAACACTACTCCGTGTTGTTCCTCCAAGATGGAATAATCCCCTACACACACACACACACACACACACACACACACACACACACCCCCAGCCCTCTGCCTCCTCTGCCAGGAATACAGTTGCCCAACTATCCGTATGGCTCATTTCCTCAGCCGTCTGCTTCCTCAGGTGGGTCTTTCCTGACCACCTTGTATAAAATAATCATCCCCGGGGGCACCCGAGTGGCTCAGCTGGTTAAGCTTCTGATTCCTGATTTCGGCTCGGGTCGTGATCTCGGGGCTGTGGGATCAGGCTCCGTGTCAGGCTCCGCACTGGGCACGGAACCTGCTTAAGACTCTCTCTGCCGCTCCCCACCTCCCTCTCGAAAAGGAAAAGGAAAGGATTAAAAAGAATTGAAAAGAATTATAATAATAATCCCCGTCTCCACACTCCTTATGCTCTGTTCCCTTAACTTTTTTTTTAATAAGGAGAAGAGATAACATTGTTTGGATTCTGATACTAAATAGCTGGTTTATTCTGGTTTATTCTGGGTAAATCTGTAAACTTTTGTAGGCCGTAATTTCCTCATTAGAGAAATGTGGTTGGACGAGTTTTGTGGTTCTTAACTTGACTGCATTAGAATCACCCGGGGAGATTCATAAGCTACTGATCCTAGGGCGAATCTGAGAGCCAATGAACCTGAAATTCTAGGGCTTCTCAAACTTTAATGTGCAGATCAATCAACTGGGGCTCTTGTTAAAATGCTGAGTCATTGTGTCAGGTGGGACCCATGAGTCTAACAGGCTCCCAGGTGATGCCAATGCTTCTGGTCCACCGACCCCTGGAGTAGCTAGAAAATAGATGAACCCCAAATGTCTGCCCAGTTCTAATAGTCCATGAATAAAGGCCACTCTTTCCATTTTTATTTTTGGCGACTAATGGTGCTCATTAAGAAAGTAACATATTTCAGATTTCTTGGGGATGTGGGGAGAGAAAACCAACTAAGAAATCAAGGCTATGACCTGTGCCTTTCATTTTTTAAACTGTTGCTTTTAAAATCTATACAACAGAAGATACATAAAAAGCAAGTGAAAAGAAAATTCAGGTTCAACAGAAGCTTAGTGTCTCTTCACCGTAGCCTTACCAAACTAAGTGCCCATTGACGTCATTTTGCATGAAACTCATCTTGTTTTCTGTCCTCGTTTTGTTTACTTCCTGCTGTACCTTTAGAGAACTCCCAATGGCTGTAGGTGCCTTGAGGGCAAATTTTAACAAATTGTATTTGTTGTGTATTAGCACACAATACACTATCTCTTTGTTTTTAATTTCCTGAAATACTTCTGTGTCCGTTGTTGCAGGTGACACCCTCCAAATCATTCATATTCAGATCCGTCAGGGAGCGCCATATTTTTCTCTGCTGTTTTCTGAAGTGTTGTGTTCAAAAAGCCCAAACATATTCTAGAAAGTATTGTGCCTTTCAAAATAATTCATAAAGATTTCGTCCAGAGTCAAGATATTTTAAGTCACAACGTCCCTGGTCTCATTCCAGGTTGGTGACAATATGGCAGTGTTGGTTTCAGAGTTGGTTTTTGTTTTAAATGTCTCTCTACTCTTGACCTTCCTCTGCTAAGTGGAGTCAGATTCGAACGAATGAGAGAGAGGCCACATTGTATTCCATCTGGGTCCCAACTACCATTCCAGCTTTGTTGCCCCAATTTCCGTTTTCTTGCCATAAGCTTCAGCCGACTATGACAGCATACTAGGAGCAGGACCTCACGAAGCCTTGTATTACAGATTTTATGAGCTAAACTAAATAGCCACTTATTTTGGAGGGCAGTTAAAAACGTACGCCACTGGAGAGCTGCCACGTCCCATGAGTCTGTGGCTTAGCGTAAGTAAAAAATAACATTTACTGAGTGTTTGGGACACGCTGTAGATGTACCATCTCACTTCACTTCATAACATCCTATGAGGCGGCGCTATTATCATGCGGATTTAGAGTTGAGGAGCGGGGAGCACAGAGAGGTTAAGTCATTCTTCTGAGGTCACTCAGAAACTAACTGGTACTGAATTTCCACCCCAGCTCCAAAGCCTGCTCTCTTCACCTCCTCACTGGGCTGAACTCAAAAAAAGAGGTTATTTGTATCCACTAGATGGCGCTGATTGTCTTTTGTTAAAAACAACTCTCAAACCCACTTTCCTTAGATTTTAGGTGTGATTCCAGAAACCACTGAAACCAAGTATCCTGTATGTTTGAACTGTGCTTGGATCCATCTTTAAAGAGCCATTTGAACTGGAAAAGTGAAAATTAAATGTCAAAAAACCAAAATGAATTTTTTAAAATATCCTAGTATATATTATAAATACCAAATATCAAATAACCATTGGTCACTTTTAAAGACTGACGTTCTCACACATTTGTATTTATAGAAAATCTGTAGACTTAAAAAGAAGTCCATGTTTTATTTCATTTGCCCCTTTTATACCAAGCTCGCTCCCTCCAAATCCTGCATGGCCACAGTGCCATCCATATAACCAAGAGGCATGAACAGGAAATTAAATAAAGCCTTAAAGAACAAAAAGCAAGTTCTGTAGCAGGTAACCCTATTTTTCTTCAAAGTAAAATGCATTTTTAGTGTGTGTTCAGTAATTTTTTTAAAAAAAGATTTTATTTATTTGAGAGAGAGCACCGGAGTGTGAGAGCAGATGCAGGAGGAGAAGGAGAAGCAGGCTCCCCACTAGGGAGCCCGATGCGGGGGGGGGGGGGGGGGGGGGGCTCCACCCCATGACCCTGGGATCATGACCTCAGCCGCTTAACAGATTGAGCCACCCAGGTGCCCCCCTTTTCTTAGTACTTTTTAGTACTTCAAAGTTATGAAATGAAACTGCTGAAAATGGGTTCTCAGATTTTGTGGTTCACAGGGATCATTTCATGGGTTACTTACAATGTTCATTTTCATCCCTATTCCGTGACTTAGTAGGTCTGGGGTCAAGCGCAGGAATCTGCATTTTAACAAATACCTTGGTGATTCTGGTGCAGAAGCAGCACGAGCATGCTTTGAAAAACACTAACTTAACAACACCGACTGTTTTAAAGAGTAAATGGTGAGGAGGCCACTGCTCTGCAAGGCGCTATGGAGCCCCTGGAACTGCAAGACACTGAGACCCCCAGGACCTCCTTTGTAAATAGTGATGGAAAAAACTGGAAAATGTTCTCCTATCCCACTTCCTTGATTCTGAACCTTTCTCCCCTCTTCCTGTCTACTGTGGAGTGCTGCGCAGAATCGAGTGCTAGCCAGAGAATGTTCCCCCTGTAAAACACTGAGGGGAGAACAAATTTGCCACTTTTCAGTATCTGTTAGCCCGAGCACACAACGATACCCCTTGAAAGGAGTTAGCCCAGGCATTGTCATATGACCTTGTTTAACTTGTCCCGGCGATAGGAATTTCAGTGTTGGCGGGGGGAACCAAACTACGCCAGGAGACAGAGAAGCATAAAAGCCACACACGCACAGTGCAGCCTTCCGCTTATCACCCGGAAGCTAACAGAGGATTGTTTTTTAAAAGATAGTAAATAAAAAAAGAAGTTATCTTCTAAAATCCATAATGAATTTTTTTTTTTTTTTGGAGCAGGGGGAGGAGTGGTCATCTCAGTCTGCCATCAAGAGAGAAGCTCTGCCAAGTGAGTCATTCACCAGCAAGGGAGAAATCTATTTCCCTTCTCAGAGAACTCCCTGGCAGTCACTCTAGTTACAGTGCTGGCTCCAAAGTTGGGTCACCTGTAGCAATTCTGCATCTATAAAGAGTTAAAGAGTTGCCAGAACATTCCCCGAGGGCTGCTGCAGTTTCCATTGCTGGATGCCAGTTGAGATGACACTGCTCGACTCGTGGCCTGCGGCCTGTCGCCTGGGCCAGAGGAATGGATGAGACACTGCTTGTGGATAACGGCTGAAGACAAGTTTAGCAATTTCACTGCAGCAATCAATCCTGGGCTGAAACCCACTGTTTCTGAACTCTGTCCAGGCACTGAGTGTCATGCTTCATGCTTCTCCTTGGATTCCAAACCATAACTTCTGTACTGAACTAGTTTTTCTCTGATCGGGTAGGGTTTTGGTTTTGGGTTTTTTTGTTTTATTTATTTATTTATTTTTAAGATTTTATTTATTTATTTGACAGAGAGAGAGAAACAGCCAGCGAGTGAGGGAACACAAGCAGGGGGAATGGGAGAGGAAGAAGCAGGCTCCCAGCAGAGGAGCCTGATGTGGGGCTCGATCCCAGGACTCTGGGATCATGCCCTGAGCTGAAGGCAGATGCTTAATGACTGAGCCACCCAGGTGCCCCTTGGTTTTTTTGTTTTAATTTGGGACGCCTGATCTGTATACTAAAATGCTTTTTTTTTTTAGTATCTGAATTATATAAAAAAAACTTTATGTTAACACAAAAGACAGCTAAAAGTGATTCACATAGCGTATTAGAAATGAATTCAGGGGCACCCGGGCAGTGCAGTCGTTAAGCGTCTGCCTTTGGCTCAGGGCGTGATCCCGGCGTTCTGGGATCGAGCCCCACATCGGGCTCCTCCGCTAGGAGCCTGCTTCTTCCTCTCCCACTCCCCTGCTGTGTTCCCTCTCTCACTGGCTGGCTCTCTGTCAAATAAATAAATAAAATCTTAAAAAAAAAAAAAAAGAAATGAATTCAAATCAAACTTCAAGGGTCTTAAGCAGCAACATAGAGAAATTCATTTTTCTCAGGGTTAGGGTCTCCAAGATAGAGAAGAAGAAGGTAAACAGCACAGGGCGTTGTTCATCAGTCAGCAGCTAGGCTGCCATCCTGAACTGCTTAACATCTCACTTCCTTCTAACACATCTGTTTTCTTAGCCCAAACTCAAAGTACTGTTTCCATCTGAACATAGAAGGTGTTTATTACAGTAGGAAGTACAATATTTTGATGACTACTGGCTTTCCTGATTTTTTTTTTCTTTAAGATTTCATTTACTTGACAGAGAGAGAGCACAAGCAGGGGGAGCAGCAGGCAGAGGGAGAGGGAGAAGCAGGCTCCCCGCTGGAGCTGGACATGGGGCTCCATCCCAGGACGCTGGGATCATGACCGAAGCCAAAGGCTGACACTTAACCGACTGAGCCACCCTTGGCTTTCTTGTTAAACCTCTTTCTTCTTTGATCATCCAAACTCCTTATTTAACAGAAGTTGATTTCTTTTCCCTTCATTTTATCGTAACAAACTGGAATTAATATTCTAATTTGGCTCAAAATGTTATGTAATTCATACCTTGTTATATAACTCATACATTGACACATAAAACCATTTTAAAATTATGCATCCCTGGTTTCTCATCAGGGCTCTGCCAAGAGTTGACCTGGGCCTGGTCTTTTGACATCCCTCAAGCTGTTTGTCTAGTAAAATAAGGGCTGGATAAAGGTTTCTAAGCTTGCTTTCAGCTCTGAGACTCTGTGATCACCCAATCTAAGTAGGCTTGGCTCCTTCTGGAAACCACCTGCTCGTGTGTCCCAGTCTGAACTACAACAGTATCCTCACCACCATAAAAGACACCTGCTCGACAGGCTGGACAGCCAGAACTTCCTGTTTAGAAACATCTGGGCAACAGTTAACAGTCCTCAGTCTTGTCCTCTGCAATCTACAAGCAAAGATTAAACAAAGAAAACGACAATAGGTGTGCCCTATTTTCATAGCATGAAGCAACTGAATGAACTGAAAACTGACTTAGGTTTTATTAGATCTGGATTCGCCTCCCCCTCTGCTCTTGGCATCATAAAGACAAGGCCCTTCACTTCTGCAGGCTTCAGTTTACCGGTCCCTCTAGTGATTAGTGGGGAGGTAACGCCTGAGCACTTTTCCTTACTTTGTAGAAATAGAGAAATGAAAACGTTCTTGGGATTCTATATTGAAGGTTTCACTGCAGTTGTTAATGAGTATTTTTATTTCAAATAAAAGCAGCCTTCCCGTCTGTACTGGACAATGGAAGAAAGACGAGTTATCAGGTCCGGTTCACAGTCATCAACTATTAAATGCTCACTTACCGGACATGCTTTGCTGCAGATGGCTTGGTATTTTTATGAAAATTGCCAACTGTTTTTTGTTCTGAATCTAGAGATTGTTACCTTGGCCCAAATTTGGGGGGATCTTTGGACTCAGGTGGAACACCTGCATTCATGTGTTCATTTGTCTACCTTTCACTGGTCACGTACTAAGTTAAATCCTCCAGCAAACTATTTCCGGGCAAGTGAGATTTTCAGCCTTTCTCTTCTCCCATCTAGTCGTCTTGCCAGGGGAGGGGCTAGGTGGTCCCATGAATCCCTACCAACTCCTCACCTCCACTCCTTTGAGACAGTAAGTGTCAGCAGTAAGGGGGATTTCTGAGTGCCCAGCCGTAGTTACCTGTCTGCACTAAAGAGCAGATAGGAAAATCGAAAGCCTTAGGAAAATATTTCTTCATCCTCTCAACTGGCTGTCTACTGAATTATTTACATTTCATTATGAAAAAGACATTTAAAAGCACTGGTTTCCACTTCCCACATCTTGCTATGGATTAGGCATTTTTTTTAAATCATGAATTCTAAGGCTTCTGGGTGGCTCAGCTGGTTAACCATCTGCCCTCAGCTTAGGTCATGATCTCAGGGTTCTGGGATCGAGCCCCAAGTCCAGCCCCGCATCGGGCTCCCTGCTCAGTGGGCAGGCTGTTTCACCCTCCCCCTTTGCCGCTCCCCCCCACTTCTGCTCTCTCGCTCAAATAAATAAATAAAATCTTTTTTAAAAAAAACCTTGAGTTCCAGTCCGAGGTCTTGAAAAAAATCGGGCGCCTGGGCGGCTCAGTCGTAAGTGTCTGACTTTGGCTCAGGTCATGATCCCAGGGTGCTGGGATCCAGTCCAGCATTGGGCTCCATGCTCAGCAGGGAATTTGCTCCCTTTGCTCGTTCCCCCTACTTGTGCTCACTCTGTTGCTCTTCTCTCTCCCTCACAAAAAAAAAATAAATAAAATCTTAAAAAAAAAAAAAAGAAAAGAAAAAATCAATCTCCTAGGCCTCAATTTCTTATTGTAAGCAGGTTAAGATCCTCTATATTCTAAGTGACTATGCGAAGTAAATGGGCATTTTATGGAGAGAGACATTTCCTGAATTTAAAGAAAAACCTTGCCATCCATGGAATAAAACCTCTGAGGAAGACGCACACACTCAGTGCAACGTAATTTTCACTTTCCTTCGGCACCTCCTGTTAGCACGTGAGCATTCACTGCTATCTGTCTCTTACAGAGACTTGCTTCTCTCCCCCAAGCCACCTGGAGGGCAGGAACCGGAGCTTAAGTATTTTCTACTCCACTATAATAGAATTATTAAATGCAATAACATTTATTGTTCTGAACGAATGAATCTTGTAAACATTTCCGATACCTGCAGAAAACAGTATCGAGTGTCCCTGCGGGAGTGTGGGCGATGGCTGAGAGTGATTTGATGGCAGTGACTCTTGAATCAAACGAAAGGTCACCTTGGTGCAGAAATAAAAAGGAGGACATGAGGCCGAAGACGACGTCTGTGAATACTCTCAGCCGAACGATCGCAGTCTTGGCATTCCATCACGAGCTTCTTACCATTGACTCTGCACCCAATTACTCCACGATGAAACTAAGGAAATCACGGAGCTAAAGGAAATTTGAGGAATAACACTGAGAAAAACAGCTGTTGGGCATTAAGTGTTTTAATCCAGCCCCCAGTTTAATATGATGTGCCAAGCGGGTATTCAAAAATAATCATAATAACGGTGGATTATAATAATCATCAGTACTTGGGAAGGTGCAGAGAAAGAATCGAGCCTTAATGCCATCTGTACTGTTTTTAGCTCTGTCTCTACTTGCTTCGTCGCTGAGAGCTAATGACGTGGCCATCTGTGCCTCTCGTCTCCCCAGCTGCAGAATAGAGAGCCTATCATTGCCTACAGAAAGTCTGCGGGCTGTGCTTGAATACCCTCCAGGGAAACATCACATATAAGTACAAAGCACGCACTGAGAAGCCAAATGCTAAAGAGGGAATAAACTTGAAGACAGAGAGTATTATAAGTTAAACCTCACTGAGATCTTCTAGATAATATTCTAATGACTCAAAGTAGTTAATGCAAAGGTACTTATACTGGGTTCACTTCAGATATTGTCTTAAGTAGATGGGAATATACACTATAAATAAACAAATTCCAGAATAGTTGAATTCATTCAACTCAGTATTTTTTAATAAATCTGAAATATTAGGTGGGTTCTAAATTTCTGACGCAAACTAGCATTACTTAAACTCGCTCTTAAAAGTAGTAATAACTCTTGGGGCGCCTGGGTGGCACAGCGGTTAAGCGTCTGCCTTCAGCTCAGGGCGTGATCCCGGCGTTATGGGATCGAGCCCCACGTCAGGCTCCTCCGCTATGAGCCTGCTTCTTCCTCTCCCACTCCCCCTGCTTGTGTTCCCTCTCTCGCTGGCTGTCTCTATCTCTGTCGAATAAATAAATAAAATCTTTAAAGAAAAAAAAGTAGTAATAACTCTTAAAGTACTTTAGTGAATACAATCCAAAAAAGAAAAAAGAAATATTACTTCTTGGTTACTGAGAGAATATGGAATTCAGAACAGCCTGTAACTGCCCAGTTCATAGAACTTATCTGAACGAAAGGAATTATCTGAGCAAACTGACATTATTTCAACCTATCAGCAGAAAGCCACTGGTTACTCTGACTCTGAAAGCCTGAACTGTCTTTTTTCTCAATTCCCTTTAATGATGCTTATGGTTTCTTCTATTTTCTTTTGTTTAGTCTGAGGGCGTGCCACAAAATACGTGAGGATTGTTTTAAAATATAACAAAAAGGCTTAAAACAAACACCCCAAACAGTCCCAGAGACAGGGACCTGCAACCATTTCAGCCACAGTCACAAATCTCCCTATTCCTACGTAGGTGTATTCTACTTGGTTTTGCATCATCCACTTGGGACATGACTGGCACCCCGTAGGGGTAGATGAGGACATCGCTCTCCTGCACAATCATCTCCTCTACTTCTCCTCCACCTTCCCAACGTCACTGTAACTTTGACTGAATCAACATTCAGCGTTTACGTTAATATGCCCACTGGAGAGGGAAAGAAAGAAACAAGAAAACAAAGCTCATTCAACTTTTGAGTTCAGAAACAGCTTTTCGGTTTTTTATTAAAATGGAATTCTTCAAAGACTAGAGAAATACACCTGGCAATGACGTGTTAGAAGTCATCCATCCGCTTCAAACATACGTAAGAAATAACTCCCAAATTCTGCCTCCCCAGAATGTATTAAGATGTACACATATATTTTCAGAACAACACCAAAGTGGCTACGTTTGACAGGTTCTTCTGAAGTAGACACAATTTCTGACAGATGATGTTTCCCCTGGAGGAACGTTGTAACAATTATGAAGGTTCTGGAAGATAAGCTTGAAGGGCCACAGTGAACTATCAGGGCACAGAGCCACAGATGGCATGCACGAAGGGCCCAGGAGGCGGGGGACGCCAAGAGAGGGTATGGCAGTCCCCCATTTGTGCTGAGAGCACACAACACTGCAAGGAGACACAACGCAAAGAGAAAGGCTTTCCCTCTCTTGGGGAAGGGACTTTGAGTTCATATTCTGGAATCACAAGACACCACACCCAGGAAGAGAACAGGAAAAGGAAACTCCCTGAACATAGTCTGAGCTTCCTCGGAGGGACAACAGGCCAGTGCGGTTAAAGGAAGTGATCCACGAGGACCACTGCCTTTGGGATGCGGAAGGAAGTTTGCCCGTGAGAATGACCACTTTCATTCAAGCTTGTTCAAGGCACTGGATTGCCCCCCACCCCCCAACACACTACTAAAAAGAACAAAATGTCCTAGAGAGAAGAGTGGAGTGGGCCCCTGTTTTGCCGTCATTAAAAGTGAAGTGTCATCAATGGTTTGAGTTTAGCCTGGTGAGATCCACCCCAAAGTGGACTGGAATTGCTTGAGAGCCCCCACCCCAGCCCCAGGAGGCTAATCTGTTGAGGACACTATCTTCCTCCTCTAGCCACTCTGATTCCTGCTAAAACTTTACCAGAAAAGAGGAAGTGAAGGGCTCCCCTGGGCTAGGTGCTGCCTCGGCATTTTTAAATGATTAAATCTTTCTTCCTGTCCTCTTCCTCCTTTGTGTCCAAAATGAAGGGAGAACCATAGTTGCAAAAAGAGACTGAAAATGAGGCTGGCCACACCTGGCATCTGAAGCCCTCATCAGAAGGAAGCCATCTTTGACTTCTCTCACTCTTTTGGGCAGCATCACCTTTCCTAATCAAGTATTTTTTGCTCGATGTTTCCAGAGGACCCAATTTACACTAACTCTGCATTTTAAAATTACCTTTTAATTTCAAAAGTTCGCAGAATTTTTTTTCAACATACTTCACTCCTACTGATGGTGACATAGCCCCTTTCACATGAAATCAACGTTGGAAGAGAAGAGACTATGGGTTATGGACATTTCTTTCTTCTCTACCTCTTAGCTTCTCTCTCACTGGTTGAAAAAATGCAATTTAAGGGGGAAAGACACAGTAAAACATTTGTAGTCTTTTCCAACCAACACTGCAGACAAAGCTTTCTGAGGCTTTCAGTGGTGCCAGGAGAGTGTCAGGATAATCAAGACAGAGTATCTCCTCCCTCCCCCCCGGGGCACATCCATTGCCTTGTCTGTCAAACGGGGGCGGGGGAGGGGGGGGCAGAAGTGCCTTTCTTCATCTACATCCCAGTGAAAGAGATGAAGAGCTTCAGGAGAAACTGAGTCATACTATGAGGCCTTCCAGAGAAAAGGTGTCAAATGCCAACTCCGTATCTCCCCTGAAGATACAGATCAATATGAAACATTTTTAAATATCTGTCCTATTTGAGTCACTCGAATAGGCCTTTTCCTTGTGGCCACACCACTCCATAATTATCTTGGGCTTCCTTTAGAGTGCCTCTGTTCCCTCCGAGCTCCTAGATGTTCTTCTCTCCCTGTACTCTCTGCTGGGCCCAGGAACCAAGGAGTCCTCAGAAACTGCACATGGAGTACGCATCCCAAGACCCATTGCACACTGCCCAGCTTTTGTCTGCACAGAGAGGAACGCACACTTCGCTAAGGACACAGATCATGGAGATAAATACATATACTCCCTCAATAAAGAGGACAATTGGTCTTCTATAGATTTCCCTCTCATTCAAAAAGCACTGGGCCCGCACTGGAGGAGGCAACCCGGACTTGGTGGCAGTGAGGTCCCACAAATCCTGGGGCCTGCAAAGGGAAGGGAAGGCAGGCGTGTGGGAGCCCGACGATCCTGACTAGGAATCCACCTTCGGAAAAATGCTCACTTTATTGTTCCTGCTCACCTTCCGCTCCACCCTGCCCACCTTGGGCATCTTTGTCTGAATAAGCTCCTCTGGGGTGTTCCCCAAGGGGGGAAGCAGCCGCTTCTTGCTGTGTCGG
This sequence comes from Ursus arctos, assembly GCF_023065955.2. NCBI lineage: Eukaryota > Metazoa > Chordata > Mammalia > Carnivora > Ursidae > Ursus > Ursus arctos. The sequence continues at coordinate 6,099,303 of NW_026623050.1, forward strand.
GTCTCTGAAAGCCACTGAGGCGGCAACTCAAAAGGCCCAAAGCCAAACTGCAGGGAGTACTTGTCAGGCAGCGTCTCAGGCTCCACGGGCGCTCCTGGCGCCACCTGGGAGAGCGAGTCCACGGCGCCCAGGAGAGTGGCCACAGGTGCGCGCTGCGGTCCCTGCTCTCCCTCCAGGCAGGGGCTGCCTATCTCCTTGGCCTGGAGGTCAGCCGAGCCGGTGTACTTGGCCTCGCTCTCTTCCTCATCCTCTGTGGGCTTAAAGATCTGCTGCTGCCCGATGTGGAACATCTCCAGGAGCTGGCTGCCCGAGCGCAGGCTGGGCTCCAGGCTGGCGTCGGCCACCCCGCCCCCCGCGCTCACCACGTTCCGGCGGCTGTAGCGGTGATGCAGCTGTACCAACGTCCCTACCAAGCACTTGCGGACGGACTTGTTCACAGTAAGAAAGAGCACAGGGTTGGCCAACAGAGACACCTTGGGCAGCCAAATGGCAGTGAGCAGCAAAAAGACAGACGTGTCGGGGACATTGAGCACGGTCTGGTAGACAACCAGGGTGGCGTAGGGCACGCTACATAAGATGAAGACCATCACCATGGAGAGCAGCGTGGCATGCAGCTCCGCCTCGCGCTGGGACGCATAGGGGATAGAGATGGTGTTCTGCGGGGTCCGCAGGGCCGCGATGATCACCTTCTTCTTCTGGCTGGCGCTCAGCGCCCGGCGGATGAGTATCAAGAAGAGGAAGACCACGGCCACAGGCACGATGACCGTAGTGACGTTATAGGTCAGCACGTACACCAGGTGGCCCAGCGAGTTGCTCCAGACTTCGGTGCAGGTGGACGTGGCATAGATGTCGGCCACATTGGTCACTGCAAACACGGGCACGCTGGCCACCACTGCGTGGGCCCAGATATACATCACCAGTTCACGGGACTTGGCATCAGATATTTTTCTCTCCAGTGGATAAAGGACTGAGTAGTACCTGAAAATGCACAAGCAAACTTCATGTCACAGGAGAAAATACAGTTTAAATGCGCGGGCTCTGTATCACCAAAAGGCGGGGGGGGGGGGGGGGGGGGAGGGGAGAATGGGTCAGGTTCTTTTATTCTGCTTCAGACGGAGGGAATCACCAGGGAATTAGGAAGCTAGACCTTAAGTTTTGAGGACTTTGCTGTACAATAGAAGCATTACTAGGCCACAAAATTATTTTAAAAAGACCTTTTCAAATGAGCAGAGAAGAACCCTGTCGTACGGGACTCTCAAGACTATCAGGAAAATAAGTGAATAACTGCATTTCATAGCTAACTTTATAAATATTGCCACCAGCGTCAGATCCCAAGGAGTGCCCTTGATACAAAGGATGTCTCCACCTGCTGTAAAGACATCGATTTTTCAATTTAAGGGTAAAGGGTAACTCGTAAAAAAATTTTACATGGGCTAGAGCAAAGGCGCTGATGGAAAGAAATTTGTCTACACACATGTCTAAAGCAGACTCGTGCCATAATGCACGCATGGATAGCATTAGCATTCACAGCTGCTCGGGGCAGAGGCACCCCGTGTGAAGGACGGACTCTGACAAGGTCCTTGCACAAAATCAATTCAAAATACAAAAATGGGGGCGCCTGGGTGGTGCAGTCGTTAAGCGTCTGCCTTTGGCTCAGGGCGTGATCCCGGCGTTCTGGGATCGAGCCCCACATCAGGCTCCTCCGCTTGGAGCCTGCTTCTTCCTCTCCCACTCCCCTGCTGTGTTCCCTCTCTCGCTGGCTGTCTCTCTCTGTCAAATTAATAAATAAAGTCTTTAAAAAAAAAATACAAAAATGATGTCTGCTCAATAGCCGTTGTTCCCATGATGACCACTCAGTAACCCTAGCAATCAATTAGTAAGTCTACAATGTCTCATGATTAGATGTTGGCTAAAATCAGATCAGGCCTTTCTTCCTTCAAGCTTTCACTTGATTATTCTGTAATCAGAATTCCAAAAGCACCTTGTTTCAATATGACCAATGACTTAGGGAAACTGAGTAATTCTTCAGACCACAGGAACCACATCTGTCATGAAAGGGCTGTCACTAGCCATCAGAACTATGGTGAGCGCACATCTCCGCGGTCAGCTAAAGCTGGAATCGACCTCACAATTCTATTAACGTTCATCACTCACAGGGCCAGGGAAGCAAGCGTGCCCTCCTGTCATGATATCTGTGCCAGGTACTGCACCAGGCACTGGGTTACAAAGATGAAAAGACACAGGAACATCTCTGAACTCCAAGGGGGAGAAGGCATGCAAGCAAGCAGTTATAACCAAGGAGATGATGGCTCTTCTAGAGGAACGCACAAAGGAGGGACCGGAAAAGGAGCACCTCGAAAAACGTCAACAGAAGGTGGCACTCCGTGGTGGAGTCTGGCAGGGGACAAGCTGGGGGAGAATGTTCCAGGCTGAGGGAGATACGATGGAAGCACAACATGACCATGGATGATCAGGAATGGATGGAACGTGGAGAAATGTGTCCTAGATCTCTTTCTGGGAGGGAAAAAAAGAGAAAGAAGTTCATAGGTTATGCATGCTCTCAATTTTTTTTTTCCCTCTGAATATAGATACACTTTCCTAATCACAACTCCTTAATCCAATGTCAAAAAAAAAAAAAATCCAATGCCAAGGTGCTACACCCACACATGAATACATTCCCATTCGTCACTGACAGGTAACAAAACGACGCTTCCACTATGTCCTGGAAAAGCACACGGGCTCATCAGAAATCATTCTGTCAATGTTTACATCTCTAGAAGATGATGCAGGAAGTGGCCTCCCAACGAACTCACTGACTCGGGAGCCAGCAAACGAGTATCCGAGAAAGAAGTGAGAGAAAGGATGGTCTTCCCTTCACCTTCATGTCCACCACCCTACGTCTGCCAGTAATTGGTTTCCCTGCAGAATAAAATAAGACTTTTTTTTTTTTACCAGCCTTTGTTTTCTACTAAAAAGACGTATTTACTTTTTTTTTAATGATAGCAAAAATACAATCGATTTTCCGCTGGAAAGAAAATAAGGATTTCTTATCATTTACGTATTTCCTTGTCTAAGACTGAGGGCCCAGAAACCACCCACGGGGATTACTGCATTGCATCACGGTATGGTAGCGAATGGGTCAGAATAATGTGTCCCCACAGTTGTTGCATCCTGTTGTAAGAATCCTTCAGGATTCACGGAAGCATTATTCACCAGAGCCCGAAAGTGGAAACAACCCAAATGTCAACCAGTAAATGGGCGAACAAAATATGGTATAACCATACAATGGAATTATTATTCAGTAATAAAAAAGGAATGGAGCAAACTTTTAAGAGTAAATCCTAAGAGTTCTCATCGTAAGAAAAAAAAATTTTTTTTCCTATCTGTATCAGATGATGGATGTTAACTAAACTTACTCCAGTAGTCCTTCCACACTGTATGTAAGTCCAGTCATTTTGCTGTATACCTGAAACTTACACACTGCTGTATGTCAATTGTATCTCAACAGAACTGGGGAAAAAAGGGATGAAGCACCGATGCTCGGGCACGGATAAACCTTGAAAACGTGAAGCTGAGTCAAAGAAGGCGGCCGCAAAAGAACAGTGCGTGATTCCACAATATGCAATGTCCCCCGCCCCCCAGCAAACATACAAAGACAGAGAGTAGATTAGCGGTTGCCTAGATCTCGGGGGGGGGGGGGGGGGAGAATGACTGTAAATGAGCAGGAGGTCTCTTCTCAGGGTGCAAGTGCACTTTCCAGGTATTCAAGGACCTCTTGCCAAGCACGAAAAAGACACATGCCGCAAAATGGCATCGCATGGAGCACATTCAGCTTGTTAAAGGGATTGAGTGACCCACGTAATCTTTTTTGAATGAAAATTAGCCACCAACATTTAAAAACAATAAAATTCAGGGCGCCTGGCTGGCTCGTAGGTAGTGTGTGTGACTCTTGTTCTCGGGGTTGTGAGTTTGAGCCCCATGTTGGGTGTAGAGATCATTTAAACAACAAAATCTTTAAAAATAAATAAAAAATAAATAAAAATGGCAAAACTCCAGATTTCTGATGTCTCTTCTAAGAAAACAGAAAGTCCTGCCTACTAAATCTAGATTCCCACAAAGTAACTATCAGCTGCGTCTGCTGAGTTATCGACCCCCAAGAACAGGAATGCAGACACAAAACCCCAACCTAGCCAGTGACACCTGGCTTTGTCTCCTGTTTTACCTGCCCCTGTAGATGATGAATTTTTTTTTAATGATTTTTTATTATATTATGTTAGTCACCATACAGTACATCCCCGGTTTCCGATGTAAGGCTCGATGATTCATTAGTTGTGTATAACACCCAGTGCGCCATGTAATACGTGCCCTCCTTACTACCCATCACCGGTCTATCCCATTCCCCCACCCCCCTCCCCTCTGAGGCCCTCAGTTTGTTTCTCATAGTCCATAGTCTCTCATGTTTCATTCCCCCTTCTGATTACCCCCCGTTTCTTTATCCCTTTCTTCCCCTACCGATCATCCTAGTTCTTATGTTCCATAGATGAGAGAAATCATATGATAGTTGTCTTTCGCTGATTGACTTATTTCACTTAGCATTATCTCCTCCAGTGCCGTCCATGTTGTAGCAAATGTTGAGAACTCGTTCTTTCTGATAGCTGAGTAATATTCCATTGTATATATGGACCACAACTTCTTAATCCAGTCATCTGTTGAAGGGCATCTCGGCTCCTTCCACGATTTAGCTATTGTGGACATTAGATGAATTTTTAGTGAGAAACTCCCCAAGAGCCAGAGTGGCTCCTAGCCAGATTTGATGGTAGAGTGTTTGCAGACAATGTATCTAAGGAAAATGGGCCAATCAAAAGAGAAACGTAGAGAAAGACAGACAAATACTGATGCGGCCTATCCAAGCACAGGCCATAAATAATTCATTTAATTTTTCTTATCGCAGAGGAACCTTAGGCTCAGAAAGGTTAAGCCACTTTGCCCAAAGCAACCCAGCACAAAAGCAGTGTGTGGGTAGGGCTTACAGCCAACTTGAGGCTCCAGGCTCCCCTCTCTTAACCATGAAGTCAATGACTCCTCCTAGTAGGCTGGGGACTTTGTGGGCCTCTGTGTCCTTCCATGCAGGTGACCCTGGGCAGCTGATAAAATCAGAGTTCCAGGCCTGTGGCTGAAGTGACGCCACACATTGGCTCTGCAATCCACGCCCTCATATGTCATTAAGGTATCAAGTATGTTTTGAACGGATAAAGAGATTAAAAATTCCAAATTCATCTAAAATCCGGTTAAATGTATCAATGAGGATAAAGTCAGAAGAGCCAGCACTTTCTTCTCAGCAACTTTTCCTCTCTATCAATCTTGAAATCAAAAGTACTCATGGATGCAAAACACCTGTCAGCTCTTGTTTGCTTATTTAGTTCTATTCTCTAAAATGTATTATTATCTCAAACTGTATTCATGACGTGCTCACAACAAAAGGAGAAGGCAGGAAGCTGTTGATTACTGAGATCTTTACACTTGACCCTGATAAATTTGATCCAATTATGTTCGATGGCAGTAGCTGAGATATGATTCATTTCCAAGTAAATACCCTTTTAAAGAGGATGGGAAGAGAAAACCACCACCACCACAACATAAAGTCTTGGAAATCAATCCTCCAAAGGAATTCTGGTATTACCTTGCCAGGTCCAACCGGGCTGTCTAATCATTTCTTAAATAACCACTGAATTGTCCCCTTGTTCTTCTGGAAATGTTTTCGGCCTACATCAAAAAGCACTAATTGCAGCGTTATCAATCAGATGAGCAATCTGCTACAAATAGCAACACAAATACCACCAATTCCAACCAAGCTGAAGCTACATCACGATCCACCTGCCCCAGCAACCTCATGGCGTAAACACCCCTCCACGCCACATCTTTTCCCAAAGTCCTATTTCCCGTAGCTGCCGTGAAATCAACAGGTCTTCGTGAGGCATCTGTTTCAGACATTCATTCTCCTTCTGTTGACCAGAAGTGGACTACAAAGCAGCGTGTGGAACACTGACGAGTCACTCTTAGCTTTGTGATGCTAATTTTTCAATGCACTTGAGAAAGAAAAAAAAAAAAGTTGAACCCCTTGCTAACCGATCTTACCTGTCCAAGGCAATGGCAGGGAAGCTGAGAATAGTCACAGAGCAGAAGACTTTGTGCAAAAATTTGACGACCTTGCAGAAGAGCATGGTGTAGATCCACCAGCAGCAGTGAGGACTGGTGCTGAGGATGATGTCAAAGGGCACGCAGACCAGGCTGGCACAAATCCCGGAGCAGGCCAGGTTTTTAATGAACCTGTTGGTGACAGATTTGAACACGGTTGTGCGGCAAGTTGACCATAACACCATGAAGTTTCCTGGCCAGATATGCAAAAAAAAATTTAAAATAAAAAAGTTTTTTAAATTAAAAATAAAAAATTAAATGAAAAGAAAGGAAGAGGACAAAAAAAGGAAAGAAAGGAACAGGTTAAAAAAAGATCGAAAAACCACATTTGAGAGTTGATTTCAAAGGATTTCATGTAAATACTTACATATTCTATTGTCAATTTATGTGAAAGTATTAAATCACTTATGTACACATCAAAAAGTCTAGAAGGCTTTTTGGTGGTGAGTTTCATTATTTAGATTTAGACATAACAGTATTAGATGATGACTCAGTCTCATTTGAGTTTAAAGAATTTTCTAGGTGTTACTTAATCTCAGGCAGTCTACTCTTACCAAGTTTGCAAATGACCCCCACACGCCACCAAACTCTGCAAGAGAAATATGACGCAAGCCACACGTGTAATTAAAATTTTCTAGCAGTCATATTTTGCAGAATTAAGAAGCAGGTGAAATTTTTAAAAGTATACTTTATTTAGTCCAATATATCACAAACATTGTTTCAACATGTAATCATTACTTTTTTTTTTTTAAGATTTTATTTATTTATTTGACAGAGAGAGAGACAGCCAGCGAGAGAGGGAACACAAGCAGGGAGAGTGGGAGAGGAAGAAGCAGGCTCCTAGCGGAGGAGCCTGATGTGGGGCTCGATCCCAGAACGCCGGGATCACGCCCTGAGCCGAAGGTGGACGCTTAACCGCTGTGCTACCCAGGCGCCCCAAACATGTAATCATTACTTTTTAAAGTACTGACGAGGGACGCCTGGGTGGCTCAGCAGGGAGCCCGATGCAGGACTCGATCCCAGGACCCTGAGATCATGACCTGAGCTGAAGGCAGACGCTTACCTGACTGAGCCACCCAGGGGCCCTCATTTTGTTTTATACCCCCAACACATTTCAATCTGCACTAGTCACATCTGAAAGTCCTCAACAGCGCTGGCAGCTAGCAGCAACCATGCAGGATCGTACTGTGCTAGACCTTCAGCAGCAATGATGCAATGACACATCTTTGAGCATTCTCCTATTGCGGCTTCCACAGGCCTATAATCTCCTGGTTTTCCTCCTACCCCCCCACTCTCTCATGTGCTGGCTGCTCTTCATCTTCCTGACGAGGCCGTTCTCTATCCTCTCTCTAGGCAAGATGACCCATTCAGGTGGCTCTTCATCAAAATGCTAATGACTCCCACATGTGTGTCTGATGTTAGACCTCTCTTCCATCTCACACTCCTATTTCCAACAATATATCTGATTCCCCTTCCCTCTCAATCTGTTACCACTGTCTTGGTCCTCAAAAGCCTACATGATCTGGTGCCTACCTGCCTAATCTCACTCCTCTCTTGCCTGGGCTAACTAGGCACCAGCCACTCTGGCCTTTCTTTCCATTCTTGAAACAGGATCAAAGTCGAGCCTGTCCCAGTGCCTTTGCACAAGTTTTTTATCCTGCATAACATGCTCCTCATATGCCTGATTCCCTTTAAGTTAGGTCTTAATGTAACTGCTGCCTCCCCAGGGAGGCCTTCCTTAACCAGCTTTTTATTTTAAATTCTCACTGCTCCTCCCTCCACGACATTCTATGATGCCCTGTTGGGGTCTTCATAGCTCTTATCATAATTACTGATTTGTTTACTTGTTTCCCTTCATCTCATGAGGACAAAAACCATGTCAGTGTTGTTCACTGTTACAGCTCCACTGCCTTGCTCAGTATTTGGCACAGAACAGACAGTCAGTAAATATTTACTGAATAAATGGATTTGTAATCAGGAGACAAATAGTAATCAAAAGTCCCTTTGGTAAGATAACACCTTTGGTAGTATGTCCATCATGTGAGAATATTCTAAGTCCGTAGTTCCCAAACTCACTGTGCATCAGAATTACCAAACCAGACATAACCACGGTTAAGGGGTATGGAACCGAGAATCTGCACTTAATAACAACTTTCCTGGAGGAAATTTCAGAAACACCAGTTCTAAACAGAGGCTGTAGTCCCCACCCAAGAGTCGCACAGGGTCCAAGTCTTTGCATAAGCAGGGCAGCCTACGTTACCGGTAAAGCTTGTACCTGGTGAGAGAGCCAGGTCCATTGGGTCAATCAGTCATGACCCAAGGACATGACTGCCTCCTGAGCACGTGCTCAGAGAATGCGCTCTCATGCACTGAGCCCTCAGCTCAGCCTCACCTGGAAGGAGAGTGAGAGAGCCAGGGAAGGAACTACAGGGCTCGGGGCTGCAGCCAGTCACTGCAAGGACCTGCCTCAGTGCCTCCGATGTTCACGTAACTTATTGTCAAGAGTCCTCTCCCAATATGATATTCTAGAGCTACCTCTTAACTGCCAGACAAAGAAAAAAACAGTCACTGTGTTTAAGTAAGTAGGCCAGCTCCTTCCAGGAAATTCTCTCCCAAACTTTCCTTACATTGGTATGTTGCCTTGGTGAGAAGAAACCAGCAATGTGAATATATACACATTTATTCAGTGTAAGAGCTGTTTATACCAATACCACCACCTCAGGCCCCCTCCACCTTTCCTGTCACCAAGGTGAGAGACTGAGCAATAATGAGGTGCTTGAAGCTCCACTGATTTGGGGGATTCTTCCCCTGGCCTTTTCCCACTGGAGCACAGATCAGAATCCTGCTGAAGCATCTTTCCTCACTTAAGTTTTACAGAGAGGACTTAAACTCTGGTAACCATCCAACCATGAAACAGCCCACTGTGGCCAAGCTGCGGGCACAGCAACACAGCACACACTCACAGCACACACAACCAAGAGGGGAAGAAGAGGTGGAGGGTAATGGCACTGGGACACACCTACCTTCCCTGGGACTACTGTTACTCTATCATTCCTCCCAATCTAAAATACAAATAAAGATTTCTCTCTACACATATACTTGCTACTTAAAAATAACTGACGTTGGAGCGCCTGGGTGGCACAGCGGTTAAGCATCTGCCTTCGGCTCAGGGCGTGATCCCGGTGTTACGGGATCGAGCCCCACATCAGGCTCCTCCGCTATGAGCCTGCTTCTTCCTCTCCCACTCCCCCTGCTTGTGTTCTCTCTCTCGCTGGCTTTCTCTCTCTCTGTCGAATAAATAAAAATAAAATCTTTTAAAAAAAAATAAATAAAAATAAAAATAACTGACGTTGAAGACACAGACCTGTCGGTTAACTACTACCATAGACAGTGCTTGACAAACCTTGAGGAAATAACCAGGCAATTTTTTTCCAACTAAATTTTGCCTCTAAAAAATTTTGACGGTGGCTGTCCTTTTTAAGTGGTTCACAGGCTTTACATGTTTGAGAGCAACAATCCTGTGTTAAAGGGACTAGTAACCAAAATGAAATATTTCAAAAATATCTTGGAAAAGAGTATGCTTTGGGGAATCCTCCTGGGAAAACAGATAAACTACTCTTTAAAAACAATCAGATTCCCCAGAGACTTACAGCAGCAAAAAGATTCATGGTCATGCTTTTACAGAAGGCTAACATACCACTCAGAACCTTCTAAAAATTGAATCTTGAAAAAAAGCAAATGAACACTGGAGGTAAATGTTAAATTATAAGAAAAATCCTAAGACAACAGACTGCCAAGAGAGAGGCCAACGTGAATGAGCAAGGGTTAGAAAGATTACAGTGGAATGTTTACACTCAGCAAACACCATGCAATGTAAGAGCAAAGTCAAGCAAATTAGGTCAGACTATTCCATAATAGAAGAAACAGAACAGACAACTACTTTGTGTAGAATGCAATTTTAAATTTCTTCTTTGCTTCAGTTTGCAGCCAAAAAAATAACCAAGAACAGAGTCTCTTAGGTTAAAAGAATTATGTAAAAAGAATATTAGTAAATGCTTCTAATTAACATGCCAGATGATAATAGGAATGATTTTTAGCCTTTTTACTTAAAGTGGCTTTCCTATAGACAGCAAAGAGTTGGCCCTTACTTCCTTAACTGATTGGACAATCTCTTTTAATTTGTGTTTAGATTATTTACATTTAATGTAAATACTGATATGGTTGGAGTAAAATCTGCCATCTTGTCAGTTGTCTCCTATTTGTCCCATCCATTTTTCACTCCTTTTTTCTTCTTTATCTTACTAATTTTGGATTGGATATTTTTTTATTTTATTTTTTTTTAAAGATTTTATTTATTTGTCAGAGAGCGAGCGAGAACAAGCAGGGAAAGTGGCAGGCAGAGGGAGAAGCAGGCTCCCTGCTGAGCAAGGAGCCCAATGAAGGACTCAATCCCAGGACCCTGGGATCATGACTTGAGCCGAAGGCAGCCACTTGACTGAGCCAACCATGTGTCCCTGCATTGAATATTTTTTAGAATTCCATTCTATCTCATTATTGTCTTATTATTTACACATCTTTCAAAAATGTTTGTAGTGGTTTCCCTCTGTTTACTGTAATTTATATCTTTAATTAGAGTGTACCTTCAAATTCTATTATAGTGCTTCACATGGAGTGTAAGAATGTTCTAACACTATATTCCTAATTCCTTCCTCCTAACATTTGCACTTCCATTGTCATACTTTACTTTTATATAAACTATAAACCCAAAATACATTGCTAAACATTTCAGCAATCTATTTTGATTAATTTTAGAGTAATTTAAAATAAAAGAAAAAATCTTTTTATATTTATCTTCACTTTAATCACTTTGGGAGATCTTCATTTCTTTGTGTATACCCAAGTTTCTGCCTGGTATCATGTTCCTCATGCCTGAAAAATTTCTCTTAACATTTCTTGTAGTGCAGGTCAGCTAGTAATTAATTCTCTCAGAGTTTGTCTGAAAATGTCTCTTTTTTCCTTCACTTTTGAAAGACGTGTTTGCTAGGCATAATAGTTTCTGAGTTGAGTGAGGTTTTTCTCCAGTACTTGACAGAAGTTGCTTTACTGTCTTCTGGATTTTGTAGTTTCTGATAATACGCAAGCCTTAAATCTTACCTTTGTTTTTCTGCATGTATTCTATTTTCTCTAACTTCCTTCAAGATTTTCTCTTTCTCTTTGGTTCTTAGCAGTTTGAATATGATGTGTCCAGAAGTGTGTGTGTGTGTGTGTGTGTGTGTGTGCATGTGTGTACACCTGGTTACAGCACTCTGATCTTCTTGGATCTATGCTTTGATATCTTTTATTATTTTTGGAAAATTCCTGGCCAGTCAATATCTCTTCAAGTATTTCTTTGGCCCCATTCTCTCTCACTTCTACTTCTGGGATTCTAATCACATGTAGTTTGTGTGGTAAACAGAATAATGCCCCACAACCAAAGATGTCTATATCCTAATCCCTGCAACCTATGAATATATTAGGTTACATGACAAAGAAGAATTAAGGTTCCTCTTCAGCTGACCTTAAGACAGGGAGACTCAAAAATTCTCTATCTGATAATTTCAATACCTGGATCATACCTGAGTTAAGATCTTTGATTTTGTCTCTTGACAGTAGGTTATTTTTCTTGCTTTTTATGACTCATGATTTTAGGTTGAAAGCTATATATCATCTTTAGGATAGTAAATACTAGTAAATGCTATATACAGGACATTTGGACAAACACGCATACACAAACACTCACACACAATGATACCAAAACACAATTTAGGTCAGATTCCAGACCCCAGGCCATGGGTCAACAACCTCATTTAGTAGTCCTATAAATATACACAGGATTTACAGACAAAAAACAAGAAGTAACATTTGTTAAACAAATATTATTTTATATATTTTATTTATTTATTTTTTTAAGAGGAAGAGAGAGAGAGGAGGGGCAGAGAGAATCTTAAGCAGGCTCCATGCCCACTGTGGAGTTTGAAGTGGGGCTCAAACTCATGACCCTGAGATCATGACCTGAGCCAAAATGAAGAGTCAGCTGCTTAACTGACTGAGCCACCCAGACGCCCCAAGAAATAACATGTTTGATAACTTTTTAAAGTGAAGGAACAGGAAACAAAGATAAGGGAAAAAGGAAGACTGGGTAGTGAGAAATAGAAATATTTTATGTGGAGTAGCCACCTCCCATTACCACACCATGCCACGGACCTGCGGTTCCTAAATCTTCGTAATCATTGGGATCACCTGGAAAGCTTTTAACACACAGATCCTAGTCTCAGCCCAACCGGGTAAGAACCCTGGAAGACCTGGGCGTCTTAATTTTATGTGCTCAGTAGGAAGTTCTGGTGACAGCCAGGGAGCACTGCCACAGCCACTCACTGTCAGCCTTCACCATACTGAGCATCTCCGGGTACTCACTGTGGTTTTTTTTCTTTCCAAATATAAAGAGAGCCCTTCCCCAGTACTGAAAGCAAAAACATTCCAAATCACAATGAGCTCTAATGATCATCTCTATGGAGCCCCAAGAAAGCCCTTCTGTGGTCAGTGATCGGTGCTAGACTGCTGCTCAGCTTCTCCACACGGCCTGCAGACACAAGAAGAGCTATAGCTGCAGAAAACAGCTTTTCCTACCAGAGGAGAAATACAAGAAAGGATGACATCTTTGACCAATTTTTATTATTCATGCTCATTGACTCATGGCATCTTTCCCAGCTGCTCACCACCATTGGCAAAACAGAAAGGAGAGACAGATTTTAATTAACTTTAATCCCTTTATTTCCAGTTTTAAAAATGAGCTCATTCATGCAGTAGCCATAAAGTACATTGGGAGCATGTATTTTGTTTTACAAAGAGGAAAAAAACTGAAAAATACAGTCACTTACTGAAAGCTGCGCAGGGAAGGAGAAGGCAGGATGAAACAAAAGAGAATGATTATTATGTAACATAATTTGTACCTTGGCCATTACGACTGCTCTAATTACTTGAGAGGTCTAGAACTTCAGGGCACCATTTTTGTTTGGGGGTTTTTTTTGTGTGTTTCCCAAGTGAAAACACTTGATTGTTTCTTATAATTATTAAGGCGACATATAGTTAATTTTTAAAATTCAGAAAAAGAAAGAAAGAAAGAAAGAAAGAAAGAAAGAAAGAAAGAAAGATGGTAAAAATAAATAATAAAGGATTAAGTGAAAATTGCCCACCCAGTGGTAACCATCTGTAAGCTTAAACTATTTATCCTTCCAAACTTCTTGTTATATATACAGACTTTTGTTTATGCCGGTGGGACCAAACTATGCGCAGTTTTTTTGGTTTTTTTTATATTTTACTTATTTATTTGAGAGAGCGAGCAAGCGCAGGGGGAGGGGGAGGGGCAGGAGAAGGAGACACGCAGACTCCCCGCTGAGCTCTGAGGCTTGATCCCAGGACCCCAAGATCATAACCTTAGCCAAAGTCAGACTCTTAACCCACTGAGCCACCCAGGAGCTCTGCAGACTGGTTTTTAACTAGATCTTGTCACCATATCAACCATCTTTCTATGACAATAAATAAAAATAGATCTATATCATTTTAACAGCTACCTAAACGCCAACAGTGCTTTTACAATTATATCCAAATTTATTTCATCTTTGCATACTGGTGAGTTTTTTTAAAGCTGTTTCCAATACATCTATCTCTATAATATAATGCTGAGATCAACATCCTTATATATATAAATCTTCAGCAACTAAACTGATTATTTACTGAGGACAAATTCCTAGAAGCAGAATTTCCGAGTCAAACTACTTACACATTTTTATATATATAGCTAAGTGACCCCCTACAAAAGGCATATGAGAGTTGGTTTCCCAATATGCTTGCTAAAAATTCTGTAGTCTCACTAAAATGTTTGGAATTTGGCATGTTTCCTCAATCCTAGGACTTATGTTTTCCTTATTTCTAGAAAATTTTCAACCATTGCCTTTTTTTTATATAATAATTTTTTATTATGTTATGTTAGTCACCATACAGTACATCCCTGGTTTCTGATGTAAAGTTCCATGATTCATTACTTGCGTGTAACACCCAGCGCACCATGCAGTACGTGCCCTCCTTAATACCCATCACTGGCCTATCCTGATCCCCCACCCCCTCCCCTCTAAAGCCCTCAGTTTGTTTCCCAGAGTCCATAGTCTCTCATGGTTCATTCCCCCTTCTGTTTACCCCCCCTTCCAAGTTTTTTTTTTAATTTTTTTTTTATTATATTGTGTTAGTCACGGGTAGTAAGGAGGGCACGTATTGCATGGTGCACTGGGTGTTATACGCAACTAATGAATCATCGAACCTTACATCAAAAACCAGGGATGTACTGTATGGTGACCAACCATTGCCTTTTTTAATTTTGCCCTACCCTCTTTCTCTTATTCTCTGCTTCTGGGTGGTATTTCTCAGGTCTGCCTTCCATTTTATCAATTCTCAATTCATCTGAAAATAATCAAATCATACTTTTTTTATAGCTTCTTGAGTATTAAGCTTTTTGAAATCTGAATTTGGATCTATAACCAGTAGAACTGCCTACTCTTGATTCCCAGTGTCCAGTTATTTTACAATGGGCTTCCGTTCCTTCCTTAATATGTAATCATAATTTCAAAGCTTATAGTTTCTTTCAGATTATTGTGTTGTGTCTAGTTCTTTGGTGGCACAATCCTCGGACTCCGGGATCACGACCTGAGCCGAAGGCAGACATTCAACTGACTGAGGCACCCAGGTGTCCCTCATATGATTTTTAATGTTCACTTATGAGCACATCATTTGTGGGGGTTGTTTTTCCCTGGGAAGCTATATTCCCTGGTTAAAGAAGTATTCCAGGGATGCCTGGATTCAAGTCCTGCATTGGGCTCCTTGCTCAGTGGGGAGCCTGTTTCTCCCTCTGCCTGCCATTCCCCCTGCTTGTGCGTGTGCTCTCTCTCTCTGAGGAAGAAAAAAAGGAAGAAAGAAAGAAAGAAAGAAAGAAAGAAAGAAAGAAAGAAAGAAAGAGAGAGAGAGAGAGAGAGAAAGAAAGAAAGGAAGGAAGGAAGGAAGGAAGGAAGGAAGAAAGAAGGAAAGAAAGAAAGAAAATATTTAACAACAAAAAAAAGTATTCCAAATGCAAGCACATATTAGTACTTTGCTGTACTTTGGTATGCAAATAGAAGACTATATGGTTGAAGGTCCATTCTGAGAAAGGTTAAGTGTGGAGGGAAATTTTTCTCCTAGGGAGAGGAAGGATCTTTTAATGACTAAGAGCACAAGAGCACAGACTCTGAAACCTTATTTCTGGATTCAAGTCCCAACTCTACCACTTAGTAACTGTGTGATCATGGATGCATTAAATTCACTGTGCCTCGGTTTCATCCTGTGCAAAGTGGGCATAATAACAATGCCTACATCTTCGGGGCAATGTGAGGATTAAATGAAACAATACAAGTAATATATGTACAGCACTGAGAACAGCTTCTTGCGCATAATATGTGGTAGATCAGTGTTATATGTTATGGTTACCATTGGTTGCACAAAAGAGAGGTCTGACAAACAGAGAAAGAGTGAGAGCCTGGCCCAGAGGAAAAGAAACCTGGAGTCATGTACAAAGATGGAAGAGGGCAGTTCACTGGAGGGACTTGGAAGTAATCAGGACTGAGAAACAAAGGACAGACCAGCCTCGGAGTTCCAAGAGGAAGAGTGGAGTATGCCAAGAAGAATCACCCAGGTTTAATCCATAGAGGTCTCCTGAATGGTGCTGCTCTGGCCGAAACACAGCAGATGGTCTCATGGGGGTCAGGACGGGTGCCTGGTACCCCTGCACTGAAGCAGCTGTAGCAAACTCAGAGCTGTCTCCTCAGGCCTGCAGGACACACAGCTTGTCTCCATTCTCCTCATTGTCATCTGGAGTCAGTGACTTCACTAAAGCCTTGTCTCCCTGGTGGGGGTGCGGGGGGTGGGCAGGAGCCACCATGAGATCTGCTACTCTGTAGAACATTCAGCCTCCACGTGCATTGCACAGGAGAGGTCTCGGATCAAGGATGTCTCTTCTCCAGATGGAGTCCTGCTCCTAGAATCCATCAAGCCCATAATAGAACATTCCAAACACCCCCACAGAAATCTTGCAGCAGCACACAAACATATCTTTTCTTAAAGAAGATTTATTTATTTATTTATTTATTTGAGAGAGAGAGAGCGCATGAGTGGGGTGGGGGGAGGAGGAGCAGAGGGAGAGGGACAAACAGACTCTGCACGGAGCATAGAGCCTGACACAGGGCTTGAGCCCAGGACCCTAAGATCATGACCTGAGATGTAATGAAGAGTTGGGAAGCTCAACCAACTGAGCCACCCAGGTGCCCTTACGATGTATCTTTTTTTTTCTATTATATATCTTTTTTTAAAGATTTTATTTATTTATTTGAGAGAGAGAGCACAAAGGGAGAGGGAGAGGGAGAAGCAGACTCCCTGTTGAGCAGAGAGCCCGATGCAGGACTGGATCCCAGGACTCTGGGATCATGACCTGAGCCAAAGACAGATGCTTAACTGACTGAGCCACCCAGGCGCTCCTGTGACATATCCTAATAGAGCACCAGAGTGCATTAAAAACCACAAAGGGTCAAGAAAATAAAAAAAGGCATCAATGATCTTGGCACGGTTTCATTAAGAAAAATAAAAAATCTCAAACGTAATGGTGACTGCCTGCTAATGCTTTAAATCCAATTATCTAAACAGCTTGAATCAGCAAGACATTATTCAGGGCACAGGCTCTGGAGTCAGAAGACCTTTACCAACTATGTAATCTTTGCCAAGTTATTTAACTTTGTTAAGCCCCAGTTTCCTCACTTTTATAAACAGGGGTAGAAATAGTAATAACACTTAAATGGTTGTTATGAAGGCAAAATCCATAAAATGACTTTAAGACAATTCTGGTAAGCACTCAAATATTGGTCAACATTTTATTATGAACTGGGAGCTATACGAAAATGCAAGGTACTAAAGATCAAAAATAGAATCTAAGAAATTTGAGAATGAATTTTGTTTCAAAATCCACGAAAGAAAAAAACATGAATTTGTGCAAACAGTAATTTGTAGCAAGAATAAAAACACAGAAAATCCTAAAGACTCCACCAAAAAACTATTCGAACTGATAAATGAATTCAAAGTCACAGGATACAAAATTAATACCCAGAATCGGTAGCATTTCTATACACTAAGAGCAAAAGAGCAAGAAGATAAATTTTTAAGACACCCATTTACAACTACACCAGAAAGAATAAGAAACACAGGAATAAATTTAACCAAAGAGGTGAAAGACCTGTACTCCAAAAACTACAAAACACTGATGAAAGAAAATGAAGATAACACAAACAGAAAGACGTTCCACGCTCACGAACCACAAGAACGATTACTATTAAAATGTCCATACTACCCAAAGTGATTTACAAATTCAATGCAATCCCTATCAACGTACCAATAGCGTTTTTCACAAAATTAGAGAATATAATCCTAAAATCTGTATGGAACCACAAAAGACCCCAAATAGCCAAAGCAATCCTAAGAAAGAAAGACAAAGCTGAAGGCATCACAATCCCGGATTTCAAGATACACTACAAAGCTGCAATAATCAAAACAGCATAGTATGGACACAAAAACAGACACACATATCAACAGAACAGAAGAGACAGCCCAGAAATAAACCCATTGCTTATACGGTCAATCAATCTATGACAAAGGAGGCAAGAATATACAATCGGAAAGCACAGTCTCCTCAATAAATGGTGCTGGGTGTTATACACAACGAATCATGGAAAACTACATCAAAAACTAATGATGTACTTACTGTATGGTGACTAACGTAACAATAAAAATTAAAAAAAATAATGGTGCTGGGAAAACTAGACAGCTACATGCAAAGAATGGGAGTGGACCACTTACTAACACCATACCCAAAAATAAACTCAAATCCAATTAAAGACCTAAATGTGAGACTTGAAAACATAAAGTCCTAGAAGAAAATATAGGCAGGAATTTCTCTGACATTGGCTATAGAACACTTTTTCTAGATATGTCTCCTCTGGTGAGAAAAACAAGCAAAAATAAACTACTAGGACTACATCAAATAAAAAGCTTTTGCACAGCAAAGGAAATCATCAACAAAAATGAAAGACAACCTACTATATGCAGATAATATATCCGATAAGGGGGGGCGCCTGGGTGGCACAGCGGTTAAGCGTCTGCCTTCGGCTCAGGGCGTGATCCCGGCGTTGTGGGATCGAGCCCCACATCAGGCTCCTCCGCTAGGAGCCTGCTTCTTCCTCTCCCACTCCCCCTGCTTGTGTTCCCTGTCTCGCTGGCTGTCTCTATCTCTGTCAAATAAATAAATAAAATCTTAAAAAAAAATATATATATATCCGATGAGGGATTAACATTCAAAATATATAAAGAACTTATACAACTCAACACCAAAAAAACCCACAAATAATCCAAATAAAAAATCCAACATCCAAATGGCCAACAGACACATGAAAAGATGCTCAACATCATAACATCAGGGAAATGCCAGTCAAAACCACCATGAGATACCACCTTGCATGAATTAGAATGGCTAAGATCAAAAAGACAAGAGATAACATGTGCTGACAAGGATGTGGAGAAAAAGAAACACTCATACACCGTTGGTGGGAATGTAACTTGGTACAGCCACTGGAGACAGCAGTGTGGAGGTTCCTCAAAAAATTAAAAACAGAAATACCGTATGATCCAGTAATTCCACTATTGCATATTTACCCAAAGAAAATGAAAACATTAATTTGAAAAGATAAATGCACCCCTATGTTTATTGCAGCATAATTTACAATAGCCAAGATATGGAAGCAACCTAAGTGTCCATCAATAGATGAATGGATAAGGAAAATGTGGTACACGCACACATGGACTATTACGCAGCCATAAAAAGATAAGATCGTGCCATTTGAGATAACATGGGTGGTCCGAGAGGATACTACGCTAAGTGAAATAATTCAGCCTGAGAAAGACAAATACTGTATGGTTCTACTCCTAAGTGGAATCTAAAAAAAATGAACAAACAAAAAGGGGAATGTGGGGGTGCCGGGGAGGCTCAGTCATTAAGCGTCTGCCTTCAGCTCAGGGCGTGATCCTGGCGTTCTGGGATCAAGCCCCGCATCGGGCTCCTCCACTGGGAGCCTGCTTCTTCCTCTCCCACTCCCCCTGCTTGTGTTCCCTCTCTCGCTGGCTGTCTCTCTCTCTGTGTCAAATAAATAGATAAAATCTTTAAAAAAGGGGGGGAGGTCGGACCTATAAATAGAACAAACTGATGGTTGTCAGAGGGGAGGAGGGTGGAGGGTTGGGCAAAACATGTAAAGGGGAGAGGGTACTGGAACAGGTTTCCAGTTAAGGAATGAGTAAGTCACAGGAATAAAAGGCACAGCATAAAGGAATACAGTCAATGATATTGTACTAGCATTGTATGACGACAGATGGTAGCGACACTTGTGGTGAGCATAGCATAATGCGTAAACTTGTCAAATCACTAAGTTGTACACCTGAAGCTAATTAACATTCAAAGAAAACTATATTCAAAGAAAAAATAAAATTAAATATACACATACTCTTTGATACAGTTATCTCACTTGTGCAAATTCATCCTAAGAAATTCATTGAATAGAAGAAAAGTTATATTCAAAAAGATGCTAATTACAATGTTTTTATAATGGCAAAGAGCTGGAAACCTAGAGTGTTCACTAAGATAATAGCTATGTAAATTTATGATAAAACTTGATAAAATATTGTAGGCATTAATATAATGATTACTAAAAAGCTTTGCAGGGGAACCTGAGTGGCTCAGTTGCTTAAGAGTCTGCCTTCAGCTCAGGTCATGACTTCAGGGTCCTGGGACTGAATCCTGCATTGGGCTCCCTGCTCAGTGGAGAGTCTGCTTGAGATTTTCTCCCCTCTCCCTCCGCCCCTCCCCCTGCTCGTGCTCTCTCTTTCTCTCTCTCAAATAAATAGAATCTTAAAGAAAAAAAATAAAAATAAAGAAGAGCAGAGGTACAAAGGTAACGATTCATTTTACCAAAAGCATTCAAGAGATCCCATTAAGAAAAAAACAAATCCAAACTTCTCAATATCATATATTAGCCTTTAAGACCTTTAAGATATGAGCTCAGGTGGCCCAACTCATACTACCCAAAGTTGCAGCATCATGACAGAATGGAATGAGCCTGGAAATCTAAGGTCTCTGAACCCTTAAATCTGCTGCCCAAGCAAAACTCTTAAAGGGAATTCCCTTTCCTAAGAAAGACTGAGAGAAGCAAGGCAGAGGGAGAGGGAGGGCAAGTCCAGAGGGGAATAAGGAACTCCTCAGTGGAGAGAAGGCAAATCGTACTCAGGGTATTCAAAACAAGACCTGTTAAGCACTGTGGACCTGGGGGTAGGGGACACCAACATGAAAAGCTGAGTTTCAAGGTTTATACTTCCACAGGAAAGTTCAAATAGTTCCAAAAAGGATTCTACTTTATTCTGATTTAAAAGGAAAAAAAAAAAAGCTTTCTTTAATCTACATGGGTGAATTTCCCAGCTACCCAGAGTATCAGAAGTGGCTGATAGTAAGTAATTTTTTTGCCACTGGTATCAGAATTATGGCCAACAAGAATGTGAGGGAGAAACCAGCTAGTACCAGAGAGCTGTGTCTGGTGATTTTCAATACAATTTGCTCTTCCTCCCCATCTAAAAATTTGAGCCTCTCCCTCACTAATGAAGAGTCAATTTGCTATGACTTGTGATTAAACCATCTAATAGCTGCCCAACTCTGTTTAAGCTGATTTCTATTAGCATGAAAAAATTATGTTACTTTAGTTACAATTAATCTGATTCCAGAGGTTTTTCTGAAATGATACGGGAGGTTCAAATTAAGCAGGAATTGAATTAGCAGGAAGAAGCTATGCAGTAAGTTTATTAAAATTCATGGTGAATTTTAAATAATTACTTTGAATGAAAAGCGTCTTATGAAATATATATCCCCAATCTAACCTTGCATGATTTCTCCTTGGAATACTTGTCCACAATGAATAATTCAGATAAAATATTAACAAGATTCACTTTAGTAATACATAGGAACAGATAAAAAGACTTCAACGATGGCCTCTTCCAGTCAGCTCCCGTGAAGTCGCACAAAGGATTTTAGGTGAGTCTAGAGCAAAGGCACATAGGTCTTAGCAACAGTGGTACCACAAAAGGTAAGGCAAACTGTGGAGCACAATCAAGACAAAATGATCCTAAGGGCTCTCTTGTCATTGGGGAGCCCTGACAAAGCCCCTGAAATAAGCTCATCCCTCACATCTCTTAACACACAGCAAGATACACACAGATGTACAAAATAAGAAACACACAGAATCTGAACTTGGTAACTCTTTCTCCGACTACTCACGTTCTTTCCATATAAATCAGCTAGAAAATGTTCACGGCTTCATGAGATACCTTGCTCTCTGATCTTTCACATTACGTGTATCAACCTCCCTGAAAGGTATATTATTCCCTAAAAAGCCATGCCAAGAGTCTCTCTACCATTGGTCCCATCTAACTGTGACAATGTCACCACCCTTTAATGAACCCAGGCTCCTTTTCCTCCTCCACAGGTATATGGAGAAAGCTTCCAGAGAAAAGGATGAAACATTATCTAGTATCATTAAGCATCTGTACCTAAACAAGCCATTCTTGGTTAGGTGGAGATGTGGCAGTTCACTGCCCTAAATATCTACTACACGGGCTACCTCACCAAGAAATCCTGGCCTCTAACAGGTTGCTCGTGTAATCTATGAAGGCAGGGTCCACGTCTTCTGTACCACTCGTACTGCATTTAGCCTACAGCAGTTATTTCACCCCTAAAATACTGTAAGATTATGAAGCCTGAAAAGAACCTTATCTGAAAATTCTGTTGACCTCATGAGTACCCATCACATTTTCATATCTAAGAGTTGCTTCATAAATACTTAATATAAATGAATAAATAAAAGCTTGAAGTTTGTTATTACTTTATCAGAATCACCAGAATCTTGTTTCCTGTGTACTGAATTTTGTAGGTACACCTATTGATGGCAACTGCCTCTGATCAACAAGCTGAATGTTTACTACCTCCCCATCGCCAATACACAGCATCAGAGAGGCTTGGGAGACATGCATTTGACAATGACACATCACGCTATACTATAATTAGTCTAGTGAACACACACAGAATACTCATGTACTCTATTCTCCTATTCCCTCTGTTCCAGTAACTATAATTATGCAGTCTGAAAGAGAAAATTATGTTGGAAATATTTCCAAAGAACACAAGGGCAAGATAATTAGAGGACTAAGAAAGGAAAGTGAGCCTGATTCTGCTTCAGTCCTCAGGGACCCAGCATGTCTGATGTGAGATGGAGAAGTAAGATTTCGGAAATGGGAGTCTCTTACTCCTTATGATCTGGCACAATCTGACAATGACACTGATTAAAAGTTGAAAATTCCATTCCTTTTTCTGTAGCTGAATTAGGGGGGAAGAGACTGGAGGATGAAGAGCAAGGAATGGTATTTTAATTCTAACAGATTTGGGGCCACTTTCCCACTACTGGAGAGGTTAAATTTGCTCTACAGTAGATTTGCCATGTTCCCTTCACCACCTTCTCCCATCTCTACGAAGGAGAAGGTCAGCAACAGAGGGGTGTTTGTAGAGTGAGGAGCTGGGTCTAGGAGAGCCAGGGCAGCAGATGGGACAAAAAAGCTGGAGGCGGCCAGATCCAGGACAAGGTCAAAAACAGACAGCCAAGGCAAGGAAGGATCAAAAGGAAGTGATGGATCTTAAAGTTACAGCAACACTGAGAACAGATCATAAGAGGCATTGAAAAGATGACTTACTACACACAGCCCATCAGGCCAACTGACAATGTAAGAAAATGGAATACAAGTTCACATAAAATACTAGGAGCCAAGAGGTCCACAGGAAGGACGGAGAGAGTAAAGTAAGAAAAAATTAGATTGGCACGTGGGTAACAAGAAAGGAGCTTGATAACGGAGATAACCTCAATCTAGACCCTGAACTTTGATATGGTTCCTTGCGAGGCAACAAAGATACCAGCAGGCTGTATTTAAAAGCCTTGCAGGTGTAACATGATTTTGGAAAGTACTCGTAATGAAGTGCACACGGTGGAGGCAAAAACAATACCTTTCAGAAAGCAAATCCTAACACTTCTCTTTTTCTCCTTTCCTCTTCCAGTTCCCTCAAGCAGTAAGCGAGGATGGAGAAAGAGGAGAAGAGAGCAAAAATCGAGACTAATATAATAGGAAAAATGATTTCAATTCCATTTATCTCTCATGCCGAGCCCTATTGCATATGTCCATTCCCAGTGACTATTTACGGCAACCCAGGCCTTCTGTGCCTGAATCTTCATTAGTCACATTGCTGAAAAGTGGACAAAAGGTTTCTTTGCTTTGTATCATGTTCTAAGATTCCAAGAGTCATAATTATGGTGACCACACTGACACAGATAAACAGAGGAGAATTCTAACATCCGAGCATACATAATCAGCTTCCAATTCCTGCATTTTCCCTTTAATACTAAATGATTTGCATAACACTGAGTTATTTATTATGTAATTTTCCTGCTGGTTCAAAATAAAATCAGCATGAAATACTATTAGCTTGTTTAAAGCACTAAGATGAATGAGGAGATATGACCTCTTATTTTCCCATTATAAAACAAAAGGCGGGGGGGGGGGAGATTTTTCCATTCTGTGAAATATTGATTTTTCCATTCTGCGAGCTTGTAAATTACTGGCTTTCACAGTGCAATCAATGTCACTGATTCAAACAGAGAGTTAGACAAAATGAGGAGACGAAAAATATGCCTCAAATGAAAGAACAGGACAAAATCACAGAAGAGCTAAAAAAAAAAAAATGGACATAAGCCATATGCTTGATAGAGAATTCAAAGTAATGGTCATACTCACTGGACTTGAGGAAAAGAGTGGAGGATCTTTCAGCAAAGAGATAGAAAATATAAAAGAGAAATGGTCAGAGATGAAGAACTCAGTAACTAAAAAAAAAAAAAAAAAAAAAAAAAACAACCCTAGAGGGAATCAATAGCAGGTAAGACAATGCAGAAGAATGAATCAGCTGTCTGGAAGACAGGATAATGGAAAGCAACCAAGCTGAGCATCAAAAAGAAAAAAGAACAATAAAAAATGAAAATAGGTTAAAGAAACTCACTGACACCATCAAGTGTAATAACATTTTCACTTAAAGGATCCCAGAGGAGAAGAAAGAAAGAAGAGGACAGAAAATTTATTTGAGGTAATAATAACTGAAAAATTACCTAATATGAGGAAGGAAACAGACACCCAGATCCAGAAGGCACAGAGAATCCCCAACAAAATTAACCCGAGTAAGTCCACACCAAGACACATGATTAAAATGGCAAAAAGCAATGATAAAGAGATAATTTTAAAAGCAGCAAGAGAAAAGAAAACTGTTGTATACAAGAGAAAGGCCATAAAACTATCAGCTGATTTTTCAGCAGAAACTTTGTGGGCCAGAAAACAGTGGCATGATATATTCAAAGTACTGAAAGGAAAGAACCTGCAACCAAGAATACTCTACCCAGCAAGGCTATTATTCAGAATAGAAGGAGAGACAAGAGTTCCCCAGACCAAAGTTAAAGGAGTTCATCACCGCGAAAACAGCTCTACAAGAAATGTTAAAAGTAATTCTTTGAGTGGAAAGAAAAGACAGTAACTAAATGTAAGAAAATTATGAAAGGAAAAAATTTCACAGGTAAATGTAAACATGTACTAAAGGTGGTCGTTTGAGCACTTACAAAACCAGTATGGAAGCTTAAGCATAAACACAGTGAAATAATCATATCTATAAAAGTCAGTCAAGGGATCCACAAAAATAAAAAGATGTAAAATATGACATCATATATGTAAAACATGTAAAATATGACATCATATATGTAAAACATGGCAGGAAGAATAAAAATTTAGTGCCATTAGAATGTGTCCAGACTTAAGTAACAGTCAACTAAATACAGACTGCTATACATATAAGATGTTACGTATGAACCTAATGACAATCACAAGTCAAAAACCTGTAACACATACACACTCAAAAAAAGAGGAAGGAATCCAAGTATAACAATAAGAAAGCCATCCAACCACAAGGGAAGAGAGCAAGAGAAGAAAAAAACTACAAAAGAAAAGAACTGAAAAGAACTACAAAAACAACCATAAAGCAAGTAACAAAATAGCAATAAGTACAGACCTATCAATAATTACTTTAAACGTAAATAAACTAAATGTTTCAATCAGAAGACACAGGGTGACTAAATAGGTAAAAAAGACAGACCTATCTATATGCTGCCTAAAAGGGACTCACTTCAGAATGAAAGACACATGCAGACTGAAAGTGGATGGCTGGAAAAACATTTACCATGCCAATTAAAGCAAAAAGAAAGTTGGGTTAACAATACTTCTATCAAACAAAAAAACACGTTAAAACAAAGACTGTGCAATTTACACATTCAATGCAATCCTGATCAACATACCAATAGCATTTTTCACAGAACTAGAAAAAATAATCCTAAAATCTGTATGGAACCACAAAAGACCCCAAATAGCCAAAGCAATCCTAAGAAAGAAGGACAAAGCTGAAGGTATCACAATCCCAGATTTCAGGATACATTACAAAACTGCAATAATCAAAACAGCATAGTATGGACACAAAAATAGACACATACATCAACAGAACAGAATAGACAGCCCAGAAATGAACCCACTGCTTATATGGTCAATCAATCTATGACAAAGGAGGCAAAAATATACAATGGGAAAACACAGTCTCTTCAATAAATGGTGCTGGGAAAACTGGACAGCTACATGCAAAAGAATGGGAGTGGACCACTTACTAACACCATGCCCAAAAATTAACTCAATATCGACTAAAGACCTAAATGTGAGACCTGAAAACATAAAGTCGTAGAAGAAAATATAGGTAGTAATTTCTCTGACACTGATCACAGAATATTTTTCTAGCTATGTCTCCTCTGGTGAGAAAAAACAAAAATAAACTATTAGGACTACATCAAAATAAACAGCTTCTGCACAGCAAAGGAAACCATCAATAAAATGAAAAACAACCTACTGAATGGGAGAAGATATTTACAGATAATATATATGAAAAGGGGTTCACATCCAAAATATATAAAGAACTTAAACAACTCAACACCAAAAAAACCCACGAATCATCCCAATGGCCAACAGACACATGGAAAGATGCTCAACATCACTCATTATCAGGGAAATGCAAACCAAAACCACAATGAGATATCACCTCACATCTGTCAGAACGACTAAAATAAAAAAGACAAGAAATAACAAGTGTTGATGAGGATGTGGAGAAAAGTACACAGCTGGTGGGAATGCAAATTGTTGCAGTCACTGCAGAAAACAGTATAGAGGTTCCTCAAAAAATTAAAAATAGAACTACCATATGATTCAGTAAGTCCACTACTGGGTATTTACCCAGAGAAAAGAAAAACACTAATTCAAAAAGATACATGCACCCCTATGTTTACTGCAGCATTTACAATAGACAAGATATGGAAGCAATGCCGGTATTCACCCACAGATGAACAGATAAAGAAGATGTGGCATACATACAATGGAATGTTAGCCATAAAAAAGAATGAGATCTTTCCTTCTGCAGCATGGATGGACCCAGAGGATAAAATGCTAAGTGAAATAAGTCAGACACATAAAAACAAATATCATATGATCTCACTCATATGTAAAACTTAAGAAACAGGGGCGCCTGGGTGGCTCAGTCATTAAGCGTCTGCCTTCGGCTCAGGGTGTGATTCCAGGGTCCTTGGATCAAGCCCCGCATCGGGCTCCTCCACTGGGAGCCTGCTGCTTCCTCTCCCACTCCCCCTGCTTGTGTTCCCTCTCTCGCTGGCTGTCTCTCTGTCAAATAAATAAATCTTAATTTAAAAAAAAAAAGAACTTAAAACAAAGGAACGAGGGGAAAAAAGAGACAAAAAAAGACTTTTAAATACAGAGAACAAACGGGTGGTTGCCAGAGGGGATATGGGTAAAGGGATGGGTGAAATAGATAAAAGTGATTAAGAGGTACAAACTTCCAGTGACAAAATAAATGAGTCACAGAGACGAAAAGTACAGCATATGGAATATGGTCTGTAACATGGTAATAATGTTGCTTGGTGACAGACGGTGACTATACTTGTGATGATGAGCACTGAGTAATGTACTGAATTGTTGAATCATTATATTGTACACCTGAAACTAAGATAGCACCGTATGTTAATTATACTTCAATTAAGTAAGTAAGAAAAATAAAATAAAATTATCATTTTTCTAACGAAGAACTCTGAAACTCTTTAACAGGAGTAAGAAGGTAATTTACAACACCAAATAGACCTTATATAGTCATACAGATGGAAGGAACCTGGGAGAGTCATCAACACTTTCCTTGTTTCCAGGTAAGATTATGTAAGTTTTGTAGAGAGAAAAGATATTTTTGCTAATTGCTAAGTCTTCTGGGAAAAGCAGTATCCTAAGGCCCCCTATGGCAAGCAGCTCCCAAGATGGCCAATGATCCCTACCTCCTAATATTCACATCCTTGTGTAGACTTCTTCCACAATGAACAGGGCCAACTTGTGTAAAAACAATCAGACAATAGCAGAAATGACAGTAAGACTTCCAAGGCTTGTTCATAAAAGACTCTGCCACTTCCGTCCTTATCTCTTCTGAATCACTTGTTCTGGGGAAAGCCAGCTGACACATCTTAAGGAATCTCAAGCAGTCTTACAGAAAAATCCACATGGTGAGAAACTGAGGCCTCCTGCCAATAGCCCTGTGAGTGAGCCAACCTGGAAGGAGGTCCTCTAGCAGCACTCAAGCCTTCAGGGGACTGACGGTCTGACCAATGTCCTAGCTGTTACCTTATGAGAGACCCACAGCCAGAGACACCCAGCTAAGTTACTCCCACATTCCTGGTCTACAGAAACTGAGAGATAACACATTTTTGTTTTAAGCTCCTATGTGTTTGGGTTCACCATTTAGACACATTGCATAGACTCTGTCTTGTTTCCTTCATCTACAGAACGGGAAAGATAAATTTCACCTGGCTGGGCTATCGTATTAAATGAAATTAAATGTATAAAAAGTGCCAACAGTGCCTCATCCATAAAGTTAAACACTTTAATGTTATGTTAATATCATTTTTTTTAAAGATTTAATTTATTTCTTTGAGAGGGAGTGTGACGTGAGAGAGCACGAGCAGGGGGGAGGGGCAGAGGGAGAGGGAGAAGCAGACTCCCCACTGAGCAGGGAGCCCGATGTGGGGCTCCATCCCAGACCCTGAGATCATCACCTGAGCCAAAGGCAGACTCTTAACCATCTGAGCCACCCAGGCGCCCCATTAATATCATTACTTTTAAACTTTCCTTTACTGATCATCATCTAACTATAAATTTATGAGCCATTTCTGGAAGTCACAAAAGGCATCCCAGTACTCACTGAGCAACCACAAAATAATGTTTCTTCAGAGTGTTACATTCTTTCGCTTTTCTTTAAGACATTAAAAGAAAAAAATCAAAATCTTTTAAATTCTCCCCCTAGACGCAGCTTCGCTAACTCCTGAGAGTCAATCTACTGTTTCCTCTTTCTTTGACTTTCTCGGAAGAATAACGAACACTAAACCCCCAAAATTAGTAGTGCTTAAAATAAGTTTATCAGCTTGACTTCTTTCCAACAATCGTTATATTAAGGAAATCAGTAAAGGTAGCCACACAACTGGCAAAATGCGATTTGCCCCGATAAGGGGCTATCCGAGAGAACATAAAAGCTGTGTCAAGGTATATTGGCCACTAGCCCTGGAGACGAGAGCTGTGGGATGGCAGCCTAGCATCCACCTTTACCTTACGGACGACTGGCCCCATCATTCAAAGGCCGTGGACACTAGGAGCTGCGGTAACATGGGTCGGGAACACTTCCCCCGGATTTCCTTCTACTACGCTGGCCACTTCTCAGTATCGTTTGCTGGCTTCCTGGCTACTCCTCCCGCATCAGGGCTCAGTCTCAACCCTCTGCCTGCCAGCTGCCCCCCTAGACTATCTCAGACTACTGACCATCTTCCCTAAGCTTTAATGGCTCTCCTACTTCTGCCCCACCTCACTTCTTAGCTGAGCCCTAGTCCCAGATAGCCACATGTCCACCCAACATTAGGACTCTCACGAGTATCGCAAAATAACATGTCCAAATCCAAACTTTTGGGCTTCTTTCCCAAAGTTTGCCCTCCTCCAGTTTTACCCATCTGGGAAAAATAGTCGTTTTTAAAGCAATCATGAACATCACTCCCCTTCGTGGAAACCTCTACTGCTCTCCCATTGTGCCTAAAGACGAACTCAAAATTTAGCCTGCCCCACCACTATTCTTGTGGGAATCAGAAAAGCCACCCCTTTGCTGTCCCTTGTTATTTAACCGCAAGGTGATACAAGACGACGACTTTGAGTCAAAACTGCCCCCTAGAGGAGGAGTACGGACTTTCTCTTGAATCCCTGAAACTTCAAACTCCCCTCTGCCTGGGGGACTTCATGGGATTGTCCTTCTGCCTTCCACCTCATCTTCTGCAAGCTGACCTCATTTTTCAAGTCTGCTTTAATAAAACCTTCCCTCACCACTACCACCTCTGATCTAAAGCAGACCCTCTGGGTATTTCTCACTATGTGTATCACTTCTTGTTTGCAGCACCTATTGCACGGGGAACTAGTCAACCATATGCGCCAAACTCCACTAAATCACAAACTTGATGAGGGCAGGGACTGCAACTCTATTATATATTATTATTATATATTCCTACCACTATAGCCCCAGTGCTCAGAGCAGTACCTAGAAATCATATGCTAAACATAGGGGCACCTGGTGGCTCAGTCGGTGAAGCGTCTGCCTTTGGCTCAGGTCATGATCCTGGGGTCCTGGGATCGAGTCCCACGTCAAGCCCTGATCACTGAGCAGGGAGCCATCTTCTCCCTCTTCTCCCCTCTTGTGCTGTCTCTCTCACCATCTCTATCGCTGACTTTCTTTCTCTTAAATAAATAAAATCTTTTTTTTAAATGCTAAATATGTATTTGTTGACTGAAAAAATATATGGAAAAATGAATGAACACAGGAGATCGTATCTCACTAGTTCTATGCTTACTAGTCATTTGGACTCCAAATTTGAGAGGAGCCTAGAAGTACAATTGTAAGTTACACATCACAAGCTCTGCATCTCCTTCTTCTAACCTC
This sequence comes from Ursus arctos, assembly GCF_023065955.2. Classification (NCBI taxonomy): domain Eukaryota; kingdom Metazoa; phylum Chordata; class Mammalia; order Carnivora; family Ursidae; genus Ursus; species Ursus arctos. Next base: position 6,129,886 of record NW_026623050.1, read on the forward strand.
TCTGCCTTTTCAAAATAGTCTTAGCTTATTTCTGAGTTGTTTTTTTTTTAACTAACACATATTCAGTTACAAATTCAAATGGTTCAGAAAAGTATAGGCAGAAAGAAGTATTACCTGAAATCCCACACTTCAAGATAAACATGATTAATATTCTGGTCATCACCTTTAATACATCTCTTCATGCATAAATACATAATTTTATATGAATGGTTTATCATTTGCAATTCTGTTCTTTTTTGTGGACACCATCTTCTTAAGTAACCAGTGTGAATATACCTTTCTCCAATTTCATTAATCATAAATAAACATATACACTCTATTTACAGACATACATGGTGCATTGTCATTATTTCTTTTGTAAACATATAATTTATTTTATATATATACAATGCACAGTGGGAAAATCCTCCTGTTCTATGGTATGAATATATTGTAAGATTTTATGTATTTATTTGTCAGAGAGAGAGCACACAAGCAGGGGGGAGCGGCAGGCAGAGGGAGAAGCAGGCTCCCCACTGAGCAGGGAGCCCAGTGTGGGACTCGATCCCAGGACCCTGGGATCATGACCTGAGCTGAAGGCAGACGCTTAACCAACTGAGCCACCCAGGTGTCCCATGTATGAATATATCATAGTTTATTCAGCCTTTGTCTTCAAAATGGGCATTCACTTGGCTTACGGGTTTTTACCATTTTAAACAATATTGCAATTAAATATTGTTCCTCTATGCTTATTTCCTGGTATTTTTCTTTGGGATACTGATTTCTCCTTTCCACCAGCAATGCATATAGGACCTCTTCTTCCAAAATTCCCTCCTGCAGCAGGTGCTATCACTTCTCACTGATTTTTGCCAATCACTGGGAGACACATTCTATGAAGACCCAGAACAAGCAGTCCTTGTGCCCAGTGCCTGTGCTTCATGGATGAGGCACCACAGGTGGGGCGTATACTTTTCAGAGTAGATTACTGTAACATTTCTGGAAGGTGATCCAGCCAGTTTGGGGTTGAACACTGCTCTAGTCCGCCAGCTCAGTAACCGATCCACTTGGGTCAGCCAGACCCTCCTACTTCAGCGCTCTGTCTCCCAGGTCACGTTCACTGCGTCTGTGGGGGAAAACATCCCCAAGAGAGTTCAGTATGCCTTGCACTGGGGTGCCTGCTTCACTGCATGCTGGATGAGAGGGAGGACAGAGTGGCAGGAGAGGGAAAAGAAGGAAACCTTATGCCTCAGAGGAAAGCTACAATCCATAACAAGCAACTCCCCAGGACGGTGGTACAACCCTGGTCCAAGACACATCCCATCTGAGCAAGTGAAAGCAGAGCAGGAGACGAGGCAGTGAAGGATACTGGCTACAGACATGGAGAGTCACTTTTCGAAAAATCCACTCACTATTCAGTAAAGGACACTGAGGGGGGCACACTTCTGGAAAAGTACTAAGAGGTTTCCATAGCTTGAGTAATCACAGGACCCATGCGTGCTTAAGAGCTAGGAAAACCTCAGGAAACGGGGACCACCCAGGAAGATAGGTGAGAAAGGCTTGGCAGCTGCTGGCTCTGGGGAGTCCTTCACAATCCAAATGCTCCTCTCTCTAAACCCCACGAGCTAGCCACTGGAAGGTCCTGCTCTCCTGCAAAGCGTTCTGGATGTTCAGCAGAGAGCACGGCAGAGAAGGGCAGCACACCCACAAGGTGACCACGGCACAGAGCTGGGGGGAAGCCAAAACACTCACGGCATATGCGCACACACTTCACCTACTCTTTCTTCCTCGTTGCTGTAACCTTTCCAACAGCATTTACATGAAATCCATCTCTGTGACAGTTTTAAATTCCTGCAACATTAACATCAGCTGCTGCAATAAAAATGCATTGTGATCACTGATGTTGCTTCTTTAGCCCTTGCCTGGAGAAAACGGAAGCCAGTGGGCACCTGAAAACAGGCCCAAGGGGTGCCTGGATGGCTCAGTCAGTTTAGCATCTGCCTTTGGCTCAGGTCATGATCCCAGGGTCCTGGGATGGAGTCTTGCATGGGGCTCCTTGCTCAGGGGGGAGCCTGCTTCTCCCTCTGCCTGCCACTCCCCCTGCCTGTGATATCTCTGTCAGATAAGTGAATAAAATCTTAAAAACAAAAAAACAAAAAAACAAGCAGGCAGGCCCAAAGGTGTCATGAGGGCAAGTTTTCAAGGAAGAATCCTGACCACTGACTGGGTACATCCTAAGGGTATGGCAGAAATACATATTAGGATAAAAAGGAGAAAACCTTTTCCACCATTGTTTGGCAAAAATAAAACAAAACTTGTAAGATTCAGTATTAAAGGGTATGGAGATATAAACCTCTTTTCGTGTGCTTGGTGGGCAAGTAGACTGCTATAGATACCTAGAAAGCAACCTCCACTATTGTTAAATGCATGGACCTTGAGCAGCCCTGTTTTTGTGAAGCTATCCTACAAGTAAGAATCAATATTCAAGGCTGCATGTTCGCAAGTGTTCACTGAAGCACTGTTGACGGTGAACCCAACACTGAAGTCCATCACAAGGAAAAACTGTGGCACGTCTCTACAGGAACACAGAGAAATATGTGGAAAGGTACATCCCAGGCTATCAATGTTGATTACCTCAAGTAAAATGGAATTAAGGGATGGCGTAATATATGTGTGCAACTTAATTTGTTTTTAAACTAAGGAAATGAAAGGGAAAATGTTTGTGGATGCACTCCCCCCCACACACACACAACCTCTATTTCTAGCCAGGCTGGCATGACGCTGAAAATGTCACCTTTAAGGATTAGTTTGTCTATTTCCAAATTTCTGTTGTTAAAAACAAATGTTCCTGAAGTTGTCTTTCGGCCCTTAACACCTGGGGCAGGACAGGGGCGAGAATGTTTGATTGCTTTCCACCAGTGACAGCAGGCGAGAGGAACAGCCTGAACTTGCACAGGTGAGGTGTTTATGCAGAGAAGATAGAGAGAAGGCCCCGGGCTCCTGGCCTTCCTGACAGGTACCTTGCTGACACGGGCCCCTTGTCTGGGGAAAAAGAACCAAACGAGAGGAAAGAACACTGAACAGAGGGAGGACGGGGCACAAGCACTTGCTGGCTTTGCCAGAGGCCAGCACTATTTCGGGTGCCGCTCAGGTCTCCTTGCTGGTTCTCTGGGGGTCAGCACAAGCCTGGCGTTGGCCCTCTAACAGCCAACAGGGATTTTGAGGGGTCACAGATTTAGCACCAGCTGAAAGAACAGCAGAGATCGAAGGTGCCAGACATGGTTTCTTGCAATTAATTCAGGGAACAGAACAAGTCATCAGAAAAGTGTGATTCTCCTCTGCTCCACTGAAATGAAAAGACCTGCCCTTGTTATAAAGAACCAGGAGAATCAATAAGGAGTTTAAAGACACATTGGCATGCCCCACGGGCAAAAAGTCTGCTGCCACCACGATGTGAACCTGAGGGCAGAGGCTCTTCAGCCTGGATGAGTATACAGCAAAACTGGCTTCCTGCACATTGTGTGTGGACCTGTTTGTCCAGGCTGGAGTAGCTGGAATGTGAGGAGAGTGCGCCAACACTGGACAGAATGATCTACCCGCCAGCATTTAGGGAGTACTTACTAACCACCTGAGTCTTTGTATACATCCATCATGTGAGCTTTACAAGAACTCTATGAGATGGGCCCTCTTTAACCCCATTTTACAGATGAGGGCACTGAGAGATTAAGTGATTTGCCCAAGTCTAAAGAAGAAAGTAGTGGTGGAGCTGGAATTTAGCCCCAGGCTAAGTAGGAGATTGTAAAGCCTAGGATGCCGTCACTGTACCACTCCACCTCTGCAGGAAGGGCCAACACATGGCAATGCACCCCCAGATGCAGAGAACAAAGACGTGTCCCCGGAATTATTTCAACTCCAGAGGCTTGGACCTTTGAAAAAGCAAGGCACAAGTAAGGAAGCTATGAGATCAGAAAGAAAGCCAAGGGTCCAGGTGGGATGTGCATGCAGGAAGTAAGGAGTTTACAAGCATAACCAATGCTCTGCGGTGGAATCTAGGAAAGCCTTGTGGAGTGAGGTTACAGGTGTCTGCAGGGAAAGGTGACTCACCCTGGGTGAAAGGGTGGGCTTAGGACACACCCAGAAAGGACATAACAGCATATGTTGCTGGATAAGACTCCGATCAAAAATTAAAATAAGGGGGGCGCCTGGGTGGCACAGCAGTTGGGCGTCTGCCTTCAGCGCAGGGCGTGATCCCGGCGTTACGGGATCGAGCCCCACATCGGCTCCTCTGCTGGGAGCCTGCTTCTTCCTCTCCTACTCCCCTTGCTTGTGTTCCCTCTCTCGCTGGCTGTCTCTATCTCTGTCAAATAAAATAAAATAAAATCTTTAAAAAAAAAATTAAAATAAGGGGGCACATGGGTGGCTCAGTCGGTTAAGCGTCTGACTCAGGCTCAGGTCACGATGCCAGGGTCCTGGGATCGAGCCCCATGTCAAGCACCACATTAGGGTCCATGCTTAATGGGGAGTCTGCTTGTCCCTCTGCTCCTACCCCCACTCATGCTCTCTCTCTCAAAAAAATAAAATCTTTTTTAAAAAATTAAAATGAGAATAACTCCTTAAAACAAATCTATATGATGGAATTCACTTTGACTACATTCCCTGTTATAAAACGTATTTGTGGGGCAGCTGGGTGGCTCAGTCAGTTAAGCATCTGCCTTCAGCTCAGGTCATGATTCTGGGATGGGGTCCCACGTTCTGTTCTCTGATCAGTGGGGAGCCTGCCTCTCTCTCCCCCTCTGCCTGCCTACCGCTCTGCCTGCTTGTGCTCTCTTTCTCTGTCAAATAAATAAAATCTTAAAAAATAAAATAAAATAAAATGCATTTGCTTTTACTTTATTAGCACTGTCCCCAACCTCACCTAAAAACTTGGCAACCTGGCTCCACAGCTCCAATGTAAAGACTTCTTTTTCTCATTTTTTCGAAGACTTTATTTGTTTAATTGAGAGAGAGAGAGAGCACGAGCAGGGGGAGGGCAGAGGGACAAGCAGACCCCCGCTGAGAATGGAGCTCAATGTGAGGCTCCATCCCAGGACCCCAAGATCACGACCTAAACCACCCAGGCGCCCACTGAAGACAGGACAAAACTGTCCTCAAGGACAAAGCTGACCTCAAGGACAAAGCTGACCCATTCCTCTGTCCCCATCTCTTCTCTGAGCAGAGGAACATTCTGCTGCCTACCACATCCAGCAATTCCACTCCAGGGGAATACCCCAGAGAAATGAAAACATAGGTCTATACAAGAACTTTACATAGCAGCACTACTCAGAACAGCCAAAAAAGTGGAAACCACCCAAATGTTCATCAGCTGATGAACAGATGAAGAAAATGTGCTCTGTCCACACAATGCAATATTATTCAGCCATAAAAGAAATCAATTTCCGGTACACACTACTACACGCACAAACCTCAAAAACATGCTGCGAGAAGCAGCCAGTCACAGAAGAGCACGTATTGCGTGATTCCATTTGTCTGATATATTCAGAACAGGTAATTTCTCAGAGATAGAAAGTAGCTTGGTGGTTGCCCAGGGCTGAAGGGAAGGGGGGCTGGGAGAAACAGGGATGCCAGTGAGTACAGGGTTTCTTTTTGGAGTGATGAAAGAGTTCTCAAATTGATTGTGGTAACAGGCGTACAACTCCGAATATGCTAAAATTGTATCTCCACAAAGCTGTTATTTAGGGAAAAAAAAAAAAGGTGAGTCAGTGTGTGTCTGAAGGAGCGGGGCACATAAATGAGGGAAGTCTTAATATGTATATAATTACATTTCCTTTAAAGGATGCTTTTAGGGGGCGCCTGGGTGGCACAGTCGTTAAGCATCTGCCTTCAGCTCAGGGCGTGATCCCAGCGTTCTGGGATCGAGCCCCGCATCAGGCTCCTCCACTGGGAGCCTGCTTCTTCCTCTCCCACTCCCCCTGCTTGTGTTCCCTCTCTCACTGGCTGCCTCTGTCAAATAAATAAAATCTCTTAAAAAAATAAAAAAAATAAAGGATGCTTTTAGTGACTTTTGCAGGAAATGTCGTCTCCTGAATGAGTCAGAGTATAAAGACCGCTAGCTGGCACAGAAATGCATCTGGCATCTCCGACACAGGCCCCAATTTCACGCACCAGAGGAATGTGACATGGCTGCCTGGCTGGCGGGAGCCTCTTGCTCCCCAGGAAGCCGTAAGACAGGGCAGCAATTAAATACAGGAAGTGTTTTTGCTTTGAAGATACTCTTTTTTCTTTCTCTCACTCACATGCACACACAGAGAAAGTCCTCTTCTACTAACTCTCCTCCAGATATTGCAGGGTCAGTACATTCTCTCTGTGCCTCCTCCCCCTCACAGTTCAGAAAACAGCTTATTCATTTCGCTAAGAGCGAGCTCGTTGTAATCCCTTTTAACAAATCACAGGCATAATTAGAACCCCAAGCCTTGCACAGCTGATTCTCTCATTAAAAAAAATTGATTATGAATATTTTTCAAGAAGTAAAATGCTAATTATTTCAAATTCTAAATTCACTGGTTGACAAAAAGCTACAAAATCAAGGCAAAACAAAAATCTTATAATACGAACATGTATTATAAGGAGTCAACCAACTGTTCTCCATTTTCAGAGACCTGAACAAGAAAAAACAGGAACAGACTGATTCAAAGATACTCTTTAAAAAGCAAAAAGGAATATTTTGTCCTTCAGGATGATTAAGCCCTGTAATAAGTTTCCAGGAACTAGGTTATGAAATCTCCCTTCCTAAAACTTAAGATCAGATTTGGCCAAATAGGAAACACGAGACGAAGATGTCTTTCAGTCTCATGAGAAAAGAGAGGACAGGTTACAGGGGCTCTGCCTCATAAAATCCTCAAGATCCTTCTAGCTCACTCTCCCACCATCCCAAACACAGAGCCCCCATCCTCACAGCCCAAGGTGGCAACTAAGGCTCCCCCCAACATATCTGTATTTTGGGCAGAAGAAGGGACGGCGAAGCTGACGGAACGCACAATTTCTTTTCTACGTGATTTTCTCTGTGCTTTGGACTCATTTCCCTCATTTAATTCTCCCATCAGCATGTGTCAACTGTCTTCAAGGAAAATTCCAGGAAGCTACCATGTGACACTTTGCATTGGTCGCATGACCACACAGGTTGTCATGGAGCCGAGCGTATCTTTACTCTGGGCAGCCCATCTAAAAATCAGGGTTTCTATTGTTCTGAAAGAGTGGGAAAGGCTGCTGGAGAACATCCCACAGTCTCTGCCACAGTTAACAACACTGATCTCTTTTACTCTGGGCTGAGCCTTCACAAGGCACTTTTTTTTTTTTTAAGTAACCTTCATGCCCAAAGTGGGGCTTGAACTCATGACCCCAAGATCAAGGGTTGCATGTTCTACCTACTGAGCCGGCCAGCTGCCCCAAGGCACTTCTTTTGATAGAATGTGTAGAGAGACAGAGAAAGTGGGATTTTTCACACTGTGCACATGCAGGCACGTTAAAGTTCCTCCCCGTCATCTAGACCGTGGGGTACATTGTTACCTTTGTTCTTTTGCTTTAGGTTTGGGAAAGGATGCAACTGTCCTGGCCCATCAACAGCCAGAATATTATCAAGTAAGTACAGGATAAACAGCTAATAAATAAAACTATAAAAAGAAATAATTAAGCAAAAACCTAAATGAATAAAGAAAGCAATTCTTACTGCCAGCAAGTCCCTATGCTTAGGACACGCATGAAGAAGTCCACTGGAGACATCAAACGACGCTTAAACGAGCTTCTACGCCGAACCTGGTGGATTCCACGCCAAGTCCTTGTGCAGAACCAGCTCTCGCAGAGGGTTTGTTGCCATGTGCAGTAACCTCAGCAGGTCCAGACAATCAGTCTCCAGGCACCGTGGAGAAAAGGGACTGTTCATAACCTCCACAGGTTTTAAGATTTTACTTATCTACCTGACAGAGAGCGAGCCAGCCAGCGAGAGAGGGAACACAAGCAGGGGGAGTGGGAGAGGAAGAAGCAGGCTCCCAGCGGAGGAGCCTGATGTGGGGCTCGATCCCAGGACTCTGGGATCACGCCCTGAGCCGAAGGCAGACACTTAATGACTGAGCCACCCAGGCGCCCCAATGGGACACTACTTTCAACAACAATATATCATGATACCTAGACAGTCATTGTGGAATTATTTTATGTGAGAAGATTATCATTTAGTTGCTTACCGAAGTTGACTGAAGCAGTATCTGTGAAATCGTCCTAACTGCACAGGTGAACCATGACAATGCGTACGTACCTGCCATGCTCTGCTGGAAGGGTGATCATCGGAGCCATCAGCTCCCCAGCAGATCGATACCCTCAGAACACATTTTCACCTACATTGTCTCTTCCATGGCTATGCGTAAATACACACTTCTATCACCTGACTCACCATATAATATAGGGCCTCAGACCACCCTATATTAAGAGTATTCCAGTCCCATAGCCCTACCCAAGCCCTTTGTTCAAAAAAAGAAAAATTCAGACACTTTATGAGAACCTTTAACCAATGACTTGAACACAGGGAGATGAAAAGAGGCAAATTTCTAGGACTCTGGGGAAGAAGGAGGTCATTTCAGCCTAGAAGAAAGAATAGAGGAGATCCAGCTTACATGAAGAACGCACCTGCAGATGTGGAATCAGAGCCTGAGGGCCGAAACGGAAGAGGAAAGAAATGTGGCTGTCACAGAGGTATCTAGACTTTTGAGAGCATGTGTGAAATGCCCCCATTTGAATCCTAGAAAAACAAGGGCTGGGGAGAAGAATTTGAAGAGGACTAGTGCCGTGCAAGCAGGGGACAAAAGCTAGCACAAAATAGTCTCACCCTACAGATTTACAAGGTAACTCATAATCAAGAAAGAACATTCATACTTCTAAGTCATTACTGTTATTATCCTTGGTTTGGACCATTGTCAGACATGAACCTAGGGATTCAGTTTAATCCTAATATTAAGAGGCCCGTGTCCAGTCACTCCCACACCAGACACCACGGCCACCATGAAAGCGGTCATCAACTAATCCAGAGCCTTCCAAAGTCCCAGGTCAGCCCCAGTTACAGGGAATCCAAACTTGACTCCCAGAATCACATTTTCCAAGTGAGTCCGCAACTGGAGTGTGAGCATACCAGTGGACTGGCAGATCGATGGTGCTTTCTGCTAGTGCCAGAGATCATTATTACATAAATGTGGTGCTGCGTGAGGTGGGGGGAAAATGTCAAATCCCAGCTAAGATGTCATCTGGATTTATACTGCAATAGATCTCTCCCTAGTGTAGATATTATGTTTAAAGCACTAGACATCTGATGGCAGCAGGTGCAGTTAACAGGGGGAAAAAATGCTGACTTCAACCAAAAAAACAGCTTAAAGATCTCCTGGGAATTGAGCCCAGTTTCAGAACACAGGGCAGCAACCGCTATCTTCTTTTCTACGTGATTTGGACTCATTTCCCTCATTTAATTTTCCTGTCAATCCTAGGGGAGGCCTATAAAGCTGAGAGCAAAAGCTGTTAAACTGCTATAAAGATATTATTCTATCACTTTCCACTGAAGTTCTCTCTCTGCTGCGAAAGGTAGAAAGAATAGCATTAGTAAAGCGTTGGGAGGATTGCTACTATTGCACTTTTAAGTTCTACCCGAGCCTTAATGCCACACAACTAGCAGAATAAAACTATATAACAAAGCCCCACAAAGTCCCGCTTTTTTTTAATGACCCTTTCAACAAGAATTAAAATCAGGAGCAGATTCCCCCTGCTATTCTCTGGATATCACCTAAATACCATGGAGCAACAGAAGAGTGGTCCTCAAATGTCAGGATCCATGAATATTATATGAGGTGCTTCTAAAAATGTAGTTTCCGGGACACCTTGATGGCTCAGTCGGTTAAGTGTCTGCCTCCCGCTCAGCTCATGATCCCAGGATCCTGGGATCAAGTCCCCCATCGGGCTCCTTGCTCAGCAGGGAGCCTGCTTCTCCCTCTCCCTCTGCTGCTCCCCCGGCTATGCGCTCTCTCTCTCTCCCTGTCAAATAACTAAATGAAATCTTTTAAAAAATTAAAAATAAAATAAAAATAAAAATGTAGTTTTCTGGTCCCCTCCCTAAACCTGCTGATTCACAATCTGCAGAGTTGGGCCCAAGAATCTGTACTTAATAAGCCCCTAGGTAATCTTTAAAAAGGTAGTTTCAGACCACACTCTGGGAAACACTGCTATAAAACCTGTATTTAACCTCAACCTACATTATACAGCTGGCAGTTTAGCTCTTCATCTACCCCGGCATCCAAACCACAACTAGACAGTGCTCCATGGTTCTCACCATAGACACAGGATCAGACAGGGGGCCAACAAATAGAGATCAAAGAATCTTCTTTTAAACTGTTCCTGGTAACACAACGGGAGCCCCTCCACCCCACCTCCCCCTGCTAAAAAATTATACATAGAATGAGAATTTAGGGTAAGAGCCTATAGGATACATAGATTCTGGCCCAGGAGGGGCCCATATTTTTCCTTGTTTGTTGCCTTAAGAATATACTCTAGCAAGCCTTCAGCAGTACAAAGCTTTGAAAAATTGAATTGGACAGCCTAGTGATGGTCTCAAACCACATCAATGCCCTCTCAAGCTCTTCCCTCCCCAGATCCAACCAGGGAAGGTACTGAGACGACTCCCAGATTCCTCCAAGGTAACCAACCATTCTGGCTGTCCCAGGACTGAGGGAGTTTATGGAATATAGGACTTCCATGGCGCAGAGTAGGAAAATCCTAGGCAAGCTGAGATGAGTTGGTCCCCTTGCTCTCCCTCAATTCTAACTGCACCCCAAGGCCAGCTCCCCAGAGCATATACTCTGACAGCACAAGGAAGGCAACTCCTAGGGAACCTCAGACAGAGAAAGTCAGGCATGGCCAGACAAAAGGCCTTCAGAGAAGGAATTCTGGTCAGGACACCACTTTCTGAAAGGCCACTTCTAGATCAGGCTTAGGCCCACAAGTTCTGATTCAGAAGCAGAAAATTCCTGACTCTGAAGTGTAGCCAGAGAGTTCAGACAGATCACATTCCAAGTCCTTGCTCTCATGTGAGTTTCAGTCCCCAGAATCAGAAGCAGAAACCCAGTAATTTAAGTAAGAAACAGAGTTTGGGGGCGCCTGGGTAGCGCAGTCGTTAAAGCGTCTGCCTTCAGCTCAGGGCGTGATCCCGGCATTCCGGGATCGAGTCCCACATCGGGCTCCTCCGCTGGGAGCCTGCTTCTTCCTCTCCCACTCCCCCTGCTGTGTTCCCTCTCTCGCTAGCTGTCTCTCTGTCACATAAATAAATAAAATCTTTAAAAAAAAAAAAGAAACTGAGTTTGCCATTCATGGACTTGAAACTTACTTTACTTACTATATGAGATCTAGAAGTTTGAGAAAAACTCACAAGTTAATATACTTCAAAGAAGATCACTTCCTACAGTGATAAGGAGTGACAGAGCGAAGGAGGGAGGTACCACTCTATGTTAGCCTTGGCTACGCACAGGCATCCCCTTGAAAGATGTAGGAACACTGATGCCTGGGCCACGCTCGGAGGCCTGGATTTGATTAGTCTTGGATGAAACCTGGGCTTTGAGATTTTTTTTAACATTCCCCTGGTGATCCCAACATGCAGCCAAGGTAGAAATCCCCTGCTTCAGACAGAAAGTGAAGGTCTCTCTGAGGAGACATCTGAGCCGAGACCTTAGTGAACAGGAGGGAGCTGGGGGAAAAGCATCCAAAAAGTGTAGGTCTCTGAAGCAGGAAGGAGCTCAATGTTCCTGGGGCAGAAACAACATAACCTCCAAGCGGCAGGGACTCTGCCTGGAACACTATACCTAGATCAATGCCTGGAATATAAGAGAGGCTTAATATAGATTTGTTGAGAAAATTAATTTTAAAAGATCAGTATGCCTGAAGCAGTGTAGGCAAGAGGGAAATAGGTCTGTGGCAAAGGATGGAAAAGTAGGCACAGCCAGATCATGTCCTACAGGTCACGGATGAGCCTCCATTTCCGGCACAATACAAGCACCCGGAGAGTTATAAACAGGAAAGTGACGATTTAATTTATTTTTTAAAAAGATCACTCTGGCCTTCTATTTCTGAGAAAATGGAGTAGATACACTGTTCCCTATTCCTCCTTCTAAGTATAATTAAAAGCCCTGTACATTATATATAAAACAAACATAAGAAGACTGAAAGTAGAGAGAAGGCAGACTGGCTAGGGACCTTGGGACCCAGGAACAATACAGCAGTGAAGTCTCCGAGTTTACCTTCTGCCTCATGTATCCCAGACTTAGAGCTGAAAAAGCCAGCAATCTGGAAATGTCAAGGGCACAGATTTAAAAAACAAACAAAAAAGTCTTTGCCTGCACCTCTGAGCAAAAGATGAGTAAAGGGGCAGCCTAACAAGACAGAAAATTTTAGACAACTACCCCAGCCAAAGAGCAGAGCAAACACTGTGATTCCACCCACACACATGCTGAGAGAGGCCAAGTGGAGAACCCTGACCTCTAGCCTCACCAGGCTGTAATGGGGCACCTCACATCCCCATCAGAATGGTGTCAGAGAAGGCATAGTACAGTCACGACTCTCACCACGGCCCAGCAGTAATAAGGCTCACACCTCCCATGGGGTCTGGGGACTCACACCTCCCATGGGGCCTGGGGACTCACACCTCCCATGGGGTCTGGGGACTCACATAGGGAGTGTTCAAACAGTACTTCTACTCATACCTAGAGAAGTATCAGGGGAGGCCTAGTGGAGAACCAGAGCTCCCGCCCTACCCAACTCTCTTGAGTGGGGAACCTGGATGTCTACCATCACCTGATAGTAATGAAGTGGTGCCCCCCACTTTCCCTGTCACAGTAATGTCAGAAAGCACCAACAAAAACAGAAGGGATAAAAAGATCCAGAGTCTCATAATATATTTCCCAAAATGTCCAAATGTCCAGGGTTCAACCGAAAATCATTCATCATACCAAGAACCATGAAAATCTCAAACTGAAGGAAAAAAGACAATCAATCGATGTTAACACCAAGATGACAGATGTTAGAATTATTTGACAAGCACTGTAAAGCAGCCATTATAGAAAATGCTCCAATAAGGGGCGCCTGCGTGGCTCAGTCGTTAAGCATCTACCTTCGGCTCAGGTCATGATCCCAGGGTCCTGGGATAGAGCCCCATATCAGGCTCCCTCTCAGCGGGGAGCCTGCTTCTCCCTCTGCTTGCTGCTCCCACTGCTTGTGTGTGCGTGCGCTCTTTAGCAAATAAATAAATAATAAAATCCTTGAAAAGAAAAAAGCTCCAATAAGGAATTATGAATATTCTTAACACAAATTAATACAGAAAGTCTCAGAAAAGAAACAGGGATATAAAAAAGAACCAAGTGGAAACTAAAAAAATCAATAAACAAAATTCAAAATTCAACGAATGGGCTCAATACCATAATGGAGAGGGGCAGAAGAAAGAAACAGTGAACTGGGACATAGAACAACAGAAATGACCCAATCTGAACATAAGAGAGAAAACAGATTGCAAACAGCGAACCAAAGCTCAGAGATCTATAAAACTACAACGAAAGATCTAACATTCATGACACTGAACTTCTGGAAGCAGAGGAAAAAGACGGCAATGCCAAAAAGTACTTGAATAAATAATAACTGAAAATTTCCCAGATTTTGCAAAAGACATAAACATACTGATTCAAGAAGCTGGGTAAACCCCAAAGAGAATAATCTCAAAGAAGTCCACACAAAGACACATCATAGTCAACCTTCTGAAAACTAAAGACAAAAAGATAAGGACAAAAATCTTGAAAACAGTAAGCAAAAGAGAAATGACATAACTTAGAAAAACAATTAGAATGACAGTGAATTTTTCACCAGAAATCACAGAAGCCAGAAAGAAGGGGCACAATATTTTTCAAGTGCTGAAAGTAAAGTACCATGAAGCCAGAATTGTACACCTAGTGAAAATATCCTTTAGAAATGAAGGGCAAGGAGGCCTACCCTAGAAGAATGTCTAAATAAATTTCTCTTAAACAAAAAGAAAATGATAGAAGGAGGAATCTTGGAATATCAGGAAGAAAGGAAAAAAACAAAGGAAAAAATAAAAGTATAGGAAAATACATTTTTCTCCTCTTGAGATTTCTAAATTAAGTTTGATGATTGAAGTAAAAATTATGACACTGTCTGATATGGTTCTAAATGTATATAGAGGAAACATTTATAAGCATTACATTATAAATGGGGAAGGATAAAGGGAGATAAAGTTTCTATACCATGAGCTGCTAAAATGATGGCACCAGTAGACTATAATAAGTTATATGTATATTATGTAATGCCTAGAGCAACTGTTAGAAAAGCAATATAAAGAGATACATTCAAAAATATTATAGATAAATAAAAATGGAATTCTAAAAAAAGATCAAGTAATCCACAGGAAAGCAGGAAAAAGAAAAACAAAAAACAGGGGCGCCTGGGTGGCACAGCAGTTAAGCGTCTGCCTTCGGCTCAGGGCGTGATCCTGGAGTTATGGGATCGAGCCCCACATCAGGCTCCTCTGCTGTGGGCCTGCTTCTTCCTCTCCCACTCCCCCTGCTTGTGCTTACTGTCTCGCTGGCTATCTCTCTCTGTCAAATAAATAAATAAAATCTTAAAAAAAAAAAAAAACAAAAAACAAAAAACAAAAAGAACAGAAAACGAAACATAAAACGGCAGACTTAAGCCCTAATGTATCAATAATTGCATGAAGTACAAATGGTCCAAATATACCAAATTAAAAGACATTGACAGAGAAAATAAAAAAAAAAAAATAACCCAACTATACACTGTGATATACACAGTTACAAGCACAATTATAGTTAGAAACTTCAACACCTCCCTTTTAGTAACTGATGAGTAAGTAGACAGAAAATCCACAAGGATATAAAAGTATTCAACAAATACCATCAACCAACAGGATCTAATCGACATTTACAGAACACTCCACCCAACAATAGCAGAATACACAGTCTTTTCAAGTGCTCATGAAAATACATCAAGATAGACCATATCAGGGCCCCCGGGTGGTTCGGTTGGTTAGGCATCTGACTCTAATATCAGCTCAGGTCATGAATCTGGGGTATGGGGATAGAAGTCCATGCCAGCTCTGCACTGGGCTTGGAGGCTGCTTAAGATTTGCTCTTCTCTCTCAGCCCCTCTCCCGCCTGCTCACATGCATGCTCACTCACTTGCTCTCAAAATAAAATAAAAAATAAAAAAAATAAGAGAGACCACATCCGTGGTCATAAAAAAAAACCTTTAATAAAATTTTAAAAACTGAAATTACACAGAGTATATTCTATGACCACAATGAAATCAAAGTAGAAATCAATAAAAGAAAGACAAAAAAAAATCTCCAAAGGCTTGAAAACTAAACAATGTATTTCTAAATAATCCATGGGTCAAAAAATAATTCAAGGTAAATCAAAGGATGTGCTGAACTAAATGAAAATGAAAACACAATGTATCAAGAGTTGGGCAGGACACAGCCAAAGCAGCGCTGCGAGCATACAGCACAGAAGTGCCCACGTTAGAAAGAGGAAAAGTCTCAGATTAATAATCTAAGCTCCCAACTCAAGAACTAAAACAGAAGGGCAAAATAAAACCAAAGAAAGAAGAAAGGAAAGAGTAAAGATAAGAGCAGAAATCAATGAAATTAAAACAGAAAAAACAACAGAAAAATCAATGAAATTAAGAGCTTGTTCTTTGGGGTTTTTTTGTTATTTTTTTTTCCTTTCCCCTTTGTTCATCTGTTAGAAAAGGAAAGGAAAAGAAAAGAAAGGAAAGGGAAGGGAAGGAAAGGAAAGAGAGGGAGGCAAACCATAAACTCATTTTCTTTTTTTAAGACTTTATTTATTAGAGAGAGAGAGAGAGCATTGAGTGGGGGAGAGGGGAAGGGACTGAGGAAGAGGCAGAAGCATGCTCCCCGCAGATGACGGAGCCCAATGCTGGGCAAACCCATGACCCCAGGATCACCACCTGAGCCAAAGGCAGACACTTAACCGAATGAGCCACCCAGGCACCCGGAGACTCTTAACTACAGAGAACAAACTGAAGGTTGTTGGAGGGGAGGTCGGTGGGGGATGGGTTAAATGGGTGATGGGGATTAACGAGCGCACTTCAATGAGCACTGAGTGTTACATGTAAGTGATGGATCACTAAATTCTACTCCTGAAACTAATATTACACTATATGTCAACTAACTAGAATGTAAATAAAAACTTGAAAACTTAAAAAAAAAAAAGAGCTGTTTCTTTGAAAAGATCAATAAAACTGACAAACCTCTAGCCAAGACTGACAAGATAAAAAGAGAGAAGGCGCAAGTTACTAACACCAGGAATGAAATAGGGGCTATGAATACAGACCCTGTAGACACCAAAAGGATAATAAGGAAATAACTCTGCACACATCAACTTAACAACTTAGATGAAATGAACCAACTCTCCCCAAAACAAACTATATCAGCTCATACAATATGAAACAGAGCATTTGAACAGTCCTATAACTATTAAAGAAATTTAGCTGTACTTTAAACCTTCCCCAAAAGAAATCTCCAGGACCAGACAGTGTGTCTGGAGAATTCTACTGTATGTTTAAAGAATTAACATCAACTCTATAAAATCTCTTCCAGAATACAGAAGAGAAAGGAACACGTCACAATTAATTTTATGAAGCTACATTTTCCTGATATCAAAACCAAAGAAAGTACAGGGGCGCCTGGGTGGCTCAGGAGGTTGGGTGCCTGCTCAGGTCATGACCTCGGGGTCCTGAGATCAAGCCCTAAGTTCAGCACTGTGCTCAGCGGGAAGTCTGCTTCTCCTTCTCCCTCTACCCCTCCCCCCCACTGGTGCACACACTCTCTCTCTCTCTCATTCTAATAAATAAGTAAAATCTTAAAAAAAAAAAACTACAGAGCAATTTCCCTCATGAATATATACATATATACACAAAAATCTGTAACAAATATTAGCAAATAGAGTTCACCAATATATATAAATAATTATACACCATTCCCAAAGCTGGTTCAACATTTGAAAATCAATGTAATCTATGTATTAAAACATGCTAAAGAAGAAAGACCATAATTCTATCAATCAATGCAGAAAAAACGTGACAAATTTCAACACCCATTCATTATAAAAACTCTCAGAATAATGAAAATAGAGGGGAACTTCCTCACTTTGATAACGAACACTTGCCAAAAATCTATTGCTAGGGGCGCCTGGGTGGCACAGCGGTTGGGCGTCTGCCTTCGGCTCAGGGCGTGATCCCGGCGGTATGGGATCGAGCCCCACATCAGGCTCCTCCGCTATGAGCCTGCTTCTTCCTCTCCCACTCCCCCTGCTTGTGTTCCCTCTCTCGCTGGCTGTCTCCCTCTCTCTGTCGAATAAATAAATAAAATCTTTAAAAAAAAAAATCTATCGCTAACAGTATACTTTATGACAAAAGGCTCAATGCTTCCTCTGAGATCGGGAACAATTCAAGCATGTCCTCACTATCATCACTCTTTCAAAAAAATGCTAGAAGTACCAGACAAACATATTGTATGATTCTACCTACATACCATCCTTGAAAAGACAAAATTATGGAAATGGATAACAGATTAATGATTGCTAGGGGTTATGGCACGGATGGCAGTGGAAGGGAAGCAGGTGCGATTATAAAAGATCTTTATGGTGATGGAAATGTTCCATTTCTTTTTTTTTTTTTTTCCGAAGATTTATTTTAGAGAGAGAGAGCGTGCGCAAGCGGGGGGATGGACAGAGGGAGAGAATCTTTAAGCAGACTCCCTGCTGAGCACAGAGCCCCACACAGGGCTCTAGATTTCATGACTCATGAGATCACGACCTGAGCAGAAACAAAGAGTTGAACCCTCTACCAACCAAACCACCCAGACAACCTGGAAATGTTCCGTTTCTTGGTGTATTGATGTAACATCTTATTGTGATATTGTACTGTAATCATGCAAGGTATTACCATTGGGAGAAACTGGATACATTGTTTCTCTATTATTTCTCACAACTGCATGCCAATCTACAGTTATCTCAAAATAAATAAATACATATATACATATCTCAATCTGTTGGCTATGGAGAAGATGAGTAGTAAAAAAATAGAAGAGCAAGAGACAGACCAGTTAGGTAAGCATAAAGTCAGACAAGAGATAACAGGCTAAAACTAACACAGTGGGAATTGAAACAGGGAGAAGTGGAGAATTTGGGACACACTATGGCGTTATAATCAACACTATTTGCTGATGGATCATTGGTGAAAAGTGAAAGAAAAGAGTCAAAAACTCCTAGGTTTGTTACCTGAACAACTGAAAATGACTCAGGGTGTCATTTCCTGAGATGAGGAAGACTCTGTTCGAAGAAACGTATGATATTTGAGGCTACTGTTCAGTTAGTTTGTTCTCTTCTTGAAAAACATTCAGAGTCTGGATATAAATAATGGTCCCTACAGATGAAGAGCTTTCGAGGTTCAACCCAGCCGAATCAATGCAAAATCAATGAAGAAAACGTAAGTCTGAAAAGACCAGAAACAAGGAAGCACCACTGATCAGAGAGCCCAATGCGGGGCAAACCCATGAGTCAGAAATCCTTGTTTCCATTATTTCCTCAAAAATATGAATACCAGAAAAGACAGGGTCCCCTACCCTGAAGTTGCAAACAATCTATTTCAAGCTAACTGTCGCCTTAAAACATTGTTTTCCACTCAGTGTTCTTGTTTAGGTGTTTTCTTCCAATGTCAGACACAGATGCTTCACCTGGTGAAAGATGACTGAAGACCTAAACCAAAAGGCAGAGGATCATGGGTTATTAGAGAATTCACTTCCTCTGAGGCACAAGATGAGGGGCTGGCACTTAAATGAACACATCCCGGGCTCAGCCTTCTTCTCTAAGGCGGCACTTGGTTCTCATCCATAAACATCAACTCTTATTTTCCTTAGGAGCGAGAGTCAGTGGGCTGCAGCCCCTGGTTGCCATAGCAACTGCAATCTCACACACCAAAATGGTTTTCTCAGAACACAGACTTAGCATAGTAGCACTTTTCTCTTTTTTGAGCATATGTTTTAGCACATGAAAGATTTGGTGCCATTTCCAGTCATGTCTTTTGTCTCAGGTATGTTTTGTTTCTAAAATGTTAACAGTGACTGAAGACCAAGACCAAAAAAGGATTACTAGCTTTGTCGCTTCATTAGACTTTGTATTTTAATTGTTTCCTTGGCTGCTATCTGCCCTTGCATAGGTCTCCTTTTGGTATTGTGGCCCAAGGGTATCACAAGCCTACGTAATCAGATTCAGCTCACCAGGACGCAATATCTACTGATACACCCTGAAGGAAGGGACCTACATATTCCTGTATTTCATGCTGTTCTTATTCTTCTGGTCTCGCGTCTCCTGATGGCCCAGAAAATGAAAAGAATGATGAAGTTGCTCAACTGTAATATTATGAGAAGCAGGGCAATGAATCATGAAGGCAATGATTTCTTGCCTGAGAACAGTTTCCAAATAGCCCTACAGTGCATATAAAGCACACATACTACCACTCCCCCTCTCTCTCACCCATGGCACACACTGAACATCTTCCAGACCCAGCTTTCCTCCTGAGTCCAGTGCAAGACCTCGGAATCCTTCTGAACATCCACCCAGCTCCAGGCAGCTGCTACCCCTCACCTGGAGTTGGTAAGGACACTGACATATATTCACCATCTGGGACTAGAGTCTCAGCCAGTGTTACAAAGAGTCAAGTCCAGCGCTCTGTGGGATTACAGCAGTCAAAAAGTAATCTTAAGATTTTATAAAACAAGCTGGAAAATAGTCCATTATTTCCTGGGAACTCACGTGCGAAGTCAACTCGTCAGTTATGAATTCAAGCAGTTAGAAATCTAACATATTCTTTGATTTACCTTGAGACGCCTCTTTGACCCATGGATTATTTAGAAGTGTATTTGTTAATGCAATCAAAATCATGAGGGAATCTAGACGGGCCTGTAAGTTCCTTCTCTTGCCCAAACAGAAATCATATTCTTTTTTTTTTTTTTTTTTTTTTTTTTAGGATTTCATTTATTTAAGAGAGAGAGAGAGAGAGCCCACCATGAGCACAAGCAGGGGTAGGGGCAGACAGAGGGAGAGGAAGAAGCAGGCTTTTGGCTGAGCAGGGAGCCTGATGCAGGGTTCAATCCTATCTGAGCCCAAGGCAGACGCTTAACTGACTGAGCCACCCAGGTGCCCCTAGAAACCATATTTTTAACTCTAATCAGCTATCCCACAAGTACGTACTGTATCAGATTTTTTTAAGTATCAGATAAAAAAGTATGCATATGTAATTAGCTCAGTCATTACTAATGGAAAAGCAACCTGGTATACATAGTTAAAGGAGTCCATTAGGGGTTATCATCAAAAAGACAAGAAATAACAAGTGTTGGCTAGGGTGTGAAGAAAAAGGAACCCTTGCACACTGTTGGTGGGAAGGCAAATTGGTTTAGCCACTATGGGAAATATGCAGGTTCATGAAAAAATTAAAAACAGAACTACTATTTGATCCAGTAATTCCACTTCCGGGCGTACGTGCAGAGGAACTGAAATCAAGATCATGTAGCGATACCTGGACTCCCATGTTTATAGCAACACCACTCACAATAACCAACATACAGAAACAACTTAAGTATCTGTCAACGGATGAACGGAAAAAGAAGATGTGGTATATGGAAATATAATGAAATATTATTCGGCCATGAGAAAGAAAAGGAAATCCTGCCATTTGTGACAACGTGGATGGAACTTGAGGCCATTATGCTAAGTGAAATAAGTCAAACAGAGAAAGACAAATACTATACGATCTCACTTATATGTAGAATCTAAAAAAGTCAAACTAAGAAACAGATAGTAGAATGGTGGTCACCAGGGACTGGGGTAGGAGAAATGATGGGATGCTGGTCAAAGCGTACAAACTTCCAATTTTAAGATTAACGAGTTCTGGAGATCTAATGTATAGCATGGTGATTATAACTAATAATACTACAGCATATACTTTGATGTTGCTAAGGGAGTAGACCTTAAATGTTCTCAAAAGTAATGGTACCTATGTAATGAGACGGAGGAGTTAGCTAATACTATGGTGGTAATCATTTTACAAAATACAAATGTATCAAATCAACACACTGTATACCTTAAACTTACACAATGTTATGTGTCAGTTGTATCTCATAAAGCTGAGGTAAATAAATAAAATAAGCCAGCCAGGGGGCACCTTGGTGGCTCAGTCAGTTAAGGGTCTGCCTTCAACTCAGGTCATCATCTTAGGATCCTGGGATGGAGCCCGGTGTCAGGCTCCCTGCTCAGCGGAGAATCTGCTTCTCGCTCCCCTCTGCCCCTCCCCGCCCCCGGCTTGTGCTTGCTCTTTCTCTCTCAAATACATAAATAAATAAAATCTTTAAAAAAGTAAAAAATAAATAAATAAATCAGCCAGCCAGCCAGCCAACTCATCAGGGACAGGGCTTGTCTGTCTTATTTACCACGGATCTGCAAGGCCCGCAGCATTACTTGGCATACCACAGGCACTCAAAAAATATGTCACCGTCACATCTATTAGAAAAACTATCAAAACAACCAACCAGGGGCGCCTGGGTGGCTCAGTGGTTAAGCATCTGCCTTCAGCTCAGGCCATGATCCCGGCGTTCTGGGATCGAGCCCCACATCAGGCTCCTCCGCTGGAAGCCTGCTTCTTCCTCTCCCACTCCCCCTGCTTGTGTTCCCTCTCTCGCTGGCTGTCTCTATCTCTGTCAAATGAATAAATAAAATCTTAAAAAAAAAAAAAACAAAAACAAAAACAGAAGTGTCAGCAAGGATATAAAGAAATTAGAACACTTTTGAGGCGCCTGGGTGACTCAGTCAGTTGAGGGTCTGACTCTTGCTTTCAGCTCAGGTTGTGATCTCAGGTCATGAGATCAAGCCCTGCCTGAGTCAGGCTCTGTGCCCAGCTGGAGTCTGCTTGAGTTTCTCTCCCTCTACTCCACTTCCCCTCCTCATGCTCTTGCTCTCTAAATACAAATAAATAAATAAATAGGAACACTTTTGCACTACTGGTGGAAATGTAAAAGGCTACTGCCACTATGGAAAACAGTATGGAGTTTCCTCAAAAAAAAATAAATAAAATTGGAATTACCATATGATCCACCAATACGACTTCTGGGTATAGACCCAAAAGATTCAAAGCAGGGACTGGGTGTGTGTCCAAAACATGTCTGCCTGCTCAGAGCATTATTCACAACAGTCAAGAAGTGGAAGCAACCCAGGGATCCATCAATGGATGAATGGATAAACTAAATACAATATATACATATAACTGAGTATTCTTCGACCTTAAAAAGGGAGGAAAACCTGTCATGTACTACAGAATGGATGGACCGTGAGGACATGAGGCGAAGTGAAATAAGCTAGTCTCAACACAACAAATACTGCAAGATTCCACTTACATGAAATATCTAAAGTAGTCAAATTCTTAGAAACAGAAAGCACAATAGTGGTTGCTAAGAGTTGACGGGAGTGAGAAAAGGGTCATTGTTCAATGGGTGTAGAGTTTGTTTTCAAGATGAAAAAGTCGTAAAGATCAGTTGCACAACAATGTACATAGAGTTAACATACTGCACCGTGCGCTTAAAATTGATGAAGGTGGTGAATTTTACGCTTTGTGGATTTCACCACACACACAAATAAAAGGCTTATATAGATGGACCTACAGGGTGTAATGCTAAGTGAAATAAGTCGGTGGGTGGGAGGATAGATGAAATAGAAAAAGGGGATTAAGAGTACACGTATCCTGATGAGTGCTGAAAAATGTATAGAATTGTTAAATCACTATATTGTACACCTGAAAAATAATATAATACTGTATGTTAACCATACTGGAATTTTTAAATAATAAATTAAAAATTTTAATTTAAAGTAAATAAAGCAGCCCCCCCACGCCTTAAATTCAAACAGAATGCTATTGCTATTTCTCCTAATTTCATAAATTATTAAAACTGGCCACACAGGCCACTTATATTAATTCCTTAGACTTCAAGGTGACTGATACTCCACTAAAAACACTAGAGTTAGGGGCGCCTGGGTGGCTCAGTCAGTTAGGTACCTGCCTTTGGCTCTGGTTGTGATCTCAGGGTCATGATCTTGGGGACCGAGCCCCGCTTCAGGCTCCTGTTCAGCAGGGAGTCTGCTTCTCCCTCTCCCTGCCAGTCCCCCTGCTTGTGCTCTCTCAAATAAATAAATAAAATCTTAAAAACAAAAAAAACCCTAGAATTTAAGAAATACATTAACTGATAAATATGAATGAACAAACGATGGCATGAACACATGCTTTTCCTAGTGGCTGAGAGGATGGGCAATGCAAAGGATGTGGACAGAAGATTTTAAAATAAAAGCTTTGAGGGGCACCTGGGTGGCGCAGTCAGCTAAGCATCTGCCTTCGGTTCAGGTCATGATCCTGGGGTCCTGGGATCGAGCCCCTGTCGGGCTCCCTGCTCACAGGACCCTGCTTCTCCCTCTCCTCCCTCACTCGTGCTATCTCTCTCTCTCTCTCAAATAAATAAAATCTTTTAAAATAAATAAAATAAAAATAAAATAAAATAAAATAAATAAAATAAAATAAAATAAAATAAAATAAAAGCTTCGAGTCCTGGGAAAGGCAGGGATTCAGGCTGGTGAGCTTCAGGTTGTCCTGAGCCAAGAAACAGCTTCTTCAGCACTGCCAAGACTGGGGGAACCAGGCACCTTCTCCTCCCTGCCCAGGGCACTCCCCTTTATGCATTCTCCACATCTCCTGCAAAGGACAACAGAAGCAAGAGTGACTGCTTTCATCTCTAAGGCAGAAACTGAGACCCAGGAGAGTTAAATGGCCTGTGTGAATCATGCACAGGATCAATGGCAAATATTCCCAATCTGGTGTTTTTCTGCCTCCAGAGTTCACCCTTCTGTAATCTACAATTTTGGAACGTCTGCTGGGAAATGACTTAATTCGGCATAATTTTCCAGTCACTGACTGCAATGTAGTTGGCTAAAAAAAAAAAAAGGGAATATAAGCAATAAACAAAGAGACCGGACAGCTCAGAACACAGGCTGGCCCTAGCATGAACAAGAGACGCCAACCTAGACCTGCTTGCCAAGGGGATTTTAGGACCATGCTCCTCTAGGTCCTGAGGAGCCTTGCTGGCTCTGCTCTTCTGTTAAGTATTTACGTTGTTCTTTACAATCTTCCCAATGCTGAAGCCACGCCTGCAAATAAAATGTAAGTTCTTTTTTTTTTAAGATTTTATTTATCAGAGAAGAGAGCGTGCTCTCTCAAGCACATGCGAGAGAGAGAGAGAGAGAGAGAGAGAGAGAGAGAGAGAGAGTTGGGGGAGGGGCAAAGGAAGGGGAAGAGGGAGAAGCAGACTTCCCACTGAGCAGAGAGCCCCACACAGGCCAATACCAGGACCTTGAGAACACGACCTGAGTCGAAGTCAGACACTTAACCGACTGAGCCACGCAAGGGCCCCATAAATTCTATTCTAAATTATTACGATGCTGGGTACTTTCGAATAGCCAAAAACAGTCTCCATGTAGAAAATAGGAACTAGGTGGACCCACTAAAGGACTTGGCACGAATCACCCTGAGGAAGAGAAACTCTCCTAAGGGAGCTGCTGAGTGTGTCCTCACTGGGAGCATTCCGGTTCATCATGGCCCCAGTAAATCCCTGAAATGTCCTAGGAATTCCAACATTTTGGCAAACTATAATTGAAAGAAGTCAATAAACTCTAGAGGGAAATCCTCCAAACATTCTCCTTATCTAAGAAAAAAATGCCAGGGGCACCTGGGTGGCACAGCGGTTAAGCATCTGCCTTCGGCTCAGGGCGTGATCCCAGCGTTATGGGATCGAGCCCCACATCAGGCTCCCTGGCTAGGAGCCTGCTTCTTCCTCTCCCACTCCCCCTGCTTGTGTTCCCTCTCTCACTGGCTGTCTCTCTCTGTCAAATAAATAAATAAAATCTTAAAAAAAAAAGAAAGAAAAAAAATCCACACAATTGTGACAGCTAGGAAAGTCTGTGAACCATGATTTAATGTAGCCATAGCAAAAAATATTTTCAGGAACTACACAGTGTAGAGTTACATTACCTACAGCATGAAGTGTTTGAATAATTTCATTATAAAACTATATTTTGATGTCAACATGGTAAGAAGCTGTACCTTTAACAAAGATCTGCAGAAGAAACCTAATTTTTAACGATTGTGACAATCCCCATTTAACAACATACTGTACCCTTTCTGAATGAGATAAATGGTGCCCAGCAGGGAATCTAATATCAGTTCACATCAGTTACCTGTCAGCTGGAGAGCTTCTAGTATTTCAACTCAGGAATTTCTCATAAAAATGTTAAAGACAGGGGCAGCTGGGTGGCTCAGTCCATTAAGCGTTGGACTCTTGGTTTTGGCTCAGGTCATGATCTCAAGGTCATGAGATGGAGCCCGGTGTCAGACTCCATGCTCAGCACAGAGTCTACCTGAGACTCTCTCCCCCTCATGTCCCCCACCCCATCTCTCTCTCTCTTAAATTAATTAATTAATTTAAAATAAAAAGTGTTAAAGACGTGTTTCATAGAGGATGTGGTAACCACACATCAAACCTTAGGATGACTGTTAAAGATTTTTATATTCAGGGGCACCTGGGTGGCTCAGCCATTAAACGTCTGCTTTCGGCTCAGGTCATGATCCCAGGCTCCTGGGATGGAGCCCCACATTGGGCTCCCTGCTCAGTGGGAAGCCTGCTTCTCCCTCTCACACTCCCCTTGCTTGTGTTCCCTCTCTCGCTGTCTCTGTCACATAAATAAATAAAATCTTAAAAAAAAAAAAAAAGATTTTTATATTCAGTGTTAAACTATCAGCCCAAACCCTGTGCCTTTTAACAAGACTACTCAAGTATCATAGATGAGGCCCTAGGATATTCTCCCTCAGTTCTAGGTAATTCTTTTTTTTTTTTAAAGATTTTATTTATTTGACAGAGATAGAGACAGCCAGTGAGAGAGGGAACACAAGCAGGGGAAGTGGGAGAGGAAGAAGCAGGCTCATAGCGGAGGAGCCTGATGCGGGGCTCGATCCCACAACGCCGGGATCACGCCCTGAGCCGAAGGCAGACGCTTAACCGCTGTGCCATCCAGGCGCCCCGTTCTAGGTAGTTCTTTAGGACCATTTTCTCCCTTGGGGACCCCTCAGGAACCTGCCATTCTAGTGGCTTGGCTGTAGATGGAATGTTTTGTGTCCTCCAAAATTGGTATGTTGAAACCTAATCCCTAATGTGATGGTATTTGGAGGTGGGCCTTTGGGGGGTGATTCGGTTGTGAGGGTGGAGCCTTCATGAATGGGATCAATGCCCTTATAAAAGAGACTCACACAAAGGCACAGTAAAAAGACGGTTGTCTAAAAAAAAAAAAAAAAAAAAAAAAAGACAAGACAAGACAAGACAAGCGTCTATAAACCAGGAAGCAAGCCCTCATCAGACACCAAATCTGCTGTTGCCTTATCTTGGACTTTTCCACCTCCAGAACCATGAGAAATACATTTCTGTTGTTTTTAAGCCACCCAGTGCATGGTATTCTGATACAGCAGCTTAAATGAACTAAGACAGACCGACTGACTGCTGACCCTCTTGGTTTACTCCCCATTTCTGGCCCTGCCTCTCCCTTTGCAGTGAGAATTCACTTCTCCTGGGCTGACTCTCAGTGTTCGGCACTTCTGATCAGCACTTACTGTTCCTAGCTCTTTAGATAACCCCATCCCTGTTCTTAGAAACAGACCTGCTTAAAAAAAAAAAAAAACAAAAGAAAGAGACAGAGCTGCTAACCTCCTTCAAGCACACACACACACACAATCTGAAACTAATCTATTTCCATATGTCCACAGTTTTTGGTTTGGTTGGAAGTTTTCTGTTCCATACCGTCTGAAAATAATTTTTTGCTAGCACAAATTAAAACCGAAGCTCAAAAACAAAATAAAAAACAGACCGAGACTTTGTCAAATTTCCATGTTTTATCAGTCATTTTGCTAAAATATAAAAAGCTTTTCTACGGGCATGAAAGATAAGAACTTTTAAACATTTATCCTACCTGATGAAATAAGAGATGACTTCTCCCTGTTAGGAAAAGCAGCTCATTGACGAGTTTGCTGGCACGTTGGCTGATTCATATAAATAAAAGTCACAGAGGTAAAAATCGTACAGATTCTAAGAATCCTTCCAAAAGTCAACGGACCACTACAATTAGCTGCAAGTCGCACATTTGCAACAAGACTACAAAACCCATTCATAAAAAAACCCATCTGCTCCCCGAGTAGATACAGCAGCTGTCGGGGTAAAATCATTCACATTTGCTTATGTTTACTCAGTAAAACTGAAGGCACTGAAATCACTTTGTGATCAACAAATGAGAACTGGTAAGTTTTTCTGTATTTGAATAAGATTCCTGATATCCATGTCTACTCTTGATAGGATATGAATAGTCCCAACTCCCCAAATTTATTTTTGACCTTTGAAAATGCTGCCATTATCTAAATTTTCCAAGATCCCTAAAAATTTTGAATGAAAACTTGAGCCAGAGAGACCATGCCTGCTCCTACCTACGACTCTTGGACATCAGAAAGACAGCAGCTCTCTCAAGGTAATGCATAAATTTAATATGAATCCAATAATAAAACCAGCAAACTTATTTTACTCCGTAATTTGATAAGCTGGCTTTAAATTTCATAGGCAAAAATGATCAATGCAGAAAAATTAGGAAAACTCTACAAAAGAGAAGAAATGTGAGGAAAAGTGTCCTACTGTTAGTAAAACAACCCATAAAGCTTCTCTGATTAAAGCAGCAGTACTGGGGCACCTGGGTGGCTCAGTTGGTTAAGCGTCTGACCCTTGGTTTCAGCTCAGGTCATAATCTCAGGGTCCTGGGATCGAGTTCCACATCAGGCTCTGTGCTCAGCATGGAGTCTGCTTGAGTTTCTTTCTTCCCCTCCCTCTACTCCTCTCCCCTACACTTGCTCACACACACTCTCTCTAAAATAAATAAATAAATAAATAAATAAATAAATAAATAAATCTTAAAAAAAAAAGGCAGTGGTACTGAGCATGAATAGATTTTAAAAACCA
This sequence comes from Ursus arctos, assembly GCF_023065955.2. Lineage (NCBI taxonomy): Eukaryota > Metazoa > Chordata > Mammalia > Carnivora > Ursidae > Ursus > Ursus arctos. The sequence goes on from NW_026623050.1 coordinate 6,158,117, forward strand.
ACAGAACAGAAGAGAAAGTGAAACAATAGACCAAGTACATTTGGAAATTTTATATGATAATGATGGCAAAAAAAGGGAGTTTTTAATAACAGGGCTGGGTCAACTAGGTAACACGTGGAAAAGATCATTTTAGTTCCACACTTCACACCATACTAATTCTAAAAAGATCAGACTTAAATATAAAAAATCAAAGTATAAAAGTACTAGGAGGAAAAAAAAGTGAGTTCTTTTGGAGTGAGAAACATTCAAAATCTAGAAACAATTAAAGATAAGAATGATACATCTGACTACTTAAAATTTTTAAATTTTTAATTTTAATTTAATTAATTTAAATTAATTTAATTTTAAAAAGAAACATCTTTATGACAAACCATAAATGAAAAGAGAAATCACAAATTGGGAGAAAATATCTGCAATTTATACAAAAGACTAATGTCCCTATGTATAAAGAGTTCTTAAAAACTGAGAAGGAAAAAGATCAAAACCCAACAGAAAAAATGTGCCATCTCCGCCCCCCAAAAATAAAGGCAGGCAGTTCAAAGGAAAAGAGAGGCAAATAGCCCTTAAAAATATGGGGAGTGGGGGCGCCTGGGTAGCGCAGTCGTTAAGCATCTGCCTTCGGCTCAGGGCGTGATCCCGGCGTTACGGGATCGAGCCCCACATCAGGCTCCTCCACTATGAGCCTGCTTCTTCCTCTCCCACTCCCCCTGCTTGTGTTCCCTCTCTCGCTGGCTGTCTCTATCTCTGTCGAATAAATAAATAAAATCTTTAAAAAAAAAAAAATATATGGGGAGGATGCTTAATATACGGTAAGAAATGCAAACAACATTCAGATATCATTGCTCATCTACCACACGGACAACACATTGTGCTGGCAAGGCTGTAGAAAAATAGGCAAAATTTTTAAAAGGATTTATTTATTGCAAAGAGAGTGTGTGTGTGTTGCACATAAGCAAAGGGGAGGTACGGGGGGGGGGGAGGGGGGAGGTAGAGAGAGAATCTCAAGCAGACTGCCTAATGAGCACAGAGCCCAATGAGGGGCTCTATTTCACAACTCTGAGATGACGACCTGAGCCCAAACCAAGAGTTGGACACTGAGCCACCGGCACCCTGAGAAATAGGCAAATTCTGTACACTGCTGGCAGGGATGCAAAATTTTTTAAAACCTAGGGAAGGAATATCTAACAAATTTACATATGCTTTACCCTTTGACCCAGCAACCCCACTTCTATAAATCCATCCATTTATTCATTGCAGCATTATTTGTAAAAGTAAAAGATTGGAAACAAATGTCCACCAATAAGGGACCAATTGAATAAGCCATGTCCACACAATGAAGTAGTGTGAATCATAAAAAAGGATGAGAAAAATCCCTATGATATAGAAGGATTGTTTCCAAGATATTTTATTAAGTGAAGAAGCAAAATGTAGAGTATATAGAGTGTGCTACCTTTTATATAAGGGGGGGGGGCGCCTGGGGGGCTCAGTCGGTTAAGCGTCTGCCTTTGGCTCAGGTCATGATCCCGGGGTCCTGGGATTGGCCTCCTTGCTCAGTGGGAGCCTGCTTCTCCCTCTGCTTGTGCTTGTTCTGTCAAATAAGTAAAATCTTAAGGAAAGAAAGTAAGAAAAGGAGAAGGAAGGAGGGAAGGAGGAAGGAAGGAAGGAAGGAAGGAAGGAAGGAAGGAAGAAAGGAAGGGAAGGAGGGAGGGAGGAAGGAAGGGAAGAAAGAAAGAAAGAAAGAAAGAAAGAGAGAAAGAAAGAAAGAAAAAGAAAGAAAGAAAAGAAAGAAAGAGAAAGAGAGAGGGAGGGAGGGAGGAAGGAAGGAGAAAGAAAGAAAGAAAGAAAGAAAGAAAGAAAGAAAGAAAGAAAGAAAGAAAGAAAGAAAGAAAGAGAAAGAAAGAAAAGGAGAGGGAGGGAAGGAGGAAGGAAGGAAGGGGAAAGGAAGGAAGGGGAAAGGAAGGAAGAGAAAGAGAAAGGAAGGAAGGGAGGGAGGGAAGAAGGAAGGAAGGAAGGGAGGGAGAAAGAAAAGAAAAGAAAGAAAGAAAGAAAGAAAGAAAGAAAGAAAGAAAGAAAGAAAGAAAGAAAGAAAGAAAGCGAGGGAGGGAGGAAGGAGAAAGAAAGAAAGAAAGAAAGAAAGAAAGAAAGAAAGAAAGAAAGAAAGAAAGAGAGAGAGAGAGAGAGAGAGAGAAAGAAAGAAAGAAAGAAAGAAAGAAAGAAAGAAAGAAAGAAAGAAAGAAAGAAAGAAAGGAAGGTTGGTTCTCACTCTGAGAATGGGGAGAAAGGGGACAGGTGAAGGCAGGAAGTACAGAACTAATTTGCAGGTGCTCATCCACCTGACCCAATCATTCTCATAAGGGGCTAGATGTCCAGAAGGAGCCAAAGACAGGTGAACCCCCCACCACCAGTATGCTGTGTGTGGTTTAAGGGCTCTGCTAGGAGGTACGATGGATGGGACCACAGAAAAGCGGCATCAGACTCAAGCCAGAGGTTTGAGGGTGAGGAGGCAGAGGGTGGGGAGATATGACAGCATGTGCCCAGACATGGAGGTCTGGAAATGCACGACCTATGAGGACACAGTAGGTCAGAGGGGAGATAGGGGTGGGCCAGATATGAAACGCCTGAGGAGTTCAAACTCACCCTGGGGGCTGTGGAAGGCTGCTGGGGATTTTAAGCAGCTGAGTGAAATAATCACATGTGGATTTTAGAAAGGCTGAAGAAGAGCAAGATGGGAGGCACAGAAACATAGCTGGCATCCCTTCAGCGGATGACTAAGGCAGCCGAGAGAACAGATTCTACAGGAGTGTTCATGGAGTTGAACTGACAGTGGGAGAAGACTGAGAGAGAGGCGCGGAAGTAGGGCTACGGCAGAGGGAGGCACACTGACGGTCCTGACCACCATTTACAGCCAGTGATGAGAACTGCCACCTGTGCTCCAGTAATTCCGGAATAGGAGACAATCTGGGTGCCTGGGGGCAAGATTTGTACGAGCTCTGAAGTCTCTTCCAATCTTAATATTAACTGGATCCCAGCTATTTGCTCAGGCGGAGCCAGCCCACACTTAGGTGGTCATGATGCCACCCTCTGAGTGGATAAATGACAGTCTCTGGAGAAGCGGGTCAGGCTTGAGGGCGAGATACTGCTAAGCCAAAAGGGGGTTGGAAATGAATGAGTTGGGGTTTACACTGGCCCAGGAGAAAGCTGGTGAGGGACAATACCAGGAAAAAGAGTCTAGGATAATGAACAGCTGCCCATCAATTGGCTTCTCCAGGCTCTCAGAGTCTTTGTCACTTTTTTGACAAATCCGGCCACTGGTTAGGAGGAAGTGCTCAGTGAGCGATAGAACACAGGCCATAGAGGTTTCTTCTCGGCCAAAACAATCTGGAAGCTAGCCTAACAAACAGGACCCAAAGCTGACTGTGGGAGCAGGGGAGCTTCCTAACGGAGGAAAAGCCGTGGGGAGAGGGGTCAGAGGATTGTAACAGAACATACAAATACCCGCTGGGAATGAACTACTCGAGCACTTCACCAGAACTGGCACATTGCTGAGTGCTAGGGACTGAATGTGCCCAACCCCAAATCCAGAAGTTGAAGCCCTAGCCCCCAAAGGTGAGAGTATTAGGAGGCGGGGCCTTTGGGAAATAATTAGGTTTAGATCAGGGCAATAGGGTGGGACCTTCATGATGGGATTAGTGCCCTTTTAGGAGAGGAGAGAGAGAGAACTCTCTCTCGGTGGGTTTGCACTGAAGGCCACAGGAGCACACAGCAAGAAGGGGGTTGTCTACACGTTGAAAGAGGACCTTCACCAGAAATCGAGTCTGCCAGCACTCTGATCCTGACCTTCTCAGCCTCCAGAACTGTGAGAAATAAATATTTGTTGTTGTTGAAGACACCCAGTCTGTGGTATTTTTGCTACAGCAAAATAAGAGCTAAGTAAGCATCTTATTATGTAGGGCAGTCAAGGAGGTCACTCCGAGTAGAGTAACACTTGATGTACACCGTGAATTTTAAAAACTACTTTTCTAACCAAGAGGCTTGCTGTGATTTTTTTTTTATTGGACTTTTGTGGGTTCTCAAGACAGAGGCTTTATTCAGGACATATATCCTTAATTAGTGCTAATATAAGCCCGTTAACCCAGTGGTTACAATTAAATATGGGACTAGATCAAAATTTCACTCACCAATCAGCCCGATGGTCCTCTGTATAGCCCATTAAATGCTGGACAGCATGCATACCAGAAGGAGAAAGAGGGCCCAGGCCTGAGTCGCTCCCTGTTCAGACACTTGCCCTTGACCTGAGTGACCTGTCTTCCGCCAGGTCTGACTACACCAGAAATGGGGAATGAGTTTGCTACTGAAGTTAAGTGTTCCTCGAATCAGCACCTTAGCCCTACAAAACATTTTCTGAGACATCCAAGGTTCCAAAAATACTGTATACACTCCCCTCTTTATTTCATGAAGCAGCAGCACTGTTTATTTTTACAAGTTAAAAAAAAAAAAAAAAAGAGGTCAAGAACCCTTTGGCGAGCTTTTTATTTTGCAGTTTTAGGGCCCATAATTTTACTTTCAATAGGACTCTGTCAGGGGTATTTTGAAAAATACTTAGGTTTGGTAAACTAAAAATACTCAATACCTTTCCTCCATAAAATTGTTTAAAGGGAAAATGGAGATCCTTTGCTCTGGAGCCTCAGACACTCAGCAGTTCATCTTACATGTGACATCTGTGCCGAGCTTTAGAGAAGGAACAGTGCTGTCATGATGTCAACTTCTGGCAGATTTCCTGGCTCCCAGAGGTCCAGCCTTGAGCCATCAATCCTCCCAAACAGAAGCCACTCGTCACAAGCTATTTTCCAGAGCAAGCGTGCACGGCCAAACTGTGCTTCTGAGTCCTTGTTCCTCTCTTCCCTCGTCTTCACCACCCCCATCTTTTTTTCCTCTTTTAATCCCTTCTTTCTTGTATTATTTATTTTGATTATCAAAATCAATTCTTGTTCCAAACGCCACTGCCCCCCTGTCAAGGCCCAATATTAACCCTTCACCCCAATTACATTTAAGTCTCAGACGTATTCCCCATCACCGCTTCCAACCTGTCTCCAGTCTCAATGCATTGAGGGAGGGGGGGAAAAAAAGGAGACATTGCAGATGACTGATGAACGAACAGGTGGGGTGATGATGTTCCACTAGTGTATCTAGAAGCTTCTGGGGCTATTAGGGGGCACAGGAGTTACTTAGGACTACTGTTAACAAAGTAACAAATTACATATTTAGTGGCTTAAAACGACATAAATTTATTCTCTCACAGTTCTAGAGACCAGAAGTCCAAAATCAGTTTCACTGGGCTATAGTCAAGGTGTGAGCAGGGCTGGTTCCTACAAAAGCTCCCGGGGAAAATCTGTTTCCCCGCCCTTCCAGAGGCTGGAGGTTGTCTGCATTCTTTGGTTGACAGCCCTTCCTCCTGTCACTCCAACCTCTGCTTCCATTGTCTCATCTCCTTCTGTAGGCAAATCCCTTCTGTGATTACATTCAGGTCCCACCCAGATAATCCCAGAAAAATCTCCTCATTTGAGATCCTAACTTAATCTCATCTGTAGAACCCCTTCTATTACAGAAGGTAATATTCAGAGATTCCCAGGATTAGGATGGGGTTACCTTAGGGAGCCATTTCTCTGCCCACCCCAGGGGACTAAAGTAACTCCATCCATTTCTATTCCTTTCAAGAGAGCCAGTGAAGGTGAGTGACATCATTTCAGGAATAATCATGAATCTGCTCCCACTTGGAAACACAGTAAATTCCAGTACTTTATTAATAATGTAATATTTGTGACAGCTCACAACTTATTTTGATTTATCAGTGTGTCATAACACCAGAACTAGAAAGCTAACAAAATGGAGAGCTGGGGTGACAGGCAGAATTCTAAAATGACTGCAAAATTCCCCCACTCCCACTGTACGTGCCCTATATAATCCTCTGCCTTTGGGTGTGGATGGGGCCTGTGGCTACGGTGGGATGTCACCCCCTTGGTTGCTTACATAACATATGAGACCCAAGTCAGAGCCCACGAGCCTGAGATCCTTCTGCTCACTTTGAGCAAGCAAACTGCCGTGTTGTGAGAGGGCCGTGTCACTACAATCTGACAGTAACCTCGAGCAGCTGACAGTGACTCCCAGGGGACAGCCAGTAGGAAAAGGGGACCCCTATCCTACAACTGCAAGAACGAATTCTGCCAACAACCCGAGTGAGTTTGGAAGAGGACACCAAGACCAGGATGAGATCACGGCTGCAGCTCACATCTTGATTTTAGCCTGGTGACACCCGGAGCAGAGGCCCCAGCTGCCCCTTGCTCAGACTCCTGACCCCCGAAAACTCTAAGACAGAAAAATGTGTGTTGTTTTAAGCTACTAAGTTTGTGGCAATTTGTTCGGCAGTACTAGAAAACGAACACAGTTGGCAAATACGGAATTTCAACAGGCAACTAGTTACATGGAGAGACTTTGGGAGGGTCAACAAATTATCTGAAATTATATGAAAATTTTAGAGTGCTCATACATACATGCATCGAACTAAGGAATGGGCCCAAAACTGGCAGCAGACTCTCAACAAGCTGGTGACCCATACACAGAAGAACACTAAATCAGGGATCTAACGAAGCAGTCAAAAGATAATTTAAAAAAAAAAAAAAGACTGATTTATTTATTTTAGAGAGAATGACCAAGGAGGGAGGAGACAAAGACGGAGAGAGAATCTCAAGCAGACTTCCTGCTGAGTGTGGATCCCAACATGGAACTGGATCTCATGATCCTGAGATCATGACCTGAGCCCAAATCAAGAGTCAGATGCTCACCAATGGAGCCACCCAGGTGCCCCAAAAAATAATTTTTTGAGATGTTTCTTTTGAGGTCCACATCTGGCACGATAGCAAAGAATAGGGAGATTCTAGAAACAACAAGTAGGGACTAATAAATCATTCTTTGTTAATATTCTTCCAACTCTTACCACATGGAGTAAGGTAGAGCGTGGAGAAGTAGCAATGTATTTCACTGCAAAGGATTTCTGTAGGGAAAAATATTGTGGAATGTCTCTCCTTTGATGTAGGTCTCACTGCCTTGAACAGTACCAGTACACAACAGGCAGTGCCCACCACACGCTCAGGTTACCTTCCTCGACTGTCCTCTTGACCTCACGCCCTGCCCCCTTCCCTAACACTCGACTGTGGTTCTTTGTTGCTCTATAGATAAATGCTTCAAAACCCTTCTGCAAGCTTCATCTCTGGAGTAACTGCACAAACCCATTCAGATGCCCAATGCCTGGTGGAGTGACACCTTTTTATTACATGATTTCCTAGCAACAGAAAAAGTCAGCCTGCCTGGGAATCTAACCTATGCTGCTCTAAATTCAAAGCACCTACAATCATCTAATGTCAACACCATGCTTCCGACCGATCCTTATCGAGTGAAATGGAAAGACACTCAGAAATAAACCCTGGATTAGCACTGCAAGTAAGACTGCTGTTAAATGGACAAAGTCTAATGAAGCTATAATTATTTTATCCAATTCAATAATTATTTCCTGAGCACTTGCAAATATGCAATCCACTGAGTTAGGCCCTACAGAGAATTTAAAGATTCTTAAAACAAGTTTGTCCATTCCCAAGGTGAGAATGTGGTGGTGGCAGAGGCAAGAAAACCATCCAGTAGACTCTTTTAAGGCAGGAAGAAATTCGTTATATAATAGAGATACCAACAACCTTAGTGGGGGAAGGGAAAGGTATGAAGTCTGCCTTAGTGGGCACTGGAGAATGAGTAGATGAGGACAGATGGAATTTTCCTTGAAACTGAAGGAGGATGGAAAGGCAGAGGCAAAGCCAGAAGTGCACAGTAGTTGCAGAGAGGGTGAAGCGTGTGAGAAGGGGGAGCGCCAGCTGACAACTGGGCAGGACAGGACGTGAAGTCTAGCCAGCAAGGCAGGAGGACACCCACCTGTACGAGGTCGTAACAGACAAACTTCACGTGGTAATGAAAGGCCAGGTAGGGACTTCTACTGTGTTACTGTTGTTGCTGCTGCGTGTGTGTGTGTGTGTGTGTAATCGTAAGAGTTCTAGAATCCAAAGAGTGCTTTAAGAGAGTAACTCTAACAACAGTAGGGAAATGGTTTGTAGAAGCAAGAGAGCCCTGAAACCAGTCAGGAATCCATTACAGGGGTGCAGGCTCTGATAGCTGACACTGAGCCAGTACCTGTAATACCTACTTAATCTCAAGACAATCTCACAAGGTAGACACTAGTACTAACCTCACTGTCTGGTTAAGAAAGGTGAGGCTTTGGGGCGCCTGGGTGGCACAGCGGTTAAGCATCTGCCTTCGGCTCAGGGCGTGATCCCGGCGTTGTGGGATCGAGCCCCACATCAGGCTCCTCCGCTATGAGCCTGCTTCTTCCTCTCCCACTCCCCCTGCTTGTGTTCCCTCTCTCGCTGGCTGTCTCTATCTCTGTCGAATAAATAAATAAAAAATCTTTAAAAAAAAAAAAAAAGAAAGGTGAGGCTTTGAAAAGTTCAGTCACTTGCCTGAGGCCATAAATCTAGTGGGTGGCAATACCAGTTTCCCCAATCAGGTCGGGCTCCTGAGGCCAAGTTTTCCTCCATCCTATCTCAGATGACAAGGTCAGGACTAGGGCAATGGCAGGTGGTATAGGAAATATTTTGAGCGTAAAATCAATTGGACTTGGTGCCGGATTAGATTTTAGAATGGGCAAGAGAGAGAAATCAAATACTGAAAGATTTCCAGTCCAGGTGTCCACATGTGACAGTGTCACTACCAAGAAGATGACAGAATAGGACAGAAAACTCCACCACTGGCTGTAGCAAATGCAGAACTACTGAGTCAGTGGCCTTTGTTTGTACGTCAGCACTTCACTCTGTAAGAAACTGACCAGCCATGCACTAAAGTTCTCCTTGGTAATGGATATTCAGGGGCAGGTCTACCTCCAAGGAGACCAACCAGGTGGGATACACTGATAATTCTACCAGCACTCTGTGCCTGCACTGCCACCACCAGCCAGGCAACGCCCATGACTGCTATTCAGTTCACTTACTTTTCATCTTATTATCTTCCTGGTCCTCCTTTTGACCAATCAGATCATTAACTATACCTTTATCACCAAGCATAAATGTGCAAGGCCACATGGTAAAATTTAAACTGATATAATCACCCCCTGTTTATGGTTCTGATTAAAGATTTTCCAGGCCAGATGTTAAAGCTACTGGGTAAAATGAAATCAACTTGCCATGCTTTTCTCCAAACCTCACAACATGAAGGACTCAAAACTTACTATATAAAAGCTAGGTACTGGGGCACCCAGGGGGCTCAGTAAGCTAAGCTTCCAACTCTTGATTTCAGCTCAGGTCATGATCTCAGGGTCGTGAGATTGAGTCCCACCGGGAGCTCGACGCTGGGTGTGGAGCCTGCTTAGGATTCTCTCTCCCTCCCTCTGCCCCTCCCCTCTGCTCTCATGCATGCATGCACGCACACACTTTCTCTCTTAAAAAAAAAAAAAAGTTAGGTATCGCGAGGCTTTGGTAAGTCCCAAGTGGCTTAAGTTGGCAGTCTCTACGTGTGTGTCCAACAGGTGGTTAATACTTCAATGAATACCAGTCACCTTCCTCTTCTTTTCGTCAGTCTTTCTTAGAACTGCTATCTTTTCCCAAAACACTTACCTATAGTAGAAATTATCAACCTCCCTCTTTAGTGGCTCCCCAAGAGTTGACAACCCCTCAGGCACGCATAAGTGCCTCCTCATGTAAATGATTTGTTGACACCAGTTCTCAAGTTTGTGAAACCATCCATTTTCACCAGACCAATCCTTCTCCTCACCTGTCTCAATTAATATTAGGCTAACTGTCATCCCTTTTTAATATAGACTGACCCCAGACCCCGCCTTGAGTAACAAACTCCAAAGTTTTTCCATTTCTTCAATCACTTTTCTTTCATTCTTGCTGTGTATTGTAGCTGCATACGGACGGTTCGCATTGTTACATAATGTGCACTCATCCTCTGGGAACATCCTAGCACCAAGTAAGTCCTCTCTCACATGTATGCAGAATTCATCATTGTCTCTTCAAGTTTTTTTAAATACTTATTTGAGAGAGAGCGAGAGTACGCCAGGGGGTGAGGGAGGCACAGGGAGAGACAGAATCCCAAGCAGACTCCCTACTGAGCGTAGAGCCCAACTAGGGGCTCGATCTCACGACCCTGAGATCACGACCTGAGCCGAAATCAAGGTCGCTTAACCAACTGAGCCACAGCCCCATCTCCTCATGTTCTATCATCTTAACTTTCCCAAGAGCTAGTAAGATTTGAAGTAATAGAATGCTCCTTCTTATCACTTTCATAGACATGAAGTTAACAGCATTCATAAAACCCCTCAAAATTAGGTACAAGCCCCGCAAACATGAATCTACCACAGACTTTAATTGAAAATGGAAGCCAGTACAACCAATACCGCCATCTATTGGTAGCAGTCAGAACTGGCTCATTTCTGTTAGGAATCTGTCCCGAGTCAGAGGTTTTGAAATTCTTAAATATAGGAGATGCTAAATTCTTAAATATAGGAGATGCTATCTTACTTTCTGAACCTCACAAAAGTAAAAACAACCACTTCTGAAAACAGATTACCAAGACAATACAAATTTCAATGTCTATTGTTTCTGTAACTCCAAAGGTATCATAACTTGGTAAGATTTGTCTTCAGAGAAATACTTGTCTTTGCGTGATTCACATTAAACAAATATTCTCATATCACTCTTAGAGCTGACATGTTAAAGACACTCCTGGGGAAATGCACATGTTCTTACACACCAGCAAACTTGGCTCATCATCAATACTGGGTGTTTCAACACTATGTATCTGTAGATGGTACAGAGTATCAGGAAGACTAGATCAAGAGTCAGCACCAGATTCTCCTCCAGTCAGCCGCTCTAGGAGCTTGGCCAAATCCAGGACTTTGGTCCTATGAGCTTGGCCAAATCCTGACGCTCAACTTCTTCACATATAAAATGGGATTATAATGTCAATCCTCTTTACCTAATTAATGGGCCTTTTGAAAAAAGTGAAATAAAATATATGAAAATGTTTTAAAAACTAGGAAGTATGATAAAAACGTCAAGTAGTCTCACCCTCTTGCTGAACAAATAGAAGTTTCTCACACATGCACACATGCATCAACTGTCATCCAATGGTTTATCTGGTGTGTATTTTTTTGCAGGTATCTGAATCCATTCTATATTCCCCTGAAGGTTTAACTTTTACAAACAGTGTGCATTTGGGGCGCCTGGGTGGCTCGGTCAGTTAAGTGTCTGTCTTCAGCTCTGGTCATGATCTTGGGGTCCTAGGATAGAGCCCTGCATCAGGCTCCCTGCTCAGTGGGGAGCCAGCTTCTCCTTCTCCCTCTGCCCCTCAGGGCTCATACTCTCTCCCTCTCTCACACAAATAATATTATCTTTTAAAAAAAAAAGAACATGTATTTTTTTTAAAAAAAGAAGAGTACTAAGCAGTAGAATTAAAAAAAAAACATTCCGCAGCTTTCACATACCTATGACCTCTTTCATCGTCCCAATAACATGCATTTAAAATTGATTATTAAACATATAAAATAAGTAACGGATGTCACACTGCATTAGGGGGAATTACAGGAATCTCTTTTCCCTTTGAACTTAGCAAATCTCTTTGCTAGCATCCTCTTGTACACAGGGAATTTAGGCCCAATGAAACTGGACTTCACACACCTTCTCTCTTATCTTCTAGAACACTACATCAGTGTGGGCTGCAGTTCTCAATCGTGTCCTACCAACTGTTCCAGTGGTAGAGGTATAATGCTAACAGTGTTACGTTTATGTTAGTGATGTTTGTACTTTAATTTCTATTGCCATTATTATGGAATAGGCTATCCAGTATCTCATGAAAGCTAACGTTTTTCTTAGCTTAGACATTTCTGCAGTGGCCAGGCAGATGCCCTAAGTGGTCTACAGTATCTTTTGTCCCCTGAAGGTGGTCTTAGAATCGGGGTGGAAGGGGTGGAGGGGTAGATAGTTACCTCTCCAACTCACAAACCCAGTTATCTTTTCCAGTTCCAGAGTTTGGCTGCCATATCTGCTTGATTTCATTTTATCCTACTTTTCTTAATAAAGCAATTAAAAGCCTCACAAGAAAACCCAATTACTGAGTCTAGCAGCTCTGAGAACCCCTAACGGAAATCCATGTCAGTCCCTGGGGCTATTTATATTCTCTCCTTTTTTATTCTTTAGCTTGTTGTCTCATTAGGCTTAGAGATGTCTCTTTTATCAAAGTTACCGTTGCCAGGAAACATAAGAACAAGATGGAGAACAAAAGCTTAAGAACCAAAAAGGTTGATCTCCCTTCTCCCCATCAACACAGATATGTTCAAGTAAACATCCCTGAACACACACTCATTTACTCTCATGCTCATCCAGACCCACCCCCAAATCCAAATGTAGGCTGTAAACACAACAGATGCCCCATCAAATGTGAGCAAATACTTTCCTAAATATCATTGCCCTTTATCAAACTGGCACCCACCTATGAACTAGGTCACAGATGCACTAAGCCTCCCGGTTCCCAACTCCTGGTTCCCAACTTCCATGACACATGGAGTATTTCCTGAAAGGAGTGTTCAAAAACAGAAGACAGGCGCATTTTCCTTCATCACATATACTTCCTGCCTTTAGTTATGAAACCACTTCAAAGCTCTTTGGATAATAGAGCTCATCATTATACCAATGAACAGAATGGGACAAAAAATAATAATAATAACCAGAATGACAGTGAGAGAGGGTCAGCTGGCTGAAGGGCCTTTTTTTTTTTTTTTTTTTTTTTTTTGGAGTCAGGTGAGCAGCATATTGAAGAAACCTCTATGTGTTTAGGCTCTGAGGATGTGGTCTTTCCTGAACACCATGGGTGGGGTAATGCGCGCAGGCAGGCTTGCTGTACACGTATGTGTCTATCCCTGAGAGGTGGTCATGTTGGAGACTACAGTGAGAGGTTACTGAGTGCTATCATGGTACCACAATGGTACCAAAAGCATCACATTCAATAGAAGAAAACTAGAGAATAAATGGGATCAACCTACCATTTGAAAATGGTGAAGAAAATGAGGTCTTAAAAGGTTAAGTGATTTGTCCCAGATGACAAAGCAGGTTAGCGGCAGAGGCAGGACTAAAACCCAGTCTTCAACTCTCTGTCCAGTGCTGAAACCTTGAGCAATTATGGTGTTCCTGCAGAGCAGAGCCCGCCTCACCTCATTCTGGGACAGTGGGAGAATACGATCAGAGTCACACATCCCTGACTGAAACAGGTCATCAGTTGATTTTTAGATGCCTATTGACACCTAAAGCAACTTTATCCCAAAGTATCTATTGAGGCCAGTTCATTCTACCATACTTCACATTCTGTCATACGTCCAAAATTGTACTCTTTTACGTCCATCCCTACATTGCTCAGGGCTGCTTCTCCCTGACCTTGAACACACACTCTCTCTTCTTCTCCTACCTCACACTGTACCCTTAAGACAAACACCTGACAATGTCCTGGCTACCTCACAGACTGCTCCCTGTAGCCTTGGGCCTTAACTAAAACCCAATGCCCTGCTTCCCTGTTGGATACGGTTCTTTCTCTTATGCGTTCCACCGCAGGGTTGGGAACCGGGTCATCACATTCCTCACTTCTCACTGCTGCATCTAGAACATTGTCCTTCTAAATTCATGTGAACCTTGGCTCCTTACAGCTCATGGTCTCTGGCTGTATCTCCTTCTACTCCCTCTTCATTTTTGTAATCTGCAAACCTCTGCATAACTCCTTATCTACTGAAGATCTTAGCACCTGACTCATAGCCTCAGTCCACCCCAGGCCTTACCATTGTTTAGTATGATTTTCAAGTCTCCTGTGGGTGACCAGACCCACATTCCTGCACCTGTCAATGCCAATGAACTTGATTTTCTCTTCCCTTCACTCACTCACACAATGAATACCCTCAAACTTGTCATCACTCAGAACTTCTCTGGCTAGGAGATCTTTTTTTTTTAAAAGATTTTATTTATTTATTTGACACAGAGAAAGACGGCCAGCGAGAGAGGGAACACAAGCAGGGGGAGTGGGAGAGGAAGAAGCAGGCTCCTAGCGGAGAAGCCTGATGTGGGGCTCGATCCCAGAACGCTGGGATCATGCCCTGAGACGAAAGCAGACGCTTAACGACTGCGCCACCCAGGCGCCCCTCTGGCTAGGAGATCTTAAACTAACCACAATAGCTTAAGGGAGAAACACTCTCTACTTTTCACCTCGCACTCACTTCTAGTACCACAGCAACTGACATGACCACTTTTTTGAAACTCTTCTCTCCCAAGGCCATCATGCATTCCTCTTTGCCAATCCAATGGACATTGGCTAGTCTTTGCCGGGTTTGATGCCACTGATCATTCCCTCCTGGAAATTCCCTGCTCCCTTGGCTTCTGGGGTACTTCACTACCACAGTGCTCCTCCCACAGTGCTCCTCCCACTCCCATGATGTTCCTTCACTGTCTCCTTCATGTGACCCATTTCATTTGCTTTTTAAAATGCCTTCTCAATACTCTCATTGGGTGAACTTATCCATACTTTCATGGACTGTTCATCTATTCTCATGATTCTACACTTATACCCGCAAGCTTTAGATTCTTAGACCTAACTGGGTATTCAACAGGCACCTCAAATTCAACTTTAACAAACTTAAAACCTTACCTCCTATATGTCCTACTTTATCCCACCTGCTTCTCCCCTGAACTCAATCTCTTTTTATTGATAGCACCACCACAGATACCCAGTCTAAAGAATTAATTATCCTCCTCCAGTTCACCTTAACCCAGCCTTCACCCCCATATCTGGTCAATCACCAAATCCTGACAATCCTGTCCCCTGTACTTCTTGAATTTGTCACCCCTATGAATTTCTTCACCCCTACTGACACAACTTGTTCTGAGCCCTCATCGTAACTTACTGAATTCTACAACAGCCCCCCAATTGGTCTGTCTGCCTATAAGATTATCTCCATCAAGTCCACCCTTCAGTCAACAGCATGATTTTGGGAACACATAAACCTGCCCTTGTCCTGCCCTGTTTGAAACTACTCTGTGGGGGCACCTGGGTGGCTCAGTCAGTTGAGTGTCCGCCTTCGGCTCGAGTCATGATCACAGGGTCCTGGGATCGAGCCCTGCATCAGGCTCCCTGCTCAGCAGCAAGCCTGCTTTTCCCTTTCCCTGCTCTCCCTGCTTGTGCTGTCAAATAAATAAATAAATAAAATCTTTAAAAAAAAAAAAAAAAAAGGAAGCAAACAAATAAACTACTCTGTGGTTCCGAGGCTCAGAGGACAAATTCTAAGCTTCCTAACCAGCCATGTTCAGTTTTGTGGGATCTGATCTGTCCATTACTCCAGCCTCACCTTTCAACACTCTCTGACCTTTAATTTATGCTCTAGCCACTCTAAATACCTATGAGTTCCATGTACCATAGTGAGCTCTCACTGGAGTATCTCCAGCATCACACTTAGCACAAGGAATTATAACTATTTGTTTATGTTTCTGTCTTCCCCAACAGACTGTCAGCTGATGATTCCCTAAGGGGCAGGGGAGTATATCTTGTTCATCATTTTATCTCCAGCATCTAACAAAGTGGTTAGCATATACTTAGTATCCAATTAATGCTGAAGAATGAGTGTACATATTTGGAAACTTCCTATTAAAAGCCATGACAGGGGTGCCTGGGTGGCTCAGCTGGATAAGTGTCTGCCTTTGGCTCAGGTTGTGATCCCAGAGTTCTGGGATCGAGCCCCATGTCAGCTGCATCAGGCTCCCTGCTCAGAGGGGAATCTGCTTCTCCCTCTCCCTCTGCCCCTCCACCCTGCTTGTGCTCTCTCTCGCTCGCTCACTCTCTCAAATAATAAAATCTTTTTTAAAAAAAAATTTTTTAAAGTTATGACATACAGATGATAGCTACCTGCACTGTGAGCATAGCAGAGCATAACGTATGAACTTGTCAAATCACTATGCTGCACACCAGAAACTAATGTAACACTGTGTCAACTATAATTATTTATTTATAAATAAATAAATGAATACATAAATAAAATAAAAGGCATGAGATAACATATGTCTTTTTTGTTTGTTTGTTTTTACCAGTAGAAAGTCAGTTGATTTGGAAATAGCAGAAAACTGCCATCTGGGACAGGCAAGCAATGACAGCACCACAGGTGAGTCTGCAGAAGCAGGGGGAGGAGGCTCTCTCTTTTATAGAGGAAAGGCGGGCGTTGGGAAGGCTGTTGTAAACCAAAAATCCATCGGGGTAAACTGGAAGTTTGAGGTATAGTAGCTTCTCATTGGCTGGCCTGTGACAGTCTCTCATATATATAACAGTACAGGTCAGTACAGACAATGTTAAGTGGTCCAGTGGCAATATGGCAATTTGGAAGAATTAGTTTTATTCCCCAATACCTTATAAATTTGAAATGCAAAACTGATTAGGATTTTTCACAGCCATCCTGTTATGTTCTTAATAGTGTTACGTTTCACACCCACCAGACTCTTAACAGGTAGTCCTTGGTGCAGGTAATCTCTACTAATATATTTTAACATCTTTGTGTGTTGCTGTTTGTTAACAGAATTTGCATTTTTCACTGTTACTAATGTATTGTGTTTTTATCCCCTGTTCACACAAATGAACGGATGTTGCACAAGTGCTCATTAAGGCCTAAGCTTATAATTAAAGTAGCAACAAAAGTATTTAGAACTCACAATAATATTTTAAATATAAATCGTAAATTTCATTCCAGTACAAGCGAAGAATGTGAATATATAACAGGGATGATTTCACATCAGTGAAGGAATCAACTACAAGGAATATCTAAGAGTTAGATCACAGTGGACAAAAATTATTCCATTTCTGAGCATGTTTTTATCATGAACATTTACCCAAGACTGACTTGAGGCAGTCAAAACTTTCACATCACTTTCAAACTAAAGTTCAAAAATCACACACCAATATCCCTATTAAACTTCCTAAGTTTTTTCAAAACAAGTACATAATGATGCTTTTCAGTATTCAATGGTTCGTTTTGTCACGAAGGGCAGAAAATACACCAAAACTACAGAAGCGGTAGTCCAAGTGGCATTCCTCATACGAAACAAATAAAGATTACTCTATTTCCAAGAAACTCAGAGCGCCAGCCACCAGGTTCACGACAAAATGCTCAAAGGCAAATCAGACTACACATGTATTGACAAAATTATCAATGGCTCTGTCGGGCATCGCACATCAACGGCAAGCAACACGGGAGAATAGTTCCGGTCACACATGCACTCACTGGTTTGCAGAGTGTTGCACAGTCAGGAGAAACCAGCCATGCAGAGAACAGGTGTATCAGTTACGATGTGAGTGGGATGTATTTGAGGCAGACGTGCTTAAAAACACTTGGTTCTGAATATCACCGAAACCCCAAACTACAGAGGTGGTGTATCATCTAACTTTTTTTTCCCTAACTATTATGAAAATTGGAAAAGGTACATTAGGACCAGTACTGATGGAATCTCCAGCTATGTTTATAACGAGAAAGAAAGGTGCTGAACAATTGAAAGAAATTTTACCTTTACGCCAGACGCCCACTGCTTTATTCACTAAACCAGGTGACACACAACAACAGGCCTCCTACTGTCAATCCTGTATTGTTGAAAACATTTTTAACTGTGAATAGATCAAATCACAGCCCCTGAGCACTTATTTTCTCAGCATGCTCTGCAAAGAAATGGGCAGAGGGCCCCAGACTGATTGTTCCCCCAGAAGCACTCTGGCTGTCAGGGGTGCTCGTGCAAATTTTTGAAACGAGGAATGAAACTCAAGTGTTCTGTTCCACACAGCTAACAACCGGGGAGGAGAGACTGCAGGATTTCGAGTGGCAAATGTCAGCAATATAACTAGTTATCCTGATTTTCCTCATCCTTTCATTCAGAACCAAAACATGTTTTGTTTTTTTAAGACAGAGAGAGACAGCCAGCGAGAGAGGGAACACAAGCAGGGGGAGTGGGAGAGGAAGAAGCAGGCTCCTAGCGGAGGAACCTGATGTGGGGCTCGATCCCAGAACGCAAGGATCACGCCCCGAGCCGAAGGCAGACGCTTAATGACTGAGCCACCCAGGCGCCCCAAAACATGTTTATTTTAAATATTGAAAATAAGTTACAGAGATTCTTTGAGAAGACCCAATGGCCAATTTGAGGGAGATGTCCTCGTAGACTTGTAGACTGAGCCTCTAAAGACACACTGACTCCGTTCTTCAGGTGAAAAAGCTTGCCATCATTTCTGGACACATGTTCCTCTGAATTAGCCAACTTACCCAAATGACAGTCGTCATGAACATTTGCTGCCACTCCTAATAGACTCTAATTATGAAGTATTTGCTGTCTTAGTAAAAGAAGGAGAAAGAAAAAACACACACTGGATATGGAACTCATCATCTAGCTAAGTGATTACGTAGTTTATTTAGAAAATGCAAATAATATTTTTCACTGGTAAGAAAAACATTTACTATGAATTTTTCAAGCATGGTTTTCTTTTCAGCTTAACAGACATTTATTACTTGTCTGTTGGGAAGCATGGTTTTTACTACTAACATTTTTTATCTTTTAGGAGTGCCTGGGTGGCTCAGTCCATTAAGTGTCTGCCTTTGGCTTGGGTCATGATCCCGGGGTCCTGGGATTGAGTCCCACATCGGGTTCCCTGCTTCTCCCTCTCTCTGCTTCTCCCTCTCTCTCCGCCTCTCCTCTGGCTTGTGCACCCCTCAAATAAATAAAATCTTTAAAAAAATAATAAAATAAAATTTTTTATCTTTTAAAAAAAATTACCTCCAATTATGGTCCATCCATGCACTAAGCATGGTCTGCAGTTGCTGTAAGTTTGAGAAACATCATGATGGCATATAAATAAATACTATATACAATATTCTAAGTGATCCATGGGCAATTTTCCTCCCCATAGGCCTAAATGTCTGGAAATATTCAGCATATAATTATTTTCCTTTCTTGTCATAAACAAATGGAATTAGCAATCTGTAATTCTTACCTATTTTTCTTATGTAAGTAACATTAAGATCCAAAAGATGTACATGTAGAGACAAGAAAAGAGAACATGTAATGGTTGCCAATTTCCTATGATAAATCTTTTCTCGGAAATATGGTTATTTGCTATTTAATGGATCTATTAGAGAGAACTTGCTCATTGGAACTGCCTCAAATAAGGTCAAAGAATCTCTGCCCCGGAGGAGGAAATAAAAGGAGGTCCAAAGACCTCCCTCCCTTGGAAGCAGTCACTAGATCAGGTCCACAGAGCTGTCATGGGTCTTAGGCAAATCCCTCAGGGCCCACCCCCTTAAGACAAGGAAGTCACGCTAATGTGCCAGCTCCTGACTGCTCTGGGTTTTGACATAATCCTCCTTCAGCAAAGGACTGCAAACAGTGTGGATAATACGTGATTGCTGCAAGGTACCACTTAGGCGGAACATTTGGCAAGTTTCTGTACCTTTGTGTCCTGTAACCTCCAAAAAAGTAAGCCTAGCAGAGATGGCAATCTCTCCATATCTAAAATTACCAACTCTACATAAAACGTTGAGATGTCCCTTGTATTAGACCATAATCACACATGCCATGTATAAGGACCACCTAACCAGCAATTTCTCAAAGTTGTATCTGACTTCTTAACAGATGTCCAACTACAGCTTGAACTAAAAAAGATTATTTCTCTCAAGTAACCTGACGTCCAGAAAAGGACTGGGCAGCTACTCAAAAAAGTCATCAAGGCAAGGACCCAAATTTCTATTTTCTTACTCTGCCATTCTTAACACATAGCTTGTGTCCTCCGAGTTGCAAAACAGTTATTTCATCTCTAGGATGGCACTCATATACTAGGCAGAAAGGGGAAAGGGCCAAGACCAAGGGCAAAGGCATGCCCCAGTCTAGTGTGTCCTTTTCCAGGAAAAAATGGCATTCCTGGGCTCCACTCAGTAAACTTTCACTTAGTACTCACTGGTAAAACCCAGGTGACACTGGCACTTCTAGCTGCAAGCGAGTCTAGAAGGTATTCTTATCTGGGCACGGTGTTGCCCTAAACAAAATCAGGGTCCTTAAAGTAAAAAATAAGAAAATAAATTCTGAGCAGGGAACAGGCAGGGATGCCACATGGTCAAGAGCATTTTAGGTGTTTGCTCAAATTGCACGAGTCAAAAGCCATTGACCCGAATGTCAAACTATCTCCTGACTTTGAAGTTTTTTTTTTTTTAAAGATTTTATTTATTTATTTGACAGAGAGACAGACAGACAGCAAGAGAGGGAACACAAGCAGGGGAAGTGGGAGGAAGAAGCAGGCTTCCAGCAGAGGAGCCTGATGTGGGGCTCGATCCCAGAACGCTGGGATCACGCCCTGAGCCGAAGGCAGAGGCTTAACGACTGAGCCACCCAGGCGCCCCATAACTTTGAAGTTCTTTCCTCCAGGAAACAGCTCTAAGTTACTGACATTTTACTGTCAAACTTACTCTTCATGACTGACTTATGTTACCCTGCTCCCCCAAAAGGACTGACCACACCTTAGAAAATATCACTTTCGTAATAATCACAAAGAGCCTTTGAAAAGAAGACATGAAGAGTCACTGGCTCATCAGCATCCTCCGAAGAAATCAGACAAATACTCTAGCATTACTGTTTGTTGATGTTTTACCTGCTGATTCCACAAGAAACGTATCTGTGCTCTTGAAAAGCCAGGAAGGTCCCCAAAACAAATCAGGTAAAAAGGAGATAGAAGAATGGGGATGCAATATAAAAACAAAGCCATCCCCACTTCATTGCTCATGGACAGCTGTTCCAGCCCAACAGCTGAATCACCTGTAGGTCTCCAAAGTAAATTAGAGACACGTCTTCCAATTAATTAACTGTGGCATAATTATCACACAACTTCGTAATTACAATGCACCTGGTCTCATAAGCACTGAGGGCAGTCCTCTGACCTAGGTTATTTAAGCCAAGCACTACCCCTCTTCTCTAGAATGTGAATACTCAGTGACACAGAACAAGACATGGGGAGGAAGACATAATTTCTCCTAATCTCAAACTAAAGAGACAATTCAATGCAATTTCCCTGCTTTCACAGGGGAACACTAAACAATATGGGTCTTTAGAAATGGGAATAGTGGATTTTGTCTGCCAAGAACTGTGAGACTCAGCAGAGTACTGTAAAAAAAAAAAACCCTTCCCTCCCGCTGGGAGGCAGCCTCTGAAAAGGAAAGAACACTCACCTAGAAGTGGCAAGACCTGGGGGCTCACTGCAGCCCAACATGCCCAAAGAAATCACTTCATTCCCCCCCTCCCATCTCGATGTTTAGATCTATAAAAAGACAGCATCGGACCAAGTTAAAGATATCCATGTTGTTTTTCCCTCAACAGTGGGCCAAATGGTCAAAAGCATCTAAGCGTAGGGGCTGAGAGATTTTTTAAATGTGACCGAGTTGACTGGAGATGAAGACAGCTGCAGAGTAGGAGGGTCCTACCCCTGCTCATCCCATGAACACAACTACATGAACTATCAAATCATCCTCAATACCCCAGAAACTGACCTGAAGACTGACAGAACAAACTCCACAACTAAAGGGAGAGAAACAGATGGCGGGTGCTGTGGAGGTGAGGGAACCCTGGTCATAGAGAAAGGTAAGAATGAGAGGAACACACAGGGGGATGCAGAAGACTAATGTTTCCCAAAGTCATTGGCTTGGAAAACAAGAAGGGCTGAATTTCATGGGTTCTTACACCCAGCAGGGCTTAAAGCCTGGAGTTTTTTGTTTTGTTTTGTTTTTTGTTTTTAAGATTTTATTTATTTATCTGACGGAGAAAGAGAGAGAGAGAGCCAGCACAAGCAGGGGGAATGGGAGAAGCAGTCTCTCCACTGAGCAGAGAAGATCCCAGGACTCTGGGATCGTGACCTGAGCCAAAGGCAGATGCTTAACCGACTGAGCCACCCAGGTGCCCCAAAGGCTGGAGTTTTATAAAGGTCAGCAGGCTTGGATGGGATACAGCTCAGAGGGTACTGCGCTATTCCTGGAGAGAAGGCAGAGAAACAATCCAGCGGCAGACAGCAGGGAAACAGCTATCTGAAAAATGCCTGGGGCACACAGTGGAGAGATTATCAGCTCCTCCGTTGGAGGATGTCCCTGAGAGGCAGCTTTCACAATCTCCAGGAACAAAGAAGGCCAGCGCCATTTCTCTCCCCTGCCCCTTTACGTAAACAGGCAGCGAGCCACCAGCAGGAATCAGCACAACACCAACTAGTTAATCACTGGCTGATTAACTAGCCTATACCAAGCCCCACCCCCTTGCACTTTGCTGGGACCGCCCTTCTCGGTCGCATTTGCCTCAGTCCCAATGCAACAAGCCCATCCCCAAAAGACCAGCACAAACCCTTGTCTCTCAACCAGAAAGTTCTGCACAGCCTCAGTTCTGGTGGAGATGGTGTCATGTCTCATTTCATAAGCAGACCAGAGCACACTAGTTAAAATTTGCCACTTTCAGGCCAGGGACCAAACACTATCCACAGCAAGCAAGGAGAGCCTCTGCAAATGACTGGCCTGAGGGACAGAGCAGCCAAAACACAACAGCAGAGCACATGCAGCACATGCCAGAGACACTCCCTGAAGCACCAGGTCCCAGGCACTACGTGACATCTTCATAAGACCATTACCTTCAGGAGCAGGAGATGTAACTGGCTTTTCTAACCCCCATAAGAAGACAGAGACTTAGATAAAATGTGAACACACAGGAATTTAACCCAAATGAAAGAACAAGATAACGCTATGGGCAGAGAGCTAAATGAAACAGACAAAAGTAACATGCTTAATGGAGAATTTAAAGTAACAATCATAAGGAAACTCAATGGGCTGGAGAAAAGAATAGAAGACATCAGTAAGACCCTTACCACAGTGATAAAAGAGTTAAAAAAGAACAATCAGAGATGAAGAGTGCAATAAACAAGATTAAAACAGGCCTGATGCAATGAACAGCAGGCTAGAAGAAGCAGAGGAATAAATTAGTGACCTAGAAGACAAAGTAATGGAAAGTAATGAAACTTAACAAAAGACAGAAAGAATTAGGCAACAGAATTAGACTTAGGGACCTCAGTGACTTCATAAAATGCAGTAACATTTGTATTATATGAGTCCCAGAAGAAGAAGAGAGAGAAAAGGGGGCAGAGAATTTATTTCAAGAATAGCAGAAAACTTCCCTAATCTGGGGAACAAAACAGACATCCAGATCCAGGAGGCACAGAGAACACCCATCAAAATCAACAAATGCAGGTCAACACCAGGACATACTGTAATTAAATTTCCAGGAAAAAAATAAATCTTAAAAGCAGCAAGACAAAGGAAGTCTTTAACTTACAAGGGAAAACCCACAGCGCTAGTGGGAGATTTCTCAACAGAAACTTGGCAAGCCAGAAGAAAGTGGCAGGATATATTCAAAGTGCTGAATGGGAAACATCTGCAGCCAAGAATACTCTATCCAGCAAGGTTATCATTCAGAATAGAAGGAGATTCCCAGACAAAAACTAAAGGAGTTTATGACCACTACACCAGCCCTGCAAGAAATATTAAAGGGCATTCTTTGAATGGAAAGGAGAGACCAACAGTGACAAAGACAAGAAAGGATCAGAGAAAATCCCCAGACACAATAACAAAACAAGTAATAAAATGGCAATAAATATGTATCTATCAATAATTACTTTGAATGTAAAGTGAACTAAATGCTCCAAAGGACATAGGGTAACAGAATGAATAAAAAACAAGACCCATCTATATGCTGCCTACAAGAGACTCATTTTAGAACAAAAGACACCTGCAGATTGAGAAGTGAGGGGATGGAGAAACATTTATCGTGCAAATGGATGTCAAAAGAAAAACCAGAGTAGCAATACTTGAATCAGACAAACTAGACTTTAAAACAAAGATTGTAGGGGCGCCTGGGCGTCTTAATCAGTTAAGCATCTCCCTTCGGCTCAGGTCATGATCCCAGGATCCTGGGATGAGCCCCACATCAGGCTCCATGCTCAGCAGGGAGTCTGTTTCTCCCTCTGCCCCTCCCTCATCTCATGCTCGCTCTCTCTCTCAAATAAAATCTTCAAAAAATTAAAATAATTTTAAAATACATAAATAAAACAGACTGTAACAAGAAACAAAAGAACACTATATAATCATAAGGAGGACAATCCAACAAGAAGATATAACAATTGTATACATTTATGCACTCAACATGGGAGCATTCAAATACATGAAACATTAAACAAACATAAAGGAACTAATAGATAATAATACAATAATAGTAGGGGACTTTAATACCCCATTTACATCAACAGAGAGATCATCTAAACAGAAAATCAACAAGGAAACAGTGGCTTTGAATGACACATTTGACCAGATGGACTTAACAGATATATCCAGAACATTCCATCCTAAAACAGCAGAATACACTTTCTGTTCAAGTGCACATTAACATTTTCCAGAATAGATCACATATTAGGTCACAAAACAGGCCTCAACAAATACAAAAAGACTGAAATCATACCATGCACATTTGTGACCATGACACTATGAAACTAGAAGTCAACCACAAGAAAAAATCTGCAAAGACCCACAAACCCACGGAAGTTAAACAACATGCAACTAAACAATGAATGGGTCAACCAGGAAATCAAAAAAAGAAGTAAAAGAAATACATAGGAACAATGAAAATGAAAACACAACAGTCCAAAACCTTTGGGATGCACCAAAAGCAATCCTAAGAGAGAAGTTTATAGCAATACAAGAAGCAAGAAAAATCTCATATAAACAACCTAACCTTACACCTAAGGAGCTAGAAAAAGAACAACAAAGCCTAAAGCCAGCAGAAGGAAGGAAATAATAAAGATTAGAGCAGAAATAAATGATATAGAAACTAAAATAATAATAACAATAGAACAGATCAAGAAAATCAGGAGCTAGTTCTTCGAAATTATTTTAAAAATTTATAAACCCCTAGCCAGACTTATCAAAAAGAAAAGAGAAAGGACTCAAAATCACAAATGAGAGAAGAGAAATAACAACCAACACCACAGAAATACAAACAATTTTAAGAGAATATTATGAAAAACTATATACCAACAAACTGAACAACCTAGAAAAAAAGGATAAATTCCTAGAAATATATAAACTACCAAACTGAAACAGGAAGAAATAGGAAACTTGAACAAATCAATAACCTGCAAAAAATTGAATTAATAACCAAAAAGCTCCCAAGAAACAAAAGTCCAGGACCAGATGGCTTCACAAGCAAATTCTACCAAACATTTAAAGAAGAGTTAATACCTATTCTTCTCAAACTATTCTAAAAAAAAATAGAAAAGGAAGGAAACTTCCAAATTCATTCTATGAAGCCAGCATTATCCAGATACCAAAACCAGATAAAGAAAACACTACGAAAGAGAACTACAGGCCAATATCCCTGATGACCACAGATGCAAAAATTCTCAATAAAATACTAGCAAACCGAATCCAACAACACATTTTAAAAAAGCATTCACCACAATCAAGTGGGATTTATTCTTGGGTTGCAAGCGTAGTTCAATATTTGCAAATCTTCAACACGATATACCACATTAACAAAAGAAAGGATAAGAACCATATGAGCATTTCAATAGATGCAGAAAAAGCATCTGACAACATACATGATAAAAATCCTCAGCAAAGTAGGTTTAGAGGGAACATACCTCAACATAATAAAAGCCATATATGAAAAACCCACAGCTAACATCATCCTAAATGGGGAAAAACAGAGCTTTTCTTCTATGGTCAGGAAAAAGAAAAGGATATCTACTCTCACCACTCTTATTTAACATGGTACTGGAAGTCCTACCACAGAAATCAGACAACAAAAAGAAATAAAAGGCATCCAAATTGGCAAAGAAGTAAAATTTTCACTATCTGCAGATGACAGGATGTTATATATAGAACACCCAAAAGACTCCACCAGAAAACTGCTAGAACTGATCAACGAATTCAGTAAAGTTGCAAGATACAAAATCAATGTAAGAAATCTATTGCATTTCTATACACCAATCATTAAGCAGCAGAAAGAGAAATTAAGGAACTAATCCCATTTACAACTGCATCAAAAACCATAAAATACCTAGGGATAAACCTAACCAGAGAGGTAAAAGACCAGTTCTCTGAAAACTATAAAAAAAATAATTAAACAAAGAAAGAAATTGAAGATGACAAAAAGAAATGGAAAGACACTCCCTGCTCATTGATTGGAAGAACAAATACTGCTAAAATGTCTACACCATGCAAAACAGTCTACACATTTAATTGCAATCCTTATCAAAACACCAACACCATTATCACAGAGGTAAAACAAACTACCCTAAAATTAGTATAGAATCACAAAAGACCCTGAATACTTAAAGAAACCTCGAAAAGCGAAGCAAAGCTGGAGGCATCACAATTCTAGACTTTAGGTCATATTACAAAGCTATAGTGATCAACACAGTATGGTATTGGCACAAAAACAGACACATAGATCAATGAATAGAATAGAAAACCCAGAAATGAATCCACAACTATATGGTCAATTAATTTTCAACAAAGCAGGAAAGAATACCCGAAGAGAAAAAGACAGTCTCTTCAATAAACGGAGCTGGGAAAACTGGACAGCTACATGCAAAAGAACGAAACTGGACCACTTTCTTACACCATACACAAAAATAATTTCAAATGGATTAAAGACCTAAATGTGAGACCCGAAACTGTAAAAATCCTAGAAGAGAGCACAGGCAGTAATTCCCTTGACACTGGCTGTAGCAACTTCTTTCTGATATGGCTCCTGAGGCAAGGGAAACAAAAGCAAAAATGAACTACTGGGACTACCAAAAAAAAGGGGGGGGGCTTCTGAACAGCAAAGAAAACAATCAATAAACCTAAAAGACAACCTACTCAATGGGAGAAGATATTTGTAAATGACATATCCAATAAAGGGTTAGTATCCAAAATAAATAAAGAACTTATAAAACTCAACAGAGAAAAAACAAATAATCCAATTTAAAAATGGGCAGAAATAGACATTTTTCCAAAGACATGCAGATGGCCAACAGACAGATGAAAAGATGCCCAACATCACTCATCATCAGGGAAATGCAAATCAAAACCGCAATGGGATATTACTTCACACCTGTCAGAATGGCTGACATCAACAACACAAGAAACAGGTGTTGCTGAGGATGTGGCGATAGGGAACCGTCTTGCACTGTTGGTGGGAATGGAAACTGGAGCAGCCACTCTGGAAAAGAGTACAGAGGTTCCTCGAAGAGTTAAGAATAGAACCACCCTACAATTCAGCAATTGCACTAAGTATCTACCCAAAGAATGCAAAAATACTAAAACACATGGATACATGCACCCGTATGTTTATAGCAACATTATCTACTATAACCAAGATACAGAAACAGCCCAACTATCCATCGACTGATGAATGGATAAAGAGGTGGTATACATACATATACATATACACACAATGGAATATTATTCAGTCATAAAAAAAATGAAATCCTGCGATTTGTAATGACATAGAGCTAGAGAGTACTGTGCTAAGTGAAGTCAAAGTCAAATACTGTATTATCCTACTTATATGTGGAATTTAAGAAACAAAATCAATAAGCAAAGGAAAAATGAGAGACAAACCAAGAAATAAGATTTTTTTATGAATCTCTTTAATCTTTATTGTATATATATTTTTTAATTCAAATTCAATTAATTAACATATCGTGTATCACCAGTTTCAGAGGTAGAGTTCAATGATTCATCAGTCTTGTAACACCCAGTGCTCATGACATCCCGTGCCTTCCTTAATTTCCATCACCCAGTTACTCCATCCTCCCCACCCCAGTCCCCCTCGTAACTCTCAGTTTGAAGAAACAGATTCTTTTTTTTTTATTTTTTATTTTTTATTTTCATTTACCTTTTTTTAAGATTTTATTTATTTATTTGACAGAGAGAGAGTGTGTGTGTATACAAGCAAGGGGAGCAGCAGGGAGAGGGAAAAGCAGGCTCCCACTGAGCAGAGAGCCCAATGTGGGGCTCGATCCCTGGACCTGGCATCATGACCTGAGCCAAAGGCAGACGCTTAACCAACTAAGCCACCCAGGCGCCCTGAAGAAACAGATTCTTAATTATCGAGAACAAACTGGTGCTTACCAGAGGGGAGGTCGGTGGGGGGGATGGGTGAAATAGCTGATGGGGATTAAGGAGCGCACTTGGCGTGATGAGCACTGGGTGACGTACGGAAGTGTTGAATCACTACATTGTACACCTAAACTAATATTACAACATATGTTAACTAACTGGAATTTAAATGAAAACTTAAAAAATGTGACCAAGTTGAGAAAAGCCACCCATGGCACATAAACACTAGGATGACAGCAGGAGTCAAGGGAATAAAAATATTTACTCATACTGACCTCCTTTTCATCAACCATCATGCAAATGTCTGGGTTTCATAACAGAATCATAATCAGAGAATTAAACTTTAGCTGCTGTAAACAAAATAATTAATTATATTCACCCTCAGCTAATTGACCTGGGTCCGAGAGCAGCAGCATATCACATAATGGTGACCCTTGGGAAGGGGCTTTGTCCTTACTGGCTTACCAGATTGTATGGGTATCCTAATTTAAATGGAAAAATAAGGCTCCAGACCTTTCCCAGGCTTACCTGCAGGGTCAGGCAGGCTGCATCTGTTCCAATGGGGAGGAGGCTGGATCCCAGGGGAACTCAGAAGTTCTTTCCTAATAGTCTATGAGTCTAAACCGGTGGTTCTCAAACTTCAGTGTGCCTATACATCACCTGAGAAACTTGCCAAAAATGCAGATTCCTAGATCCCACTCCAGAGACTCTGGTTCAGTAGGTTTGGAGCACATCACAGGAACGAGTATTTTAAAGAACCCCCAGTGCTCGCTCCGGCAGCACACATACTAAAATTGGAACAATACAGAAAGATTAGCATGGCTCCTGAGCAAGGATGACACCCAAATTCGTGAAGCATTCCACATTTTTGAGAGACTATGGACTCTGGGAAACAAACTGAGGGTTTCAGAGGGGAGGGGGGGTGGAGGACTGGGATAGGCCGGTGATGGGTATTAAGGAGGGCACGTATTGCATGGAGCACTGGGTGTTATACGCAAGGAATGAATCATGGAACACGACATCAAAAACTAAGGATGTACTGTATGGTGACTGACATAATAAAAAATTATTATTAAAAAAAAAAAAGAACCCCCAGAAGGTGACTGTGATATAGGTAATTCAAAACCCATACTCAGAAACACCCTAGTCATTGCAAAGCAGCTATGAGGGGTCCCCGTACTAGAAAAGAAAAGAGCCAGGGTTCTCTTCATTTGGCTCAAGATAGCACAGTCAAGTATTAAATTCCAAACCAGTATGAGAAATGTGTAGGTGTTTGCTTCTAAGGAAGATCCAGATGGCCTGGGCCCGAGTGAAGCAATGCATATTCCAGACAGAGAGAAGTGAATGGTCCACAATCGACCTCTGCTGGGTGATGATGCTGAGCCAGGCAGCAGCAGTGCTGGACACTGCAATATATCAGTCATTCACTCAATGGGCAAGAAACAGTGAGGGCAGAGGTTCTGGAGAGCCCTGCAACCCTGAGCAGGACTTAGGCAGCATCAGACATTTAATTTCAAAGCAAAAAATTTCTCTTTTCTTTCTGCTTTTGCTTATATAAAGCTTCTGAGTTTCCTGAGGACCTACCTTCCTAAAGGAAAACCTCACCCCCTCAAATCACACCACCTGTTAGTAAGCCTGGGTCAGTGATTTTCCATAGCAAAGATCTGAGGTTCTTCACCAAGAATCCTAAACCCTCTTCCAAACAACCTGTATTATCATCCTTCTCTCTGAGCTCTGCCATCAGCAGCTTCTCCAACCCCTTTCTTACCCTTCTTGAGGATCTAGACCTTTGCAATTCTTTGACATGCTTTCTATTGCCAGAAGCTTGTCCACTGTGTTAAGCTTCCACTAAGTATCTATTAATGAGGCAATTAATAGTAATCAACAGTCACCTCCTCTGGATTAGTTAGGGAACTAGCACAACTCCAAACAAGACCCTTATCTTCTCTGCTCTTTAATTTCCAACCCTCATGGCACACTGCCAATGTTCTGGGCATTGCAAGGTTTAGGGTCTCTGCACCTCCAAGTTGGAGACAACCCAGAGAGCACAACCTGCTTCACACCCAGGAAAGCTACAATGAGCCCAGGCTATTTTCCTCATTTAAAAATGTAAGTGGTGGGATGCCTGGCTCGCTCAGATGGGTAAATGTCTGCCTTCGGCTCATCCCGTATCAGGCTCCCTGCTCAGCGGGGAGTCTGGTTCTCCTTCTCCCTCTGCCTCTCCCCCTGCTGTGCACTTCCTCCCTCCCTTTCTCTCTCTCTCAAATGAATAAAGTCTTATAAATAAATAAATAAATAAATAAATAAATAAATAAATAAATTTAAGTGGTATGGGACCTTGACTCAAATTGTCCCCAAACATGAGAATGCTAAGGTCCCAAAACGCTAAAACTGGAAACTTCTGAATAGCCTTTTTTTTTTTTTAAGATTTTATTTATTTATTTGACAGAGAGTGAGACAGCGAGAGAGGGAACACAAGCAAGGGGAGTGGGAGAGGGAGAAGCAGGCTTCCCGCCGAGCAGGGAGCCCGATGCGGGGCTTGATCCCAGCCAGGACCCTCGGATCATGACCTGAGCCGAAGGCAGACACTTAACGGCCGAGCCACTCGGGCGCCCCCTGAATAGCTTTTAATAGGATGTAGGCTCCATGAGGGCAGACTTCATATGATTTATTCCTACAGTGAATCATACAGCACATACAGCACATACATACAGCAGTGCTTGTCCATGGCCGGTGAACAAATAACAGTAAAGAGAGCTCCTCAGCATCCACACACACTTTCCATAGGGGTCCCTAAGGCACATCCCCTCAGTCCTTCATTTACAATGGCAGCAAGAGCTTGCTCCCAGCTCCCAGCTCCCAGCTCCCAGCTCAGGAGAGCTGAATGCACACACCCCTTCCCAACTCCACTTCACTGGAAGCTTGGCCATGGTGGGAGGATCTACGCCCCAAAAACTGCAAAAAACAAACCAGGGTTTTTTTCCAGAAAAAGCCAGTTGTTAGACATTTACCAGCACACCACTGCCCTTAAGACTTACAAGGTCTTGGCACCTGGGTGGTTCAGTGGGTTTAGCATCTGCCTTCAGCTCAGGTCATGATCCTGGGGTTCTTGGATCAAGCCCCGTGTCAGGCTCCCCACTCAGTGGGGTGTCTGCTTCTACCTCTCCCTCTGAACATCCCCCTTTCTCATGCTCTCGCTTTCTCTCTCAAGTGAATAAATATTTAAAATCTTAAAAAAAAAAAAAAAAGGCTTCCGAGGTCTCTTTTCTGTAAATACAGAGGCAATAAAGAATTAAGCTCAGTTTTGGGGGGCTCCAAGCTAGAAAACAAAGCAGTATTTGTCAACTTATTTCGTAAGAGTATCGATTCACACCAGTCTCTGATATGGGGGTTTGCAGGTCTCTACGGTGAAACCGCACTGAAACCTAGGGGCTCCTCTGTGACAATAGTCCCCATTTGCAAAAGTTAATGAAAGTTAACTGACCTAAGACAAAAATCTGACAATAGGAGTGAATGGAAGGCTGGGGAGAGGAGACCCAGCCTGCTGAGAGCCTGTAGAAATGCTAAGCATAGAACTCTTTGGAGTGGAGCAGTATGGAATGATACACTCTGCCTGCGACTGCAATTTACAGTTCTTATTTTCTTTTTTTTTTTTTTAGATTTATTTATTTATTTATTCGACAGAGACAGAGACAGCCAGCGAGAGAGGGAACACAAGCAGGGGGAGTGGGAGAGGAAGAAGCAGGCTCATAGCAGAAGAGCCTGATGTGGGGCTCGATCCCATAACGCCGGGATTACGCCCTGAGCCGAAGGCAGACGCTTGACCGCTGTGCCACCCAGGCACCCCTACAGTTCTTATTTTCTTTTCATTTTTTTTTTAAGATTTTATTTATTTATTTGACAGAGAGAAAGACAGCCAGCGAGAGAGGGAACACAGCAGAAGGAGTGGGAGAGGACGAAGCAGGCTCCCAGTGGAGCAGGGAGCCTGATGTGGGGCTCAATCCCAGGACCCTGGGATCACGTCCTGAGCCAAAGGCAGAGGCTTACCGACTGAGCCACCCAGGCGCCCCTTTATTTTCTTTTCAAACATATTCATAGCATTCTATGTGCCAGGCACTGGTCAATTTGCTTCGCAAATATCTACTCATTATTCTAGCCATGAATACCACACATACAGGAGTATTCAGTGTAACCCAGACAAAAGAAACTCTACTGACCCTCACCCTTTTGTTCATGAAAAACCAGGAACACGGACCTGCTCTTGACCCACTTAATGGCTCTGGGCTTGTTAATGGTAAGAAAACTGAATTGGAACAGAGGTCCACCAGACCATGGATGTGTTTGACTGGACCTCCTCAGGGGCCCCAGACTACATCTGGCATATATGTCCCTTCAGGTTTACAACTGTGGAGTTTACTGGAGTAAGACAGAATACAAGGGAGAGAAAGCAGTCAGTGTTGCCACAGGCCTTCTCCTTTTTGAAGACGTAGAAGACTAAATTAGAAAACCTTTCAGATCTTCCCCAGCTCTGTAACAATGATGATAATGAGAAAACAAAACTACAAAGCTGGTTTTATTTATGTGTTCAGAAATTATACCACTGATGAAAGATTATCTTCGAAACCCTGAACTCGGTATTGACAATAAATACCAAAATCATCTCACAGACGAAATGATATGCCAGGAGCATCTCCTTAGGCTATTTTTGAGCCAAAATGGGCTATAGAACCAGAATGAGACTAAAATACAATATTAGGTGGAAGTTTTAAGTCAAAGAGAAAACAACAGTCAACCCAAATCATTTCAGCTATCAAGAGAGAGTGATTCTCAAGCAGCTTGACTTTTGGAATTCAAGCACATAAAACCATTATTTGGTTTTCTTTCCAAACCAGAGTCGATACCCTTCAACGTTATCAGAAAGTTAATCAGAATGTCTATGGAGCACCTACTACGTGTTACCAATGGGCTAAGTGCCACAGGCGAAAATAAAATATAAAGCACACTCCCTGCCCTTAGAAATGAGATTTACTGGGACACCTGGGTGGCTCAGTCAGTTAGGTGCCCAACTCTTGATTTTGGCTCGGTCATGATCTCAGGGTTGTGAGACTGAGGCCCTCACTGGGCTCCACGCTGGGTGTGGAGCCTGCTTAAGATTTTCTCTCCCCCTACCCCTCTCCTCCATCTCTTGAAACAGAGAGAGAGAGAGAGATTTACTTAGATGAAGAGAGAGGAGGTCTTCCATGTAGGAGTAACAGCACAGAGAGGGGAAGTAAGGTTATGAGAGAAGGTCAAAGGGTCCAGTTTCTTACAGTAAAATATCATCTTGGGTAGGCAGGGTAGAGCCGAGCACAAAAGTTAAAACGAATCCAATAGGTAAGGGGAAACCAGTTAGTTAAGTAGAACAACTTGATAAAGTTGTGGTTAAAGAAGTTAGCAGGGTATGGGGAGGAAGGAGATGGTGAGTTTCTATTTGAACTTTGTGAATTTGCCACTATAGTGGGTTAAACTATGTCCCCCTTAAAAGATATGTTCAAGGCCTAACCCCAGCTCTTCCTGGCAATGGATGTGACCTTATTTAGAAACAGTCTTTGCAGTTGTCATCAAGATACGATGAGGCCATACTGGATTAGAGCAGGGCCTCAAATCCAACGACTAGTGTTCTTTTTAGGAGCAGACACACAGAAGAGACACAGGGAAGAAGGCCCTACGAAGGCAGAGGCAGAAACCGGAGTGTTGTTGCTACAAGCCAAGAAATTCCAAGAATGTGGGAGCCATCACGAGGAAGAAGAGAGGCGTGGACCAGATCGCCCTCAGGGCCTCCAGAAAGAACCCATCCTGTGGACACCTTGATTTCAGACATCTGGCATCCTGAACTGTGAGAGAAGGAATTTCTCTTCTTTTAAACCACTCGGTTTGTGCTCATCTGTGACAGCAGCTCTAAGGAACTAATGCAGCCGTGCTCCGTGCACCAACTATGTGCAAGTGGAAAACATCAGACGTGAGGTTTCATTATTCCCTGATTCATTTATTCAAATTAGCATTTTATGCCTTCTTTTGAGGTGGCTCACAGCCCTCAATTATATTCATTACACTGACAATTTGGGGTATCAAGAATATTGATTCCTCTCTGTGTCTCTTGCTTCTCTCATCAGCCAATACTCATATAAACACACATTAAATTCACACAGTTGTCGATTACAAGCTCTGACACTACATTAAAAGCAACAGAGATACAATGAGCCAGTTGAGCCAAACTTTCGATGGACCACAGTAACTTCCTGCTCATTTGTTATTTAATTCAAGGAAATACTTTTATTTTTTTTAAAAGATTTTATTTATTTATGTGACAGAGAGACAGCCAGCGAGAGAGGAAACACAGCAGGGGAGTGGGAGAGGAAGAAGCAGGCTCCTGGCGGAGGAGCCTGATGTGGGACTCGATCTGGAACGCCGGGATCACGCCCCGAGCCGAAGGCAGACGCTTAATGACTGCGCTACCCAGGCGCCCCTCAAGGAAATACTTTTAATAACACAACACTGTCTTCCCCCTCTACCTTTCACTTTCATACATACATTTTTAAGGCAATTTTCAAAAAAAAAAAAAGAGCATTAGGCTAGATATTCACACATACAAATTTTGTCTCACAATAAACACATACAACTCAGTAGAGGTTTATTTTCCCCTTTTTTTAAACAGATAATGAAGGTGGTTGAGCACTTAATGATATGGTATGGACAACAGATACGTTAAAGCAGACTAAAAACATTAACAATATTTGCCAGGCATTGTGTTTTGCATGTTAGCCCATATCCTCCCACCATTAGGATACAGATAAATAAGAAAACTGAAGCTCAGTTAAATTACTTACCCTTTACTCTGCTTTTGGTTATCAAGAGCTTCAAAAGCTACTGTTAAAAATGTACAAACAGGGGCACATGGGTGGCTCAGTCGGTTAAGCATCTGCCTTCGGCTCACATCACAATCCCAGGGTCCTGGGATCGAGCCCCGCATTGGGCTCCCTGCTCAGTGGGGAGTCTGCTTCTCCTACTACCCCTCCTCCCTTCTCATGTGTGCTCGCACTCTCTCTCTCAAATAAAATCTTTTTTAAAAAATGTACAAATAGGGGGGCGCCTGGGTGGCACAGCGGTTAAGCATCTGCCTTCGGCTCAAGGCGTGATCCCGGCGTTATGGGATCGAGCCCCACATCAGGCTCCTCCGCTATGAGCCTGCTTCTTCCTCTCCCACTCCCCCTGCTTGTGTTCCCTCTCTCGCTGGCTGTCTCTATCTCTGTCAAATAAATAAATAAAATCTTTAAAAAAAAAATGTACAAATAGGTACACCTAGGTGGCTCAGTTGGTTCAGTGCCTGACTCTTGGTTTTGGCTCAGGTCATGATTGCAGGGTCCCAGGATCAAGCCCTGTATCAAGGCTCCTGGCTCAGCGGGGTGCCTGCTTCTCCCTCTGCCTGCTACTCTCACTGCTTGTGAGCTCTCTCTCTCTCTCTGGCAAATAAATAAATAAAATTGTAAATAAATAAATAAATAAAATCTTTGGAAAAAATAATAATAAAAGCTGGCCCGAGGACAAAATGCTAGCAAGTGGCTGAGCTAGGACTTACACTCAAAACACCCACTACTGATCTTATCTAAAGTCCTATTTTTATCCCAGGAACATTATTCTCAAAAGAGAAACAGGTTTGGCATGGCCAAGTACTATTTCACAAAATAGACTATTATGACTATGAGCTTTCATAATTTAAAATATTGCCTCCAGCTCTGGCTGTGGGTTCTTGGTTTTGTGATACAACCCACCAGACACACAGTTTAGTTTGAATAAATGTATTATGCTGAAAGGCAACGTAAACTGAGAAAGTCATTACCCACAAGACAAGCTGGCCAGGAAATCGGTGAAAAGAATGGAGACCAGAGGTCCCACCCAGGCATTTCAGCTAGAAAGGAATTCATCAACAGTTCCACATCCCTGGGGAAAAGGAAATTGTATCAGCACATGCTATATCCTTAACGAAGCTGACAATTCTTTTCTCTTTTGCATGCCTTTCTCTATAGTCACAGAAATCTAGGATGCAATTGATCCAGCAAGCACAAAACCACACTATAAAGAACAATTCCTTAAGAAAGGCAAAGGTTATTTCCTTCATTTAATTTTAAATATTTCACATATTTTATATTTGCTCCACACACATTTACAGAAAAACTATTATGTACAAAGGATTAAGACTTATCTCTGAAACATACACATTAAGATCATTCTGCAAATAAGGTTTCAAATCTATTAGCACTTCAATCTCCACCTTTCACCACCCCCTCTCATATCTGCAAGTGTCACAGCAACGACACATCTGGTGGCAAATTGCATTTGTTGCCTGAGAGATCATGACCACAGCAATAGGAAATAATTTGAAATTTTATTAAAAATTTTTATCTGCTGAGAGTCTAGTTTCTTTGGGACTTATTTCAAGTCCTGAGCCTCTAGTTTGAATAACCAGCTAATAATCCACCAAGTGTTTGCATCTTTTCAGGCAGCTCTCCGCCTCTATTTCTTATTACTGTCAAGTAACCCCAATTAGTTTAGTGATTTGCAAAAGGCCACTCTCTAAGCCAGCAAGTGACCCTGTCTGTCACTCTGCTCCCAAGAGCGGGACAATGCAAGATGTCAAAGTTCTGAACTATCATCGAAAACCTTACCATTCACACTGTCTCTGCAGATCACATTAGTGAAATATTCTCATCAGACAAATCTTATTTTTATTTTACTACTTCATTTCTGTGAAGCTAGGTCAATGAATACTGTATACGTCAGCTAGACTAATTCACACGATGATAAACTAATTAAAAATGTTTTTCCCTCTTCATTTACAGAGTGATGATTAAGTATTCCCCTTTTTAAAAATAAGATTTATTGGCGTGCCTGGGTGGCTCAGTCGTTAAGCGTCTGCCTTCGGCTCAGGGCGTGATCCCCGCGTCCTGGGATCGAGCCCCACATTAGGCTCCTCCGCTGGGAGCCTGCTTCTTCCTCTCCCACTTTTCCTGCTTGTGTTCCCTCTCTCGCTGGCTATCTCTCTCTCCATCGAATAAATAAATAAAATCTTTAAAAATAAGATTTATGGTAGGGTGCCTCAGTTAACTGACTCAGTTAAGCGTCCAACCCTTGATCTCAGCTCAGGTCTTGATCTCAGGGTCGTGGGTGAGGAGCCTACTTAAAAATAAATAAAAGGTTTACGGTGACTTTACCAAGTGACTTTGTATCCTTAAAATCCTTCAATACAAGGTAACATCTCCTTCCAGTAATTCTAGTTATAGCTGCAGCTTAAAGAGGGAAAACACCAGTACCCCTCATTTCAATCATTCTTGAATCATACAAGTAATAAACATAGACATACTATCTTCAGTTTCTTAGGAGAGAGAGAGTGAAAGGAATATCTAAAAATGAGAGAAATTAGCCAGGTAATAAGGCAGGGAAGAGCTTTTATGGACAAAAGAATAATAAAAGCTAAGGCAAGGAGACTGGAAACAGAATAATGTAGCCTGGGAACCACAAGTAGACTGGAATTTCTGGAGTGTAAGATGAGTGAGCTGAGAGGGAAACAGGAGCCAGGTTGTGGAATGTCACTATAAGGAGCCAGAAGGAATGGAGAGCTAGGAAAGGGCTCCAAAGAGGAGAGTGACATGATCAGTTATTGACTGAGGAATAATCAGCAGACGATAAAAGGGAAGAATGAAATTTAAGACTATTCTCCCAAGAAGCCTGACTGTGAACCGAGAAGGAAGAAAGGCAATATAGGGCAAGAAATGCAAAAAGGAGGCGGCCAAGGAGCCACCGGGAGCAAGAGACACTGAAAATAAAGGAACGAGGAGGGTTACCTGTTGGAGGATACAGATGCTGATGAGTGTATAATGACTGACACAAGAGACCTCCACCAGACACCACCTTTCTGCTCTAGAGGGGCACTAAAATCTAGAACTCTTACCAGAACACCAAGTCTTCTAGTTCCTAGCTTCCCAATGTGACTAGCCTGAGGACCAATATCATCTAGTAGTTTGTTAGACATGCAGAATCTGGGGCGCCTGGGTGGCTCAGTCAGTTAAGCATCTGCCTTCAGCTCAGGTCATGATCCGGGGTCCTGGGATCTAGTTTCACGTTGGGCTCCTTGCTGAAGGAGCCTGCTTCTCCCTCTGCCTGTCGCTCCCCCTACTTGTGCTCTCCCCTCCTCCGACAAATAAACAAAAATAAAATCTTAAAAAAACAAATGCAGCATCTGAGGCCCCATCCCAGATCTCCTGAATCAGAACCTGCATTGTAATAAGACCCCCAGCAGATTCACTTACACCTGAAGTGTGGAAGCACTGTCCTGGACCATCTCTAGAGAACTTTAAGGAATTATGTAGAACAGGAAAGGAACCAGAAGACTGGAGACACAGAAAAGAGGAAGAAGAAAAATACAGCAAAATTCATACTGGTCAATCTGACACTAGAATTAATTACTGACAGGAAGGCCAGAAGTAATCACCAGGAGACAGCACGGATACATTAAGAATACATCATGTCAGATTCTCCTTGTTTCTTTGTATCAGTAAGCCTAGATGTAGTAGACATAATATATCTGACTTTCAGTAAAATAGCCTGTAAGACATCTCCAAAGTTTTTGGAAACAAGATAAAGAAATGATGACCTGGGTGAGATTCTAGTTATTAACTTAGTTTAACAATTATTTCAAAAGGGTTTTTTTTTTTTTTACTTTTTTTTTTTTTTTAAGATTTTATTTATTTATTTGACAGAGACAGCCAGCGAGAGAGGGAACCCAAGCAGGGGGAGTGGGAGAGGAAGAAGCAGACTCCCAGCAGAGGAGCCCGATGCGGGGCTCGATCCCAGAACGCTGGGATCACGCCCTGAGCCGAAGGCAGACGCTTAAATGACTGCACCACCCAGGCGCCCCCTCAAAAGGGTTTTGACTAGTAAATTAAATTAACCTCAATTACCAGATCGCTAGAAACAAGATCTCCAACCTTCTTCTCTCCCTGTACCATTTAATACTGTTTTTGAGAATTTAGATGGAAATACAAAAGATACATAGTTAATATCATGGAAAGCAATAATGTTAAGTGGCATAATCGGGATCCTTCTCCCCCCCTCCAAAAAAAATTAACAGACTGATAAAAAAAAAACATTTTAGTTAAATTAAAATGAATTAAAATGATGATAAAATGAAAGTACTGATCTGGGCTCCTAAACTGAATCAAACAAGGATGATGAGAAAGAATCGTAACAGCAGTCCATGAAATAAGAGCTCGGGAGTTTTAGGAGACGCTAAATTCAGTATGAGTCAACACACTGACGTTAACATGAGGTCAGCGAGATAATATGTGAGTTCAGCTCAACCCACGTGCTGAACTCCCCGACAACACAACACACACGCTAAGATTAAAAAGGGGCAGCAAAGATTTAAACTATCTTTTGCATTCTGTAACTTGAGATAGTACACGATGATCCCAGAGTCAAAATATCCCTGATATTAACAATAAGGCCTAATAAGCACCCCAAACTGGTTTCGAATGTACTAATTTAAAAGCTGCCCACCGGCTCCCTTGTTCATACTCACAAGAGATTTGCATGCTAAAGCAGTCACAATTCTCCCCAAAGCCAACTAGCCCTTACTGGTCTTTCTGATCACTCACTTGCCCTCTCTGCTGTCCTTTGTGCCAAGCTGAAAATGACACTTAACTATGTGTGTTGCCATAGCTACACTGCCCGTGGCTCTTTTGATAAAGACTTAGTTTCCTAGTTTGAGACTGTCACCGCATATATACTGGGCATTTGGAGGACACACTTAGGCTTAAAACATCTCAGGGACACTGGGAAGTCCAGACTGGTGGCAGTTGGGTAGAATTTCAAGGCCTTAATTATTGAGGTATCAAGAAGTCCCAGAAGTTGGAGCACAGCATGACCAAAAAGGCTGAAGGCAAAAGGAGCCCAAGACATTGGGTGTGAGACGGTGCATATTGTCTAAATTCTTACTTTCAATCTCAATGAAAATTTTGAAAAAATGTTTTAAATTCTGCATAGAGGGGCGCCTGGGTGGCTCAGTCGGTTAAGCATTTGCCTTCGGCTCAGGTCATGATCACAGGGGTCCTGGGATGGAGCCCCACATGGACTCCCTGCTCAGTGGGGAGCCTGCACCTCCCTCTGCCCCTCCCCCTGCTTGTGCTCACTCTGTCAAATAAATAAATAAAATCTTTTTTAAAAATAAAATAATAATAATAATAATTTAGTTATTACCTATAGGATATATATTGAGATGGAGACAGTTGGCAGGGGAAGAATTAGGAAATCAGATTATCTCATTCATAAAACTTTGAGGTAAGTTTCTTTAAGTCATATTTGAGAAGAGTAAGTCTGAAGGTAATGCTACTACTCCCCTAAGAGGGGTGGGGGGGAATCTTCTAATGACCTGAGCACTTACCTGAAAGAACTAGTCTTCTCCTTCCATCCTCCTGACATCTACCCTCATTGCTTGACTCCCAGGCATATAACCTGGGAGTGCGCATCTCCACAGACTAAGAGGTCGGCCAGGCCACCCCTTAGATCAATGTGAAAGTGTGAAGATCCGGCATCAAAATCACAGAAAGCATTCGTTAATAACATAGACTCCAGGGCACCTGGGTGGCTCAACTGGTTAAGCACCTGCCCTTGGCTTAGGTCATGATCCAGACTGAGCCCTGCACTGGGCACCCTGCTCAGTGGGGAGCCTGCTTCTCCCTCTGCCCCTCCCCCTGCTTGTGCTTCCTCTCTCTCTCTCTCTCTCTCTCTCTCTCAAGCAACATCTTTAAATATATATATATATATATACACACACACACATATTTATACTCCAAGACTCCACGTCAAACCCACCAAAAGGAAACTTCTGATGGTGGAACTCAGGAATCTGCATTTTTAACAAGTGATTTTTATGCACACTAGGTTTAAGAATCTCTGCCTCGAAGGGCACCTGGGGTCTCAGTCAGTTAAGCATCTGACTCTTGATTTCAGCTCAGGTCATGATCTCAGTGTCCTGAGATCAAGCTTCACACTGGGCTCTGTGCTCAGTGCGAGTCTGCTTGTCCCTCTTCCTCCCCCCTCAGGCTCTTGCCTGCATTCTCTCCTTCAAATAAATAAGTAAAATCTTAAAAAAAAAAAAAAAAGAGGAAGAAGAAGAATCATCTCTGCCTCACAGTAACAATCACAAAGAGGCAATGTGATTTACCAACAGTAAACCCACCACTCGACAGCAGGGCCAGGCTAGAATCCACCTTCCTAAGCACCTGGTGTGATCCCCACCTGCTAGAGCCCAATGACTTGTTACTAATAAGAAAAAATGTGGTACTCTTTAGAGAAAAGTCCCATGTACTCTTTAAAGTCCCATGTAATTTTAACAGTAACAGCATCCCACAGAGAAACAGGCTTAGTTAACTCTCGAGTCCCTAATCCGGACCTTCATGTGGGCTTCATTTTAGGGCTTCTGGTAATTTGTAGACTCATTGCTGCTAAAGATTTGCAGCCTTAGGAGAAGGCCACAGAAACAACAGCCCAAATACAAAAGGTGCTATGCGCATCAATCAATGAGAAGGTCTGAAAACCAAAATTTGATTATTTTGTCTCAGCTTGAGTCTTGCTTGAACTCTGTGTTCCTGGAAATTAAATTCACACTTAGGTAGACTTCAGGGAGTTATTCTTTCCTTTCCATTTAGCAGCCGTTGGAAGTGTTTGTCGTCCTAAGAAACTGCACAGGAAGCCCCCCCAAAATGTAGCTGTAATTAAAGTTGCAAATGAGCACACAAGGAATGCCCAGGGAGCCAGGGGGTAAATCCCTCATACCCTCTAACACAATGCAGAGGTGTCCTCAAACATTCTTGCTCGGAAAACACAGAATCACTCTTTTTTTTTTTTTTAAAGGCTATTTGTATACAATTTTTTTTAAAGATTTTATTTATTATTTATTCGACAGAAATAGAGACAGCCAGCGAGAGAGGGAACACAAGCAGGGGGAGTGGGAGAGGAAGAAGCAGGCTCCCAGCAGAGGAGCCTGATGTGGGGCTCGATCCCATAACGCCAGGATCACGCCCTGAGCCGAAGGCAGACACTTAACCTCTGTGCCACCCAGGCGCCCCCAGAATCACTCTTAATACAAGGCACTCCTTCAATTACTTTATTTGGAACAAGTAATAAATGACTTTATTTGGAATTTTGTTTGGAGAAGGCACAAAGACTTGAAATTACCTCAACCAATGTTACCTTGGGCTTCCTCTGAAGGTCATCTGATAGAGTAAGTGAAAAAGAAGGCAACGGTATCACTCTTCATTCCTGCCCTAAAGAAACCAGAATGGTTACTTGTGGCTTGGGGTGAAATTTATTTCAGTGGCTGTGTCAAGGATGAGTTAAAAAAAAAAAAGCACAGTGTCTCGTTCACAGAGCTTCCAAGTAACAGTGAGGGGCTCTGAAAAACTGGACGAGGTAGCTCCAAAATGTTTCCAACAAAAACAGTGGCAGAGGCCAAAGAGGTATGTGGAAAATTTGAATAAAACTGCTTCATAAATTTTAAGTAGGAAAAAAGTATTTTTTTTTTAAGATTTTATTTATTTATTTGACAGAGAGAGAGACAGCCAGCGAGAGAGGGAACACAAGCAGGGGCAGTGGGAGAGGAAGAAGCAGGCTCATAGCAGAGGAGCCTGATGTGGGGCTCGATCCCAGAACGCCGGGATCACGCCCTGAGCCGAAGGCAGACGCTTAACTGCTGTGCCACCCAGGCGCCCCGGAAAAAAGTATTTCTAAACGAACATACTATTTAGTCCCTGGAATTGGAAAATTTTACCAAGGCATCAAGATACACTAAATACCAAAGTAAAGTGTCAGATCAAGATGTGTATTTTTCAGGGCACCTAGGTGGCTCAGTCGGTTAAGCGTCCTGGGATCAAGCCCCGCATCGGGCTCCCTGCTCCACAGGGAGCCTGCTTCTCTCTCTGCCTCTGCTTCTCATGAATAAATAATTTTTTTAAAAGATGCATATTTTTCAAAGTTATGGCTAAATACTTAGAACACCTGAACCCCTACTCACCTGGAGGGAACACAGGAATAGACAGAGAGCTGCGGGTGTGCACCAAGTCTTACCCACCCAGAAAAGAAAGGAGGGGGTGCCCATCTCTCCCCAAGCCTAGTAAGTGGGTTTCAACAAACCCATGCAGACAGCTTGATGTGTGTCCTCCTCGCAATTGGGGTTTACAGTGAAGTAAACTGGTTCCTCTCTGAGAAACTTAAAGGGCCAGAGATGGGCTGATGAGCTGCTCGAAGAGGCTATAGGGGGCAGCCTGCACTCCCAGAATTCATCAGGACCAAGGATGTGTGTGTTCCCTTGTACTAGGTATGGTCCAAGGAGTGAGAGCAATGGCATAGGGTCATGTTGAGGCTTGTCCAAGAGGGTCACCTGCAGGGGCAAACAGCCCTCAAAAGACAGAAGTTAGAGGTCCAGCAGCATTCAAGGGACTCAGGACAGACTACACTAACAACCAAGACTATGGGAGGGCATCACCACCATCAGGGGACAGGTGACCGTCCA
The DNA here is from genome assembly GCF_023065955.2 of Ursus arctos. NCBI lineage: Eukaryota > Metazoa > Chordata > Mammalia > Carnivora > Ursidae > Ursus > Ursus arctos. The sequence continues at coordinate 6,202,042 of NW_026623050.1, forward strand.
GAGAGTATGAAGCCACCTATACCAGGATCAGTCGTCACGGCCTTTTCTGTCCCTCTATCCCTGTACCACCAAGCCCCACCTCAGCACCAATCCTGGAGGGCCAAGAAACTTTGTCCAGAAGCTCAAGATGGGGAAAGAAGCCAACCAGACTCTCTTCCCCAACTTCAAGCTTTTCCTAGGCAATAGGCCTAGAATGGGGTGGTAGGGAGGCACTGACTCATATTCTACCAGCTGAAGATGCTCTGACTCTTTTGTCAAACTCAATGCATACAGCTGTGCAAAGATCAGGTTTTTCAACCTACTATTTGTTCCTTGCCTTTGTGTGGTAGTTACCAGGGCTGCCATTAGAAAGTACCACAGACAGACGGCTTAACACAACAGAAACTTATTGTCTTGCAGTTATGAAAAGCCAGAAGTCTGAAACGAAGGTGCTGGCAGAGAATGCTGCCTCTGACACCTGTAGGGGGACCCTTCCTCGCCTCTTCCCCACTTCCAGTGGCTCTTCAGTGTCCCCTGGCTTTGCAGCCCTGGAACTGCAATCTCTGTCTTCGTCACATAGTGTTCTCCTTAGAAGGCCCCACCCTACTCCAGTATGACCTCATCTTAAGTCATCACATCCACGAAAACCCTCTTTCCAAATATGGTCACATTCTGAGGTACTAGAGGTTAACACTTACACACTTCTACGTATCTTTCTTTTTTTCTTTTTTGATGGGGAGAGCCACACAATTCAACCCATAACACTTCGCTAGAGTGAAAATATTCTGTTTGTTGTTTCAGACTTATTCAACATTCCCATTCCCGCCATGGGCTTCCCAGACAGATAGGAGGAAGGAGTATTTCCTAACAGTTGGTAGAAACTCACGGGCACCACTCTGATCTCACACATGTAGGAGCCATCTGTCTCAGTATAAGCAGCCAAATGCCACCTGTAGCTCCCCGAGGACAACACTGCCTCTCAGCCACTCTCCCATAGGCAGGGTCATGCCCCCAGCTCCTTCAAGCGGTAATTCTGACTCCGTCTAGGATCCAAAAGCTTTTAAAAGCTAGAGTGACATCCCCACACACATTATGCTGCCTGGCTCAAAATGCTGCCTGTCTTATTTCATAGACTCACTCTTAAATCAGGCTGGAACACCTGTCCTTGCGGATTTCCTGTCAAGAGACCTGCTGTCCCTCCAAATATCTGGCTTTTCTGAGCACCCTCCAGGCCCCTGGATATGACTATGTATGCCTGAGTCCTGGCTCTGGACAAAATCCATGCTCCTTTCCTGAATGTTCCTAAGCTCTGTGCAAATCAAGATAGTGCCTACTTAATTATTTGTTCTGTTTAATTATCCCTAAGCATTTCATTCAATTAACTAATCAGTATTTATTGAGCACCAACTACATGCCAGGCACTGTTCTAGATGCTGGAGACACGACAGTAAATGAAACACTCTCTGTCCTCAAGCTGTTTCTAATGGAAGGGGTAGGACCCCAAACAAACGAGATAATCCCTGGGGTTATAACTACCACAGAAAAATAAACAGGATGATGTGATAAAAGTGGAGGGGAGACTTCTCGAGGGAAGCTGTCTTGGAGGTGACATTGGGCTGCAGTTTCAAGTAGGAACACACACCAGCCACAGAAAACACCCAGGGAAGAACATTCTGGGTCAGAAAAACAGCAAAGACAGTGGCCTTCAGTGGTATTAAAACTGACACGACAAAGAAACTGAAGGATGGTTTGGAAGCTGCATGGGTTATCTCTGCTCTGCTCCTCTCCACCTTTCGCCACTTGCTCGGAGCCTTCTGCCTTTATATGATCTGTTTAGCTCAACAAGGCCCATGTGAGTCTGGCCCAGGTTCTTCCTTGCACTTGGACGCCTGGACCTCGTGTTAGAAAAGCTCCCACTCCCCCCTCCACACCCTGGGCTTGCATCAGCTGAGGACACGCATTTCACCCCGGGGGGGATTCTGCTTCGATAGTCCTGAAAGTTGGACAGTGGCCAAGGTCAAACACAGAAAACACAGAGCAGTTCATCCCCTCAACCATGTATCTGCCAGATGTCCAGCCCTTGGCCCACACCCCGCAAGTGACCGGTAAGGGCTGTCTCCCAGGACTCACCCACAGCCTTGCCCCCCAGAAACCCTTATAAACAACTCAGAAAAGCGAGAGCCAGTTTACAACCCAACGACTTGAGCTCATTATCTCGGGCAGTTACACCTAACCTTGGTGACATTTCCCTCTTCTAACACAGCTACGGTTTTTCTTGCTACTACGTCTTGTATCAATTAATGACCAATATCTATGTGTAAGTAACTATTGATTTCTTTTTTAAAAATGATGTTTCACTGAGAGAGAAAAAGAACTGGAGGCTAGATGTTGATGTGGGATAGTTGGCAGAGTACTTCCTGGTCCAGTAAATTCTCTGGGCTTCTGCCTCTGCACACGCACAGGCCTCCAACACCCCTGGCTTTCAGCCTCCTTTCCACCCTTGGGGCTGAATACAGCCTTCCACTGTGGACCTCATGCACCACCAGACTTAGGATCCTGCTCCTGTTCAATTCCGAGGGCTCCAGGGTTTCAGTCGCTCCTCTTTCCTGGGCATCAGACTTCCATTGCATCAGGTCCTGCCTGGCTGTGAGGGCGCTAATGAGCAGGTCACTATCCCTCTGAATGTTTTGTTTAACCAAATGATGGATATGCCTGGTAAGAGAAATACTATATGTATCCGGATGTTTTCGTTGTGTGTGACAGGAACCAGAGACTTTGGGTTTTTTTGTTGTAATTGGAAAATACAGGCTCAGCACTTCCAGGGACTCACATAGTATCATCAGGATGGTTGCTCTCTTCTCTTCCCCTCCTCCTCCCCTTCTCTTCTCCCATCCTCACCTCTGCTTGTCTCTCTGCCCTCACTCACTCCTAAGCAGACAGCTCCTGGCTTCCTTTATCCCTGCTTAGCAGCCCTTGTGGGGAAAAAAAAAGGCTTTCTTACCAGCATCTCTATGTCAAGTACTTTGACCAAGCTTGGATCCCACAACCATCCCTGAACTAATCACTTGAGGACAGGGAAATAGGATCCTGGGACCAGCAAGGCCGGGATCATGTGGCCACCACTCTCTCGCAGGGCGGAAGTGGGGCTCTGTCAAGCACCGCGAGGGGCAGTCACATAAGGAACCACAAGAAGCGTAAGGCAGCAGATACTAGTTCGATTCACTAAATAGTCATTCCATAATCTTGCAACCAGCTGCTACCCTCTGCTATAAAGGCTGGAAGGCTAAAAATACTACTTCTCAGACAGCCTTGCAGTTGTGATGCAGGCTTATGATCTATACCCTGTCCAGATGTTCCCAAGAAAACCATGATTTATGTGAGGAGGTGGCTGGGTGCAGTCATCGGGTTCTTGTAAATACAAAAAACAAAAAAACGACGACAGGTGCTTGGTTCTGGATCTGGGCCACCTGTGTCACCTGTGCCCTAGGGTTCTAGAGGCTAATCCCTCACATCACTGATAGTGTATGACAAGAGCGTCATGATTTCTGCTAGAACCAGTGCTATGACTGGGCATATTTCTTGAGTGTCCCTGGTTCCCAGACTCTCCCATAAATCCTGAAAGTAATCTACTACTCCGTAATACATTTCCTTCTTCATAAATTGGCTAGTTTGGTATAGAAGTAACACACCTTACCCTGACACACTGTGCAATGATGTGCCCATTCTGTCCCACCATGAGAAAGCAAACACTTGCTTCCTAAGCCCCATTCCCTCCCCAAAAATAAAAACATTGAAAGACTCAGGATCTGGACGCCTGGGTGGCTCAGTCAGTGAAGCGTTTGCCTTCGGCTCAGGTCATGATCCCAGGGTCCTGGGATTGAGCCCTACATCGGGCTCCCTGCTCATCAGGGAGAACTGCCTCTCCATCTGCTCATGCTCTCTCCCTCTCTCAAATGAAGAAATAAAAAATCTTAAAAAAAAAAAAAAAGACTCAAGATCCACTGTCTAGTTCTGGTCCACAATATAAATGAAATCTTGAAACCTTCCTGTAAGTGAGCCCTAATAAAAACCACCTTCCTGATTTGCAACTCCGTTGGCTTTTACAGTGCTGATATCTGAAGGCATGACACAATCTTTGAGGTTGTAACACTCACATGAGACAACTGCTTTTTTCCCCACAACACACACAGTAACTGTAAATATGGTCATCTTGTGGTTGCCTTCTGTTAAATACCTGTTGTACATTTCAATTGGCAAACCACTCCTTCTACAACCTGACCTCCCTTGCAATCAATCTTTGCAAGTAAAATGTTTTTCTTTTCTTTTTTTTTTTTTAAGATTTTATTTATTTATTTGACAGAGAGAGAGACAGCCAGCGAGAGAGGGAACACAAGCAGGGGGAGTGGGAGAGGAAGAAGCAGGCTCACAGCAGAGGAGCCTGATGTGGGACTCGATCCCATAACGCCGGGATCACGCCCTGAGCCGAAGGCAGACGCTTAACCGCTGTGCCACCCAAGTGCCCCCAAGTAAAATGTTTTTCTTTACTGAATGCTTCTGTAACTGTGTCTTCTTTTGACAACAGGCTCTGTTGTTTGCAACTAAAATCCCTGATGAACACTGGAAGGGAGGCTCACTCATAGGTGTGCGTATCTTACAGAGAGCAGTGCTTTAGGGTAAAGGAGTATGTTAAGGGGGAAAAAAAAAACAGAAAATGTCCCTATATTATTTCATAATGTTATTATGATCGAATGGAACAACGTGGTATGTTATACACCATAAAACCCAATGTAAATGTAAAATAAAAGGAATGTTCTTGACCGGTAGATACCACACTGGCAGGTAAGTCAAGGGTATACCTCCATTACACAGGAAGCACCCAGCTCTCATTAGCAAAACTTTCCTTGTCCTTGTCTTTCCTCATTAGACCCCCTGTGAGTTTCCTGAACTGCCCACATGCAGTCTTCCTAGACAAGGTGACCTTTAGTTGTAAATCAACACTGCATACACGAAGTCATGTGACCAGGCACTAGGCACTGAGTAAGCACTACTGACAGAAACTTCATGGTCACAGGCCAGCCAGCAACAGGCAGCACCAACAGGGCACAGACAGGAAGGAAGTTTAAACTGGACACCCAATTCCGGGTAGCCATCAGATCTGGAAAATGTGGGGGGGGGAACGGAATGAGGAGAGGCATCATAGGAGTGTCAAATGTACCTGAACATTTTATTTTTATACAAACATGACAAAATGCTAACATCTGTTATCTCTGAGTTGTGGGTTTATGATAACTCATTAATAATTTTTTTGTGTTTTTAAAAACCCTCAAAAAAGTCAGGTAGCCAGAAAGATTATATGGTTACAGGCTCTGCCTCTACCTCTATAATTTTGCCCCTCAGCCGGAAACTTTCACCAGAAACAACTTTTTTAAAAAACTGAATTCCAAAACTTTTAATAAAACATTGTTAGAAGTTTATTTAAAGTGCTAAGGTGCCTAGACATTTGTGGCTTAATTTGGTAGTTTTTCAGAGCATCTCAGATCTGGTGAAGCAAAATTTCACTGTGGGCCAGAAAAAAATATTTCCCAGAATTCTTCAGAATCAAATACGTCCACCAATCAAAATACTGTATAAGTCCGGGTTGCCTGGCTGGCTCAGCTGATAAAGCATCCAACTCTTAATTTCAGGGTTGTGGGTTCAGGCTGCACATTGGGTGTGGAGATTACTTAAAAGTAAAATCCTGGGGCACCTGGGTGGCTCAGTGGGTTAAGTATCTGCCTTAGGCTCAGTGGGACCAAGCCCTGCCTCAGGCTCCCTGAGAGCCTGCTTCTCCCTCTGCCTGCCGCTCCACCTACTTGTGCTCATTCTCTCTCTCTGTCAAATAAATAAAATCTTTTAAAAAAAATTTTTTTTAACCTTAAAAAAAAATACTGCTTGAGTCCATTTGAAGGCATTTCCCTGGAAAATGCTTGCAAATGCAAAAGCAGTATATCAGAAACGGGTACTTAGATACATATGGGTTTCTCTCCTCTTTAAAAAGATTTATTTGAGAGAGAGAGCACACATGCAAGAGTGGTGGGGGTGCGGGGAATGGGAGAGGGAAAGGGAGAAGTCTTGAAGCAGACTCATGCTAAGCATGGAGCCCTACGTGGGGACTCGATCCAAAGACCCTGAGATCAGGACCTGAGCCAAAACCGAAAGTCGGATGCTCAACTGACTGTGGCATATGCAGGCACCCCAATACATATGGGCTTCAACACTCTTCTTTCCAAACCTCCCAACCTGCACCTTAGACTGCTTTCCAGATACCTTCAAAAGACAGGGGGCTCCTAACTGAACTTAAATTAAAAAAAAAAAAAAAAGACAGGGGGCTCCTTTCTTCATACCCAGTTCAAATCTGTGTATGACCGATTGTCCAGTATTTTGTAATCAGGTAGTTGTACAGAAAATTGTTTTAAAATATGCTACTATGAACCCTAATTTATTTCAAAAAAATCTGTCTGCCTTAAAAAAAAAACTATAAGTCTGAATCACATGAAACTACAGTTAATACATGGTCAAATGTCAAAATGATCAAATATTGGCAATAATAAAGAGATATACACATTCTTAATGTTTTATGGACTAGCTTCCTAAACTTTGAGCTCCCTGTCCTCTCATTCCACTTACTAAGTTATTTTCCTTAATGTTCTAAGGTATTCTTCCTCTGAGCAGATGCCACCACCCCACTTGACAGTGACCTAACTTCTGGCTACCTATCTCCTAGAATCATGTCTAGCCATCACTGCAAGTTCTGCTTCTATTTTTTTCTGCTTATTCTCCAACTTCGGATTCCGGTGACAGGGCAGAACTTGGAAGACTGCTGCAAACACCTAGAAGGCTGGATAAAATAGAAGACATCTGTGAATGCACAACTGAAACGTAAAAGGAAATTCCCAAGTACCTGAAACAGTGACCAGAGTGCTTGCACTGAGGGATGATTTCAGAAAAGGAAATAGGCCCTCACAGCTAACTTTGAGCGTCAATCCCCACACAGGCACCGAACTGACCTTGAACACACCTCACGCAGATAGCGCAATGGAAACCCCTGCATAAAACAAGAATCCTCAAAGCGTGGCCACCTCAATGAAAGAGAGGGTAAAAAAGTATCCTCTACCTCAGAGAGATGACAAGGAAATGTCTTTTCCTGCAGTTGAGGTCTTGGGCCAGTGATGACCCTAAGACACCCGGCAAGAGCCAGTGTGAGGGATGCCTGGGTGGCTCAGTCAGTTAAGCATCTGCCTTCAGCTCAGGTCGTGATCCCAGAGTCCTGGGATCGAGTCCCGCATCGGGCTCCCTGCTCAGCGGGGAATCTGCTTCTCCCCCTGCCTGCCCCCCTCTCTCTCTGACAAATAAATAAATAAAATCTTTAAAAAAAAAAAAAAAAAGAAGCCAATGTGAAACTGGTCTGGAGGCCACTTCTACAGCCAAGATCTCACAGAATGCTGCAGAAAAAGGAGATGGAATCCCAGTCAACAACTTAGCAACACAGAAGGAAATGACCCACCACAAGAGAAAATCAGCAGACACAATAAACACCTCGAAGTAACATCCGAACTAGCACGTTCAAACTCATGAAACGAGACGCTAGTTATCAACTGAAACTACTCCTTTATGCGCCAGATGTGAGCTCAGCTTACACCCTCAACTTCTCTAAATGCCTTCTGTGCAACAGGCTTGTCTATACGATGTGACTGGAGGTTCCTAAAAGACCTGCCTCACCCATTTTTCATCATCTGTCAAGTCTATGAAATGCTCAATTTAGTCACTCTTTTTGCTTAAGATAGTGAACTTCTTAAAAAAAAAAAGAATGCCTTAAAGGTCAATATATTCACACATTTACATCTGTCAACATCTACATCTAAAGTGATGTGCTGCTTGTTTAGCCTTCCACCAGGAGGGAATGGAATACAGATACTATTAAGCTCGCAAGAGAATTCAAGTAAGCAACTCAAAATAAGGTGGTCGCTGGGCATCCAAAAGGACAAGAGAAAATCTGAGGTATCTGAGAAGAGATGGAATGAACACAAGAACATACAACTTTAAAACTGGGGGGTTGATTTTCTGAAGATAGTTTTCTTACTTTTGAGGTTTGCCTGGGTTAAATCCTACCTCCAGATTTTACCTCAAGTCACTTGTATCTCCAAGTCTAGCCAAAAACTCCTCTCGGTTTTTGTGCTATATAACCAATAAAGATTTTTCAACCAGCCAGTGTGGAAGTTCCTGGACAATAAAATCATTTTCACAACAACTTCCAGTCACTACCCAACCTAAATGGCTTGTTCAGAAATATGACACGTAGAGAAACTCTTTGATGAACTCTACAGAAGGGATATTTTCACAAACTCGGGCATCCCAGAGAAAAACCAGAGCCATGTCAGTTTGTTTCCATTGTGAGACAAATTTCCTCCCATTCTACAAAATCTCACCCAATAAAGTAAGAGAGTATTTCTAGCAGAACCATGTTTGTTTAGGGCCAAGAACAGGGAACCAAAAAAAAAGTAACTAAATATGAAAATTCCAGGCAATAAATTAGTTGCTTTGTCTCCCAGCATCAAAAACTTCTACTACTATACCTTAACTAGCAACATATTTAAGACTTTAACACCAAATAAATACTGCTCTGATTGGGAAGGAGGTCCTTGCAAAGGTTACGTTTCTAATTCTAAGCAAAGCAATTCTGCACTTCAGTAGCACAAGACCGCAGATTACGATCCAGAATAAAATAGGACCAGGTAAAATTAAAACAGAACAGGGGCACCTGGCTGGCTCAGTCAGTAGAGCATATGACACTACATCTTGGGATCAAGAATTCCAGCCCCATGCTGGGTATAGTGATTACTAAAAATAGAAATTAAAAGGGTGCCTGGGTGGCTCAGTCGGTTAAACATCTGCCTTCAGCTCAGGTCATAATCCCAGAGTCCTGGCATCCTTGCTCTGCACGGAGCCTGCTTTTCCCCTCTCCCCCTGCCTGCCACTCCTCCTGCTTCTGCTCTCTCTTTCTATCAAATAAATAAAATCTTAAATTAATAAATAAATAAAAGAATTTTTGAAATTAAAGAAAAACAAAACAATGGACTGAACTTTAAATCCGTCTTCTTGCCCCAGTGGGCTCACTGCTGTTGAAACATTTGTAAAGGTGAAATTGTTGTAAATATTTCTGGGGTTAGTTTTTTTAGGTGACAGCAATTCCTGTTAGAAACAACATTAATGTAGCAGAGTTACTATAAAGCCAGATAATTAACACCCCAGAAATTACAAATGACTGAGCCTTAACAGAGACAAGGCATATGAGCACACATGAAAAGGGACCTAATTGCTAGTCTAGGTGAAAGAATCTAAGAAACCCAGAAAAAAGCAATTACCTGATTATACTGCAAGTAAGTCTCTATTAATACATTAGATAGGTCATTCACCTCCATGCCTCTGGGAAAGTCTCAGATTGTTTTTAAAGCACATAAAGTAAATTACCAGTGGGGAAAAAGATTCATTTTCCTTTTATTTATTCCTTGTCAAAGGTTTATGAAAATCCTTCAATGGAACAACAGTGTCAAAAGTTTTCCCAGGATCGACAAGAGTGCCAAGACAATTCAACGGGGAAGAAAAGTATTATCAACAAATGATGCTGAGACACCTGTATATCCACAGATAAAATAATCAATTTAGGCCCCTAGTTCACACTATATCCAAAAATTAACACACATGGATCAAAGACCTAACTAAAACTATAAATCTCTTAGAAGAAAACATAAGAGTGTATCTTCATGAGCTTGAATTAGGCAATGGTTTCTTAGGACACCCAAAGCACAAGCAACAACAAAAAAGTTTAGATAAATTGGACTTCATCAAAATTTAAAACCTTTATGGTTTTAAAAAGGACACCAATAATGAAACGAAAAGACGATCCACACAATGGGAGAACAATTTTGCCAGTCACATATCAAGAAGAATCTAGTGTTCAAAATATATAAAGAATGCTTACAACTTGGGGTGCCTGGGTGGCTCAGTCCATTAAGCGTCTGCTTTTGGCTCAGGTCCTGATTCAAGCCCAGCAACAGGCTTCTTGCTCAGCAGGGAGCCTTCTTCTCCCTCTGCCCCTCCCCACTCATGCTCTCTCTCAAATAAATAAATAAGGTATTTTATAAAAATGCAAATCAGGCGCATGGGTGGCTCGTCAGTTAAGCATCCGACTCTTGATTTCGGCTCAGGTCTTGATCTCAGGGGTCATGAGATCAAGCCCCATGTCAGGCTCTGCAATCAGTGGGGAGTCTGCTTCTCTCTCTCTCTCTCTCTCTCTCTCTGCTCCTCCCCAGCTCATGCTCTCTCTCTAAAATAAACAAATCTTTTTTTAAAAAATGCAAATTATAACCATAATGAGATACCATTTAATACCCACTAGCACGGCTATAACCAAATAAAACAAACAAAAAACCCAGTGTTGGCAAAGATGTGGAGAAATCAGAACCTTTGTACACTGCTGGTGGGAATGTAAAATGACGCAGCCATTTTGGAAAGCAGTCTGGCAATTTCTAAAAGAATAAATTTAGGATTACCTTATGACCCAGAAATTTCACTCTTGCTATATTCCCAGGAGAATTAAAAACATTATGTCCACACAAATGCTCAGAGTAGCATTACTCATAACAACCACAAAGTGAAAACAACTCAAATGTCCATCAACTGATGAATGGATAAAGGTGATACACCCATAAAATGGATTACTACTCAGTAATAGAAGGAATAAAAATTATGCTACAACCCAGAACCTTGAAAACATGATGGTAGCTGAAAGAAGCCAATTACAAAGAACCACATATTGTACGACTCCATACATATGAAATGTCCAGAACAAATCCACCGACACAGAAAGTAGATTAGTAGTTGCCTAGGGCTCAGGGTATTGAAGGGGAACAGGAAGCAACTACTAACGGGTACGTGGTTTCTTTTCGGGATGATAAAAAAAGTTCTGGAATTTGATAGTGGTAATCATTGCTTAGCTGTGAATATACTTAAAACCACTGAACTGTATACTATAATTGGGTGAACTGTGTAGTGCAGGAATTTTATTTATCTCAATAAAGCTACTATTTTAAGTTTTCACAGTAGAATTTAATTTCCTGAAGGAATTAAAAAGTGGAAGGATACATACACTGAAGACCTAGTAATGAGAAGCACAGTGTTAACAGAAGTGTTTCATTCAGATGGAAGTTAAATTTCTTTTCTACACCTGACATACTACAGTATAAAAGAATGGGGGGGAATGCACATATCACACGGAAATCAAAGACAATGTGAAAGAATTTGAGTCAATACTATAGGAGTTCACCTACACAGGCTGATAACTACTGACCTCACTATTTCAAACTTCTTAGGTCAATCCAAGACATCATATTCTTGATTTAGTCTACTTAGCTTTCCAGGCATACCTAAAAGCAGGTAAAATAAGGCTGATAATATTACATTATTATTGGTTATAATTATGGTTAACTAAAAGTCATCCTGTATAATTATGACTCATAAGCACAAACTAGTATTAACACTATTTCTATCAAACATTTAACTGAAGGGGATGCCTGGGTGGCTCAGTCCCTTAAGCTTCTGCCTTTGGCGCAGGTCATGATCCCAGGCTCCTGGGATGAGTCTGCAGCTCCCCCTGCTTGTGCGGGCGCTCGCTCGCTCTCCGACAAATAAATAAAATCTTTAAATAAAAAAACAAACACAAAAAACATTTAACTAAGGAACTCCAAGAATTAGCCAGCTATTATTTGGTTAATTTCAACTACTATCAAAAACACAAGAATATTTCTCTGTCAAACAAGTTCTATAAACATTGTTGATGCCCAATATGGTTTTGTGGAAAGACTACGAACAATCATGAGCAGGGGTGCCTGGGTAGCTCAGTCGGTTAAGCCTCTGCCTTTGGCTCAGGTCATGATCCCAGGGTCCTGGGATCAAGCCCCATGCCAGTCTCCTGGCTCAACAGGGAGCCAGCTTCTCCCTCTCCCACCTGCTCATGCTCTCTCACACATATGCTCACTAAAATAAATAAAATCCTTTAAAAAAAAAATCATGAGCAAAAATGGTATTTGTCCATATCATCTGTCAGATCAATTCAGTAAGACAATTCCCTGTATTTCCTTTGAAATGAATACTGAATACTTCAATAACCCACCTCAAGGACTCAGGCCACAGACAAGATGGATTTATTTAAGGTCATCAATTTCATACTATAGACCATTGGTGAGGAAAGATAAATAATTTGTTGGCTATTGTCTACAATGCTCATTTTCTTTAAATAAGACCAAGTTCATTTACAAAAACCTCCTAAATACCTCCAATGATAACAAGCACAGATGAGAGGCAATTTATGCAAGGGGGGAGCCTAGAGGTAACAGGCTTCGAAACAGCCACTGACCTTTGTCAAGTGAAAGCACCAGAGAGGGGCCTAGCTTTCCATGCACCTGGACTGTGAATCGCAGAGGAGTGGGAAAAAGGGAGGGATGGACTCTGAGGAGTTAGATCCAAAGCAGTTATTGGAAATGGTGATTCCTTCTTTTTGAGTCTTTGATTTTACACTGTTCCTATTAGAAGTGTTGTGTGCCATGTATTTAGTAAAGGGAAATCTAAATTATTTTGACTCCTTCAGGGCACCTGGGTGGCTCAGTTGGTTAAGCGTCTGCCTTCGGCTCAGGTCATGATCCCAGGGTCCTGGGATGGAGCCCCACGCATCACATCGGGCTCCCTGATCAGCGGTGAGCCTGCTTCTCCCTCTCCCTGCTGCCCCCCGTTTGTGCTCTCGCTGTCAAATAAAATCTTAAAAAAAAAATAAAAATATAAAATACATCATTTGACTCTTTCAAGATCTAGAACATATCTTTAGATAACCCAAGATGTTGCATAAAGAAGGCTGAGAGGGGTGCCTGGGTGGCTCAGTCGGCTGAGCGTCTGCCTTTGGCTTGGGTCATGGTCCTGGGGTCGGGCCCCCATGTTGGGCTCCCTACTTAGCAAGGAGTCTGCGCCTCCCCCTCATGCTCCCTCTGTGCTCTCGCTCTCAAATAAATAAAAAAAAATTTTTTTAAAGGCTGAGAAACACTAGTTTATACAAAGCCTCAAAAAGCATTATTTGGAAAGTATTATACATAATTCAAGAGTTCATTCTGAAAGCAATTAATGTTCCCTGTGGCTTGAATATTACAGTCATTCCAAGTTGGGTTTTTTCCCCTCATACAGAGCACTAAAAGTTTCCAAAAAGACTGTAAAACAGCAATAATACAAAGGAATCATTTTCACATAACAGCGGGCCTTTAAAACTTCTAATGAAAAAAATCTATTTAGACAATCTAGGAAGCATATCTGAGTTTGTTTAAAGGGAAAAAATAAAAGAAAAACTCATTTGTCTATGTTTGCAGAGAGGAGAAACAAGCAGATTAAATCAGCATCACATGCTATTCTAGATTTCCATCCTCCATTTACTTTTCACCCTTAAAGATTCTTCCATAATAAATGCTTTTCTTTTATTCTTCATCTGTGAGTTTTCTCTGGGGGGGAGGGAGCTTTCATGAAACTATGCTTCCCAAGTTTACTTTCCTTGCAACTGACTGTACACGGCTTTGCAACTTAAGCTCTGAGCCTCAGCTGGCATCACCAGGAGGATTCAATTACACAGATACGTTTATACAGGTCAAATCCTCAAAAACAATGAATTAAGAATACCAGTAAGTAAGTACACGAGGCAATGTTATGATTCAGCTAAAATGTTAAGGAAACCTGAAATGTTGGGGGCCTGGGTGGCACAGTCGTTGATCGTCTGCCTTTGGCTCAGGGGGCGTTGTGGGATCGAGCCCCGCATCAGGCATCTCTGCTGGGAGCCTGCTTCTTCCTCTCCCACTCCCCCTGCTTGTGTTCCCTCTCTCACTGGCTGTCTGTCAAATAAATAAATAAAATCTTTTAAAAAAAGGAAACCTGAAATGCCTTTCCTTTTGAAGATTTTGTTTGTTTGTTTGTTTGTTTGTTTGTTTGAGGAGTGGAGAGGAGCATATGGAAAGGGACAAGCAGACTCCGCACGGAGCGCAGAGCTGGAGGGGGCGCTCAATCCCAGGACCCTGAGATCACAACCTGAGCAGAAACTCGGAGTCAGACCCTTAACTGACAGCCACCCAGGTGCCCCACACTGTCTTTCCTTTTGCCCAAGTTCCCTGACTTTTGATTTCAAGAAATTTAACCACATTTATACTTTTTCTGAAAAGGAAAAGGAGCAAATGGAATTCTCTCTTAGGCGAGCCAAGTAATGTGGAAGGGAGAAAATTATGTCCTCCTTAGCCAAGCCAGGCATAACTAAAAGGTCAAGAGGAAAATCAGTCTCCTCGTGGGAGAAATCCACAATAGTTCTTGCCTGTCAATTAAATCACTGTGGGGAAAAAGAGTTGAAATAAGGGCAGAATTACCTAGGAATTCTTTTTTTTTTTTCATTTATTTTTAAGAAGGCTCTGGGGGGGGGGGGCGCTGGGTGGCTCAGTCTTTAAATGTCTGCCTGTGGCTCAAGTCGTATTCCGGCCCTGGCGTCTTGGGATCCAGTGCCCTATCAGGCTCTCTGCTCAGCAGGGAGTCTGCTTCTTCCCTCTACCTTTCCCCCCTGCTCATGATCTCTCTCAGTCAAATACATAAATAATTTTTTCTAATTTTTTTTAAATAAAAATTAAAAAAAGAAGGCTCTATGCCCACCAACATGGGGCTTTAATTCACCACCCTGATACCAATACCTGAGCTGAGATCAAGTGTCAGATGCTTAACCGACTGAGCCACCTGGACATCCCTACCTAGCAATTCTCGAATCCAATGCAATTTACAAAAATACATGGTACAATGGAAGCAGAACTAACATTAAGTGTGCACTATTTGCTATGCCCTTTACATAGATGCTCCGTTTTCTATTTCAACAGTACTCAAAATTTTGGAGTTAAACTATGGGAAAATTTCTCCCAACATCACCTTTCTTCATGGTTAGAGTTCCCAATGGAGAAAAGAAAACAAAATATATACATATATATACAGGGTAAAAACCTTGCAGAAATAAAAATGCAGCCACTTCTACTCTCCCCAAAAATCTACACTTTAAGTGAACATGACAACACTAGAATTGAACTCCTAATGATCTACAACTCATTGTGCATGGTACCTAGTAGGTGTTCAGTGTTTGTTTGTTAAATGAATACTGAAAATATTTGATACACAAGCATTTGCTTTATCAATATGCATTTACCACTCTACTCATAAAAACACAACACACACACACTTAGACATAGCCACATTTATGCCTACTCCTGAAAATGCCCTCATGACAAAAAGTGGAAAATAAATACACAGTGGGACAGGATGATGACAATTAGAGAAATGATGAAGGGAAATGCCAAACATTTAAAATTTTTCCACGGTCTTTTTGATGTCACTTATCTTGATTTCCATGGAAATTCACAGGTGTCTGCAAAATACCTATTCCTACTTCGAAACTTTAAGACTGCTCTTGACCACAGTATCAACACATAATCCTATCTTTTTACATCCATTTAAATGCCACATCAGAAAATTTACATTTGAAGGGAAGTTACATATTTACAAGTAATATGCAACATGTTCAACTAACCTCAACAGAAATGAATATTGTTATCATTTATCATTTAAAGGGTACCTACCAGAAGTACAGGTAATTCTCAAGCTAGTATACAAACGTTTTTACTAACCACTCATTTCAGTTCGTTTGAACAAGTATACCTAAATCTGTGTATTTTGTACTTCAAACTAAACATAGTAGAGAAATATGCTGGGATTTATTTTGTTTGGGGTTTCTAAAAATATCAGAAGGCAACATAGAGTTTAACTCCACAGGGCTGTTTACCAGCAAGCAGGTCGATGTTCCCAAGAAGCAAGCCATAAAACAAGCGCAAAATAAAGCTCTTTCAAAATAATTTTGTATACAGGGAATAGATGGGAGTGCAAAACACATCAGTCATCAGCAACAAAACAGCATCTTTGTGCCTCGCTATTTATAAACAGGAGCTCGGGCCAGCGCTCGGACCTGGCACACAAGAGGTGAGGAATAATTTTGGGCAGGGTTGTGCCCATCCCGAAGCATTCCGCAAGGGCTGCCCGGGAGGCGGACCTCCGCCTGTACCAGGCACGGTCCTCGGACCGGGACAAAGCCCTACGAGAACTCTTCCGCTTCCAGCTTGGGGGCTGGAGTCGACCGTCCCTGCTTAACTTCCCAGCAGCTACCCCCGCATTCTTAAACCCCACTCTCTCCACTTTGCCAGGCACACCGCGGCTCCGGCGGCCCCCGATCCCGTGCCCTCTCCGAGCCTGTTCGCTCGGGGAAGCCCACCCTGGAGGCGCCCCCGTGGGCGGCTTACCGAGCAGCGAGCCTATGAAGATGACGACCTGCACGGTGGTGGTGAACTGGCGGTACAGCTGAGCCTCGCCGAACTCCCCGAGCGCGCTGCGGTTGGCGCCCCCGGCCTCCGCGCCCGACGCGTTGCGCGGCTCGCTGGCGTTCCGGGAGATCCAGCTGCCGTTGTGTCCCATGGCGAGGAAGGGATTCCGGCTCCGCTCGTCGCCCGCCCGTCCGCCCACCACGGAGCTCCGCCTGGGTCGCTCCTGCCCCGGGTGCGGTAGAACGCGCGGGCGCCTGGTGGAGTCCTGGAGAACCCGGGGCAGCCGCGGGTCCCCTCACGTCTCCACATCGCCAGCCCCGGAGCCTGGGAGGCGGGGAGGGAGGAGGGCGAGGCTGCGCCCCAAGCCGGTTCCCCCCTGGGTCCCCGTCAGCAGCCACATGGAGGCGGCACGGTCAGAGCCGGCCGAGCCGCGTCCGTCCCTCCTCTCGGGTAGTCAGCGCCGCCAAGCCCACTCGGCAGAGATGGAAACACAGGAGGCATCTGATAGTCAAGGAGGGCGCTCCCCGCTCCCGCCGCCCTCTTCAGCCTCTGCTCCTTCCACCCCTCGAGGGCCGGGCCATCCCTCTCGAGTCGCCTCCGGCTGACGGGCTCTACCCCTCTCCTCAGAAGGAAGAGAACATTTGGCTGAGGCCGTTCTTCAATCCTGCCGGCTTTGAGGGGCTGGATGGCGATGGGAAACCTGTGAAATGCTCAAGCCAAGTGACCGGAGCTCCGAGGGGACCTCGGAGTCCCCGACGGCACCTACGGTCTGGGAGGAATGCCCTGAATCTCTCCAACGGCCTCGCCCTCACGCGCCTAGCCGTCCCCCAGGACGCCGGCGCGGTGTCCTCTGGCCCAGCCCCGAGTCCGGGGCTCCGACCTCCTGCCTTGGTGTCAGCGGCAGGGTCACCGTTCTGCAGCCCCTTGCCTCTGCACGGCCTAGCGCCCCCTTTTCTGCCACTGCTCCTGCCTTTGCTGCCAGGAGAGATGCTCGCGGACGCGCCGTGACAAAGGGAGGACGCCCCTTAAGGGGCAGGGCACCGTCTGCGCACCGCCGGACTCCGGGCGCGCTCCAGGAGCAGGGAAGGGAGCACCGCCGGCAGAGGGAGGAGTGGGTGGGGTGGCGGTCACGTGACGCGCGCGGCTCCGCCCCCCACGCCGAGGGGGCCGCGGGGATGGCGCCATGTTGGCCCTTCCAAGGGTGGCTGCCAAGGCTGAAGTGTGGGAGGCGCGGAGGGTCCTAATTTGGCTGCGGTGGATGCTTTCAAGGCGCTTTCCCTGCTTCGCTTAATTTATTCCTGTGGTTATTGCGCCTTCTCTCTTCAGCAGGGGCTGCCTGAGAGGCACATAATTACACTACGCTGTCACTTGAGCAGGTGTCCCAGTTTTTGGCCCCTCAGTGACGCCTTGGGTGTAGCTGAAGATGAAAGATAAAATTTAGGAATCCGGTGCAAGGTTTCCTGGAGTTTTTTTACTGAGTCTCATTTATAAAAGGTATGCAGAACAGCCCAAGTCTGGTGCAATCCGGAGAATGAATATTTGGGGAGGGAGCAACTTCCTGCAGCTGATGCTAAAAGTTGGGAAGCTCGGATAACCAAGTGAACAAGAAACGGTAGGGTAGCTGAGTAGTAAAAGGAACATGTACCGCATCCAGAGAAAGGATCTGGAGAAAAGGAGAAATGAGACAGGAAAAGACAAAGGTGCTGCTTTGACGTTATGGAAACTGGTTTCTTTTTAATTAGTGAAGGAGCTGGTAGAGGGCTTTAAAATATTACTGATAGCGTTAGGTCCCTGAATACTAGCTCTTAAGAATTTGTTAGAATTACAGAATTTGCTGGGGCACCTGGCTGGCTCAGGCGGTAGAACATGGGACTCTTGTTAATCTTGGGCTTGTGAGTTCAAGCCTCATGTTGGGCGTGGAGATAACTTAAAAAAAAAAAAAAATTACCGAAATTCTTGGTGGTCTCAAGGGTGATCCTGCCACAATGTGACCATTTCACTTACACCGTACAAGACACCAAGTCTTTAAAGGGCAAAAAAACCCTCCATATCTTGTACATTATTATGTTCTCACAATATCTGCACGTAATAATCCTCCATGTAAGCAGTTATTTTAAACATTTCAGAGGCCATAAAAAGAGGAGAGGCAAAAATAATGTACTTTTGGAATGTTAGTGTTGTTGGGGTCCAGAGCCCACTGCCAAGAATTTTTAAGATGGCTTCACTGCAAAAGGTGGTTTTATTCGTAGTGAAGAGAAGGGCCATATGCACCCCAATGTTCATAGCAGCATTATCCACAATAGCTAAATCGTGGAAGGAACCGAGATGCCCTTCAACAGATGACTGGGTTAAGAAGCTGTAGTCCATATATACAATGGAATATTACTCAGCTGTCAGAAAGAACGAGTTCTCAACATTTGCTGCAACATGGACGGCACTGGAGGAGATAATGCTAAGTGAAATAAGTCAAGCAGAGAAAGACAATTATATGATTTCTCTCATCTATGGAACATAAGAACTAGGAAGATCGGTAGGGGAAGAAAGGGATAAAGAAAGGGGGGTAATCAGAAGGGGGAGTGAAGCATGAGAGACTATGGACCTGGGAAACAAACTGAGGGCTTCAGAGGGGAGGGGGTGGGGGAATGGGATAGACTGGTGATGGGTAGTAAGGAGGGCATATATTGCATGGTGCACTGGGTGTTATCCACAACTAATGAATCATCGAACCTTGCATCAGAAACCAGGGATGTACTGTAGGGTGACTGACATAACGTAATAAAAAAACATTTTAAAAAAAGGTGGTTTTATTAAAGCTTAAGGACAGGACCTTGGGCTACTGCTCCAGGATTGGGAGGAGCAACTGATTATGTACTTTGAGGTTGGGGAAGTAAAGGTAAAGGAAGTTCCAAAAGGATTTTCTTATGCTAAAGAAGACTCACAGGATACCCGAGGCCTAGCTATTGTCAAACCAAAGTTACTTTTCCCTCTACCAGGGTGTTAACATTAAGATAGTTGGGAGGTTCCTGGAGGAACATTATACTGTACCTGCCTCAAGTATTTGTAAATGGGCTGCAGGTTATAAGGACATTGAATTTTATCTACATTTCCTTCTGCCTTTGTTTCCCACAACAAAATTACTGATCAATTGTGTATTTTGTTTAAAAAAAAAAAAAGCCATTTCCAGTAGTTAAAATTAGTTCTTAGCCTCCAAGCATATTTTTTAAACCCCTTGCACTATAATCATTACAAAACAAAATGTAGTAGTCATTCAGTAACAACCAGCACATCCCTTTAAGACAGGTTGAGGAAGAATGTGTGTAAATGACTTGTTTAGTAGCTGTTGTAAAAATAGCTCTTTACCTGCCACTCCCTACTCAAAACTGCTAAAAAGGATGATAAGGATGTAGGAAAGAGAGACACCTGGGTGGCATAGTCAGTAGCGTCTACCTTTGGCTCAGGACCCACATCAGGCTCCTTTGCTGGGCTGGGAGCCTGCTTTTCCCTCTGCCTGATGCTCCCCCTGCTTGTATATTCTTCCCCCCAGCCCTGACAAATAAATAAATAAATAAAATCTTAAAAAAAAAAAAAAAAAGATGTAGAAAAGAGTCAATTTTGTAGATATAAGGGGTTTAATAAAGCAAGAAACCTCTCATTTTTTTATTCCGAAAAGATAACCAGTAAATTCTCTACAACCCCTAGATTGGTATTGTAACCAGACTAACCTGAGTTAGCTCCTTGGTGAGTCACAGATAGGAACCGATGTGGGAAACAAAGGTAGAAGGCAAATTATTAAATTTCCTTACTACCTACAGCCCATTGACAAGTCCTTGAAACAGGCAGGGTGACCGTCTGACTTTGCCAAGGGTAAAAGATGATCCTAGCCCAACCCCCCCATCCTATACGTCTACTTTAACACATAAAAATTCCTTTAAAAATTTCCCTTATCTCGAAACCCCCCCCCAAGATACCTGTTGGCAATCACCCCCAAGCATATGGCCCACCGATATGCATCTGAAAGGTCTCACGACTAAAGTTTTATTAGACGGTAATAAATGACATTTTCGCAATAATAGCTAGCCCCCTCAGGGTCCTGGAAACCTTGCTTCCAAGTTCCTTAGACACTTAGCTAGCCCTAACCCCCTCCCAACTTGAAAGTTTATAATGGGCCACTCCTCATGACCCCGGTACAGCTCTTTCAGGTCCTTTACAGGTCCTGTCCCCATGCTAAAACCACCTCTTTGCACCAAAAACATCTCCAGAATTCTCTCTTGGCCGTCAACTTCGAATCCTAAGGTTCTTTCCTACATCAGGAACTACACCAGGTGAGTTGTCACACAAAGGTAACTTTATTTGCAGCAAATAAGAAGATCATAGGAAGTAACTTCCAAAGCCATGACCCCTGAGCAAGGAAGAATGAGTTCCTTTTATCTAGGGTTAGGATAAATATTTAGATAAGGGAGGCTTAGTGTTATATGTAGAGGTGGGCTTAAGATCTCACAAGCACCTTAAGGACACATAGCTATACATACATTGTATGTTATGTAAATGAGGCTTGTGCTCCTCCTTGGGTGAAGATTTTAGTATTATAATGAGGTAAGGGTAACTGTTGGTCACTCTGTGGGTCACATGATGGTCCATTTGTGCAGGAATGAGTCAGGGGTTAAGCTCAGACTGGTCTGGGTGGTCTACACCAGCTCTTCATTGGGGCAGTCATTATTGCTTGAGGGGTAGTTTCAGTTTCCATCACAGGATGCTATGTGTGTAGGGTCTTTTCCCTGAGTTAAGAGCTTAAGGAAAACTGTAGGACAAAGATTGGTGGGTACAAGCAGGTGAGCAGTAAAGATCAGGTCTTGGGATCTAGCTGATGACAGTGTTAGAGTATAGGGTTATTAGAATCAAAAATTAACATGAGGGATGCCTGGGTGGCTCAGTTAGAGTTGAGGGAAGCCTGGGTGGCTCAATTTGGGCTCAGGTCATGATTTCAAGGTCCTGAGATCCAGTCCCACATCGGATTCCGCGCTCAGGGTTCCATGCTCAGTGAGGAGTCTGCTTGTCCCTCTCCCTCTGTTCTTCCCTCTCTCTCTCAAATAAATAAATAAATAATCTTTTTGTCCCTCTTACATTTTGTTATTATATTTTTTGCATATTATGTATTGTGCAATATCTATACAATGCAATGTACAGATCTAAAAGGTGTAGTTTAAGGGCGCCTGGGTGGCTCAGTTGATTGAGCGTCCCCCTCCACGCAGGTGCCCCTATGTGCTATGTGAACTTTTTGAAGCAGGAGAGCTAGGTTCTTGTCTCATGGAGTCGAAGAATGAATCTCACAGACAAAGGAGAGTGAGTAAAGCGATGGAAGTTTATCAAGCAGGGGCACCTGGGTGGCTCAGTTGTTAAGTGTCTGCCCTGGGCTCAGGTCATGATTCCCAGATTCCTGGGATCGGGCCCCACATCGGGCTCCCTGCTCAGTAGAGAGCCTGCTTCTCTCTCCCCTTGCCGCTGGCCCTGCTTGTGCATACTCTCTCCCTGTCAAACAAATAAATAAAATCTTAAAAAAAAAAAAAAGTTTATTAAGCAAGGATATGGGGGGAAAAAAAGAGCTCAGGAGTGAGAGGGGTCTGGACAGGGTTGCCAACATGGGCCTCCACTGGCTGTCTTTTATTTAAAACTGACCAGGGAGCTTATGTCCTTATCACTCTTGTGATGTCTTGGCTGGAGTAAGGACTGGTGATAACATCTTTAATGCCTTACTTCTTTTTTTAGGGTCTGGTTGTTCTTTGTTGGTCACAGGTGACTATCATAAAAAAGATACACACACACACACACACATGCCTGGGGCAGGGTGGTCTGGTTTGTTCCCTTATCTCTGGTTTCCTTACATCTCTGCATTTTTGGGATTTCTGTGAGCCTAATCACAGAGCCCCCTATCTATCTCTCCCTACATAGCCCTGCCTGTCCCTTACTCATTTTCACCAGGTACAGTAGAATTTAAGACTGATAAAAGAGATTGAATATGACTTAAATATATGTTAAGTGTCTATGTTATTTATACTCATCTGGTCATTGCAAACTTAGTAGCCTAAAAAACAACAATCATTTATTTTGGTCACAGATACGCAGTTTGATCAAGGCTCAACGGGACAGCTTGTCTGCACCACATGACATAAGCTGGGGCATTTCAAAATCAAGGCCAGGGTCTGGACTCTGAAGGCTTGTTCATTCACATGTCTGGCAGTTGATGCTAGCTGTTGGGGCTTCAGCTGGGACTGTGAGCTGGAATACCTACAGGTGGCCCCTCCGTGTGGCTTCTTGGCTTCCTCACTGCCTGGCAGCTGTGTTCCAAAAGTGAGCACTCCAAGAGAGTTCCAGGAGGACAAGGTGTAGCTGGGGCACAGGGGTACAAGAGCACCTGGCTCCAGGGCTCCCAAACAAACCAGCCACTCAACACTCACCAAATCCTAAGTCAGAGAAATGAGTGGGGGTGAACCAAGAAAAGAATTTATTTCAGTGAGGCCAACCCTGGGTATGTGCGGGTGGGCAGTGAAGGTCAGGTCAATCATTGTCTTGAAATCAATCACGGGCAGGGTCATGCTGGCTCACAGCAGTCCTTATTGCTTGAGGGGGTAGTTTCAGCTTCTGTCAGGGGATGCTCTGCACATAGGGTCTTTTGCCTGAGTTAAAAAATAAGCTAGGAAGGAGAACCATTTAGAAAGGTTGATGTCAACACGGGGATAGTTGAAGTCCTCTTTCAAATGGAGGGGTCGTATTGACTTCCATGCCCTAATCTCAGAAGTCACATAGGATCATTTCAACTATTTGTTGAAGCAGTCAAAACAAAACAAAACAAAAAAAGCACCACATTTGGGGCACCTGGGTGGCTCAGTCGGTTAAGTGGCTGCCTTTGGTTCAGGTCATGATCCCAGGGTTCTGGGATCAAGCCCCGCATTGGTCTCCCTGCTCAGCAAGGAGCCTGCTTCTCCCTCTCCCTCTCCCTGCTGCTCTCCCTGCTTGTGTTCTCTCTCTGTCAAATAAATAAATAAAATCTTTAAAAAAAAAAAAATAAATAAAATACCACGTTCATGGAGAAAGCACATAGACTATGCTTCTTAATGGGAGAAGTACCAGTTACATTGTAAGAAGAGCATGTGGAATGAGAGATATTACAGTCACTTAAGGAAAATACAATCTGCTAGAATGCCTATTCTACTTTAGTCCAAAAGAAAAAAAAAGTCCTTCAAAAGGTCCCATTTTAGATATATTTTTTCCTGAAATTAAACCTGGAAAGGTAAACCAAGCTGTACGCTGGGCTCCCTGCACATGGGGAGCCTGCTTCTCCCTCTCCCTCTGCCTGCCGCTCCCTCTGCTTGTGGTCTCTCTCTCTCTTTTTCAGTCAAATATAGAAATAAAATCTTAAAAAAAAATTAATTGGAGTCTGCTGCAGTTAATTACCACGTACAGGTGTTATGTGTTTATGAGCTGGTCAATATTAATACCAGACAGCAATCAGGTACATAGCCGTAGATGAAGGCAGGTGATAGTACTACCCACCTGCATTTATGCGCTAGCTAATTTTTATCCCAAAATTCCTGAAACTACAGTAAAAGGTAATGATGATGCAGACTGGCTGCGTCTGAGGACCCAGGGGGATTCCCACACGACCAGCCAGGAGGATCCTTGGTTTTGTGCAGGATGGAAATCAAACACGAGCCTAAAGGAAGTGAGAGCAGAGTTTATTGAAGAGATATATATATAGAGAGAGAGAAGATACAAGTAGAATTTCTGGGAGACTCAGAAAAGAGAGTCTTGTCTTTGTTTGGGACTTTTTTTTTTTTTTAATTAAGGATGGGGGTCTGCTGTATGTGTCCTCCCAGCCATCCAAGCCCTGGGCAAAACAAGGACTAGTGCTCAAGTGTCCTCCATAAGTCACTTATGCCCTGGAGCTAGGGGTCTTGGCATCAAGGGGTAAGGAGTCAGTAGTCTTGGAAAACTTTGATGATGACTTCACCCAGGCACCTTAGATGCTTTCTATTGTGCTGGAAACCCCCAAAGTAATCATTAACTCCTTGACCTTTTCAAGGAGGAAATACAGTAAGGCATGTGTGAGGCGGGGTGCAGGTCCTAGCAAGAATAGAGGCAGCGAGGGGCACCTGGGTGTGGCAGTCTATTGGGTGTCTGATTCTTCGCTTCAGCTCAGGTTGTGATCACAGCATCATGTGACTCTGCTTGGGGTTCTCGCTCCCTCTCTCTTTGCCCACCCCCCACCTCTCACCCCCCCTCCCTGCTCATGCACACTCTCTCTTTCCCTCTGTCTCTCAAATAAATAAATAAATCTTAAAAAAAAAGAAAAGATGGGGCGCCTGGGTAGCACAGTCATTAAGTGCCTGGTACTGAGTCCCACATTGGGATCCCTGCTCAGTGGGGAGTCTGCTTCTCCCTCTCCCTCTGCCTGCCTCTCTCTCTATGAATAAATAAAATCTTTTTTAAAAAAATTTTTTTAGAAAGAAAATGCTCCATAAACGTGGTATTTTATTTTATTTTTTTTTAAAGATTTAAAGAAAATGCTTTCTTTTTAGAAAGAAAATTCCTTTCCCATAATGAATAACGTAAGAAAGCATTCTCCCAATTTAAAAACACCTGTGTTCCCAAAGTTTTTAAATCATTTTTTAGCAGTCGGGGACTATTTTCTTATTGAAATAATAAACATGATGATAGGGTTCTCAGGCAGAGTGGGGACAGAGAGAGTAAGATTCTCTGGGGATTATGGACTCCCAGGGAGGTCCTACTTAGTCTTTAGGTCTGCCTCTTTCAGTCTCCACAGCATTTAAAAGAGCTACTTTTCTTGTGCCAGTAATTCACTCATTTAACAAAAAAAAACATGCCTTTGTGTTAGGAAGGCAGGAATACAGTAGGGTGGAACAGAACAGATTCTCATAGCTTTCTCCAATCACTTCTCTTAATCATATACCTACTGGGATTTGCTTAGGGATTTTCCTTATTGTAACCATGGGAAAATAGATTTGATGGTTAATTTTATGTGTCAACTTGACTAAGCCACTTGGGTTGCTCAGATATTTGGCCAAACACTATTCTAGGTTTTTCTATGAAGGTATTTCTGGATGAGATTAACATTTGAATCTGTAGACTGAGTAAAGAAGATTCCCTTCCTTACTGTGGGCAGGCTTCATCCAATTAGTTGAAGTTGGACTAAAATGAAAAGGTAAGAGGTAATTTTAAAAAGGCTATTATCTTCTCTCTGTTTTTCTCTTATACTATTGTGGTAGAGTGATGGGCAAAATTTGCATATAGGTGCTAATATCAAGTCTTTCAATATTTATAGACTATAATAGGATTAATCTATGTTCAAAAGAAGTCCCAGATTCCAACCTTCATGAGCATTTATTAAAGAGCAGGAGGGGGCTTGAGTAGGGGGAAGAAGAAATGGAATAGGATTTAGGATAATTGCAAAGCCCAAAGTGGGGGGAGTGAAGAGGAGCTGGGGAGTGAAGGGTTTTATTTCTCCCTTCCTTCTTTCCTTTCTTCATTGAGGGTCTCCTCCTCCTCCTTCCTGTCCCCTACACCACACTCTCACATGCTCCTGTGTGGCCTCTCGCTAAAGGCAAAGAGAAGTGAAAAGCTGGAGAAATGGGAGTATTTTGCATTGGTAAGCCCGAGCAACAGCATGTTGAGGGAAGCTGGGTCCTTATGGCCCCCGGTTACCTATCTGGAACAAGAGGTTCTAATTTCAAAAGGCTATTTCTACGCCTAGATAAGACACAGATAATGCAGATTTATTACATAGCTATTATTAGCGTTCGACAATATCTTGTTCTCTTCTTCCAGATGCACAGAAGATTTTATCTCAGATGCCCTTGCAAGTGGGCAGGGTCATGTGACTATCATGACTAATGATATGTGGGCAAAAGTGACAAATCATTTCTGGGCTGTGGCAGCATAGAGCTGTTTGCGATTCTCAAGTCTCTCCCTGTCACTGCAATGGTGGAAGGCGCCTTGGGTTGAACTGGAAGAGCTGAAACATGGACTCAGAAGTAGACTATGTTTCTGAGTCACCATAGCAGATTGGGGTAGGAGGAGGGAAGGGAGGGAAGTCCTGGTGAGCTACCCAGACCCACAACAAATTTCGTATGAGCAAGAAATAAACCTTGATTGTACTAAACAACCAAGATTTTTGGAGCTGCTCATTATCACAGCATAAACTAGACTATCCTGCCAGATATAATTATAAAAACTGGGGCCTGTATATTTGAGAAAGCAGACTTGTTCTTGCTTTAGCAGCACATATACTAAAATTGGAACGATACAGAGAAGATTAGCATGGCCCCTGTGCAAGGATGACATGCACATTCATGAAGTGCCCCATATTTAAAAAAAAAGAAAGAAAGAAAGAAAGAAAGAAAGAAAGAAAGAAAGAAAGAGTACAGATTCGACTTCATTTCTGGGGAATGGAAGGTATTGAGTCAGGACTTTTAAAAATCTTTGTGTGTATTGGTAGTGGCAATAAAGATATCCTAGATCCTTGTAAAATTAAAATGGTGGCTGAGAATAAAGCTCTTTGAGTTGAATTCTAGGTCTTTTTCATATCCAAACACATATTGGCCTTAGGACACCTGTGTGGCTCAGTTGGTTAAGTGTCTGCCTTTGGCTCAGGTCATGATCCCAGAATCCTGGGATCAGTCCTTCATCAGGCTCGCTGCTCAGTGGGGAGCCTGCCTCTCCCTCTCCCTGCCACTCCCTCTGCTTGTGCTCACTCTCTCTCTCTGACAAAGTAAATAAATAAAATCTTTTTAAAAAACCATACTGGCCTCTGATAAATTTATGTCATGTAAATGGCTTTTTTGGAGAGTACTTAAGCTTAGTATAAGTGATAACCTATTTCTTTTTTCCCTAGAAACCAGATTGTCTCTTTACATTGGCAAACCTACCAACTCCCTCAAGGTAAAAGGTTCTAGTATAGCAGGGGGCAAAGGGGACAGCGTGAACGCTGGAGTCAGTGGGACCTGGGTTTGCATGCCTGCTCCACCATTTCCATTTGCAACACTGTGCAGTCACACGACCTCTCTTAGTTTCCTCCTCTACCAAATAGGGATAAAAATGCCTGTTTGGAGGGCATCTGGCTGGCTCAGTTGGTAGAACATGTGAGTCTTGATCTCCAGGTGTATAGGGATTTACTTCAAAAAAAAGATGTCTGGGTTACCTGGGTGGTTCCGTTGGTTAAGCGTCTGCCATCAGCTCAGGTCATGATCCCAGGGTCCTGGAATCAAGCCCCACATCAGGCTCCCTGCTCAGGCTCCCTGCTAGGCTGGGAATCTGCCTCTCCCTCTGCCACTCCCCCAGCTTGTGCTCTCTCTCTCTCTGTCAAAGAAATAAATAAAATCGTTAAAAAATAATAAAATAATAAAAAACACCTATTTTGTAAGGTTATTTTGAGGACAATAACATATTGAAGTAATGAAAACTTCTAATAGTGGGCCTCAGTTGGTTAAGCATCTGCCTTCGGCTTAGGTCATGATCCCAGGGTCCTAGAATGGAGTCCTGCGTGGGGCTCCCTGCTCAGCAGGGAATCTGCTTCTCCCTCTGCCTCTCCCCCTACCTCTCAAATAAATAAATAAAATCTTTGAAAAAAAGAAAAGAAAAAAGAAAACCTCTAACAGTACCTGGCACATTGTAGGAAATCAATAAAAAGTAACTGTATAAGATCCATTTCTGTTTATTTACACTTAAAGAAAACAAACATCAAAGTGGAAAAACAAGCCTCGTATTTCAAAAAAAATGTGTAAGAACTACTTAATTTGCCATTAGCAAAGGACAATATGGTTTTTGGAAAATTTTACTTGAAGATTTAGAAGTCCAGAATTTGGCTTTTACATTATTGGGTTCAATATGTTTACTTTGTGGTTCTTAGTTTTACTAAGTTTTTACTAAGAACTAAGTTACCATCAAAGCAATAATCTGTTTAAAAGATACTAACATAGTCTTCCCATGTATTCCAAATTATCTCAATATGTGGATTGGGATATAGTTTCCTTCTGATATGAATCTATGAATATATGTCCTTTTTCAGTTTCCCAATTTGTAATAGTCTTTGCACCTACGAATTGCTATAAAATTCAACAAGAATATTTAGGAGGTACAAGGTTTAATATTCCCCTCCCCCAGGGACCCTCAATAGTCTTTTTTTTTTTTTTTAAGATTTTATTTATTCATTTGACAGAGACACAGCAAGAGAGGGAACACAAGCAGGGGGAGTGGGAGAGGGAGAAGCAGGCTTCCCACTGAGCAGGGAGCCTGATGTGGGGCTTAATCCCAGGACCCTGGGATCATGACCTGAACCAAGGGCAGATGCTTAATGACTGAGCCACCCAAGCATACCCTCAATAGTCTCAACATACGAGGACATAAACATAGTGGTCATAAAACAACCTGACTAGTTTTTTAATAGCAAATATGCCAAAATTAAAATACCACGAGTATGATCACCTTTAAAGGAATCACTTTGGGAAGCTGTTTAGCTGTTGAAGAATATCATGATTCCTCAACATCTTTTTGTGACTCCAACATTTTTTGTGACTTCAGAAGCTGGTACATTCTTTTCCATATCCCTGATCATAATAAATATATCCTTTAAGAATAAATTTGATTTTTTTTTTCTGCAAAGAGTCAAAAGTTACTTAGGACCAATTCTGATGAATTAAGTGATCAAGATAGTAATATCTTCTTTGCTAAAAGATGAAATATGACTATAAGACACTATTACTCATAGTCTGACTTGGAATTAATGGCATAACTTTGGAATAAAAGTATAAACTTATTCCAGAATTTAAAGGACAAGATTCATTTGGGTATGTAAATGCACTCAGATATCCACTGTGTGCTGCAAAAGCCATTAAGTACTTTTTATTTCATACTTTCTTAAGCAGCAGAAGCTACATTACCTCTCCTGCTTCTGGCTGCCAGGCCACAAAGCAGTAAGAACACACCAGTGCCTTTATCTCCTAGATGGAAAGGAGAAAGAAGGCAGAGCAGAAAAGGTATTCAAAGAAGTAATGGCTGAGAAATTCCTGTATTTAGCAAAAATCTAGAGATTTGAGAAGTTGAGTGACTTCTTCATAGTACAAATCCAACGAAATCCACACAAGACAAATCCTAGTCCTAGTCAAACTTCCAGACACACACACACACACACACACACACACACACACACACACACACACAAAATCCTGAAAGCAGCCAAAGAGAAATACCACATTACGGGTAGGGTAAAAACAATGTGAATGATAGCAAATTTCTCATTGAAACCATGTGAGCCAGAAGGAAGTGGCAAAACAGTTTTCACGTGCTGAAGGAAAAAACTGTTGACCCAGAACTCTCCATCCAGGGAAAATAACCTTCAGGAATGAAGGGAAAGGGGACTGTGGTTTTTGAGATTTGGAGTACAACAGCCAATCTGGGAGTTTTTCCTTGGGAAGTTGAGAGTAAACAGTAAGATCAGGAGAAATAATTTGGGGAAGCAGGGAGTACATGGGGGAGTAGAGACTCTTCCTTGGGGAACTGATCTAAGGGTTTAGAGAGGGCTTAGAGAATCAGACAATCTTCGGGTATCTCGAGAAGTTCTTTGTAAACCCCACTTACACAATGATACTCTTATCAGCCTGGATCCTCCAAGGGCTCAGAGATTATCTCCTAGGGGCCACTTAAGGGCCAGTCTTTGCAAGGTACGGAGTTTGTACAAGCCTGCTGAGCTGACCCTTTATTTGACATAGAGCAACCAAGTGCAATGTCTGGACTTTGTCTGGATCTTGATTTGAAAAAAGCCACTGTAAGACAAAGCAAAACAACAACTTTTGTCTTTCAACAGTTTATTAAGGTATAATTGACACACAATAAATTGCATATACTCAAATTGTACTGTTTGATTAATTTTGATATATGCTGCATACACCTGTGAAACCATCATGACAATCATTCCAATTTTAGTATATGTGCTACCAAAAAAGCGTACCATCAGCACAATCAAAATTATGATCATATTCTTCAGCCCCAAGAGTTTCTTCTTGTCCCTCTGGAATCCCTCCCTCTGGCCTATCCCTGTTCTCCCTATCCCAACTGATCACTTATCTTCTATTACTAAGTTTGTGTCTTTTAGAATTGTATATAAGTGGAATAACATAAAAAAGTAAATGGGGGGGTGCCTGGGTGGCTCAGTCTAGTACATAATAATAATATATCTATTTTTTATAGAAAAAAATGATGTTTGAGATTCTTTGAGATTCACTCCTACAGAGGTGGGGTGGAGGGTGAGAAATGAAATAAGACTGGCAAGATATCTATAACTGCTGAAGCTGGGTAATAAGTACAGGAGGGTTTATTTATTTTTATTTATTTATTTGTTTATTTTTAAGTAGGCTCCACACCCAGTGTGGGCCTTGAACGCACCACCCTGAGATTCAGAGTCAGATGCTCTACTGACTGAGCCACCCAGGCACCCCAAGTACAGGAAGGTTTATTATAATATTTCTTCTACTTTGACATATGTTTCAAATTTTCTGTAATTAGAGTGTTTAAATAAAAGACCAAGGGAGAACTTGAAGGATTTTAAAGATTGGAGTGAGATCGTATTTGTGATTTAGTAACATTACTCTGGCTGCAGTATGAAAAATGGCTTCAAGTGGGTCAAGAATGAAGACAGTGACTGTTTTTTGAGCTGTTAAGGTCATCCAGGGAAGAGATGATTGTGGCGTGAAGTAAGTTAGTGGTAATGGGATGGAGTGAAGTGGATAGATTGAAGAAATGGACTACCTGAATCTGAAAGTTGGGAGAAAGGAATCCAGAATACCACTTCATTGGCTTGGGCCAAAGTGGGCAGGGTGGCACCATTGACCTAGATAGAGATCACTGGAAAATGAACAGGTCCCAGGGGAAGAAAGAAGACGGTTTGAAGAGGCCTTCGGTCAAACTAGTGCGTTGGTGTTATCATAGTATCTGGGCCAGATATCTCTGTTATCTGGGCCAGCACTGAGTGAATAGATGACAGCAAGATACTTAAATAATCATTATTTAGCAAACGGTACAGGGGTAGAAAAGGTAGAAAAAGGAAATGTCACTTGAAAAATATGCTTGGAGGGAAAAAAAAAAGAAAAGAAAAATATGCTTGGAGGCAGGATTATAACAGAAAAACCTCCTAAATTCACATTAAGTAAACCGGGCATGGAACATAATTCTCTTCATCTAACTGTAGTGTTACGGGATTTCTTCTCCTTCAGTGCCTGCGGGTCTTGGACAAAACACTTTGACGAATGTAGAGTGGTGGGCAGCCAAGCAAAGCTTACTGAAGGATAGTAAAGTTTATTGAGCGATAGTACAAAGCTCCCCAAGAGAGAGGGGACCAGAGAAGGTTGCCAATTTGGCTTTTAGATCTAGGGGTTTCTATGGGCTTGTGGGCAGGCTGTTTTAATCTGATTAACCCTCCCCGCACCTGTCATCCAATCAGGTTTTTGTCATCTACCTATCACATGGGAAAGGGTGGAGGGCTCCTTCCAGGGTGGTGTAAGATCCTTTTAAGGGTGGTTTCCTCCTAGGGCGGGGGGCTCCCTTGTCCCTGCCTGCTTTTCTTCTAACTATGCTTCATTAGTAGCTCGTAAAGAGGGGGGAAGGAAATACATTTTTCGGTTGAAATTGCAAGGTGACAATGGAGATTCTAATTTTTAAAAGAAGATTTTATTTATTAGAGAGAGAGCAAGAGCTGTGCGAGGGGCAGAGGGAAAGGCCAACTCCCCGCTGGGCAGGGAGCCCAAAGTGGGGCCGGAACTCCGGGCTTCCGGATCATGACCCCAACGGAAGGCAGAAGCTCAACCGAGCCTCCCCCGCGCCCCAGAAAATGGATTTCTGAGTGGGAATGTGCGGACAAAGGGCGGGGGGGGGGGGTGAAGTAAAGGTCATGATCTTTACTCCTAGTAGTCTTTTTAAAAATTTTTATTTATGTATTTGACAGAGACAGCCAGCGAGAGAGGGAACACAAGCAGGGGGAGTGGGAGAGGAAGAAGCAGGCTCCCAGCAGAGGAGGGAGCCTACTCCTAGTAGTCTTGTGGCAAGGATCAAGGTTAGACCCTAAGTGACTTGAAAACCTATCAAAGTCTGCCCTTTGAGTTTCCTCTTACTATCTGTGCTGGGGTAAAGAGGTTCCGGGCATTTCGTGAAACATCTGGCATTATCATTCCATTCTGAGTAATTTAATTTCCCACGTTCCTGCAGATTTCTCTGCTCTAGCTCTCCCGCAATTAGTAAGCAATGCCATACCGCGGCCTCATTCCCTTGCTTCCGCGACCCAGGTCCTCCCGCCGCTGAACCCAATTCTGGGCGCTCCGCTCCGCCCCCGGGCCCGCCCCCGACGCGCAGCCCCGCCCCGGCGCGCAGCCCCCACCCACGGACCTGCCCCCGGCGCGGAGCCCCGCCCACGGGCCAGTCTGGTGAGCGGAGCCCAGCCCCGGGGCCCGCCGGTTGCCCACCATCGCCACCGCAAGGCCGCCCGGCCTGGGCCTCCGCGTCGCCATGGCTGGGGGCCGTGGGGCCCCCGGGCGCGGCCGGGACGAGCCGCCGGAAAGCTACCCGCAGCGGCAGGAGCATGAGCTGCAGGCTCTGGAGGCCATCTACGGCGCCGACTTCCAGGACCTGCGACCGGACGCGTGCAAATCGGTAGGAACGTGGCTGGTCCGGGCGGTGCTGGGGTGTTGCGGCCCAGTCTTTTCTATGCGCGACTTCCCCTGGCCCGACCCGGCCTTGCAGACGCCGAGCTCCCGGCCCCTTTTACGGTCCTTAAGTCCTTTAGTCCCTCCCGATTCCACCCACGCTTACGTTTTGTCCTTGCACCCGCTCGGCGGGGGCTCCAGAACCCCCACCTGGGCCGAATTCTCTCCGCAGCCTTTTCTCCAGGTCGGCTCCTCTGCCTTCCCTAACAGTTCTCATTTCCACTGGCACCGGTAACCTCCCTGCCTTCTTCCAGCCTTGCCCTTAGTCCCCGCCGGCTGAAAGCCCTTGAGTTTGATGCCACAGTGCATCATAGAGATCCATTCCAACTTTGTTCCGGCAACGCTTCGGGGGCGCTTGCACACACCTTACTGATCCCCCGCCTTCCCCCGCATCACTGTTCCTGCAAGTCTCACCCTCCGTGGTGTTCAAAACCATAAACCATGTAAACCCCGCTGTACTCCCCAGGCGTCCTGTTTTCCGGTTTGGAGGAACTTCCTTGAAGGCACTTAACAGAGAGTACAGAAGACACTCATGTTACCCCTAATGGAGGAGTGCGCCGAGTTTAGACCTTTTAAATGACATTTGGTTTAAAATACTATTTTCCCTATTGTCTGGGAGTAAAGGCTCATTCTAAGCAGCTGACACTGACGGTTTCTCCCCCATCTTTGAAAAATTATCTCTGAATAGTATCATTTAAAAGGTAGTCTCTTCCTTCACCTGCCTGGCATTCCTGCATTTCACATCTGCCTGTATCCAGGATTTCCTCAACAGATAGGATTTTCTGCAGCTGTTGGAGCAGAACGTTTTGCCTCTCACTCAAAGTGCTTCTTCCTTCATGAAATATTTATTGTCAGGAACACGGTCCGGGCAAAACACATCAAAGCTCTTGCCCTCAGGGAGCTTACTTCTCTAGTGCTTAATTTCAACGTTTTTTTTTTTTTTTAAAGATTTTATTTATTTATTTGACAGAGAGACAGCCAGCGAGAGAGGGAACACAAGCAGGGGGAGTGGGAGAGGAAGAAGCAGGCTCCCAGCAGAGGAGCCTTATGTGGGGCTCGATCCCGGAACACCAGGATCACGTCCTGAGCCGGAGGCAGACGCTCAACGACTGCGCCACCCAGGCGCCCCTGTTTGTTTGTTTTTAACCTTGTTAATAAAATTGTAAATATCCCCCTTATACATCCTTACACTAAAATAATGTAACATTCTGGTGATCTGGTAACTTGTCTTTCTAAACATTGAGAACCAGGAGGTAGGCCCATTAAGCAGCCAAAATGGGAGTCACAAAGTGTACCCATGGACTCAAGGCAAAGTCTGTAAGACCCCCTTCAGAGCCACTTTTTAAAAAAATATATATATTTTATTTTATTTATGAGAGAGAGAGTACAAGCAGGGGGAGCTGGAGAAGCAGGCTCCCAGCTGAGCAGAGAGCCCAACTTGAGGCTGGATCCCAGAACCCCATCATGACCTGAGTGGAAGACAGATGTTTAACCCGCTGAGCCTCCAGGCGCCCAGAGCCACTTTTATTTACTTTATACATGGTTAGTTATCTAGTTCTAAGGCTACAAAAGAAAGGAGAAAGGAGCTGCTGTAGGTAGGGATATCAGTAATCTCAGAATTTGCAGTTGGTGACCTTTCTAACACAGAAGATTGACAAAAGCAAACAAAAACTGTAACAAGCAGGCAGAAGAATTCAAATAGCTGTCTGTGGTTCCCCGCACAGGGTGAATAGCCTACACACTTCCATAGGCCTCACAGGCAAATAACTGCTGGCCATTAACAATGAAATCAGAGTGCGTCATTCAGCAAGTACTTATTATCACCTGTGTGCCCGTCTTCAGGGAAAGAGGAGGCAGGTCCACAATCCTGTATCCAAAACCCTAGAGACCTGTCGGGTTTCAACATTCAGAAGTGATTGTGTCCACGTTCATGTGTACACATTCCATGCCTTACCTAACACCCCACTTGGTATGGGGGTAGTGGGGGAAGCATCCAAAATTAAACACAATGAAACAAATATTCACATGACTGGGATAAATAAAGGCTATTAATAGCCTCTTGTCAGGTCAGGCCAAATTTGCTGCCAATAAATTCAGGTTAGAATTTATTGACCTGAGTAAACTTCAGGTTTCTTTGACTTCTTTTGGGGAATGTGTTAGAATGTAGGTTTCAGAGGTTTCAGAGGTTTCAGTTTACTAGCATATGTGAAATCATTTATAAATAAGCGTTTTGGGAATGAATGCTAATAATTATTCTACATACTAAAAAAGTTTGGACACCACTAGGTTAAAATACAATTTACTCTTGAGTTATATATATATATATATATATTATTAATTATCTTGGCTTATTTTCCATGTTGGCAAAGGGGCTGTTAATTTATAATCTGGTATCTGTTCCAAAGTTCCCTCCCAAAAGCTTGCGGCTTCTGTCTCTGGGCCCACCAGTAGTGTATGAGAGCCCTTGTTTTCCTACATCTTCACCAGCGTTGTAAACAGCAGGCTCTTTCATCTTTGCCACACATGAATGAAACACCTTTCCCCACTATATTGTCTATTCCCCCCCCCCCCCCCCCCCCCCCCGCTCCTGCAGTAATCTCTATGCCCAACATGGGGCTCAAGGTCAACGACCCTGAGATCAAGAGTAGCGTGCTCCACTGACTGAGTTAGCCAGGCGTCCCATGTATTGTCTGTTTTCTTAGTCATTTGTCAGTTATTTTATGTTAAAAAAGTTAGCATTTTGGGTCATATGTTGCAAATGCTTTTCCCTATTTAACCATGTGCATTTTGATATTTATGTAATTTATGCAGTTAAAAAAACTTTAACATAGTTAAAATGACTTTTTTTGTTTTATAGTGCCCCCTTTTTTTCCTAGAAAAGATTTCCCTACTCCAGTGTTACTAAAAAATGAAGTCTTCGAGGTTTTCTTTTAATTCTTTCATGACTTTGTTTTCAAACTTTCTTTCTTTCTTTTTTTTTTTTTTAAAGATTTTATTTACTTCTTCATCAGAGAGAGAGAGACAGAGAGCGAGCGAGTGCACAAGCTGGGAGAGAGGCAGGCAGAGGGAGAAGCAGGCTTCCCGCTGAGCAAGGAGCCTGATGTGGGACCCCATCCGAGGACCCTTGGATCATGACCTGAGCTGAAGGCAGACTCACTGAACCACCCAGACATCCCTCAGACTTTGATCAAATAAATACAGAAATAGCTTTTTAACAAAAATTCTTAGCTCCATCTGAGTATGCATCTAGGCTGCCTTCTTCCACCCCCAACTAGCCAGTTAGACTAACACAAATGAATGTTTTCAATTTTTCCCACTATTTTTTTTTAAAGATTTTATTTATTTATTTGACAGAGATAGAGACAGCCAGCGAGAGAGGGAACACAAGCAGGGGGAGTGGGAGAGGAAGAAGCAGGCTCATAGCGGAGGAGCCTGATGTGGGGCTCGATCCCAGAACGCCGGGATCACGCCCTGAGCCGAAGGCAGACGCTTGACCGCTGTGCCACCCAGGCGCCCCAATTTTTCCCACTATTAATTTGAAACACCACCTTTACATTATATGAAACCATCCTAGCTTCATAAGGACAGGGTCCATGTGTTTTTGTTCATACCTACATATCCCGTGCGTGGTAAAAAGCTCTCAAGACTTTTCTTTGCATGAAATAATTCCCGAGTCTATTTAGATCTATCATTGACTCTTTAAGCCATTATGAATCTGTTTAAGCGCGACCACCACATTGCTTTAATTCTGATAGATTTATAACAACCCTTATTCAGTATTCAGTGTGGTTATCATTTATTTACTTTATAGAATTTTCCTGACTAGTTTCACTGTAGTTTTTCCATATGAACTTTAGAATCAGCTTGCCTGATTCAAAAACTTATGGCGGCATTCTTCATGGAATAACATTGCATATATTTAATTTGGGGAGAATTCAGATTCTGAATATTTTCATGTTCATTTATTTTTTTATTGAAGTATAATTGACACACAATGTTACATTAGTTTCAAGTGTACAGCAGTGTTTCTATACTTCTGTGCATTATGCCATGCTCACTACAAGTGTAGCTACTGTTACCATATAACCTACTAGAATACCATTGACTATATTCCCTCTGCTGTACTTTTTTTTTTTTTTTAAGTAGGCTCCACGCCCAGCATGGAGCCCAACCTGGGGCTTGAACTCACAGCCCTGAGATCAAGACCTGAGCTGAGATCAAGAGTTGTACACTTAACAGACTAACCCAGCCCCCCCAATGTACTTTTGATACTCTTATTCCTTTATTCCTTCCATACCTGGAAGCCTGTATCTCCTACTTCCTCTCTCTCGGTCTGTCCATCTCCCCCCTTCCCTTCACTCAGTTTGTTCTCTGTATTTAGGAGTCTGTTTCCGCTTTTTGTTTGCTTATTGTGTTCTTTGTTTTTTAGATTCCATGTACAAGTCAAGTCATGGTTTTTGTCTTTCTCTGTCAGACTTATTTCACTGAGCATAATACCCTCTCGGTCAACCATGTTGTCACAAATAGATAAAATCTTTCTTTTTTAAAATTTTATTTATTTATTTGACACAGAGAGAGGGAGAGAGAGAGAGAGAGAGAGAGCGTGAGCCCAAGCAGGGGGAGTGGCAGGCAGAGAGAGAAGCAGGCTCCCCGCTGAGCAGGGAGCCCGATGTGGGGCTCAATCCCAGGCATCATGATCTGAGCCAAAGGCAGACGCTTAACTGACTGAGCCACCCAGGTGCCCTTAAGACTTTATTTTTTTGAGTGATCTCTGTACCCAACGTGGGGTTTGAACTCACAACCCCAAGATCAAGAGCTCCATGCTCCACTGACTGAGCCAGCCCGGTGCCCCTGTGCAAAAGCTTTTTATTTTGATATCCCAGTAGTTTATTTTTGCTTTTGTTTCCCTTGCCTGAGGAGACACAGCTAGAAATATGCTGCTAAGGGGCGCCTGGGTGGCACAGTGGTTAAGCCTCTGCCTTCAGCTCAGGGCGTGATCCCGGCGTTATGGGATCGAGCCCCACATCAGGCTCCTCCGCTGGGAGCTTGCTTCTTCCTCTCCCACTCCCCCTGCTTGTGTTCCGTCTCTCGCTGGCTGTCTCTATCTCTGTCGAATGAATAAATAAAATCTTAAAAAAAAAAAAAAAAGAAAAATGCTGCTAAGGCCTATGTCAAAGCAATTACTGTCTATGTTTTCTTCTAAGCGGTTGATGGTTTCACATCTCACATTTAAGTCTTTAATCCGTTTTCACATATGTTTAAAATGGAGCTGTAGTTTACTAAATTCTAACATTGTTCAAAAATTCTCTCTAACCAGACAGATAGGCAAATACTTAAGAGAGAAGGTGAATGAACTTGGTGATTTTTACAGTCAGTTATAGAAAATACTCATTTTTAGGGGCACCTGGGTGGCTCAGTCGTTAAGCGTCTGGCTTTGGCTCAGAGCGTGATTCCAGCGGTCTGGGGTCGAGCCCCACATCAGGCTCCTCTGCTGGGAGCCTCCTTCTTCCTCTCCCACTCCCCCTGCTTGTGTTCCTTCTCTCGCTGGCTGTCTCTCTCTCTGTCAAATAAATAAATAAAATCGTAAAAAAAAAAAAAAAAAAGATTCTCTCCCTCCCTCCCTCTCCCTTTGCTCTTCCCTCTGCTCATGCTCTTTCTCTCTCAAACGAATAAATAGATAAAATCTTAAAAAAAATACTCATTTTTAGAAAAGGAGATATGGGGGAAATCAGCGATTAAGGCATTTAACATAAAATCAGAGAAAGACAAATACTGTATAATCCCTCTTACATGTAGAATCTAAAAATATTTAAAAATTTTAAAATAAGCCAAGCTCATAGATGCAGAGAACAGATTGGTGTTTGCTTGGAGGGCGGAGGGGAGAATGGGTGAACTGTTTTTTGTTGTGTGGTTTGTTTTTTTTTTTAGGTTTAAACATTTGTTACTTAATTTCCTTTTTCTGTGCTTTTACTGTCATTTTTATTTTTGACTTCTTTGCAGACTTAAAACCAGAAACTTGCCCAGATTATCTTGCACATGTTACTTTATTTCTAGATTTGTTCTATTTTCACACAGAATAGTTTCTCTCCACTTTACAGAATATGAGATCTAAAGTGTGTGAGAAGGAGGCCACATTGAGCCAAGTCTGGCCATCGAAATTTAAGGAGGATGTGATTAGCAGAATCCTAGGTAACAGTTCTACTAGGCCAATCACCTGAAAGTGATTTGAATCATGTAACTTTTTATATATGTATAATTGTAGTAAAAAACACATACCACAGAATTTACCATCTTAACCATTTCTCAGAGTACAGTTCGGTAGTGTTAAGCATATTTATGTTGTGTAGAAAATTGTGTTAGTAGTTTTAATTTCCCAGATGTCGTCCTCATCTGCTGCTTATCTTGTAATCCAGTGATTTTTTTTTTTAAGATTTTATTTATTTATTTGACAGAGAGACAGCCAGAGAGGGAGGGAACACAGCAGTGGGAGTGGGAGAGGAAGAAGCAGGCTCATAGCGGAGGAGCCTGATGTGGGGCTCGATCCCATAACACTGGGATCACGCCCTGAGCCAAAGGCAGACACTTAACGACTGAGCCACCCAGGCGCCCCTCCAGTGAATTTTTTAAAAAGATTTATTTATTTGAGAGAGAGAATGAGCACACAGAGGCAGAGGAAGAGGGAAAAGCAGACTCCCCATCGAACAGGGAGCCTGACTCAATCCCAGAATCCCAGAATCCTGACCTGAGCTGAAGGCAGACGCTTAACCCACTGAGCCACCCAGGCACCGCCAATCCATGAAATTTAATCATGGGCTGCCATTAACCCTCATGCTTCAGCCTTGGAAGCAAAAGGTTTGCTGCTATGTGACATCACTAACAAAATTCTCAATTTTTAGTAGTTCTATTTTTTACTCCAGTTCTCTTAAGAGAAACAGGCACATTCTTAATCCAGTTTATTTTGTTGGGCCTGGTTAGGAAGTGTCCAGAGAAAAGCAGGTTCAGACTGAACAGCAGGCTTGTCTGACATCCCTGGCCTGGGTCTCCTCTGGGAGGCATGCACTGGGCTGGGAAGTCATCCTCAAGGTCAGTGTTCTAATCCTTTGGGGTATTTTAATATCCTTGGGTTTTGTTTCTTTTTTTTTTTTTTAAGATTTTATTTATTTATTCGACAGAGATAGAGACAGCCAGCGAGAGAGGGAACACAAGCAGGGGGAGTGGGAGAGGAAGAAGCAGGCTCATAGCGGAGGAGCCTGATGTGGGGCTCGATCCTGTAACGCCGGGATCACGCCCTGAGCCGAAGGCAGACGCTTAACGACTGCGCCACCCAGGCACCCCTGGGTTTTGTTTCTTAAAGATTCAGCTAATGTTCGTTTCAGTGAGTCCAAATGAGCATTAGCTCTCTTTTTATTTTTTTTATTTTAATTTTTTAAAATTTTACTTTTTTATTTGAGATGGAGTGAGCGAGAGAGCAGGCACAGGGGAGCAGAGGCAGAGGGAGAAGCAGGCTCCTGCTGAGCAGGGAGCCTGATGCGGGGCTTGATCCCAGGACCCTGGGATTATGACCTGAGCCGAAGGCAGAGGCTCAACCATCAGAGCCACCCAGGTGCCCCTCTCTTACTTTTTAGAATTGAGTTTACATCACTTTTTCCCCTTTTTATGTCTGAGGAGTGGTTTGGCTGTTTTATTACAGTCCAGGGGAGTATCCAGCTTCCTGTTCCCAAGATGGAGCCACGTGCAAGGCACGTCTTACTGTCGTAGTCTGTGACCTTCTCACCATTACTCCTCCTTATGCTGCTTTCAGGTCACTTGCATTTCAGTCTTCAACACAAATTGGTTTTTTAATGTATATTTTGTAGTTTGTATATTTTGTGTCTGATACATTCTGCATTGTGTTTTCCTCTCCTTTAGTGCTCCCAAAATTTTTTTGGTTATCCCTTACTCTGTAAATACTTGAATTCCAGGAATTCAGTATTTCCTTATACAGATTAAGTCAAAGAATTTTATCAGCACCATTCTAAAATGCATGAAGGAGGCCCTACCCACCCCACTCCCCAGCACATCCTGGTTGTTATCATTTTTTAATCAAGTCCTCTTCAGCTCCAGGACCCCTTGAATTCCCTAATGTGAGCTCATGTGCGGAATCCTGCATAAAAGCCTCTTCTTATGTTGAAACACCCCTCAGTTTGCTCAAGGAAAGCCTGGCAAATATTCTGCTCTTACCTCTAAAGTCATTGTTTCCTGACTTTTTTTTTTTCCCCTTTTTTTCTCTCAATGTGCCTGTATTGGTTAGTATTATGTTTGGCTACATATTATAGAAAACTTAACAAAGTTTGTTTTCCTGCATGCAGAAGTCAGGGGTCTAGGGCTTTTTCTAAATTGTTTCACCTTTCTTAATGTGCCCCTCATGGTCCAAAATGGCTGTCTGAACTCCAGCCATCATTTCTGGGTTCCAGTCAGCAGGAAGGAGAAATGGATGAAGTTGTATGTGTTGGTTCTTTTATCCTTTTTAAAAAAGATTTTATTTATTTATGTATGTATTTATTTATTTATTTATTTGAGAGAAAGCATTTGAGCAAGCAGGGGGACGGAGAGGGACAAGCAGACTCCGTGCTGAACACAGAGCCTGATGTGGGGATTGATCCTACAACCCCGAGACTGTGACCTGAGCCGAAATCAAGAGTCAGGTGCTCAGCCGACTGAGCCACCCAGGTGTCCCTAGTTCTTTCATCTTATTAGCCAGAAATTAACCCAATGGCCACAGTTGGCTGCAAAGGCATTTTATGCAGCTGAAAACTTAGAGATTCTCTTGCTAAGAAATAAGAGGAGAGTGGATATTGGGGGAACAGTTAATAGTCTGCTGAGAAATACCCTGAAGTTTGTACCTTATGGAGAAGAGTATCATCGTGGTCCAGTGAAATTGTCAGCCAAAGATAGAGGCCTTGAAAGTTGCAGACACCCAGTTCCTCAGTGTGCTGTTCTTTGAGTTCCTCTTGGTGCTCAGATCCAGACAAGCTGTGAGGTTTTTATCCAATAGTCTGTCATTCCTCAGTGGCCTTGGGTCTGTTCCCTCCCCCAAGCCACCACTACTGGGTTCATGCACCTCTTAAGCTGAAACCTTTACGCATCCAGGAATCTCTTCCCTTTGCTTCAAAACTCTTTCCTCTTTCCTAGAAGTTTGTGTTGGCTTTATCTGGGCTCAGCACTATTACCACTCCGGCCCTGCTCGTATTGCTATGTTGTGGAAATAACTGGAACACTAGACGTGCATGGTGACACATGGCTGCTCCAGCCCAGGAGTGTTGGCAGGGTGCTTACTACTTCTGTAGGCCCCAGTGTTCTACATCCACATGTCCCCCCTAGTGGTCCTGGGACTGGCCCAGAGGCCTCCTCCCTTGAGGCTTGCCGGCAATCCTTGCCTGGATTCATTGTGCTTTAGTAGGCATTCTCTATAGTAAAGAATAACTTCAAAATGTGTGATTCCCCCAATAGGCCTCTTTTCTATGAAGCTTGCTTCCTGTTTCCAGGACTCTGGGCGCACAGTGAAGGGCTCTCTGTACCCTCGAAGGGCTACTTACATTCAGATACGCTCTTCACTTCCTACCTAAAGACAAAAGGGAATGTTAAACCAGATTCGCTGTCTTGCCTCTGCAGGGATAACTCACTTCATGTGGTGTATGTTGTCTGTATGTTACAAGTTCATTTCCATCCTGGGCCCAGGAAAGACCTATCCTTTGGTTTATATTTGTAGTTTCTATTTTACAGCTTGTTGATAATTTTATTTGTTTATTATTTTAATTTTAAAAAATTTTTATTTTGTTAAAAGATTTTCAGAGAGAGAGAGTGCGAGCACAAGCAGGGGGAGGGGCAGGCAGAGGGAGAAGCAGACTCCCTGCTGAGCAGGGAGCCCAAGGTGGGACTCCATCCCAGGCCCCCTGAGATCATGACCTGAGCCGAAGGCAGACACCCAGGCACCCTGGCTTGTTGATAATTTTAGTTCTTATATTTACATAATTCTTGCTCCTTAGCTATAGAGGGCTACCCTAATTTTGTTGCTTAAAAAACAAAAGGTCTGCTGTTACTCCTGGGTGGTGTGCTTGCATTGAAATATCTTGACTTAATCTCTTTCACATTGTGCTTTTGGGTCTTTAGTATTTTACTTGAAGCAAACCATCTGTATGGCGTTTACCCTTATTTTCTTACCTTCTTATTTCTTTTGCCTCTTTTAAGCTCTCAGTCATTATGAATTTAGAGCAGTATTCTCATTGGTTGTTTTTCTTCTTTTAAGATTTATTTATTTGAGAGAGAGATTGGGAGCTTGTGCAGGGGGAGGGGCAGAGGGAGAGGTAGAGAAATTCTCAAGCAGACTCTGTGCTGAGCGGGGAACCCGCCTCGGGGCTCAGTCCCAGGACCCTGAGATCATGACCTGAGCTAAAATCAAGTGTCGGTCGCTCAACCAGCTGAGCCACCCAGGCACCCCTTCCTTGGTTGTTCTGAAATAAATTTTTCACTGGTCAACACCAAGTGAGAAAATGAAAGGCAGAATAATGTGTAAGTGAAGCTGTCTTAGTATAAGATAAATTGACCCTTCTTAAGATAAGATTGAGCTGTACTCTATTTTTGTACTTCCTCCTACTTCTGATACTAAAGTACTATTTTCTAAAGTTATACAATATATACAATAAAGAGGGAGCAAAAATGCATTTTCTTTTTCTTTCTTTCTTTAAATAAGATTTTATTTATTTTAGAGAGAGCACAAGTGGGCGGAGGGGGAGAGGGAGAAACAGACTCCTTGCTAACATGGGGCTCAATCCTAGGATCCTGGGGTCATGACCTGAGCGCAAGGCAGATGCTTAACTGCCTGAGCCACCCAGGCGTCCTTTTTTTTGTTTAGGTATGCTCCACACCCAGTGTGGGGCTTGAACTCCTGACCCTGAGATCAAGAGTCACATGCTTTACTTACTGAGACAGACAGACACCCCCCAAAAAGTATTTTGATAAAATTTTAAGTTGGTGATCATATCTCTCCAAAATTTGTGGGCTCTGAGATGAAAAAGCCTGTAAAGGTTTGAGCTGGTAGAGAAAGCACTGGTAAGATGTTGAGTCTACCTAGCCTTTCTCTCAGTG
This sequence comes from Ursus arctos, assembly GCF_023065955.2. Classification (NCBI taxonomy): domain Eukaryota; kingdom Metazoa; phylum Chordata; class Mammalia; order Carnivora; family Ursidae; genus Ursus; species Ursus arctos. The sequence goes on from NW_026623050.1 coordinate 6,246,365, forward strand.
TTTACATCTGTAAAATGGACATGTATAACCTCCCTACAGAGCTGGATTCTTTTTTTTTTTTTTTTAAAGATTTTATTTATTTATTCGACAGAGATAGAGACAGCCAGCGAGAGAGGGAACACAAGCAGGGGGAGTGGGAGAGGAAGAAGCAGGCCCACAGCAGAGGAGCCTGACGTGGGGCTCGATCCCATAACGCCGGGATCACGCCCTGAGCCGAAGGCAGACGCCCAACCGCTGTGCCACCCAGGCGCCCCCTGGATTCTTGTTAGAAAATGAGTAACAGGGATGCCCGAGTGGCTCTCAGTTAAGTGGCTGCCCTTGGCTCAGGTCATGATCCCAGGGTCCTGGGATCGAGTCCTGCATTGGGCTCCTTGCTCAGCGGGGAGCCTGGTTCTCCCCCTGCCTGCTCTGCCTGCGGCTCCCCCTGCTCATGCACGCTCTCTCTGACAAGTAATAAATAACATCTTTAAAAAAAAAAGAAAATGAGTAACTGTAACATGGCAAAGATGGGTTGGTAGGATTTACTTCAAAATAATCAGGTGGTATTTGGGAGTAGAGGTAACATACAGATACTCAGTGTTGGCCATAAGTGGGTAATTGTTGAATCTGTATTTATATCATTATCAGCTTTTGTTTGAAAATTTCTATAATAAAAAATTCTTCCACAAGAGAGCTTGTTTGAGGAGACTGGTCAAGGCAATAGTCTTTGCTTTTCTTCCTAGCAGCTGCCTGTTTCAACTGCTCTTAGCTAAATGCTTCCTGTGCAGAATTCTGTCTCAGATAAAAAGCAGAGAGCAGCTAGCCTGCCCTGGTAGGAGGGGACAGGAGGCCTGGAGCCCCGTTAGTTCATTCTCACGCTCAAATCTTTGAGGTTCCTCGGAGGAAACCCACCAGCCTCTACCTGCTACTTCTTCTCATGTCCTCTGTCCTTCTAGAGAAGGGCCCCTCCTCCTGTCCATCCTGTGCCCATCGCCGTCTGCCCTCTGACAGATCCTAATTTTGTCTCTTTCCTGCTCTTCCATAAAATTCCCATCCACATCCTCACATGCTCTAGAGGTTTCTCCCTCGATTTCACATCCTCCTCCATCTGTGGCCCCATTCTCTGTCCCCTTAACGCCTAAACCTCCTTGAAGGACTCGGGGCGCCTGGGTGGCACAGCGGTTAAGCGTCTGCCTTCGGCTCGGGGCGTGATCCCGGCGTTCTGGGATCGAGCCCCACATCAGGCTCCTCTGCTATGAGCCTGCTTCTTCCTCTCCCACTCCCCCTGCTTGTGTTCCCTCTCTCGCTGGCTGTCTCTATCTCTGTCAAATAAATAAATAAATAAATCTTTAAAAAAAAAAAAACCTCCTTGAAGGACTCATCCAGACGTGGCCAGTCCTCCTCCTTACGCAGCGTTCACTCCTTTATCACACCAGGGCCTGCGTTCAGTGCCCATGGAGCCCGCTCTTGGCACGGTTACCTGCGGTCCCATGTTACCCCAGCAGTGGATGCTCCCTGTCCTCATCCTACTCAGCCTGGGAGCATCTGTGACAAGACACTTTCCTTCTGTTTCCCTCCCTCGAAACCCAGTCTCTCTGTCTGCTTTATCTCAAGTACACCTTTCTCCTGCTTCACTGGGTGTCCCCCATCCCTCCTGTGTTCCAGACACACTGGCCTGCCTGGGGCTTTTTGGAATACGTCAACCTCTTGTTCACTTTGAACCTCTTTACGTGATCTTCCCTGCTCCGGAATGCTGGGTCCCTGGCTTGTCTCACCTTTAGTGCCATGTACTCAGGTCTTCCTGATGACCACGTCCGAGTATGTTCCCTCACACCCACTGCGGGCCATTCTCTAATAAGTAGAGTGGAGGGAGACAAGATGCTACTTTTGTCCTCTGAGGGTCTCTGGCTAGGTCTGAGAATTAAATCGACATGAGACAGACAGGAGAATAGCATGCAGATGTTTACGTGCACATTTGAAACCCCGTAGGGAAATGAAGACCCGAAGGAGTGGCCAGACCTAAATGTTTTCACAGGGTACGTTGAACAAAGAGAGGCAATTGTGGAAAAGTAACGAACATACGGGGAGACTGAAGAAAGGTCAGAGTTATTTTGCCAAGTTCTGTTTGTACAGAATTCTCTCGGCCTCGGTGTTCTGTCTCTGATAATAAGAATCTTTCTTTCTTTCCAGTGTAGGAGGGCATCTTTCACATGGGTGTTTTATCTCCTGTTTTCCAGAAGGAAAGAGGAGGTCAGAGGGGCCCTTCTTGCACCTTCTGTTTTCAAGTACCTTTTGCTCAAAATAATCCTTTTACCAAAGTGGCCTATCTTGGGGCGGCTGATTCCATCACGTCACGTCTTCTCTTCAGTAGCACTTTCTGAACTTGAACTTGCATGTGTATTGTTTGTTTTCGCCCCATCGGACTGGAAGTTCCACGACAGCCGGAACCATGTCTGTTGACTCCTTTCTGTGTGCTCACAGTGCCTGACAGAGCCCAGGCCCGTCCCTGTGGGTGAGGAGGTGAGATGGCTGAATGAGCCCATACAAGACTTCATGGGTCACGGGATGTTTAACCACGTTCACAGAACTGTGCTTTCCTGGCGCCTGACCTGCAGCTTTGACCGAGCATGAAGATAAGGCCATATGAAAACCAAGCTTTCAGGGCGCCTGGGTGGCGCAGTCGTTAAGCGTCTGCCTTCGGCTCAGGGCGTGATCCCGGCGTTATGGGATCGAGCCCCACATCAGGCTCCTCCGCTATGAGCCTGCTTCTTCCTCTCCCACTCCCCCTGCTTGTGTTCCCTCTCTCGCTGTCTCTCTCTCTCTGTCAAATAAATAAATAAAATCTTTAAAAAAAAAAAAAAAGGAAACCAAGCTTTCATATATTATACACATCGCTGATGATAATTTTGTCTATCATATAATTCAGGGTACCTGATAGAATTTAGTGTCGCTACGTACTTTGTTGCCTCCCCCTCCCCCCGATTTTTTGTGCTTTTTCCTTTTCTGGGAAATGTGAAATAATGTCACATTTCCCTTTTTACCCTGGCCACCTGGATGTTCCAAGACAAAGCCAAGGCTCCGTCACAGCAGCTCAGCATTGGCGCTAACAAGGGAGTGGCTGGTGAAAAAGACACAGGCTTGGGAGCCAAAGTGGGATCTGAAATCCAGCCTTGTCGCCATGTATCTGTGGGCAAGAAACGGAACCTTTCTGAGCTCAAGCCGCTTTATCTGTAAAACACGCCGGTGCCCACCTGCAGAGTTGGTGAAGTGCCTGGACCATGAGAATAAATATTTCTTCCCTCAGCCTCTCTTCTCTCATGATGTACAGATGATATTAATTGCCTCAAATCTTTTTTGGAAAAAGCGTATTTAATAAAGAATAAATGGGGTATTTAGTTTTTTTGGCGAAAAGCAGTTGGGTGAGAGCATATCCACGTTTAGACGAGCCATCAGATTTCCATGTTAAGGCTTTCACTTGTCATTATCTCAGTATTCATATTTCCACTGAAGTTTCCCCTGCTCGAAAGGCCCCTGACCCACCTGTCTGAAAATCTCCCTCGCTGCTGCATTCCATTACTCTGCCTGATTTTCTTTCTAGCACGCTCATCACTATGGAGAATACGCACTTGTCTTCTCAGTTGGCTGGTTGGACCCATGTCTGTCCAAAATGACCCCTGTACTCCTAGCCTCTAGAACGGTACCTGTGCATAATCACGTGACTGGTACTCCGTAGGATGTGAACGAATAGAAGCTCCATGGAACGTTTTGCTTCACCTCTGAGATAACTTTGAAAAGGAAGATGCAGTCTCTGTGTCATAGGTTTTTTTTTTTTTAAAGATTTTATTTATTTATTCGACAGAGATAGAGACAGCCAGCGAGAGAGGGAACACAAGCAGGGGGAGTGGGAGAGGGAGAAGCAAGCTCCCAGCGGAGGAGCCTGATGTGGGGCTCGATCCCATAACGCCGGATTCACGCCCTGAGCCGAAGGCAGACGCTTAACCGCTGCGCCACCCAGGCGCCCCCATAGGTTTTGTTTTGAAACCACGCTTTAGGAAAAGATGACCGAATACCCGTATGAAAGTACAATTGCACGTAATATTTAGAAAGTAGAATGTTCGAGCTAAGATGCTCATTGTCTTAATTGCTAATAATTGGCTCTCCACGCAAAAAAAAAAAAAAAAAAAAAAAAATGCTTTTTCTCTTTTAGGTCAACGAGCCCCCTGAAATCAATTTAGTTCTGTACCCTCAGGGCCTGACTGGTGAAGAAGTGTACGTGCAAGTGGATTTGAGGGTTAGATGCCCACCAACGTACCCAGACGTGTGAGTACATTTATAAGTACCGTCCCTGTGATACCACGTCTCTGTTTTCACAACATAGAAACAGACACATTATTGACATTTTCTCCTTCCTGCCTGTATTCCCCTTAAAATTTCACGTCCTGTCACGTATATCTCATCAAAACTACGCCAGCAGTAGACATTGTTGTGAAACCTGTCTCATGTTAGTCTGCTTATAGTTGTAGAATACTCACTCCAGATACGAGTATTTGCTCCATGAGTAATTGTTTTTTTTCTCTAATGTGTTCACTTAAATTTTTTTTTTAAGATTTTATTTATTTGAGAGAGCGTGAACGGGGTGAGGGGTGTTGATATGTGTTTAATTCTTCATAAATTGGGAAGAGGAACAGTCTTAGAAGAAAAGGATAAGGTCATGAGGACTAGTAGAGCCCTTGTATACTTAGTTTTGTTTTGTTTTTAGAGGGTAGTGAGGGGCAGAGGGAGAATGAAAGGGAACCCTCAAGCAGACTCCCCACCCAGCACAGAGCCGGTTGTGGCGTCCGTCCCACGACCCTGAGATCGTGACCTGAGCCGAAATCAAGAGTTGGACACATAACCAACTGAGCCACCCAGGCGCCCTTGTATACTTAGGTTTGAAGTATGGTTGGCATTAGGACTTAGAATAGCTTTTTGGCCCTAATGGGAGTTTTACTTCCTAGAGGAAAAAGGAGATTAGAGTCACACTGTTGTTTCTAGAGGCCCTGCTGATGGGTCTCCACCGTGCAGGGCTGGCCCGTGATGCAGGGTGTGTAGGATCCCTGGCTATACAGGTGCTCTGCAGTGTGTGAGACAACCACAAGACCCCGCATACATTCTTTTTTAAAAAGATTTTATTTATTTGAGAGGGAGTGCGAGGAGGAGCACAAGTGGGGGGAGGGGTAGGAGGAGAGAGAGAAGCAGGCTCCCCACTGAGCAGGGAGCCCGATGCGGGGCTTGATCCCTGGACCCTGGGATCATAACCTGAGCCGAAGGCAGACCCTTAACTGACTGAGCCACCCAGGCGCCTCACCCCACATATTTTCAAACTCCCCCTGCACGTGTATTGCCTCTGAATGAGAACCGCTGACAGAGCAAAAGCTTTGGCAGTCAGTAGTCAAGTATTGTCTTTTGGAAGTACGCGTGTATTCCGTGTAATCTTTCCTGAGACATTGCATGTGGAAAAGCAGATGGGCGAGGATGACGTTTTGTGGTTTGAGCTTACTGTGCAGGGGACCCGTGAGGGAAGGTGACAAAAGGAAGCCGTGCCTTACAGCCTGGGTGGGGAAATTGATGGAATCTGTTACCCTAGCAGCTGATGGAGAAGAGGAGAGTACAGATAGGTCGAGACGAGTTTCTTGAGTTTAGTAACCCTCTTCTACCTCTAACACTGTGCCTAGACTAGATGCAGTAGGTGGTTAGTATTTAATTAATGAATTGGTTAAAGCGTAACTAAATTTATGAAAGAAAAATAAGGCTGCGCCTCTCTGGGTTTTATTTTTCCTGACACCAAATAGCTGGGTGTCCAGCAGTCCAGTTCAGTGTTGTCACGAACTAGCATAGTTCCTGCGGACTTCACGGATTAAGGGCTCAGTTCCACAGAATTTCAAAGGCCCTTTGCGTGTACCAGTGTTTCTGATTAGCTGGCCAAGAATTTTTGGGCTCCTTAAACTCCCTTGTCAGGCTTGATGCTGTGTTAAAACAGCTTATAGAACTCAGGAAGACGCTTGACTCACAGTTACCAGCTTACTATAAGGGATGCGACGCAGGACCAGTCCAGTGGAAGAGGGGCGTAGGGAAGGAATGTGGTGACAGGCGTGGGGTTTCTCTCCCCTCTTGCCATTGACAGGTATCCCCTGGGGGCACAGCCACCCCTGGTTGGGAACCACTGTGCTGGAGGACCATTCTGGTAAATCTTGATGTGTCCAATTGGTAAAAAATAATATGGGATGATCTAAAAAAAAAACACCAAAACATGGAAATGATTATAAAAATCTGACGAAGTGGACATTATACTATCAGCTATATAAAATTATAAATTTTGTGCCAAGGGCATAAAGGGAAAGCTGGAAAAATTTTTTTTAAAATTTAATAGTATCATAGACAGATATTTTGTCATTCTGTTAATATTGCTACATAGTGACTGCTGAATTAAGAAATTATGTAAGGCTGGGTTAATTGGGGGAACATTCTTTTTTTTTTTTTTTTTAATTTTTAATTTTTTATTTATTTATTTTTTTTTAATAATGATTTTTTATTATATTATGTTAGTCACCATACAGTACATCCCCGGTTTTCGATGTAAGGCTCGATGATTCATTACTTGTGTATAACAGCCAGTGCACCATGCAATACGTGCCCTCCTTACTACCCATCACCGGTCTATCCCATTCCCCCACCCCCTCCCCTCTGGAGCCCTCAGTTTGTTTCTCATAGTCCATAGTCTCTCATGTTTCATTCAATTGGGGGAACATTCTTATCCTTTGAGATGACATGGTACAGGAAAACTTTCTTTTTCTGCAAAATAGTCCTTAATGCCAGTGTGGGAGAGTCCTGGGTTAGATAGATCGTACATAGACTCAGGACTGTTGGGCATTTCTGTTCTTTTCCTCATGTATATAAACTCCTTTCTCTCAGATTTCCATCTGTCCGAGTAGATCAGGATTGTGGCAATCTGTCACACTGAAACATGGCGAGAATACAGAGACAGTGAATCATAAGGGCTTTGCCAAGATAAAAATACCATCATTTACTCAGAAATGCTTGGTAGGAAGTAGAGTCAAGTTCTCTTCGGTAAATTAAATAAAGCGTGTTTGATCTCCGTGAATTGTTCCTGGATATCTATTGATTGGGAACCAAGGGGAGCCTGAGGAGCGGCTGTGTAAACTTTGAATAGAGAGTGTTGAGTGTGGAGCTGGGCGGGGAGAAGAGGGGCGTGCTCGGCATCCGTGTGATAGCAGTGTGTGCGGAACACGCCCGCGTGGAGTCAGCTGTGAGTGGGGGAGCGAGCATTTCCACTGCGTTGACAATCAGGAGTGATGTGACAGGGCAGGTGGTGGGAATGCTGGGTGGATCACCGAGGCTTCATTCTTTTTTTTTCTGTAAGATTTTAAGTAATCTCTACACCCAGTGTGGGGCTCGAACCCACAACCCCAATGTCAAGAGTCACATGCTCTACCGACCGAGCCAGCCAGGCGTCCCATCCGAGGCTTCCTCTTGCCTGGTTGTGCTTGTCTTGCTTCATGCTGGAGCCCGCGAGTGAGCCCAGAGCACTTGGACTCTTGTGGGTGAACTGTGAGAGCTGGGTTAATTGATATTGGGGGGCAAGCCAGGATCAGGCCCATTCAGTCTGGTCACCTCAGGGACCAGCTTCTCCTCCAGGGGCCGCAGGTGACCCCATGTCAAGCATCGTGTCGACAGAATTGCTGGGATATAGTGGAAATCCTTGGAAATGGAGGAAGATGTTGCTAGAGGTATAGAGGCCCGTGTGAAATCCCTGTGCTCCGTGCTTGGACCTAGCAAATATTAATGCAAAGAGGCCATACTTTTTGGAGTAACTCTTTTTTTTTTTTTTTTTTTTTTTAAGATTTTATTTATTTATTTGACGGAGATAGAGACAGCCAGCGAGAGAGGGAACACAAGCAGGGGGAGTGGGAGAGGAAGAAGCAGGCTCATAGCGGAGGAGCCTGATGTGGGGCTCGATCCCATAACGCCGGGATCACGCCCTGAGCCGAAGGCAGACGCTTAACCGCTGTGCCACCCAGGCGCCCCTGGAGTAACTCCTTTTTGTCTCTTTCTTTTCCAGAGTCCCCGAAATAGAGTTAAAGAATGCCAAAGGTCTGTCAAATGAAAGTGTTAACTTGTTAAAATCCCACCTAGAGAAAGTGGCCAAAAAACATCGCGGAGAGGTAAGATACGTTCAACTGGAATTGTAAGAGGACAGTAGAAATCTCATCCTACTCTCCAGTGTTCGCCTTCCTGCCTTCTCTTGGGCTTAGAGGCTTTTCCCTTTCATCTCAAACCAATGTTGACTAGAATGTTTTGTTTCTTATTGCCGTATGCAAAGGGGAACATTGTTACTTGTATTTCTTTAATGTATGGTTTTTGTGAATGACAAATTGTAGAGTATATTTGGAGGGTAGGTACACTGATGATCCAGAATTTTTCTGAAAAGAGTCCATGTGAACCTGGCCATACTGTTAGCACACTTTGGACTGGGCGTCAAACCTGATCTTGACTTGAACATTTATGTTGGAAAATGTTTGCAGACAAGTGATTTCGGACCGAACCTTGCCACCTTTCCCTGTTTCATATCAGAAGAACTAATTGTTTCCCTTCTCAGTGATCAGTGACATACTGTACCCCATCACCATCCCCTTTGTACTCGAGCATTTCCAGTTAGTTCAGTATTCTTTTGTAATCCTCTGCACATCAGGGTGGACGTGAGTTCCCCCTTGGGTGGCAGAACTCTCTGGAAGGCTAGAGTAGGTGACTTCTTGGGGCAGTGGGTTACTGTGGGTTTCTTAGGCCAGACCAATTCTCTTCAAGTAAAAACCATCTTTTCCTCACTTAGACAGCTCATGCTTAAGGACCCCATCCTGTAAAAACTGAGAAGAGTTAAGTAAGGACTTACCCCAGGTCTCTGTGTCCCTTTTGGGCCTCTGTTAAAGTGACTGGACAGTTTTATCCGTGGCATTCTGTAACAAAGGAGTCAAAATCTATTCCCAGGATTTTCAGTGATTGCTGAGCTGCAGAGCGATTGTAGACGAGCCCGAACAAAAACCTAGGCCCTGGGGGTTATTGCAGAGGTCTTTCTAATGTAGTCTAACGTCTCCCTGAAAAATAATATGGAGTTATACTGAAAATTCAACTAGAGAATCCTCTGGTCTCCTGGATTCGTGATGTGTGATTTTTTTTTTTTTTCTGAAAATACTTCTGCTTTATTTATTTTCACAATACAGTGTTAACTATAATCATTGAGCTCTACATTAGATCCCCAGAACTTACTCTTATAACCAGAAGTTAATCCTCTTTGACCAATGTCCCCTGTTTTCTCCAGCCCCCCAGCTCCTGGTAACCACCACTCCAGTCTCTGTTTTTATGAGTTTGGCTCTTGTAGATTCCACATACAAGTGAGATCATACAGTATTTGTCTTTCTCAGTCTGACTTACTCCATGTAGCATAACGCTCTCAGGGTCCATCCACGTTGCTGGAAACAGCAGGGTGTCCGTTCTCATGGCCAAGTCATGTTCCAGTGCATTCCCCTGCCACATTTCTTCATTCGTCCATTGATAGACACTGAGGTGGTTTTCATAACTTGGCTATTGTGAGTAATGCTGTAATAACATGGGAGTGTAGGTATCCCTTCAAAATCCTGCTTTTTTTTTTTTTTGAAGATTTTTATTCATTTATTCAACAGAGAGAGAGACAGCCAGCGAGAGAGGGAACACAAGCAGGGGGAGTGGGAGAGGAAGAAGCAGGCTCCCAGCAGAGCAGGGAGCCCAATGCGGGGCTCTAGCCTAGGACCCTGGGATCACGCCCTGAGCTGAAGGTAGATGCTTAACAACTGAGCCTCCCAGGCGCCCCTCTAGAAGTTTCTCTGTAGGTATTTTTTAGATGAGGTTAACATTTAAATCAATAGACTTTGGGATAAGCAGATTATCCTCCATAATGTGGGTGGGCCTCATCCAATCGTTGAGGGCTTTAACTGAAAAAGACTGGCTTTTCTGGAAGCAGGGGGAATTACCAGAGGACGGCTGCTAGACCAGACCTGCTGGTCTACCCCACAGATTCTGGACTCTCCAGCTTCTGTAACTGCATGAGTCAATTCCTTAAAATCAGTCTCTCGCAGTATGCACGTGTGCGCACACACACACACACACACACACCCTATCCTATTGGTTCTATTTTTCTGGAGAACCCTGGCTAATACAGATACGTATGGTGAGGTGATGGTGGAGTGGCTTTTATAAATGAGGAAGTCAGGAGAGGCTTCTGATGAGGTCACATTTGAACAGAGTGCTGAGAGGAGATAACACAGGGAGAGAGGGACAAGAACCAGTTTGGAAAGTACTTCTTATTTTCATCTAGTTTTATATATGTATCTGATGTGTTTGTACAGAAAATGCTAGTCTTCAAATGAATTGGCAAAAGAAAAACCCTCCACTGCTTGGCTCGCATCTCCTTTCTGGTATAGAAGTGGTTTCTCTTTGACATGATAGAAACGGCTTCCTTTCCCCAGCTTTTCTTAAAAGAGCTTCTCTTTGAAGAACTTGCCTTGTAGACTCTAGTGTTTGTCAACTGTAAAGTGGAGTATAGCCGGTGAATGCCACAGCTTCTGCTATCATCAAAAAATACGTTAACTTCCCCCAATAATAGCTGTGGTGTCTTCGCATTTACTCCTTGAGAGAAAGGTGGAATGAGCATGTGAACTAACTTTATATTCTTGTGTATAGTGACCTTTATTACTGATTGTCACCCTCGTAAGTCCCTTTAGAAATAAGAATTTTTTTTTAAAAGATTTTATTTATTTATTTGAGAGAGAGACAGTGAGAGAGGGAACACAAGCAAGGGGAGTGTGAGAGGGAGAAGCAGGCTTCCCGCCAAGCAGGGAGCCCGATGCGGGGCTTGATCCCAGGACCCTGGGATCACGACCTGAGCCGGAGGCAGATGCTTAATGGCTGAGCCACCCAGGGGCCCCTAGAAATAAGAATTTTTAAACTGCTTTACTGTAATTGAGGAAAAAGAAATTTCAGAATGGTGGTCATCATCTGTAGAAGGAGTTTGGCACTCTTGACTTCTCTGGGGTTGGGGCAGTCAGTCAGCGTAGGGTCCCAGAAACCCTTGTGATATGAGTTTACAAGCCCAGATATGATTTATGACTCCTGCAGGTATGAAAAAGTGGCTCCTATGTTCACATAAACAATGTCTGAGAGGGGGGCATTTTTCCTTCTGGTAGTATCCACGAATGCTTCCCTAAGTGAAAATGGAATGATTTCTTAGTATTGATCAGCCTCCACTGGCCTGTTACTAGCGGGGAGCTAGTGAGGCCTGTATTTGCCTCTGTACCCCAAAGAATGTCCTCAAGACACTGTGCGGACAGTTGAAAGTTCTCATGCTGGCAATGATTCTTTTGCTATCATTTTGTAGACAGGCCTTCTAGTTGGGAAAGTACTTTATTTTTATGCAGTGTTAAATATTTTATCAGATTTATTTGTACAGAAAATATTTGTCCAGAAAAATATTTTTTTTTTTTAAAGATTTTATTTATTTATTCGACAGAAAGAGACAGCCAGCGAGAGAGGGAACACAAGCAGGGGGAGTGGGAGAGGAAGAAGCAGGCTCCCAGCGGAAGAGCCTGATGTGGGACTCGATCCCAGATCACCGGGATCACGCCCTGAGCCGAAGGCAGACGATTAACCGCTGTGCCACCCAGGCGCCCCTCAGAAAAATATTTTATCAGATTTCCTATACAGACAATGCCAGGAATGTTGAATAGGCCTGTAAAAGAAAAGGGAAGCTTTTTATTTATCTAGAGAGTGAGTTGTCTTGATAGCAGCACAATGAGGTGAGTCCTGTAAAAGCTTTTTCCTGCTGTGATGGCATCAGATACCTAATTCAGAACGTGTCTTACCAAAGTGAGTATCACCAGTGGAAGTGGGTATCTGATTGCCTGCATGCTTTCCCGTAGTCTCCTGTGGGCCCTGTCTTCCCATCCTTGACCATTTGTGGTTGTCTTTCCTCTGTATGTGTAGGTGATGATATTTGAACTGGCCGACCACGTGCAGTCATTTCTCAGCGAGCATAACAAGCCCCCTCCCAAGTCTTTCCACGAAGAAATGCTGGAAAGGCGGGCTCTGGAGGAGCAGCGGAGGCTGTTGGAGGCCAAGCAGAAGGTGGAGCAGGAGGTGAGACCCTTGTCACTACCGGCGGCTGGGCCCAGAAGACCGCGAGCTTCGACCGGTTCTTACCCTATCTGTGCCTACGTGCCAATCTTCAAGTTCTGCTCGGCATTTGCTTTAGGCAGTGGAGATCCATGGGAGAGGAGGCCCAAAGAGTAACTGAGAAATACGATGAGTGGTTTCCTCCCCACAAATACCAGCCCTGCTCCTAGAACCTTCAGTCTAATCCAGGTCTTTAAAGAAAAGAAGAAAAAAACGTTCGTTTAACCAAACTTCTTGTGGTCTTTTGAGCTTGTAAAGCTGTGCAGGAATTCACTGAGCTTCCAGGCTGTTTTCTTCCCTCTGGGGGCAGGTATCTACTGTCCAAATGAGTAGCCAAAGCCAGGGATTGAACTTTTTTTATATGCCCCAACTGTTTGTATTTTTTCTTCAGTGTGTTTGCACAAGAATGTACACTCCTGTGTTATATATTTTAAATCCTTTAATCAAAGATAATGTACGTATCCAAGGTTCCTTTTGTTCCCCCCTTTTCCTTCTTGATTTTTAACTTAGTTTATTCTTTTAATCAACTTACCTAGAACTTTTTTAGGGGTGGGTTGTAAAAATGAGCATCTGACGTGTTTTGTTTTTTCCCAGACATTTCCTAACACAGTAAATAATCATTTTTTTCTTAGTTGATTTATAATACTTCTTTTAAGGTGTATTTTAACCGTACACACATATATATGTAGTTAATATGTTCATATATTTATCTGAAGCTCTATTTGTGAATTACCCATTTTGTTCAATTCATCTTTTCTTCTTGAGTCCCTACACACTCTGAATCATTATATCTTTTATGCTGTTTTAACATCTGAAAAGCCAAGTCCCCTGCCCGTCACCTTCCATTAGGTTTTTCTTTCTCCCTCTGCCGTTCTCACCATTTATTCTTACAGATGAACTGCAGGACCGCTCTCTCAGAATCAGATCAAACTCTCTGTGCTAGACTCACACATTCATTTAGGAAGAATTGACCGCTTGGCAATATTCAGACTCCCTGTGCAGGAACGTTTGTCTGCTTACTCTTATCTCTTGGTGAGGCTTTCTGGTTTTCTTCCCGTAGATGTTACTGTTTCTTACAGTTACTTCCAAGGTGTTGTTATTCTGCTTTTCTTAGCTTCTTGCTCTTGGTTCTTTTTTTTTTTTTTTTTTCTTCTCTTTCATTTTGTTCATCCTGTGCTCATGTTAATACCTGTCTCTTTGTGGCCACCATTCATGTGTGACTTCTCATCTCCTGGTTAATTATGTAGTCTAGTTATCCTTTAGAATTTAAAGTTTCTCATTTTCATCATTTTCAGGAAGGCCTGTCTTTATTAGATAGTGAATATTTAGCTAGCAGTCCGTTTTGGTATTCTATTTACCTGTAAATTCTGGGTATTTTTTTCATTTCGTATTACTGCTAATACAGTTTTTGGTGAGTCTCTTAATGGTTTTGATACCTACAACCTGGAATTTTAGGAGACTCGTAAAAAACAAACAACAAAACCCCACTATTTTTGAGTCCCACTTGAGCAATAGATATGTGAGTCAAATGGATGCAAATCAGAATAGTACTTTCATACTGAGAAAACGAGAGCATATAGCCGAAGGTCTGTGGCACGTGGGGATGGTGCCAGAGCAGTGCCACCCCAGGTCCAAGCACTGGGGACGGCTCAGCCCACCTCCACCAAGGTGGCCCCACACTGTGGCGGAGAGCAGACACCAGAGCTTGTCCGCCACAGACAGGCAGACGTCGAGGAGGAGGGGTAGGTCAAGGTGGGGGTGCTGCTGTAGTGAAAGTCTCTCCACACGGAAGCATGAAGAGTGGGGCGTCAGCGCCCCTCCCCACGCAGTCTGGAGACCTTACTAAACAGGAGCAACTAACGAGTGCGTTAGACCCGATGAAACCGACATCACTACAGCTTGTTGTAAGGTTCTGTGTCATCAGGCCTCTTAGGAAGGGAGGGCTTGAATCGTGGAAATGCAAAAGATGTTTTGGGGGGCACCTGGGTGGCTCAGTGGGTTGGGTGTCTTGTCGCTTGATTGCGGCTCAGGTCGTGATCTCAGGGTCGTGAGATGAAATCCTGCTTCGGGATCCGCGTTCGCCACAGAGTGTGCTTGTCCCTCTCTCCTCTGTTCCTCTGCCCCCCCTTTCTGTCTCTCTCTGAAATAAATGGGTCAGTAAAACCCTAAACAAAAAAATGGAAAAGGTTTTTCGTGATTGTCGAATTTATATGTTGTCTGGGTTTCCGAGATCGGCATTTGATGTAGTATTGATTTATTTCAGCAACGTGAAATCCTTCATGAGATTCAGAGAAGAAAAGAAGAGATAAAAGAAGAGAGAAAAAGAAAAGAAATGGCCAAGCAGGTACTCTTTGAATCGCACCACACCCCAATAGTCTACATTTTGCGAAACATAAAATGTTTTTCTTTCCGTCAGTGATGTTTTCCTCTCCTGTGGTACTATCCGTAGTAAAGCTGGAAATGAAGCAGTAAACATGTGCCCCAAACATCATTCATTGTGTATTTCAGATTCCCCAAAGAGGAAGCAAAATGTAGAGTTGTATGTGTAGAGGACACAGGCTGATGGAATGATAATAATATGTCAAATGAGTCAAGGGAGAGCAGAGTTGGAAGCTTTGATAATTAACCCAGCCTGGAATTCTTAGTATGTACTTGGAAAAGACAGCTGTTTGTTCAACTGAAGAGTGAATGGAAATTATACAGATGTGCTGGAGATTTCATTCAGTGATGGAAAAGAAGGATCCAACAGGGCAGGTTTAAAAAGCAGTGGTGGGAAAGGATAAAGTCCTTTTTTCTGTATTTTTCCAGAGTCCAGCTCGGTTGAAACACCAGTTACACGTGTTTGGAGAAATCCAGAGAAAATCTGACTCGTTCTCTTTTGTAGAATTATGGCATGTAACTCAAGGGCAGCTCTGAGGGGGGGTGGGAGGAGGCCCTGATGTATGAGTAAGCAGCACCTGGCTTAAAGCTTCGGTGTTTTCACTGCCCGTTCTGCGACCTTGACAGGTAACACTAAATGTGTCTTAAAATGATGCTGCCTCCCTTCCCTCTCATGTAGTTACTCCCACAGATTAATGTCCTGCCCTCTGTGAAAGTACAGAGCCATGCACAAATGTAAGGGGATGTGACTGTTTCCACCAGCTCTGTCTTACTCGGATCTCACCTGCCTGCCAGCCATCTGCTCCCTCTTTCAATGCCTCCTCCCTCTGTTCACCCCCTCTTGCTCTTCTCCCCGACTGTTTACCGATCTTGTAAGATTCTAAGCATTTTCACTTATAAAATTCACATTCTCGGGGCGCCTGGGTGGCGCAGTCGTTAGGCGTCTGCCTTCGGCTCAGGGCGTGATCCCAGCGTTCTGGGTTCGAGCCCCACATCAGGCTCCTCCGCTAGGAGCCTGCTTCTTCCTCTCCCACTCCCCCTGCTTGTGTTCCCTCTCTTGCTGGCTGTCTCTCTCTGTCAAATTAATAAATAAAATCTTTAAAAAATAAAATAAAAAAATAATAAAATTCACATTCTCTTCATACCGTAACCTGTTCTTCAGTTCTTGAAGGAGTACATATCTGAACGTTAAATTTTTAAAAGTTTAAGTTTATCATCAGCTTAAATAATATTTGCACTCTACTGAATTAATGATTAGGAACCATGATTGTCTCCGATTTATGACTTGTACCTAAAGTAGGTTTTACTTTTCTTTCTTCTAGGAGCGTTTGGAAATTGCTAGTTTGTCAAACCAAGATCAAAACTCTAGGAAAGACCTAGGAGGACACAGACCAGCTGCCGTTCTACACGGAGGCTCTCCCGACTTTGTGGGAAATGGTAAACATCGGACCAACTCCTCTGGAAGGTCCAGGTAAGTCCGTGGGATTTCTGATTGTTTGGAAGGGCGAAGGTTGCAGAAGAGATAAAACAGCTTGTGACATGTGATGGAATTTTCAGGGAATAGATTTAGTGACTTTTCCAAAGCTTATAAATCTTAATGTATTAGCAATATAAAAAAATTTTCATTTGTTCTCATTCCAAGTATCTTTTTTTTTTAATTTTAAGTTTTTATTTTAATTCCAGTTCGTTAACATACGGTGTTATATTAGTTTCAGGTGTACAATATAGTGATTCAACACTTCCAGACAACACCTGGTGCTCATCACAGGAGCACTCCTTAATTCCTATCAACTATTCACCCATCCCCCCACCCACCTCCCCTCTGGTAACCACCAGTTTGTTCTCTGTAGCTAAGATTCCTTTTCTTGATTAGTCTCTTACTTTTTTCCCTTTGCTTATTTGTTCTGTTTCTTAAATTCCACATATGAGTGAAATCCTGTGGTTTACGTTTTACTCTGACTTATTTCACTAAACATTATATTCTCTAGCTCCATCCATGTTGTGGGAAAGGACAGGATTTCATTCTTTTTTATGAGTAATTTTCCACTGTGTATATATATTACGTTTTCTTTATCCATTCATCAGTCGATGGACACTTGGGCTGCTTCCATACCTTGGCTGTTGTAAATAATGCTGCTATAAACATAGGGGTGCATGTGTCCCTTTAAATTAGTGTCTTGTATTCTTTGGGCAAATACCCAGTAGTGTGATTGCTGGATCATAGGGTAGTTCTGTTTTTAACTTTTTTTTTTTTTTAAGATTTTATTTATTTGACAGAGATAGAGACAGCCAGCGAGAGAGGGAACACAAGCAGGGGGAGTGGGAGAGGAAGAAGCAGGCTCATAGCGGAAGAGCCTGATGTGGGGCTCGATCCCATAACGCCGGGATCACGCCCTGAGCCGAAGGCAGATGCTTAACCGCTTTGCCACCCAGGCGCCCCTGTTTTACCTTTTTAAGGAAGCTCCATTCTGTTTTCCACAGGGGCTGCACCAGGTTGCACTCCCACCAACAGTGCACCTGGGTTCCTTTTTCTCCACATCCTTGGCAACACTTGTTTCCTGTGTTGCTGATTTTAACCATTCTCACAGGTGTGAGGTGATACCTCTTGTGGTTTTGATTTGCATTTCCTTGATGATATGTGATTTTGAGTGTCTTTTCATGTGTCTCTTGGCCATCTGTGTGTCTTTGGAGAAATGTCTGTTCATGTCTTGTCCCCAGTTTTTAATTGGATTAATCTTTTTTTGGGTATTGAGTTGTAGAAGTTCTTTATATATTTTGGATACTAACCCTTTATTGGATATGTCATTTTTAAGTCTCTTCTCCCATTAAGTTGCCTTTTATTTTGTTTTGCTGATTGTTTCCTTTGCTATGCAGAAGCTTTTTATTTTTGAGGTAGTCCCAGTAGTTAATGTAATTAATTTATCTATTTATCTTTTAGATTTTATTTATTTATTTGTCAGAGAGAGTACAAGCAGGGGGAGCAGCAGGGCAGAGGAAGAAGCAGGCTCCCTGCTGAGCAAGGAGCCCAATTTGGGATTTGATCCCAGGACCCTGGAATCATGACCTGAGGCAAAGGCAGACACTTAACTGACTGAGCCACCCAGATGCCCCTAAGTATCTTCAATTAAACTAGTTTTATAGCTCATTCCTCTTCACAATGGCCCATAACACTTCACAGTCTTGCCTCCAATGTAGTTCTATCTTACTTTTAATGATCTAACTTTTCACTGATTTTTAAAATTTTCTTCTATCGGAATCATCATCCAGTGAAATTTTGCGCTGTATGTGTTTTCAGTCTGTAACTCTCTAGGTCCCATCACAGATATTTCAAAATGGGCACAGGTGCAGAAGATCCTTTACATGAGAACAGAAACCCCAGTTGGCTGCCAGGGTGCCCCTCTCTGTTAACTGCTGAGGACACCGGGCTTCCCCATTGTCACAGGTGTATTCGGGGCCGTTCCCTGTCACCAGAGATCACATGAAAGAGACTACCTCTCCCTCCACATCCTTTCCTACTAAAGAATAAAGCTTCTCTATTTGTCGTAACCCCCTGTGGACAGGAGGGAATTTTAGTGCAGAATCCATTTACCATTGGGTGGGTGATTAAAGTAGTGTACTTATTATAAGTTTCTTTATGTGTTTATCTCTTGTGAGAATCGAAGCAGCATTTAAAACTAACACTTTTCGGGGCGCCTGGGTGGCACAGCGGTTAAGCGTCTGCCTTTGGCTCAGGGCGTGATCCCGGCGTTATGGGGTCTCCTCCGCTATGAGCCTGCTTCTTCCTCTCCCACTCCCCCTGCTTGTGTTCCCTCTCTCGCTGGCTGTCTCTATCTCTGTCAAATAAATAAATAAAATCTTTAAAAAAATAAAAAATAAAAAAAATAAAACTAACACTTTTCTTCAGTAAAAAGAAACATTTTAGGTACCAACAAAAGACTTAACTTTCAGGTTATAGTTTTTTTGTAAGAAAGAACCCTTTCAGTTCTTTCCCTAATTATCTACTTCATTATTTTTTTGCTAATTATCTACTTGAAAAAAATCGCCTTAGAAGTGATTTTGGTGTTGTTTAACCCCCTGCTGTTAAGGTGGACTAACTGTTTTCTTGGGTACTGTTTCTGGTGTCCGTTCCATTTTAAGGTTACAACTCCTTACACCAGTTTAGAGTATTTTTGCAACTGGGCTTCCGGTAGGCAGCATAGTTTGAAGCTGTCAGAGTAATTCACTAGGAAGTATTTGACAAATTCCTGTTGTGTGAGAAACAGAAATCAATGCTATGAAAAAGTCTGCGATATAAAAAGTAATTTTATTTTAGTTTAAACATTTCCATTTTTGTGGCTGTTAGTGGGTCTGAGATTCGACTTGCTTTTGAAATTAAAGATCATTAGCAAGTTTATTCAAGAGAGGATTGGAAAATCTCTCCCCCTGACATCGGTAAAACAACTTTTCATATAATGCTTGTGAAATAACATGTGTATGTCTTAGATAGGACAATATTCCATGAGCATCCAAGAAGGAACATGAAAAGAGATAGTTTTCATCTATTATTTGCCAAAATTGTTGCACATACCTGCATAGCACTCTGGCGCTATGTTGGCTACTGAGTAGGGAAGGACGAATCTTTCTTTAAAGTTTAGTTTAGTTGCTTTTTTGGTTAAGAAATAGAAAGCCCTTGATAAACCAAGTGGTTCGTGATAAACTCTTGATTGTTCTTCTTTGCTATTCATTGGTCTCTTGCGGTTGGAAAGGCAAAGGAAGTAAGCAGAGTGTTCCATTTTATTCTGTCAATTAGTGGATACATTTCGTAGAGCTGGTAGAGATGACCTCGTCGTCAATATTGTCGGCAGGGCAGTATTTGAATTGGCTATGACTAAAAGCAATAACATCTAGAACCATGTTCGTCCGTTCATTCAAATAGGTGATGAGCCCCTACTAAACGCCAGACACTGTTCTGAATCCTGGGCATTCTGTAAACAAGATCGAGAAGGACTCAGGCTTCATGGAGCTTATATTCTGGTTGGAGGAGACTGTCCACAAGCAAACGGGAAATTGTCAGGTAGTGATTAGTGCTCTATAGAGATTTAGAATAGGCCACATTGAGGAAAAGCTGGATGGCTCCTTTAGAGCGGGAGTTTGGAGGAAAGAGTACACGATTGCATCTCGAGTGACTAAAGGAGAGTGGTTCTAGGTTGGGGGGCGGGTGCCAGAGCTGGATGATGAGAAGGAGCCCGCCAGAGCTGGAGGGCGGCTGGCACGGAAGACTGGAGGCTGGCCTGGGCTTGTCATGCACAAAGCTCGTCAAACAGCAGAACAGTGTGGCTAGAAGGAGTGGGGGGGGCAGGCTGGGGTCGGTCCCAGAGGGCTTTGTTGCCAGGTCAGGAGTTCAAGGGTAATGAGAAGCTTTGGGGGGTTTTACATAGGAGTAAGATCTCATCGGATTCACGGTGCAGGAAGTTCTTGCTGGCTACAAGCGGAGAGTGGACAGCACGGAAACAGCAGTGGAGGAGTGGTTTTCACGTCTCGCTCCGTCCCGCTCTGTCCTCGTCCTCACCCTCAATGCATTGCAGTCACATTCGTCTCTCATCCTTGGAGCACGCCAGGCTCCTTCCCATCGCTGCCTGGAATGCTGTCCTGCTGGCAGTCAGCGTGGCCGGCTCCCTTTTACCCGTCAGTTCTCCCCTCAGATGTGACCTCAGACACCCCCTTCCCTGCTTAGGCACTTGTTCTGCGGTGCTGGTTTACTTTGCTCCATAGCACTTACCACTAGCTGAACATCTTCTGTCGTTAGCTGTTTCAGTGTCTTTCTCCTTTCATGAGAGCCTGAGTTCACAAGAGCAAGGGCCTCATCTGTATTTTCCTCTGGGCCTGGAACAGGGCCTGGCAGGCACATAGCAGGTGCTCGCTAAATAGCTGATGAAGGGAGGGAAGAAGGAGAGACCATTGGAAGGAGGGTGGATACTGTCCTTACGGCACTTTTAGAGTCTGCAGCCTCTTTAGCCAGAACAACTCTGCTTTTTTTTTCCTGCGGGTTATATAAAAACCTGGTAACAAAAGGTTTCTGTGGTTTAAAACAAAGGAGAGAAGAGAAAACCACTCACTATTCTAGTAGAAAGAACTTAAAGCCTTGATAGTCAAGGGCCTCGCCTCTTTTTTTTTATTTCTAGTAAGATTTTAGTTTTAAGCAATCTCTACACGCAGCATGCGGCTCGAGCTCATAATCCCAAGACAGAGAGTCGCACACTCCCCCGATTGAGCCAACCTGGCACCCCAAGGACCTGGCTTCTTGGCCCAGCTTTTCACTGATGAGTCATTTCTTTTGTGGAAGAACTTCACTTTCTGTGTCCTTCAAGTTGTCTTTTTTTCCCCTTGAAGGATTGACTTAAAAAAAAAAAAAAATCAAATAGCATAAAACTAAGCATTTCCAAGTCTACAGGTCAGTGTCAGATTGCCTTTTGTGAAGGACGGACACAGTCCTCCCCAATCCCTGCCTTCTTCCCGGGGATATTATACCTCATAAACGGGTACTCTGGACTTTTTAAGAGAAGCCAGGAAAAAAGAAAGAGTCTCTCTAAGTAGTTCATGGAAGAGAATTATTTCCCACAGATTTGCGACTGGCTTCTTTGCAGGTTACTAAGGTGTAGCCCAGAGTCTAGGCTACGTCACGTGTCTCCACCGTAAAACAACACTGGCTCATCTCCTAGCTTGTTTTCCTGATCCTAAAACCAGGTACGGTAACTGCTGGCTGGTCATCCTCACAGAAAACAGATTATGAAGTGTATAAGACATGGGATTCCTTCTACTTCCCCCAAAAGTTAGGGAACCACTGAAGTATATAAAGGATGTGGGTAGGAGAGGAGGGGATCCTTGCTACATCTTTCCAGACTTGTGATGCTCCCTTGATCAGTGTTCCTCTACTTGGCTCCATGAAGGCCTTAAACTAGTTCACCTCAACTTAAACAATGTCGGGGATTCTTACTAACTTCTGTCCTCAGAGCTGCCGTGAGTTTCAAACTAAGGTATGAAGAGCTAGAGTTTTCTGAATTAGGCAGGAACCTGAGACCGTCCTATCCCCTGTAAGTCTCAGGTGAGATTCTCCCTTTTCTAGCCCATCCGAGTCATTACACCGTTGGTCTTGTTGGCAGAGCAGCCTTTTGGATGGGAGCCCAATTCTCAAGTCTGCCTTTGACAGATTGCCACTTCTCTTCTTGCTACTTGGTTTTTAAAAACAATCACCTGGGTGGCGCGGTGGGTTAAGTGTCTGACTATTGGTTTTGCCTCAGGTCATGATCTCAGGGTCCTAGGATCGAGCCCCACGTTGGGCTCTGCACTCAGCAAGGAGTCTGCTGGAGACTATCTCCCTCTCCCTCTGCTCCTCTGCTGCTTGCATTCTCTCTCTCTAAAATAAATAAATAAAATTTAAAAAGTAATAATATTCGGCAGTTCCGTTTAAAACACCCTTTTTCTTTGCGTACTGCCACAGCTACTTGGAAGAACCGATAGCATGGGTGATGTTCCTAATGATACCACAACCGCCTGTGAACATTCCGTAATCAAGAATAGACCCTTGACAATGAGACCAGAGTTACTGCTGCTAAATTCCATTTGTTTGCACTGGGATGGCTATTTCTTTTTTTCTTTTCTTTTTTAAGAGAGTTGGGTAGGGACAGAGAGAGGAGAGCAAGAGACCCTTTTTTTTTTTTTTAAAGATTTATTTATTTGTCAGAGTGCACAAGCAGGGGGAGTGGCAGGCAGAGGGAGAAGCAGGCTCCTCGATGAGTAAGGAGCCCGATGTGGGGGCTCGATCCCAGGACCCTGGGATCGTGACCTGAGCTGAAGGCAGACGCTTAACCGACTGAGCCACCCAGGCGCCCCTGGGATGGCTATTTCTGATGGAGGTCGGAAGCTGTTTTACTCATGAATGAATTAGATTCCTAAAGCTTGTTCTAAACTCAATTCTGGATGAGTCCAAAATAGATATGATGAGCACCCAATATATATACATTTCTTGGGTGAAAACAGGAAACGTCGATGACATTGGATTCTGTCTCTTTAACCTTCTCCTCAAACTCTGTGAGACTTACTTTTTATCCTTCAGAGTGATTACTGCTATGAAACATTCTATCCTGTTTGTACCACATTGGTTGTTTTCTTGACACTTTGACTTTTAAAATTCTCTCAATTTTTATTTCAGTCCCAATGATACATCTTTTCATACCAAAACTCTTAACATTCTCATTGTGTTTGTAATTAACAGTCATGATACGATGATCAATACTCTTAAAACACCATTAAACCAAGCATTGACACGCTATAAACAACGTAAAGATGACATAGGCTAAAATGCCTATTAGCACCATCTTTTGGAGTGGATATAGAGATGCTTCTGGATAGTCTATGTTACTAAGCCTCCATGTCATTTTAAACCTTTGCTTTTATGTTTCTCTCCATAAATTTTAGTACGCCCTTGGTTTCACAAAGAACTTTAGAAGTTTCAACAGAACTACAGTATATCATAGTCATTCCCTGGTGTTTCAAATATAGAGACACATGTGTGATACGAGAAACTTACATCATAGTAGGTCTTGTGAGCAGTGTGGGAGGGGTTTGAGGTAGAGGAAGACACGTAGGGCTGGAGGTGGAGAGCTTAGTTAATAATGGTATTGCATGTGTCCAGGAGAAAGTTGGTGGTGACCTGAAGGGGACAGGGAATTGGAGAGGAGAGGGTGGTACGCGGGGATCAGCTACAGGTAGGAGGTCTAGTTGCTCAGGGAGGCTCCCATGTTTCTGACTGGAGACAGAATGGATGACTGTGCCACCAACCAGACCAAAAGAACCAAGGGGAAAACCAGACTGAGAGTGGGTAGGAGGGTGATGGTGGTTTTATTGACATTGCAGTAGCACGAGGAGTCAAGAGAAGGCTCACAAGTAGAGACAGCAAGCAAGGAAGTTTGAAAACGAAAATAAGAGGGGGTGGGAGCACAGGATTGAGGAAGGGGAGTGGAAGAGAGCTGTAGTCTGAGGGGCTGGAGCCTAGATGGAGGGTCAGACTGAACATACAGGAGACAGGGCCTACCTGATGGACCAGGATGTCAGAGGAGACTGTAGGGAATGGAACTGAGGACAGGATCGCTGTCCATCAGAGTCTGAGCAAGAGAAAGAATGGTGCAGATGCCAAGAAACATGGACGGTAGAGTGATAGAAAGTGTGCGCTTCACTGTCCGCTGCTTCATGGTCTCAGAGAAAGTAGAAGGCAAGATCATGCTTAGAGTGAGGGGGCTGCTTACTAGAGATCTGTCCCCGTGCATCATCGAAACATCTCATACAGGTGTCCAATCCTGACTGTCAGAAGCTCTCTCCTTTGCCTCTTCCCTGCAACCTCTACCAATTTATTCATTTATATTGTATTTATATTCATAATTCCCTGATTATTTTTGCATTATCATCTAGCTTCCCAGCTATTGCTTCTTCCCTAGGAAAAAAGCAGAAAATGGGGAAGAGGGGAGGACAGGGTGGGCTTTGAGTATTGTGGAGAAGTCATAAAGGAGAACGACAGAGCGTATCAACCAAAGACAAGCAAGACAATGAGAGCATGCGATGGTTGGGGGCCCAACTGGAGACTAGGAATTTGTAGTGCTCCAGACCCCCATTTGCAGCTTTCTCCAGAAGTGCAGGTACGTGGGAATGCCGAGATGTGGGACCACTGTGGGAATGAGCTAGGTCACTGCTGTGGAACTTCCGTGCTGATGGAAATACTCCCTATCGGTGCTGTCCAGTAGGGTAGCCACTAGTCACTTGTGGCTCTTGAGTACTAAAATTGGGTACTGCTGTTGAAGAACTGAACTTGTAATTTCTTTTATTTTTAAAAAAGATTTTATTTATTTGCCAGAGAGACAGCAAGAGAGGGAGAGCGAGCGAACAAGAGCGCACAAGCAGGGGGAACAATAGGCAGAGGGAGAAGCAGGCTCCCTCCTGAGCAAGGAGCCCGATGTGGGACTCGACCCCAGGACCCTGGAATCATGCCCTGAGCTGAAGGCAGATGCTTAACCAACTGAGCCACCCAGGCGTCCCTGAACTTTTCATTTCATTTTAATTAAATCTAAATAGCCACACATGGCTAGTGGCTCCCCTGTTGGACAGCACAGCTACAGAGTTAGGGGTTTGTAGAGTTCATGTGGAGAAGACCTCAATGGAGTGGGGTGCTAACAATCCCATTATCACTTCAGCTCAATTCCTAGTAGAGACAGATGCTAGATGGTGAATGGGCTAGTAAATGGGAGAAAATGGAGGGGCAAGAATTTCCTGTGTTAATCTTACGTTGAAAAAAAAAAAAACCAAACATTGTCCAAATTTGTTTTTAAGGCGAGAACGTCAGTATTCTATATGTAGTAGCGAAGATTCTCCTGGCTCTTGCGAAGTCCTGTATTTCTCTATGGGAAGTCCTGATCAGCTCATGGTTTACAAAGGGAAATGCATTGGTGAGTGAACTAGCTAAATTGACTTAAATTATTCTAACAACAAAAGTTAATCATGAAGGAATGGGGTGGAACGGACACTGCATCGTCTGACGCAGGGGAGACTATTAAGTCGTAAGTCATTCTGGTTCCGGTTACCTAGTAACCAGGATGAGAAAGCACTCAGGTTTCCCCTTCTGTACGATGGAAATAAAAACCTAAGCTCTTGGAAATACTGTTAGCTTAAAGATCATTTAAAATGTGTCATTATAATTCGTCAAGCTTTTTGATCGAAATAGGAATCAGTAATTTTGCATCATGCACAGCTATTGCTGATAAAGTAATGACCAAGTCTAGTTTTTTTAAGTTGATATCCATCTGAATAACATTTTCCTGCTTGGCATTCCTGAAAGGAAAAGCACTTTATTTTCTATATGTCTCATTCAGCAACTTTGTCTACTCTCGGCTATTTGGGGTAAAGCTGGTTTAGCAGTTTGTGATTTGAACTGTTTATGTTAAAATCGAGTTTTCATTATCTACCTTGTTTGCCCTAAGTGTACATCTTTTATCAGCCGTACAGATACAGCTGTTACTTGGTGTAGGGAACACTTGCATGTAGTGAATTTGACAAATTAATTTTCAGTCCCATGAATATTCTTACTAAAGCTAACAGCCAAATTATCTAAATTGAATTTACTTTCTTTTGGTGTCTTTTTCCCATCCCCTTTAAGGAGATAAAAATTAGCAGGGGCGTTGCCAGGGAGCAGGCAGCAGATAAGAGGGAGAAGAAACCGAGTATCTTAATAGTCTGTGAACTGGATACTTAACCTTGGCTGACGGGAAGCGGACCATGTGTACACAGAGTGCCGTATTCAGACAAAGCAGCCATTTAAGCAGGCTCACGACCTTGGACCTGAGACTGTCCTTGACTCAGAGGCCTTTCAGACTCCCGAACTGGCAACATAAAACTCACTACTTTCAGTAATGTAGGGAAAGCAGGAAGGCGAATTAATCCAGCGGCTGTTACCTTCGCTCAGTCTCTTCTCCCACTGGCACGCATTAGACCGATTTACCCTAGTAATACCCTCATTAGGGGACACATTTGCAATCGGAACATTTTTTTAATAAAGCCGTCAAGTAAATTACTCATTTTGCTTTCTCACAACACGTCTCATTTTTAAAATGTCCTGATTTTCTATGAAATGTTTTTATAAAAGATGAACTAATTAGCATTTGTTTTTCAACTTAAGCCTGTTAGAAGCAGAGAAAGCTGATGATAAAGCACTTAACAGAGACCAGCTGTCCACATGATTGTTAGCGCATAATAGAGTCTCAGAAATCTTCTGGTAACATATTTCCTTTAGTCTCATCGCAGTGTGTTCTTTTGTCCCTTTTATTACCCCCATCACGAGAAAGTGACAAGAGGTGGGTGGTGATAACAAAATGACAGTACAAAAAGAAACCTCCCCATCAGCAGTTAGGAGATACCCACCGGGTTCCCATTAAGGAGACATATATTGCAAGACATCGTACAGTATAATGCACGCATTTAGACTTTCTGTAAATAACATCACATTCCATCCCGTAAACATAAAAACCATGTGTCTCCCCATGTGTCCTGCTTAGACCCCACATTCCACAGGTTGCTTGCTTTGGTTGACACATTTTCACCCATCAAGGTTTTTTCCCCTTAGGCTAAGAATGTCAGGAATTATTCTTAACTAGCATAAGAGATCATTTTAATTAAAATGTCTTAAATTGCCAGCATTTCTATGAGGTTAGAAACTGCTGCTCAGTTAAAAAGTCTGAGTGAGCTAGTGCAGCCACATTTCTCCAACATGTTTTTGCTGAGACCACTCTGTCTTACAAATACAGGTTATGTTTCATTTTTAAACAGAAAAAAATACCATTATTTCTTTAGAACATTTTTTCATTATGAAGACAATGTAGCATCATGGAAAATTATTACTTATATACTAAGAGAAACAGACAAAATACTGTATCATGGTGGTTCTCCATTGGGGGCAGTTTTGTCCCCTGGGGGACGTTTGTGGATGTCCGGACATATTTCTGATGGTTCAGACTCGGGTAGGGGTGCTCCTGGCACCTAGGGGTAGACCGGGGGTGCTGTTAAACGCTACAGTGCACAAGACAGCCCTTTTCAGCAAAAGATTTTAGCCTAGATTGTCAAAGTGTCAAGGGTGAGAAACCCTGTTATATAGGCGATGATTTGGCAAATTAGAATAAAAGAGAGGGATCTGGAAGAGAAATAAAATGGTAATATTTTGGGTGATACTTTTCTCCATTCCAGTTTTTTGGTCATTTTCTGTCATGTCTTTCATGAAAAATTGGTGTTGCAGGAATTTCGCTCTCCCAGGTACAAGTGGAAACTGTAAGCCCATATGCCTATCGCTAAATAAATATGTCTGCCTTTCTAGCTTCAAATTTAAACGGTCATTTCTGGTTTCTTCACCCAAAACCATTGGCCAGTTTCTATTTGCTGAACATACTCAGATTTTGTAGTAAGAAGATCACTGGTGTAGTCAAATTTCCAAATTATTAAAACTTGTTTTTAATTCTGATCTATGTTGATGGAATAATCTTGATGGAGTGTCCCATCTCCAAATTCCTTCCATCACATTAGTTGGTATTTAGGTCCATGAGGGGAGGTATGGTGATCAGGAGTGAACCGGTTATGAAAGGCACATTGTGAATAATGGCTAGTAGACGAAAACGCTGATCTGAGACTAAAATCTCATGGTTGATTACTGTCCTTTTATAAAAGTTAATGTTTAAGGGTTCAGAATATGTTGTTAAATCTTACAAATTTGGTCACAAATGAGCATGTATTACACGAAGTCATTATTTTTTATAGTTGGCATATGGTATCCACTATTGAATGAATGCATGAAGATACAGCCCCTCTTTCTTTACCCCCGCAGGAAATAGACCAGTGAGATTTCATCATGTTTTCTTTCAATGTGCAGGCAGTGATGAGCAGCTTGGAAAATTAGTTTACAATGCTCTGGAAACGGCCACTGGAAACTTTGTCTTGTTGCATGAGTGGGTCCTTCGGTGGCAGAAAAAAATGGGTCCGTTCCTTACCAGTCAAGAGAAGGAGAAGATTGATAAGTGCAAAAAGCAGGTGGGCATCCGAGGTGGCCCCTGAGCAGAGGCCCCACCTCGAACTTGGCGAGATGACAGAACAAAAGAGCTGTGCATTTGATTGGCTAGCAAAGATGGCCCAGAATGGTATGAGATCTGTTTAACCAGAGGGGATGCTGGGGGACCTGCCCCCTTTCCAGAGTTTTCTCAGCCCCTTGCTACCCCTTTCACAACACTCACAAAACACAGTCAGACTTTGTTGTCTGTACCTCCTTTCTCTGCCTGTCTTTTGGCATTAATAGCTGTCCCCAGCTGGGGCTAAAGAGTACTTCATTCTCCTGCTTTCTGCAATCTTTTGAAATCTTTGCATCAAAACTGAATTTTAGGGGACTGATCATTTTTATGTTAATTTATAATTCTGAGTTTAAGGAGAACATTTAACATTGCATATTGCACAGTTAACATCATGAAGAGGTTCCAAACAGTAGGAAAGCATTGTGTTTAGAAATGTGTATTTATTATAGAAAAACTGGAAGCAAATACACTGAAATCTTAATGGTTGCCTTTGGGTACTGACCATATAGGTAATTTGTGGGGGATTTTTCTTTTGTGTTAATACTTATTAAAAAGGTTGACGTTGATGCTTTATAATCAGGAAAGGGGTTTTTGTTTTTGTTTTTTTTTTTACTTTTTTATTATTTTTAAATAATCTCTGTACCCAACGTGGAGCTTGAACCCACAATCCCAAAATCAAGAGTCGCACGCTGTGCAGAGTGAGCCAGCCAGGCATCCCAATCAGGACAGGTTTTCTTACAAATTAATGTTTGTTTCTTTCTTTCCTTTTTTTTTTTTTCCTTCTCTTAGGCAAAAGAAATTGCTTTTAAAAGCTGTTCACCTGGGCACCTGGGTGGCTCAGTGGGTTAAGTGTCCGACTCTTTTTTTTTTTTTTAAGATTTTATTTATTCATTCGACAGAGATAGAGACAGCCAGCGAGAGAGGGAACACAAGCAGGGGGAGTGGGAGAGGAAGAAGCAGGCTCACAGCGGAGGAGCCTGATGTGGGGCTCGATCCCGGAACGCCGGGATCACGCCCTGAGCCGAAGGCAGACGCTTAACCGCTGTGCCACCCAGGCGCCCCCAAGTGTCTGACTCTTAATCTCACATCTTGATTTCAGGGTCTTGAGTTCAAGCCCCATATTGGGCTCCACGCTGGGCATGGAGCCTACCTAAAAAAATAGAGAAAAGTGATTAATTTGGGGACGCATGGGTGGCTCAGTTGGTTAAGCATCTGCCTTCAGCTGAGGTCATGAGTCCATAAAATCTTAAAAAAAAAAAAAAAAAAGCTGTTCATCAATTTTATAGTATTTGTACGCTAGATTTTGAGATCACGGAAGTGGAGAATTAATTAAATTGCTTTCATCTTTATGAACCATTAGGTTGGCCTTGTAATTTAGGAGAGGATATCGTTCAGAACGTATTCCTTCTCCTTTGAAAGTACATTTTCCATTAAATATTTTATTTCTTTCTATTAAATATTTTACTATTGAAATGAAATACCAGCTAATGCTGATCGATGCAATATTATCTTAGTGGTGTTTTTCCTTATCAGATTCAGGGGGCAGAAACGGAATTCAGCTCACTGGTGAAATTGAGCCATCCAAATGTAGTACGCTACTTTGCAATGAATCTGAAAGAGCAAGATGACTCCATCGTAGTGGACATCTTACTGGAGCACATCAATGGGGTCTCCCTCGCTGCACACCTGAGCCACTCAGGCCCCGTCCCCGTGCATCAGCTCCGCAGGTACGCAGCTCAGCTCTTGTCAGGCCTCGAGTATTTGCACAGCAATGACGTGGTGCACAAGGTTCTGCGGGCATCGAATGTCCTGGTGGATGCAGAGGGCAATGTCAAGATTACGGACTACAGCATTTCTAAGCGCCTGGCAGACATTTGCAAGGAGGACGTGTTTGAACAAAGCCGAGTGAGTTTTAGCGACAGTGCCCTACCTTACAAAACGGGCAAGAAAGGGGATGTTTGGTGTCTTGGCCTTCTGCTCCTCTTCCTCAGCCAAGGACAAGAATGTGGAGAGTACCCTGTGACCATCCCTCGTGACTTACCAGCTGACTTTCAAGATTTTCTGAAGAAGTGAGTATCACTGAGATTCTAGCTAATTGCACTTTAGTCCTGAGCTTTTTTTAAAAAAAAAAAAAGTTTTTTAAACATTTTATTTATTAGAGAGCGCACAAGCAGGGGGAATGGTGGGTAGAGGGAAAAGTAGGCTTCCCGGCTGGGCAAGGAGCCCAATGTGGGACTCGATCCTAGGACCCTGAGATCATGACCTGAGCCTGAGGCAGATGCTTAACTGCCTGAGCCCCCCAGGCGCCCCTACTCCTGAACTTGTAATTGTGCTTGAGTGTGCCCAGCATCTGAGTGATGTGTTTAAGCTGAAAAGTGAGGAACAGGATTGGAGTGTATTCTTTCGTTCTTCCAACCCTTTCTCAGCCTCATAGGTTCTGATTTCTTGCTTATCATTTTCATTCCCTTAACTTGCACATTCTCCTAAATTCACTTGGGCTTGTAGTAGATTTTCAGACTGCTTTTGGGGAGCGCCTGGTGTATCTAGGAAGTTAACGGGGATTGCTGCAGGGAGAAATGCCCCAGGTATTCCAAATGGAAGACCCTCTCTGTCCACCTTAGCTGCTGGCTCCTATCTAAAGACAAGGCCTCCTATTTAAAAACAGCTTTAGGAGAATCCCAGTTCTGCCCATTGTTCTTCTTAACCGTTCTTCGTTAGCAATGTCTCATGCAGCCAGGTGGTAGAATGCAGTGAGTTCCTCGCACGAGCCATGGGATTTTCCACACCTGTAAATTCCAGGTGCATATGTCACTGCAGGGCCAAGTCTGACTGCTCCGAGAGAATCCTTACTGAAAGGCTCACCTAGGGCCTAAAGTGTTTGTCCAGGTCCTTCCCTTCAGTGCTTCCCAGCTTAGCCCTGCCTCTGCCCTGTGCAAGCCAGACCTAGGTTCTCTCAGTTTCTCGGTTAAACGAGAAATGAGATCCTTTCAGTGTGGGTTTTTCCAGGCACTTCCCTGGTCCAGCCTTCCTGCGGAAGTTGAGCCGGACTGGTTTCTTCGCTTCCCAGCACTCTGTCTTGTTTCTCACTTTCTTTCTTTTTCCCAGCCATTCATTTTTATCTACTCCCTGCATTTCTTTTACCCTTCACATTATTGTTCCTATTCCATCTGTCTCAACTGCCGCTTGACCTGAGCTGGAATGGTATTTGCTATCCCTCATTACCTGTTACAAAAATGAAAGTAACTGCACTTCTGTTTAAATAAGATAGTTTCTGTGTAAAACAGAAGCAGACGTGATGTACAGAGAGTCGTGGAAAGAGGCCAACTTTGATGAACTGTGTTCTCTCAAAGTATACAAACATCTTAAGATTTCTAAAGAAATCTTTCGCAGTTTCTCTTAAATGCAAAAGAACTTTGAAAATACTTATTTAAATGCAGCCTGAGGATGAAGTTGGCTAAAAGGACATCAATAGAAATACAGTGACAGAACCACCAATAGTTTGCTTTTGGCCCTTCTTTATGGGTCAAGGGTAACTTAGCGAATAGCGGTATGTATTTTTAAAAAACACCACTGGGAAGTTTATGTGCAACGTATCTCTCACATTTAACAGAAAAATGACAGACTCAGTAGCTGAAACTTTACTAGTTTTCTTCTTAGAGAATCACTCAACACTCTGTGGCTGTTGAACTTGAGATCAGCACGATTTCTTACTCTGTTTCACATGGTTGTCCTTTAGTTTTTGGTATATTCCTGTCGCATCCTAGACTGGTTTGATGGACACGGTATTATCTTACTCCCTGTCCTGTCCAGCCCCAGTTAAAAAAAGAAAACAATCATTTCAGCAACAGCACAAGCATAGCAACATTTCGTTTGTAGTTGTCTTTCTACTTCTTGGTGAAATCCTTTGGAGAAAGGTTTTGCTCCGTATCAGTCTCTGTGATAGGAAAGAGCCCAGCCTGGAGCGGGACAGATGGATTCAGGTCCCCCCTTTACGCTTTCCTAGCTGAGTACTTCAACTCTCTGCCTTAAGGCTTGTCCTTGTAAAATGGATCGTTTTCATTTAATAATTTAATTTAATGGAGTAATGTAATAATAGCACTGCCTACCTCCTGAGGTGGCTGTGAGAATTTAGTGAGCTCGCTCACACCTGTACAGGGGCCAACGCCTAGGCAGTGTCACATGTCACCGCCGTCCTCAGTCGAGAGGACAGTGCACCTAATGGGTGAGTTTCCAGGCATTTCATCCCTTTTCAGAGCCGGACGTAGCATTTGCCTCTGCTGCTTAGAGCTAGTCTGGTGCCAAAATGATTGTTTCGGAAAATTTCATCTTTTTAACTGAGATCCTGGTGGCTTATAACATCTCTTAAAGATGCAATTCATTCTAGGTAGGCTTTAAAGTTTTCTGGATTACTGTCACAGTTGAGTTACGGTGGACAGTGGACTTAAGAAACCCAGTAGGACATGGTATGTGGACGTTCATTGAAGCATTTTTTTGTACAGGTGAAAAGTGGAAATAATCTAAAATGCCCAACAGTAGGAGAGCGTGTATGTAATGTGAATAAATTCTGGTAAGCTCAAAACGATCTTGAAGTACTGGCTTGGAAAGATCTCTAAGACACGTGGTATAATATTGTGATTTATAATAAGAAATATATAGTTGGGGGGGGCGCCTGGGTGGCACAGCGGTTAAGCATCTGCCTTCGCCTCAGGGCGTGATCCCGGTGTTATGGGATCGAGCCCCACATCAGGCTCTTCTGCTATGAGCCTGCTTCTTCCTCTCCCACTCCCCCTGTTTGTGTTCCCTCTCTAGCTGGCTGTCTCTATCTCTGTCGAATAAATAAATAAAATCTTTAAAAAAAAAAATATATATATATATATATAGTTGGTCTTCACCCCTGTTTCAAGCACAGAGCTTTTTTTTTTTTTTTTTTTTGGCTTGGTAATGTGAGGGCAATAAAATCCTCAGTGCCTTCTTTTATTTTTTTCTTTTATTTTTTCTTTTTAAGTTTTTATTTGAATTCCAGTTAGTTAACATACAGTGTAATATTGGCTTCAGGTATAGAATTTAGTGATTCATCACTTATGTATAACACCCAGTGGTCATCACAGGTGCCCTCCTTAATACCCATCACCCATTTAGCCCATCCCCCACCCACCTCCCATCAGCCCTGTTTGTTCTCTATATGCTGTTCTTAGTAACATTTTCCAGTTGACATCACTGAGGCACAGAACTTAATGACTTCCTTTCTCTTGTAACTAGGAAGTGCCTGGCAAGCACAGAGCTCTAAAACCACTGTCTCTTGTTATGTTAATGAGGTGAATTTTGGAACTCACCTGAGGATCAGAGCTGGTTGCCCAGAGAGCTGACCTGAGAACCAACCCATGACCAGAGGGGGTTACACATCCAGTCCCACTTCCCGACCTGTGGGGTGTAGAGAAGGGCTGGACATTGGATCGATCCCCAGTAGCTAATGATTTAATCAATCATGTCTCTATAATGAAGCCTCCATAAAAACCCAAAAGGATGGGTTTCGGAGAGCTTCTGGTTGGTGAGCACATGGAAGTGCTGCATTTCTCCTGTCTGGCTCTACCTGAGTTACATCCTTTCATAAGAAACTGGTACTCTAGGAGATAAAACATTCTGGGTTCTGCGAAGCACTGTAGCAGGCAACTTGAACCCAAGGAGGGGGTTGTTGGAACCTCCAGTCTTCAGCTGGTTGGTTGAAAGCACAGGTTGCAGTTAGCATCTGCATGGGGTTGGGGGGCCCATCTTAAAGGACTGAGCCCTCAACCTGTGGGATCGGATGCTATCTCCAGGTACATAGTGTCAGAATGGAGTTGAATGATAGGACACCCAGCTGGCCTTCGAGGAGTGCTTGGTGGTCCCCCTGCCCCACGGCCTTCCAGCAGTGCAGTCTTTTATGGGAGCACATGAAAAAAGCAAGTTGGGGATAATGTAAGATGCTGTCATTAACAACAATATATGTGCAAAGCGAAACCGCATCTTGTACACGATTGTGTTAAATGCATAGAAAAAAGTCTGGAATGACAGACAAGGAGACGAGAGGAACTGGAGAGAGATGGGGATTTAGTCAAAGACTGTATCATAATCAGTCATGGTTCCATATTTGCACGGAGAAGGTTTTTTTTGTTTTACTGATATAATTAAAATTAATCTTAAATTTAGGTGGGGGGAAGCCCGTATCTTACGCAGATGCTTTTATTGTGATCTTGTCCTTTTCAGGGTACGAAATTAGGAGTGCTTTGCATTTCCGTGTTGGCATAAAAAAATAAATGTTACCCTTTAAGGTAGTTACTGCCACCATAGCTGGTGAGTTCGGAATTCACTGTGATGGTTCTTTTAAATACCAGGGTCAGGCGCTGCGAAGTGGTGCTACTTGGGTCATTGTCATAAAAGCCGAACAGTTTAGATTAGTGAGAACGGTGGTTCTCAGACCGTATCTTGGATTGAAATCACCTGGACAGCTTGGTCAAGCACAGATTACTGCCCAGACCACCAGAGTTGCTGATTTACTAGGACGGGGTTGGAATAGAATTTGTAACAGATTCCCAGATCGTACTGGGACTGCTGCTTCTGGTGAGGGACCCACCTGGAGAACCACCGGGTTAAAGGTACAGCTTGTCTCCATTAAAGAACAAAAATGACTTGTTAGAACACCAAACAAGGTTCAAGGAATGAGAATGAGAAGAAAGTATATGATAAAATGTGGGACTTCTTAAAAAGTAGTCCTTAACTGTTGCTAAGTTACATTATACCCTGAACAGGCTTCGTCCAGAGTTTGTCCTGCTGGGCCCCCGCCCTGCATCAGCCATCAGATTTGCTTTTCTTTCGGAGAACTTTGTTTTTCACTGGTCCCTGGAGAGGCTTAGTGTAGGATGGCAAGTCCCTGAACTCTTTAGTGGGCATGAAAATTCATAACCTGTGCTGTCTTACACCTGTATAAGAAATTGTTCCACGAGGTAGGTCTTCCTGCCTCTAAAGACTATCTGTTTTTTTGATTCCCCGCTTACACCCAGCCTGGTGTTCAGCATGGATTCATTTAGGAGTGCCTTTTGGTCCATAAGCAACATGAGTTCTCTGATGTGTATTTACCTTAAAATAAACCCATAAATAAATAAACCCTTGGATTAACGAGTTTAGTGATTATTTTCTGGGTTGCTGAGATTCTCTCTGCCCTCTCACTGAGGTGTGTTTGCTTGGACGACAAGGAAAGATGGAGTGCCCAGCAGTTGCTGAAACACAGCTTTATCAGTCCTCAGCCGAAAATGTCTTTATTGGAACAAAGTCCTGAAGGTGAGCCTGTTACTACTCTTTCTTGAAAGCCTGTTTGACATAAATTACTTTGAAAGTACGCAGAAACCTAACACTGGAACGGACTGCCTGGATCATTTCTCTGTTTTATGCCGAGCTAGACATAAGTCCATTCATCGCATGTGTACTGTGTGCATAGAACTGTTTTGCCGTCCTGGTTTTTCCAGCATCGACTGTTGGAGTGTCCGTTGGGGTAGCCTCTCTTCGTGTTGGGTCCCCCTTCTTGTCCTGTCGCCTTACTGCCATGTAACTAGATTTCCCTGTTGCTACTCAAGGAACAGATTAAGGAACCTCCGTGGAGCTGGGGATGGGTCAGGAGACCCAGGTTTGGGGTCTGGCTCCATGGCGTAGTGGTTCCCTTACTGGGGGGTCTGACTTAGCCCCGCCCATAACCCGGGCTGATACATAGTCTAGCTCCTTGAAGGAGAACCAGGCGAAGAAGTGTCGAAGGGTCCGTGCGAGGAAAGAGGTCCTCGGTCACACTACAGGTTGGGTCCTCTTCCAGCCCTGGCTTTGTTGTTGGGTTTTGCGTCCCTTGCTCTTTCTCTGATGCCTTGTTTGCTTCTCTCATTTTGTTTTCATCTCAGATTCTGGAGGACAAGACTATGTGGAGACTGTTATTCCGAGTAAGCAGCTGCCCAGTGCAGCATTCTTCAGCGAGACGCAGAGACAGTTTTCCCGGTATTTCATCGAGTTTGAAGAATTACAGCTTCTCGGGAAAGGAGCCTTTGGAGCTGTCATCAAGGTGTGGTACGGAGTTGTGCCCAGGCCCTTCAGAGCTCCTTCTCTGTTCCCTTTCCGCAGACTTAATGGAGTTCTTTTTTGAGAGTGGGGAGAGAAGTAAATACGACCATTTGAAACTATGATCCTCATCACCTTTGGAGAGTTAAAGGCTTTACTTTCAGAGTCCCAGCGGACACACTAAGAGCGCGGCATTTCCTCCTCCTCGCGTGATGCGGTGCATTAACGTGAAAAGCACATGATTGTACCGGGGCTTCAAGTGGAGCCAAGCCCCTCCGTGAAGACCATTTTTCTGTGCTTTGGTTCAGAAAGAAAATTGTCCTTTTTGTCCCATTTGCTTTCAGAGGTGCTGTAGATAAAAGGGCTGCGAGGTTAGAGCTGAGGTGGGATTCACCGGGAAATGGCCCCAGAAGGTCTCAGTGGCTTTTATTTCCCATCTGTTACTGAGAAAGAAAATCAGTGGTGCGTTACGAAGGCGTGCTGTTGTTAGGTCTTCCCTTCTGCTCTCTGGTCTCTTTGGGTGACTTATGATTACCTGCCCCCCTTGAGAGAGAGATTTCAGCTGTTCTTGTGTAATTTAAGTATTTTGACTTCAGGAGACCCAGGCTAATATTGTATTATTAAATCCATATAAGAGATCTTACCTTTCACAGGATAAAATGGCCCCCCCTCAGGAGGGCATATGCCTGTTTAGGACTCAGAGAGTGTTATTAGGAAGGGTTACTGGTGTTACTGTGGGAGGCCTTTTACAACAACCCCCAAAATAAAAAGGTTTTCTGTGGTAGTCAGGGACAGAAAGACAATCTTAAGTTTTCCAAAAGCAAGTTAGAAGATCATGGAAAATTTTCAGCTTTCTTCATGATGGTGTAGACATTATCGCTAGGTGGTTCAATAGACCTACTGTGGGCAGATATCCTGTTTGGGTGATCTCAGTGCTCTTCAGGGGAGTGGGTCATGGATGTATATATTATTCCTTTGACTCACACTGTAATTTTAATCAAGTCTTTTCACTGGTTTGTATTTTTTTTTTTTAAAGATTTTATTTATTTATTCGACAGATACAGACACAGCCAGTGAGAGAGGGAACACAGCAGGGGGAGTGGGAGAGGAAGAAGCAGGCTCCTAACGGAGGAGCCTGATGTGGGGCTCGATCCCAGAACGCCGGGATCACGCCCTGAGCCGAAGGCAGACGCTTAACCGCTGTGCCACCCAGGCGCCCCTTAACTTGTTCGTATTTTTGATTCTTCAACATGAGACATTATCAAGCTCCATTTCCTTACAAGTACTTAACAAATGATGAGTAGGCTTATACAATAAAAACATCTAGTAATTTAAGCCCCTAAGTTCTTCTGTGGTTTTTCCCTCTGAGAGGCCACAGCCCTCACACTCCATCTCTCTTTTCTGGGTTAGGGTAGGGCATTCTGTTCAGTGATCTGGCATTTCATGAGCAGTTGGCCCCATTATGGTTTAGACACCTTTCCACTGTAATAAGTGAACCCCTGGGAGTTTGCAGTGTGGTGAGCTCCACACCCCAGTCAGTGACTCCAGGCATTCATGATGTATTCTGAGACTCAAGGTCAAAGACGATGCCAAGACTTTCCACTGTTCTCTACTGTGTTAATGATGTAGCAGTGAAAGAACACAGGGCCGTAGCTTTTGGGAGCACATTCCATATTTCAGGTTCTGTGCCAGGTGGCTCACAAACCCTGTCTTCCAGTTTTATGACATTGTTACGAAATAAGTATCATCCCCATATTTCAGATGAGGGAACTGACCTTCAGAGAAGTTACATAATTTGTATGAGGTTGCGTACATGCAGTAAGGGGTGAAACCAGGGCGCCTGGGTGGCTGAGCCGGTGGCTCAGCCCAGGGTCCTG
Organism: Ursus arctos; assembly: GCF_023065955.2. NCBI lineage: Eukaryota > Metazoa > Chordata > Mammalia > Carnivora > Ursidae > Ursus > Ursus arctos. Next base: position 6,284,559 of record NW_026623050.1, read on the forward strand.
GGATCAAGCCCCACATCAGGCTCCTTGCTCAGCTGGGAGCCTGCTTCTCCCTCTGCCTGCCACTCCTGCTTGTGCTCTCTCTCTCTGTCAAATATTAAATAAAATCTTAAAAAAAAGGGGGGGGGGATGAAACCAGCATTCAGACCTATATCTGTTCTACTCAAAAGCATGTTTTTTTTGGCCATTGTTTCCACACAAAGGTAATCTGATACTAAATTTTATAGTACTCCCTTCTCATTCTAATTGAAACCTATGAGAATGATGCTTTATTTTGTATTTTGTAATCAGCTAGTTCCTCCCTGTGCCCATGGCCAAGTCATTGCTTTTCATCACCTCAGCTGACCTGCACATTGGGTCCGGAATGTTCTGGTGAACAAAGTTTTGTAAAAGTTAATTGCGTCAACCTGGTGGCATCCTGTGACTGCCCGAGAGAAGGTGCCTCTAGGCAGGATGTGGAGACTTTGAAACTTTCACTTGTATTTTTCTTGTCTTTATTGTGTTCTTAATCGCATTGTTCTAGTCTTGAAACGTAATATCAGTCATAAATCTTAGTAGCAGTCTTAGTATAAACAAAATCAGTTGGCAGTAATTATGTTGATACCAGTCTTGTTTTCCTAGCGCCTTGCTCAGTGAGGCCTTGGTCATAAGTGCTTCGTTCACCTAACTCTTTTCATCCTTAGAGTCAGTCACTTCTGTGGTGAGGGGAGTGGCATACCTGCCACTGTATGATGAGAAAATGGAGTATCAGGGAAATTAAGTCATTTGCGCAGGTTTACACTGCTAGGTAAGTCCAGAATTAGAATTTGTATTCAGATTAACATTTTTGGAGTTTAATTTGTATTTAATGATTTGAAGTGTTAAAAAAAAAATTGGAGAGAAACTAAAATTCTGAAACCTCATACTGACTGTAGAAAGTAGTATTTTTTTAAAGATTTTTTTTTTAAGATTTTATTTATTTATGTGACAGCCAGCGAGAGAGAGAGAGAGAGAGAGAGAGAGAACACAGCAGGGGAGTGGGAGGGAAAGAAGCAGGCTCCCAGTGGAGGAGCCGGATGTGGGACTCGATTCTCGAAGGCCAGGATCACGCCCTGAGCCGAAGGCAGACGCTTAACGACTGCGCTACCCAGGCACCCAAGATTTATTTATTTGATAACAGAGGGAGAGGCAGCACGAGCAGGAGGGGCAGGAGGAGAGGGAGAGAGACTCTCGGGCAGACTCCCTGCTGAGCAGGGAGCAGGCACAGGGCTGGTCTCACAACCCTGAGATCATGACCTGAGCTGAAACCAAGAGTCCTCACTTAAGGAACTGTACCACCCAGGTGCTCCAAAAATAATTAGTATTTTTTAAACAGGGTTAAAATAATTTCTCAGAATTGAGATAGCAGATACGATAATGGAAAAGCAGGAATGTAGTTGTCAGTAAAATAAATGATTAAAATGGAGGTCATGTTTTCTCCAGGTCTCTTATTAAGCTAAATGTACATGTCATTTGAGGTGAGATGTTTTCTATGCATTTTGACAGTCAAGACTGTGTTCAGCTTAAGAGGTTGAAATATGTGGCTCTCGACTGTAGCTGTTGCTTCTCACTGAGAACTCTGGGCTCCCCTTGGGAGGGCATGGGGACGGGCTACAAATGCCAGCCTGCGAGGCTCCCAGCGGCTGACGGGCACCGGGCTCCTTCCCCTCCCTCTCCCCACGGCAGGTGCAGAACAAGCTGGACGGCTGCTGCTACGCGGTGAAGCGCATCCCCATCAACCCAGCCAGCAGGCATTTCCGCAGGATCAAGGGCGAGGTGACGCTGCTGTCGCGCCTGCACCACGAGAACATCGTACGCTACTACAACGCCTGGATCGAGAGATACGAGCGGCCGGTGGGCTCGGGGACGCTGCCCCTGGACTCGGACTCGGACTCACGGCCCCAGGCACGCGACGGGCGAGCTTCGTCCCAGCCGCCCGCGCACAACAGCGGCCCCGACGGCCCGGGCAGCGTGGAGGCCGCCGCGCCCCCGCCCATCCTCAGCTCCGTGGAGTGGAGCACGTCGGGCGAGCGCTCGGCCAGCGCCCGCTTCCCCGCCGCCAGCCCGGGCTCCAGCAGCGACGAGGACGTCGACGATGATGACGACGAGGACGAGGACGGGGGCGTCTTCCGGCAACCCTTCCTGTAAGAGCATCGGCGGGGGCGCCAGGCCCATGCCCCGGGAGAGGGGATTCAGTTAGAAACCCAGGCTGTCACCGTGTTGCCCTAGAGAATGGTGTCTGTAGAGAGGAACCAGATTCAACCCAAGGGTATTTATTCCCTCTCGTCTTCAAAAGATCTCCAAAATCCAAGCCCTGCAGAAAGGAAAAAGAGAAATTCCTTTCAATACCTCATCTTAGTACCATTGATAGAAAGTTTTTTCGAAAGAGCATTATTTTGGATAAGGGCTTCCGACTCTGGGCCATTTAAAAACTAACTTAGAATCTTGACGTAGGGCCAACTGCAGTTCCAAAAGTCAAGAATTACGATCCTAAAGGTTGTGCATCTCAGAAGCCACCCTGGTCGGTCTTGGCTTTCCTGGTTTGCTTTCATCCTGTCCAGTTGGGTACAGTTGATGTTAACACTTAGCTATGGAATTATAACAGGGAGTTTGATTTCTTTAGTATTCTCTGTTTCTCTCTTTAAGACCCGCTTCAGATTCTGACAGTGATATCATCTTTGAAGATGAGAACAGTAAGAGTCAGAATCAGGTAAATATATAAATAGAAATTACACCATTTTATCAGGGGTGGGCATGTAAAAAAAACCAGCATTCGATGTTATAAACCCCAGGTGGAACAGTAAAGCCTCACTCAGGCAGATATAGAAACTGTCAGTTTTGAATTTATTTAATGTATACGCTACATCTGTGTTTTTATGGACCTTCATTTGTGTAAATTGACATGCTGGTTTTTGTTTTGTTTCTTTAAATGAAAACCATTTCCTAGTTTTGGGGAAGCTTAATGCGGTTGGGGATAGGGATCGATTTGAGTAATTAAACAGCCTAATTGTTGAGTTATGTTGGTCTCTGTGACCAGTTAATACGGATTACTTATTCTCATAAACCATCATCTAGAACCGTGTTTTGACACTGAGTCATGGTCCTGTAATAGGCTATGGAATCAGTGTTCAGGCCCACAGCCAGCTTCATTTAATTTTTAGTGCTGTAGGGAAGAGTGGAGACCATGCGTCACACTAGGAAAGGTAACACGTTTGTACCATGCCTCACATGAGTATGTGAACTGGTGTGATAGACAATAATTTCTTCGTGTGAATCATGGCCTGAAAAGTTTGGAAAAACACTGTTCGAGGCCTTGGACCCCACTCAGCCCTGCATCTTCCTCTGCCCAGAGCGGCAGAGCCCCTGAATGCTGTTGCGTGGCAGTGACAACTAGGACTGGCCGTCGTTGGTGCAGAGGAAACTTCCATGAGAAGGGGTTGAGTGCCACGACTTCATTTCCAAGAATAAAAATAGAATTATAAGCAATTATAAAGGTGCATTCATAGTAGATAAAAGTCTACATGGAGACCCTGTTAGATAAGCAGTTAAATTGATTTGAAGGGGGTTTGAATGAATTCTCCAGCATTTTTAAGAAGGAATTCCCTTTTTTTTATTAAAAGTACCTTCAAGTCCTCTTGGTTTAAATTTATAAATTATAGGGACACCTGCTTGGCTTAGTCGGTTAAGTGACTTCCGCTCAGGTCATGATCCTGGAGTACCAGGATCGAGCCCCACATGGGGCTCCTTGCTCAGCGGGGAGCCTGCTTCTCTCCCTCTGCCCCTCACCCTGCTCATGCTCGCTCCCTCCTTCCCTCCCTCCCTCTCTCAAATAAATAAGATCTTAAAAAAACATAAATTATAACCTGCTGCTTTGATTTTAGCGTTAGTTATGCATTTAATTATTATGGGAGCACCAAATTTATAATCCTGGCTTTGCTCAATTAAGGACAACATCCCCCGGGCATTCTAATTGATGGGTAGAAGCCTCCAAGAGATTAACAGTCTTCTACAGATAATCCCCAGGGTATGTAAATGATTCAAGAGTAGAACTTGATTGTTTGCAGAACAGAGGTGCTTTTTTTTTTCTTTGCTAAAGGAAAAATGTTGAAAAATTCTTTCACAAACTGTAAATCAGAAACCGTCAGATGGTACCTAATTCTTTTTCCTCAGCCAGTCCTTCTTCCCCAGGTGGTGTTGAGGGGAAATACTTAAATACGTTTATGAGAAGAACCAAAGAACTTTATTATTATTTTTTAGTTCTTATTTATTTATTTATTTGTCAGATGAGCAGGGGGGAGTGGCAGGCAGAGAGAGAAGCAGACTCCCCGCTGAGCTAGGACACCCCCACCCCTGCCGCCCCGTGCGGGACTCGATCCCAGGACCCTGGGATCCTGACCTGAGCCCAAGGCAGACGCTCAACCAACTGAGCCACCCAGGTGTCCCTAAAAGAACTTAAAAAAAAAAGGGGGGGGGGACAAGAGTTAGAAAATGACCTGTAGGGGAAGAATAGACTCACCCTGTGGAAGAGAATTCTGGAGGGTCAGTCACGGTAAGCGGCAGCCCGGTGCTTCTCCCTGAGTGGCGCGGCCCGAGGGGGGTGTGCCTTTCGCTAGTATCATCACATTTAGGTTGATTTAGCTAAAGATGGATCTCTTCTCTTCTGTTTCCAAAGGAAGCCTGCCATCAAAGAAAGGCATTCCATGAAGTCTGAAACCTTAAAATACTAGCCTGTACACAGTTTTCCTTTCTTACCCGTAGAAAGATACCCGTGGTAAGGAAGAATTGACTTGACTTGGAATCTTTCTGTGGATCGCACAACTGTAGTACCTATTTCCCCCATCACTGTTCTATATAGTGACATACCTGTAAACCACGCAGTAGATTCTGGTAATAGCACAATTGCCTTTTCAATGCTGGAAGCCTCCCCCTTGAGGCGGCAGGCTGTCCGTGGGTGTGTTGGGGGCGGGCACAAAGGACTGGAGCAAGGTGATGGTCGTGTTCCATTTCCTCTCGCATTGCTGAGTTCTCCTGTGTCCCCCTTGGGTTAGGATGAAGACTGCAATGGGAAGAGCAGTTGCCATGAAAGCGAGCCATCGGCCACCGTGGAAGCTGTGCACTACCTGTACATCCAGGTGAGGCCCGGGCGTGGCCGCGCCTCGGTGACACAGCACCTCCCGGTGGTCGCTGTGGGGATGTTGCAGGAGGCTAGAGCAAGACGATGGGCAGAGGAGGGCTCCCCGGCACTGCCGCAGATGACTTGACCCAAGCCGATCGCGGCATGGAGGCCCTGTCCCCGAGCCTTGAACTCGTGTTTCTGTACCGTAGCAGGAGACGGCGTAGGGCGGTGGTTATGGGCTCTGGACTCAGGCTGTGTAAGGTCTCATCCTGGATCCCCCAGTCACAGCCTGTGAGCTCCGACAAGTTTCTTCCGCATTCTGCACGCATCTAGCTATCTCAATGACTGGTGAAGAACAAGAGAAATAACGTCTTTAAGGTCATTAGAACCATACCCCAGTTCTGTAAACGCTAGACTTGCACGTACAGAAGTTCCACTCTGTCTAACAAGTTGAATCTGGACAAGTAAGGTGTGATGCGGACACATCTTGCACATGCAGAAGAAACACCAGCATGGCTTCAGGCCAAGTGCCTAAAGTCCTGGAACCTCTGGGTGACAGGAGCCCTGGGCAAACCACTTCCAATGGGGCTTTAGTAAAAGGAAGCCTGCCCCTATGCCTGAGGGCCAGAGTCCCGGACCACGGGTAGCTCTGCCCGCAGAGGGACGATCGCAGACCTGCGAGGAACAACCTGCCTCTCCCCCAAGTGAATAGGACCATGGGGCATTATTAGGATTTGCAGCCCTGTCTGTAAGTAGGCGGATCTTTAAGTGTGGGATGCAGTACCGTGTGCCAGAAACGAAGCCTCAGACAAGTACAGTGTTTGAAAAGAGACTAATTAGGTGGCTGCTTTTAATTATTCCCTAATACAAACATCTCTGAGGTACCACTCCCAGATAAAGGATTTGTCCTCTAAACCACTAACTGTTAGGTCTGCGCTCCGTGCCTTCAGTCTCCAGACAGTTATGAGTCAGAAGTGCGTAGGGAGGTGTGTCTGGAGGTGTGGCCGGATCACAGTCTGGGAGTCACAGGCCCTGGGAGGGCTCGAGGATGAGTCAGAATCTGGAGGTGGTTAGAGCATGAGGGGATGTTCCTCTCTTTAAAAACAGCAAAATCCTTCTTCATGAGAAATCTCAACTCTGGCACTGGTTTGAAACCGAGAGGCTGGTTTTCTAAATCAAAGGCTACGTGGTGATTGAAGATTTCAATGATACCGCATTGTTTTCTGATACATTAATATTTAAGAAGGGGTGAGAAAGAGCCTTGTCGTGGATGTTTGGATATTCATAATGTTTTGCTCTAGACTTGAAGGTCACTGTTGTTAATTCAAAGTACAGATGAGAAAGACTCATGACATCATTAGATTTTTAATTAGCCTTTTTGGAAATTTGGATTCGGAAACAATTGTGTAGAACAAATAAAATTTTACTTAATTCTCAGTTTTTTCATTATACGAAAATGAAATTATGAGAAAGATTTTAAACAAGTCTTATTTTTTAATGAACAATAAAAATTAAAATGGTTATGTTGGGGTGTTGTGATAATGCCTCTTCCCCCCAGTTTTTTAAATACTGTTCGTTTCTTTTCTCAAAAAAACAGTTAAGCCTTGCCTTTAACTACTTAAAATCCACAGCACATGTTTAAAATGGAGGATTACATTAATTGCCATTGTCCACCTTAATTGAAACCCTGTATAATCAGGTGCTGCCTGGTTTGTTCTTGTCCCCAGATGGAGTACTGTGAGAAGAGCACTTTGCGTGACACCATTGACCAGGGGCTGTATCAGGACACCGTCAGACTCTGGAGGCTTTTTCGAGAGATTCTGGATGGATTGGCATATATCCATGAGAAAGTAAACTTTGTAACATTTCATGCCTGAAAACTTACATTTATATAAAACTTACAACAAAAAAATATCTGAGATTGGAGAAAAACAGAAACAGGGGGAAAATTATGGGTATATTGAAATTTATTTTTATAGGTCAGACATGTCAAAAGATAAAATAGCATAAGATATCAAAGTTCAAAGAAATGATTGAAGGTTAGGACAGGGGTCAGCAAACTGTGGCCATGGGGTCAAATCTAGCCTCTACCTGCTTTTATATGACCTGTGAGCTAAGAGTAGCTTTTACATTTTTTTAAAAAGATTTTATTTATTTATTTGACACTGCACAAGCAGGGGGAGGGGCAGAGGGAGAGGGAGAAGCAGGCTCCCCACTGAGCAGGGATCCCAACGTAGGGCTCGATCCCAGAACTCTGGGATCATGACCTGAGCCGAAGGCAGATGCTTAACGAACTGAGCCACCCAGGAGCCCCTACATTTTTTTTTTTTTTTAAAGTAGGTTCTGCACCCAGCTTGGAGTCCAGTGCAGGGCTTGAACTCACAATCCTGAGAGACTCCAATACTTAACTAATTGAGCCAACAAGGTGCCCAGCTTTTGCATTTTTAAAGGATTGTTAAAAAGAAAAAAATCAATAAGAATATTTCATGACACATGAAAATTCTGTGAAATTCAAATTTTAGTGTCCACGATAAAGTTTTAGGGACACAGCCATGCTGGTTTGTTTACATATGGCCTATGGCTGTGCTTGTGTTACAGCTGTGGGTTTGAATGGTTATGGCAGAGACTGCGGGCCCATAACGTGTAAAATATTTATCTGGCCCTTCAGAAGAAGAGTTCTCCAACCTCTGGGTTAAGCAGAGATGTTTCAACACACACAAAATGCAAGAGTGATTCCTTCAGTTGCTTAGAGTAAAGTGGGTGTGATTAATAAGGCCCAGTTATTTGATTCTAACTGGCTTAGTGCTGTCCTTCCCAGGATGATGGCGAACTCAAAATGTCATCTAGCAGGGGTGGAGATGAGACTGAGAAACACAGCTCACCACATAGTATAAAATGTCATTTTATAAAGCCAGAAATTGTCATGACAACGTAAATGCTAATGGACCTAGCTTCAGGGTGAAACTGCTTACATCTTAAAAATGGGATTATCTGATGCATTGGGCAGCGTCCCTATGTTTTTTTTCCTTTGCATAATTTTCTTTAACCTTAAAATGTTTATACACTCCTATGTTTATACTGAAAAACCAGGCCTGTAATTTACACGTGTCTAGTTTATAAATGATTTGGTGGTATGATGTTTGCAAGGTCGGAAGTAAAAATGAATTCTCATGACGGCCATTAGAACTCTGTTACGGTGATATCGCCCAGGGTCCTGGAACTGCGCCCCGCGCGCTCTTCCCCTGCATCTCCTTTGCTCAGCATCTGCTAACCATCTGCTGGGTGTCTAATGCTGTGCCCCACCTAGAAATGCAGTCAGGCACAAGGGTATAGAAACCCCATACTTGAGAGGGACTTGTTCTCTTTTGAAGGAGCCAAAATTTACCTTCACGTAACAGTAAAGAGATCATATAATAAGGTGTTATAATTGTTTCCTATATTATAGTACCTGAAACAGTAGCATGATGAAGGTGCCAGTAGGAAGGGGCGAAAGCCAAGTTCACGCAACGGTTAATCATTGAGCACTACGTGTGCGCTGGGGATGCAGTTGAATTAGAATCACTGTGGAAGGCTTTGTAGGGGAGTTGGCATTTGGAACTGTTGGCACAATTCAAATGAGCGGAGGAAACAAGAATTTTCGAGGCAGGGGAAATAGTAGGAAGAGAAGAATAGGAGAAGGAGTGAACATGGTGTATATCTCCCCAACCAGAGATGCTGCAGGGTCCGTGATGCCACAGAGAGAGAGATTGGGAACCCAGTGGAGGGGGCCCTTGGATGCCCCCAGGGAACCACTTGGATTTGACCTCCTCCAGGACTGCCAGCAGGTAGACTGGGAGGTGGTGGCAAGGTCATTGGCAGGACAGTCATTGGAAGACAGTGGAGAGGCCAGACAGCCTGGACCAGTCGGAGGGAGAAGACCTCATCTGCATCTCATCATTAGGTTGGCCTTTGAAATTAGGAAACAGGTGAACTATAAACTGTGTTGGGAAACAGTTATGTTTTCTCTTCCATCAGGGAATGATTCACCGGGATTTGAAGCCTGTCAACATTTTTTTGGATTCCGATGACCATGTGAAAATAGGTGATTTTGGTTTAGCGACAGACCATCTAGCCTTCACTGTGAGTATTTTTCAGATTAGACTGTGCCTAAAAAATGGACGCAGGTGCCTTGATAACCTGTCTTGCAGCACGTTCATGGTTATGAGTTGATTGAACGCTGCTCTGTAATCCTCAGGAAATTCCGCAGGTCTGAAGGGCTGAGCTACAATGATCCTTCAGGCTTTGAAAGGATGAGTACATTGTAGTGCGGCTGTTGCACTTGAGACATAAAATTATTAGTTTGTGGATGATATTTAGGTCAAAGGCATATCATACTTTAGGAAATAATTTGGCCGTTCAGTCTACCATGCCAGGCACTGGGCTAGATGCTTTACCCTTGAGGGGCTTTTTGTTCATTTAAGGAAATAGAGCTCAAAAAACCATGGAACCCCAGAAGAATCAGTCCTAGACATCATTATAGAACAGTGGTTTAACATGCAAAACTAAAAGAATCTGAAGTGAGAGAAATAGTGATAAAAGAACAAAAGGCAGGAGAAAACTGACATATGGTTATGAGGACCCAGAAAGGCCATATAAAGAAACGAGCATTTCGGATGGGCCTTAAAGGATGGGTGGAAGTCCAGCAGGGTGAGATTGAAGGCAGACCAGGGCAAGAGATCTGAGAGAGACAGCATAAGCAAAGGCCCTGGGGTGAACAGACATGACTGTCGGGAGGTCAGCATGGTGTCTGGTTGGTTAAAACTGTGAAGCGTCAGGGGAGCGGTGAGGATGCTGGACAGTTGGGGAGTCTCGTAGGAGGCAGGCCTTAAGTGCCAGAGGAAGAGTCTTCCCGTAAGCCAGAGTTGCTAGGCACGATCTCTAGTACATGCGTGCAATTCTAAGGGTGGTCAGAGATTTAGGTCAGTGGTGAGAACAACCATAGGGACAGAACTAGAAGGTGAGGTCAGGAACGGAGAGGGAGGAAATGGAAGGGGGACAGTGAGGGTGTGGTCCTGAGCAGAATAGCGGGACAAGTGCTAAGACCAAGGAAGGGCCTCACCATGGGGATCCCGATCCCCAAACCGAAGAATGTAACTTAGTATCTGGAGGCTGTAGTACAGTGAGCAGGTGAGAGCACAGGCTGCAGAGGCCCCCGACCAGGGCTAGAATCCGATGTTCCCCTGCCACTTCCTTGTGGCGTGACCTCGGGCAGCTTAGTTGACCCCTCGGTACCTCACCTATGCGACGTGCCTAATGCTAGAAGCTACTTCTGAGAGTTGTCGACAGGATAAAAGGAGAGTACAGGAGAAGCCCCCGGAGCAGGGCCCGCCGTGGGGAATGTGAGAGATGCCCTTAAGGACGGTGGTGCGTGTGAGAGGAGCCCGTGCAGGGGTGAGTGAGGCAGTGTGTGAGATGGTGCTGTCCCGGATGCAGCTGAGAACGGCGGGCCTGCCTGCGAGGGGGTGCTGGCAGGGACAGGGGAGCGGATGGGGCGACCAGCCGCTAGGGAAGAGGAGTAAGCACGGACCCTCTTAGGTAGCAGCGGGAAAGTCCGAAAGTGAGTTTGTGGTGGTGGGTCGGACGCTCTTAATCTTCTGGTAGACGGCTTCTGCTTTGGCGTTTGCAAATGTGAAAATAAATTGGTTTCTCTTTCGGGGCTTTCTGCCTTGAAGGAGGAGTGCCTCACTGACGGGCTCTTGTCCTCCTTGATCTCATGGGGGTTTCCAGGAGTCCCGCATAGCAGGCCAACCCAACCAAAACTATGTGGAGCACAGAAAGGGCATTACTGTGGTTAGTCTGTTTTGTGTGTGTGACTTTTCAGTCAGTCTTCATTTAGACGTGGAGAGGCCATTGCTGTGGAATAACAACACCGTAATAACCATCTTTGGCCGGCCTGTGTTTTTAGGCTGACGGCAAGCAAGAAGATTCGGCAGATCACTTGACTAAATCAGACCCTTCAGGTAAATACAGGAGACTGCATATTCAGTGAGCGAATTAAAACCACAAGGGTTTTCTTCCCTTATTCTCTCTCTCTCTCTCTTTTCTTTTTTTTAAACATACAAAAATCTGGGCAAATATCATGTATACCACCTGAGAAGGTTGGAGATACATGTATACCCATGAAACCGTCCACCTCAACCTATGTTATAAACATAGCCATCACCTCCAAGTTTCCTCCTGCCCTCTTAATTATTATTATTATTACTTAATTTTGTGGTAAGAACACTCAACATAAGATTTCGTCTCAGGAAAAATTCAAGTATGCCATACAGTACAAAATTTCTTAATCTGAAACCTGTTTTTCATCTGTCAAGATTTTATTGTAAAGCAAATTACCATTACTCATTAAATTAACAGAATCATGAAAATGCTTTAATTTTTTCCCCCTTTTCATTATATTAACTGTTCCTCGAAACTTCAGGAAACCAGAGCTTCAGTTAGAATAATTGACTCTCATGGATAGACAGTTACACTTCGACCCCACATGGTAGTGTGAGGTTACCTCATGACCTGGGACATCTGGGGTCTTCTGTCTGCACTGGCCCCTCTGCAACAGCCAAGACCTCCTGTGTGGAGCAGAGTCTGTGGCCATACGTGACTTCGGGGTAATCCCTCGGGGAAGTGCATGCTGCTGCTTCCTCTGCAGCCCGTGAACAACTAACAGATCATGCCTCACTCCTGAGAAACCCTCCCCCCCCTTTTTAATGAAAATTCGCCTTACCTCTTAAGTCCTGTTATTAGAAAGGTTTCCCTTTGTCTTCTTCCACGCAGGTCATTTGACTGGCATGGTTGGTACTGCTTTATACGTAAGCCCAGAGGTCCAAGGAAGCAGTAGACCCACGTACAACCAGGTAAAGGGGAAGCTTTCTGGGGAGAAGGGGAGGTCTCAAGAGTGAGATTGTAGTGAGAACATGAAGATCACAGCGTTTGGTGTTAATTAGCAGCGGAAACAGGAACATTGATCCCCTTGATAAATGTCCACATGTATGTTGAGTTGACAACTCCGCCGAGGCTGCTGCTGTTGCTGTGAAGGACGTTACTTACAGTCTGTCCATCCAGAGAGGATTTGTGCTAACGCTTCCTAAGCCAGGCCCCAGAAATACAGAGAACAGGACAGTTGACTGATAAGGTGGGTGTCTTACTCCAGCCCTTGGGGAGTTTAGCCTTTGGTGGATGAAACAGACAATAAACAAGTGAAAAAATAAAATAATCACAAATTGTTAAGAAAAGAAATGGACTCCAGTGACTAGAGAACAATAGGGGGCATCATCTCCAGATAAACTGACCAGAGAAGGCTTCCTCCAGAGGATGGCTTTAAGGATAAAGCAGGGACAAGCCACATGAAGTTGGGAGCTGAGAGGAAAAAGGGGTAAGCAGAAGAAAGAGCATGCATAAGGAGAGAGCTCTGAGTGAGCGCTCGCTTGGCACATGGGAGACGATGAAAAAGAATGTGCAAGCAGCTACAGCGTGGTGAGCGATGCGGGGGAGAGGCATGACATGAAGCTGGAAAGGAAGACCGGGGTCAGATGAGGCTGGAGGCTTTGCCGAAGTCAGGTGGGGTGGCTGCTAGCTGGAACCAGAATCGCAGCAGTGTAAGTGTGCTGAGTAAGACACGTTGCGGAGGGGAGTTCCCAGGCATTCCCGATGGAGCGGACGTTGGGTGGGGAGAAAGAAGGTGATAGGGCAGTGCTCACGCTTCTGCTGGAGCAGCTGGGAGCAGGCTGGTTGACCAAGATGGGGAGAGACAGGAGGAGACAGCAGGAAAATTCCATTTCCCGGGGCGGGGGGCATGTTAATTTGGAAATGCCTGATGAGAGATCCAGTTAGAGATGTCCAGTAGGTTATTAAAGACTCAGGACTTGAGTCTAGAAGAAAGGTCAGAATCAGAGGTATAAATTTGAGAGTCATCGGCACACAGATGGGATTTAAAGCCATGAGACTGGATGGGATCCCTTAGGGTGAGAGTGTAGAGCTGAATTTCAAAAATACATTAGGCAGGCAGTTCACCTCAGAGCATATTTTCAGGCTCACAGTGAACCCCAAGCCTGGGTTTTGGTTCTGACAAGGAGCGCTGGGCAGTGACTAGAATTAAACGCACTGGACTGCCAAATACCCAGCCGTGGCGCGGTGGGCGTGGCGCGGGGGGGGGCGTGGCGCGGGGGGGCGTGGCGCGGGGGGGGCGTGGCGCGGGGGGCGTGGCGCGGGCGCCTTTAGTTCAGTTTGCAGATTGTAATGAAATGCTTAGAGGCTCTTTCGACCCTCTGGCTCAGCACTTCTCCCTTTTGGAATTTACCCAGAGGAAACAACATCCAAAAAGATGGGTATAAAAGGGGTTCGTCACTATTTAGAACAGTGAGAAATACTGGTGTTAAGAAACGAATGGTTAAATAAATTATGGGACTTCCATGTAATTGAATACAATATGTTATTAAAATCATGTTTTAGAAACCTGTTTTAGAAAAGTGATACAGTAGTTGAAAAATATTCGCGCTATCGTAGGGGAATAAAAGTTACAAAACGTATGGTTCTAGTTTTACAATGTGTGTGCCTGTGTGCATGGGTGCGTGCATGTAAAAACCCGCAGGGGTGGGCAACTATCTCAGACATCAGTAGTAAGTATCCTTGAGCAGCGGGGTGATGAGTGCTGTTTTTCTTGGTGCTTCTCTGGATGTTCCACATTTTCTACAGCCAGTGTGTCGGAAATACCACAGCAAATGTTTGTTTTTAGGACTTGGGGAGGTCACTGGTGATAATTAGAGTCTCTCCTACTAATCCTTGAGTTCAAATTCATGCCAGAGTTGCCCTTGAATGTGGCTTGTGTGCCTGTGAGTAGTTTGCCGTGGACAGTCTCCTGTCAGCAGGACTGTGTCGGCTGCCTCAGGCCCGCTGCCCTCTGCACATCATTCCTCCCCTCGGCAGCTCCCTCCCTGACACTGCACTGACTCGTCCCTTTTCTTTTTTAGTTGCATTTCCCTGTTCTGTTAGGATTAGTCACATGATCTTTCTGTCTTCATTGGTTTGGCTTTGCAATCACTAGTTGACCTCCTGTCAACTGCAGATTTTGGTCTGCGTTCCACTTTCGAGATGATTTGTAAAGGTGCAAAGCAGATTCCTTTGACAGATCTCAGTTGTCCTTGCTGTTTAGTGATTACTCTCAGTGTTTGGCCAGTGGTTTTCTACGTCTGTGTATATAGCTAAACCAGTGACAATGAATTTTCAAGGAAAGTGTTGAGATGTCGTACCAGGTATTTTATCTGTACTTTATAACTATGATTTTTTAGAATAAATCAAGTTTTTTTCTAGTGTGGCTTGTTTTCCCATTATGCAAACTTCTTTTTTTGCAGCTAACAGTGTTCATACTCTAATTCCCTGGTAAATGACACATTCGTGTCAAGGCTGTCTAAATACAGTTCCTTTTACTCCCTAGAAAGTGGATCTCTTCAGCCTGGGAATTATCTTCTTTGAGATGTCCTATCACCCCATGGTCACAGCCTCAGAAAGAATCTTTGTTCTCAACCAACTCAGAGATGTACGTATCACATTGTTTAATGGCTCAGTTTCCAGCAACCCAAATCTTAGCATGGATGTCAGAATTTAATGCAGGGTATTTTTCTGGTATTTATAATATGAAAGAGGCAGTCTTACTGTTACCTTCTTTCTTTCTTTCTTTTTTTTTTTTTTAAGATTTTGTGTATTCATTTTAGAGAGAGTGTCTGCCAGTGCAAGCAGGGGGAGGGGCAAAGGGAAAGAGAGGGAGAGAGAATTTCCATGACATGGGCCTTGATCTCATGACCCTGAGATCATGACCTGGGCCAAAATCAAGAGTTGGATGCATAACTAACTGTGCCACCCCGGTGTCCCGCCCGGTGGTTTTAAAGCAAAGAAGGGATCCAGAAATTTTGCAGATACCAATAAAGTTGCAGCAGTGGGAATAGGTTATAAGGAAAATAGATATTTAGTTCTAGAAATTAAAGGTTCCCACTGAATGGACGTGGTGGTAATGCCTAAACAGTACCCCCATGGCCAGAAGTTAAAAAGGGTCTGAAGATGATAATCAGCCTCTTGACTTTTTTTAATGAGGAAAATCTCCCTCTGCGTACTTGGGATTAATCCCTGCCTCAGTTGTTGCCCAGACTAAAAGGGACTAACGTTAACAGTGCGTGAGGCCAAGGATGGCCGCTGCAAACAGCACTAGGCTGAAAGTGGAGAGGAGGGTTCGGGCGAGGGTGATGGAGATTTGCGGTTCACGAGCAAGAGATGCAGCGAGCCTTCTTTTCTCGTGAGCCACAGTCTTCTAGATATTTTTGAAAACTGTTAAACTGTTTTATTTGCCGTGTGGCATGGACCGTGGTGTTCACAAAGTATGGAGATAAATGATTACCCTGTCCTTGCCTTGACTTGGAATGTTCTTACAGGATTATGTCCTGGATGAAGTGCCTTTCTTAGTCTAAAAGTCATGTTTGCTCCCTCATTTCAAGAATATCTAAACTGTAAAAAAGAAAAAAAACAAAAAACCAAACTGGCAAGTTAATGTTATGACTGAGCTCTTACTTACCAGAAAGGTGAGAGGTTTTCAGCAGGGAGAGGTTTCAGTACTAATGGTTTTCTTTGGCTCTTTGTGGGGGCTTTGGTGTTTTTTGCCTCTTTGCATCTGTGTGTTTACTAAAGCTATTTTGTCTTCCTCTGAAACCATTCGATTTTAAAATACTTTGCCCTCAGCTGAGGTGCAATCACCGACGCTGTCATTTGGGTCAAGTTTGTATTAAAACAACATGTATGTACTTGGCACAATGGGCATCGGGTTTCAAGAAAGTATTACTTTGAGTCTTACCTTGTCTTCATTCCTGTCCTTGATTTTCTTACCTCTGGGGAATAAATGCATTCACTGTGGCAGTTTGCCAAGCACTTGCTGATTTGAATATTATATTCTTTTAGCCCACTTCGCCTAAGTTTCCAGAAGATTTCGATGACGGAGAGCATACAAAGCAGGTAATTTTCTGATGCTTTCATTACGGTGTCTTCACTCCTGGATTTTAATTACTGTTTTTCTTCTTTTCCAATTAGTCATCTTCTGCCACTCATTCTCTTGTGCCCTGGGAACAGTGTGGGAAAAAATATCAAAAGGTGAAGTGCTTAAAATGTTATTAGACTTGAAACACACCAAAAAAATGCCAAGGACTGGCACAGAAAATGAGAAAACTCCAGGGTTCTCTTGTGTGGTTTATTGTGCTTTTGAAGTGCTATTTGGAACCTTGGCTTGGCTGTTGGAAAAAAAGAGAATGCTTTTAGATTTCATTATTTTAGAGAAAGTTTGGAACTTTTTGAGAAAAGAAAAATACAATTTAAAACTATAATTTTGTTCCATTTTGTAGTTAAAGTAGCTCAGATTGTAAAGGGGAAGACTAGACAGTCTTATGTTAACAGTATTTTTTTTTTAAGATTTTATTTATTTATTCGACAGAGATAGAGACAGCCAGCGAGAGAGGGAACACAAGCAGGGGGAGTGGGAGAGGAAGAAGCAGGCTCATAGCGGAGGAGCCTGATGCGGGGCTCGATCCCATAACGCCGGGATCACGCCCCGAGCCGAAGGCAAACGCTTAACCGCTGTGCCACCCAGGCGCCCCAACAGTATTTTAAAGTAAAATACTTTCTCCTCCATACTAGAAATATCTGGGTAGGCGTGTATGTAACTCATGTCCTGGGGTCTTTGGCACCCAGCTGATTGAATGAATAATGATTCATGAATTTGTGTCTTGTGCCTCTGGTGTGCGTTGCTTCCTCGTGCTTGGCGGTTTGTTGGGGTGAAGCCTTCTGTGGTTGATACTCCTGGCATATGGAAGTTTATTCCTGAAACTGACTTTTTTTTTTTTCCTTAAGATTTTATTTATTTATTTGAGAGAGAGTGAGCAAGAGAGAGAACACCAGCAGGGGGAGCGGCAGAGGGAGAGGGAGAGGGAGAAGCAGACTCCCCGCTGAGCAGGGAGCCTGACGCGGGGCTGGATCCCAGGACCCTGTGATCGTGACCTGAGCTGAAGGCAGATGCCCAACCGACTGAGCCACCCAGGCACCCCCTGAAACTGGCTTTCCTTAAGTATAATCAAGGCAAACTCCCTTATTTAAATCACTAATGTTGAGGGCAGAAAGCTAGCTAGAGCATGGCATTAGTTTGCAATTTCTTGTTTATTGGTGATGTATCTGGTTGGACGAGTCACTTAAATTATTGAGACTAATTTTCCTCACCTGTCGAATAAAAGGATTAAGTATGCTTTATTTCCATCAGCGCTGCCATCCTGTAATTTGACATTTATTTATGGCGAGAGGGACCCGGTCTGCCTCGCCTGTTCCGTTAGTGAAGGACCACTGGACAATACACTAGGTTACATTTCTTCGTCTTTAGTTAGCTCCTGTCATTGATTTGAACGGAGCCATTTCCTGTGTTTCCGGATGTCATAATAAATTTTGCTTTCATAGCCTCTCCCTGTAACAAGGTCAGACTTATTCAGTATTCCCACATGTTGGCAGCTGTGAGGTCTGTTTTATTAAACTATAGACACGAGGGCAACTGTATAAACCATTTCTGTCGGTGATGATTGCTCGCCTCTCACAGGTACGCACTCGGTGTGTTTGGGTTGGAACAACTTGGTCCCCAGACCGCAACCCCTACTACCCCCCACATCACAGTCGTTGCTTTTTATCTGAAAGGAGGCAGCCTAGACAGTGCTTCTATACTGAATATTGGACAACTGTTGCCCCACAACAGAAATGGAGCAGTGTAACAGGGTCTGTATTGCTGAATAGAGTGTTATTTTTACCAATTTAATATAACTTTTCATTAAAGTTGTATCCTGTCAGTTCCTTTCTTTACGTGTACATTTATTTCAGCCTAAGACAGGCATTGGGGGGAGGGGGCTGCTGGGAGAGAGTATATTGAAAATATGTAATTAGAAAGTACTTAATAAGATTCATCTAAAAATTGAAATGTTTCTGATCCCAGGTATTCCTCTCTTTCTAAGTCCTTACTGTAAATGAGAGAATTAAGGATACGTGAGGAAACCTTTCAAGGTTTGGGTTGTTTTCAAATAGTTCCCTCCTTAATGAGGTGGTGACTGTGAAGGCACGGTGAATGCGTAACATAAATCAAGAGAATTCCAGGGAGCGGTATTAATACAGGTAGCATAAATGGAGACGAGAAAAACAAGATGTGAGGATGCCAGCAGCTACTACGCATGATAATTTCTACTAAAATTAGACATCTAGAGACAATTGTTTACGTCCCTGCACTTTTTTTGAGACAGTATTTTGTGTGTGTGTAAGGCAAAAGTTCTGCTTCTATGTAGTTACTGAGTTGAGGATTTTTTTGTTTATAATAAATATAAAAAGGGCCCCTGTCATATATTTATTTATTTATTTGAGAGAGAGCATGTGCACGAGGTGAGGAGGAGGAACAAAGTGAGAGAGACAGACAGACTCTCCGCTGAGCATGGAGCCTAACGCGGGGCTCGATCCCACAACCCCGAGATCATGACGTGAGCGGAAATCAAGAGTCACACTCAGTTGACTGAGCCACCCAGGCGCCCCAGGGTCTCTGCCCTTTCAGAAACACTCCTGTTACACTGTTGCACAACTCTGTCTCCCTAATGAAGTGTGGGGAGGGAAATGACAGATGCAGAGATTTCAGAAATACCAGTTAAAAGGCACCAACTGCGGGCAAGAAGTGTGATGTCTTTTCTTTGACCTGAACCAACCACCTGCTTGCCAGAATTCTGGAGCAGCATCTGTTGCGTCGGGTCACCCACGCCTGGCTTTCGTTACAGAAATCCGTCATCTCCTGGCTGTTGAACCACGATCCCGCCAAGCGGCCCACAGCCACTGAACTGCTCAAGAGCGAGCTGCTGCCCCCACCCCAGATGGAGGAGTCCGAGCTGCACGGAGTTCTGCACCACACCCTGGCCAACGTGGACGGGAAGGCCTACCGCACCATGATGGCCCAGATCTTCTCCCAGCGCATCTCCCCAGCCATCGACTACACCTACGACAGCAACATGCCGAAGGTGGGCTTCAGTTGTCCTTCCGAAAGAGAGCTCAGCTCGGTTCACACAGACGGTGTGAACTAAGGAACTAAGTCAGTTCCTTAGTTTTCGTGGACTCCTTTAATACCTCCAGCATAGGTTCTCATCTGGGGTCCGTATGTGCAGAATGTGTGCATATGCATTATTCTGGGAAGAGCCATGATTTTATTTTTATTTTTAAATTTTTCTTAAAAGATTTTATTTCTTTGAGAGAGAATGAGTGGTGGGGAAGTGCAGAGGGAGAGGGAGAAGCAGGCTCCCCACTGAGCAGGGAGCCCCACGCGGGGCTTGATCCTAGGCCCCAGGGATCACGACCTAAGCCAAAGGCAGACCCTTAACCAGCTGAGCCACCCAGGCACCCCCAGGGCCATGTTGTTAATCCTGTATGTCTAAGGAGTTCCCGAGCCACCCCCCTCTCCATCTGGCCAAGAGTTTAAGCAGCAGTGCTTTCGGAGACGGAGCCCTGGCCCAGCTGCCCACAGCTGAAAGCATCTAACCAGCCGAGATCCAGACCATCTGGTCAGTCGCTCCCAACGCTGGCCGCCCCTGGAGGTGCACCTGGGAGGCCCCTGGACCATCCCGACACTCAGGCCCTCCATCCAATCTAGCGACCTGGAATCTCCAGGTGTGAGGCACCCCGAGAGTCTCTGTTTGAAAGCTCCCAGGTGGTTTCTGAGGCACAGACAGGTTTAGCAGCCTCCAGCTTTGTCTTTGCTTCCTTTTTTTCTTTTTCCTCCCCCTCCTCCCTTCTTTCTTTTCCTTTTCAAACAAAAACAGTCTGAAACAGTATAGCAAAATGTTAAAATTAGAAAAAGTTTGTTGGGTGAACAACGGATATTTGTTACACTCTTTGTATGTTTCTGAATGCTTAAAGTAATGATGTAATTTTAAAAGAGTAGTAGAGAAAGTAGTGGTAAGATTTGCGGAAGATCAGTAGAGTTCTCGAGGGCCACGCCAGTTTTTGCTGGCTGGCAATAGTCGAAAGAGACTTACAGGATTACAGGTGACTTTTTTATTTTTGTCTTCTTGCTTGTCTGTTGTTTCTAAATTTTCTCAAGTGTAATGGTATGACTTGTATAATAAGAAACAAATGGAAAGGAAAGCTCTTTACAAAATATACAAATGTCATGTAACGTAGAAGGGGCCCACCATGGATCTCCGTAGTATGTGGACCTCCACCTGATGCCGTTAGATGTTTGATGCTCTGAGGTGTCCCGGAGAATCCTCGGGGAGCACGTGTGCACTTGACCAGCTCTCTCTGAAAGGCATGTATAGACATGGCGAAGACTTTGGACTTGGAGCTTTAGGGGGCCGTCCTCCAGCGGGGCGTCCTGCAGGAGGTGCCCTTTTCTTCCCTCCCTGGAGTGTTCAAGAGCGAACTCACTTGCTGACATCTCTTCTGTGGTCTTGGGCATAAGTAATGTGATGCTTACTGCAAGCTACAGAGGAATATTTTAGGGGACCCCTTTGAGTTGGTTTGATGACATGTTAATTGGTCCTATTTTAGGGTTTCTCGATCCGTACGTCCAAGATACAGCAACACGTGTGTGACACCATCGTCCGCATTTTTAAAAGACACGGTATGTCCTTTTTTAAAAAAAATCACAAGTCTTCTCAAAAACTGTTTTGTTTCATCAGTAGAAAGTACTGTTACTAGATTTGGCTGCAACCATATTTTACCCTTATTTACTTAAAAAGATTTTATTTATTTGTCAGGGAGGGAGAGACAGAGCGGGAGTTTTGGCAAAGGGGGAGGGAGAAGCAGGCTCTCCGCTGAGCAGGGAGCCCGAAGCGAGGCTTGATCCCAGCACCTTGGGATCATGACCTGAGCCGAAGGCAGACGCTTAACCGACTGAGCCACCCAGGCGTCCCCATATTTTACCTTTAAATTCAGTAACAGGCACTTGACTTCATGTGAAATTTAAGCTTATTTTTAACACTCAGCTTGTTGAGGAGAACGTTTGAATATTAGAGCCTTGCTACTAACATACAGTTGGGTTGTAGAGTCAGAAATAAGACTGGTTAACAGACTTGACCTCAGACGAGCTGTCCGTTCATGGAGTCGCCTGAAAACTGCTAGCTGGCGATTTCAGCGGCCAGCAGCAGATGACTTCACCGTCAGGTCCATGTTCATTTTCATTTGCCTCCAGGGAGGAATGAGAACTTGTTGATGAGTTATTTTTTCTGACTTGGTGTAGGAGCTGTCCAGTTGTGTACCCCACTACTGCTTCCCCAAAATAGGCAAATATACGAGCACAATGAAGCCGCCTTATTCATGGACCACAGCGGGATGCTGGTGATGCTTCCTTTCGACCTGCGGGTGAGGCTGGGAACGCCCTGGGGCAGGCCAGACACCATGTCTGGCCACGGGCGGGTTACCCTTAGCCACCACTTTTCCTCCTCGGCTCACATTCTAAATACCACCTCTAGGAAACACATTGTTGAGGGAGTTATCGGGGTGAGAGCATCACTGGAATTACCGAACGTCTGACCTTGTGTTCGTCCAGCTTGCTCGTGGCACAGGTGCTTACGATCCTAGAAACGGGCTCCCTGCATTGCCAGTGCCACGTCTGCACCTCACTGCTGAGCTCTGCCGAGTGACCGCTGCGGCTTGACCTGGCCAACTCAGACAAACAAATAGTTATTTTCTTTACCTCCTGGCTAGATTTTCGCTAGCTTCCTAACGTGTTAATGCGGAGAACAATTAAATTCTTCTAACAGCCAGCGCCTCTGCTAATGAGGTGTGCTGAATTCTGCTCGTGCTTGCTTGCTTCTGATCCCCAGGGCTCCCTTTGACGGCAGCGCTCTGACGGGTTATCCACTCGCATAGTGTTGGCTGCTAACCAGCCCATCAGCAGCCCCGCACCTGCATGAGACAGACGAGAGTTTCATTCCCCTCGTGTACAGAAAGCACTGACAAGTGGAGAGATGAGCAAAGGATATAACCAGGCAGTTCTCCGAGAGAGAATGCACGGGGCTGATAAACTTCTGAAATGATGTTCAGCCTCGTGCATAATAAGGGAATGTAAAGAAAAGGATCTCAACTTCACCCGTTGGACTGATGAAAATATTTAAATTGCTTTACTTAAAACTGGCTGTTTATTCTGTAGACATCAGGGGACTGAAGTGCACATTTTTTTCTTAAGATTTATTTATTTGAGAGAGCACGAATTGAGGGGATAGAGCAGAGGGAGAGGAGAGAGAATCTCAAGCAGACTGCCTGCTGAGCATGGAGTGGGGGGCGGGGCTCGATTTCATGACCCCAAGATCATGAGCTGAAATCAAGAGTTGGACGCTCAACCGACTGAGCCACCCAGGCGCCCCTAAAGTGCAGACTTTTAAACATCAGCTCGCTTTCTGTGAGCTAATAGTCATTCCCCCCAAATAAAAGGTGAGTACCCTTTAAGAATTTGATCCAGAGTTAATGGTACGATGTTAGATCTCTTAGGACAGTCTGACAATAATTTCATAAGCTGTAGTTATTATTAGTGGGTGGGTAAGACCAGGGAAAACCAGGGAATTCACCATGAGAGAAGACCCATTTTGATTGCATTATTATAAATGACACTTTAAAAAACATTTCAGTTATTTACGTAATTCACATTATTTACAGTAGCCAAGCTGTGGAAACAGCCCAAGTGTCCTTTGATAGATGGATGAATGGGTAAAGACGAGGTGGTATATACATACGATGGAATATTACTCAGCCATAAAAAGAATGAAGTCTTGCCACTTGCAGGACCATGGATGGAACTAGAGGGTATTATGCTAAGTAAAATAAGTTGGAGAAAGACAAATACTGTATGATTTCACTTCTGGCTGGAATCTAGAAAACAAAACCCCAGACCCTTAAATACAGAGAACAAACTGGTGACTGCCAGAGGGGAGGTGGGTGGGGGCATGGACAAAATAGATAAAAGGAAAAAAACTCACAGGTCACCAGGTAACTTACGCTGATTCTCATTTGGCATAATAAAATTGGGCAGAGCCTAGTTAATTAAAAGTGAATTTTTCTCAAATTTAAAATCCTAAGAAATGCCGCAGTGAATAAGTCTGGTGGCACAGCCAGCAGTGGGGTCTGCTGCTGACCGAGCACCACAGGAACATTTCGGGGAACACTCGTGGTGAGCCGGGCACTACTCCGTGAATATACTAAAACCACTGGGTCATACGCTGTAAAAGGGCGGACTGTATGGTGTGTGCGTTGTATCTCAACAGAGCTGTTAACTACAAAACCACAAGGCCGGGTCGTTGGCACATTTTGACGTTGACCTTTGACACTTTATGTTTCAGATTCCTTTTGCAAGATACGTGGCAAGAAATAATATATTGAATTTGAAACGGTACGAAACTCCGGGGGTTTCATTTGGTGGTTGTGGGAGAGAAACCAAGGAAGGGTGTTTTATCACCTGTGATCCTTAACACAGCAACAGCTGGGGTTTGAACTTCGGGTTTAAAGTAGTGAGTTTGGAATATGGTCCCAGTGCCCAGCCACAGTACCCCTTTTCAGGGTGACAAAGACTCGTGGCCTTCCCTTTAGCGGACACGTAGCTGTTCGGGGGTGGGAGGTAGGTACCCTGCAGCCCCTGCCGTCTATTCTCTGCCTTCTAACGTTCCCAAGCAACAGAACTAATTATTTTCACAAGTGGCTGCTTGACAAAAACATACAGCTGTTCTTGATCACAGACGGCTCCTTTTAAAACTTAATTGGAGGGACAAAGGGCCAGAGGTCTCTGTGTGAAAACTGCCTCCACAGGTAACTGAACAGAAAAGCTGCTTGTAGAGAAGTGAGTAAAGCCAGCAGGCGTGTGGAACAGTCGGGGCCTCCGGGCACTTAGCGGTGGAGAAGGGTTTTCTGTACATTCAGATCCCGCAGGGGTCAAGCAGCGAGATCTTCGTAAGTTCGAGCAGTGCTGTTGGCAGCGAGGCACCCTACTTAAAGCGAAGTCAGAGCTCTTTCTGTGCTTTATTCTCAGCTGCGAGTGAACAGTTAATTAATAGTCATAGTCCTAAGGGGTGTCCCTGTGTAGAGAGCGAGCACAAAGGTAAAGTTATTTCCTGTGCAATTTCAGCTCTGTTGCAAACATTAAAAAAAAAAAACAAAAAAAGGAGCCCCATAGTTTAATAGTGGCCTCGCTAGGAATTGGCACCTAAATCCCGTCTTTACGGTCTCTAGCTCATACCACGGATTCATTTTGTCCTGTTGCTTTCCTCTTGTTCGACAATCTCTTACACGTTTGATTCCGGTAAGCAGTGACCTGGGTTTCTGGGTTTCTCTCTCCAGATACTGCATAGAGCGCGTGTTCAGACCTCGCAAATTAGACCGATTTCATCCCAAAGAGCTGCTGGAATGTGCATTCGATATCGTCACGTCTACCACCAACAGCTCTCTGCCCACTGCCGAAGTCATCTACACGATCTGTGAGATCATCCAGGAGTTCCCGGCACTTCAGGTTACTTCCCAGGGTCTGAAATTCCGGGGTCCCCCCGCTAGAGTCCTCGACCCGGCCGGGGTGGGGGGGGGGTCGTGACTGCAACAGAGCTGCCCCTCACTTTGTGCCGGCAGTGGGCCACGTTCTACTAGGATAACGGGGAAGAGCTTGGTGAGGTTATTTGTGGGTTTCTCGCAGACTCTCACCCCTGCCTTGACGGGAGTGGGTTTTGTTTTCATCTGTTTTGGGGGAAGGGCGGTGTTGCTCAGCCCATTCTTCCAAAGTGCAAGAGATTAGCTAAGATTCCTAGGATGCTTTTAGCACGTTCACCGTCTGTGGCTCCCTCCTGCGCCCACCCCCCCCCCCCCCCCCCCCCGGCTCTCAGCTCCCCAGCTTCACTTCTCCACGAGCTGGCGTCCTGCCTCGCCGGGGGGGGGGGGACTGTTTCTAGTGCAACTGCTGGCCCTCCTCTGGCCTGGCCTCTGCGTCCCTCACACGGGGCTGCTCCCCCCACGGCTGTGCCTAGAAAGCCTTCCTTCCCAGCCGCCACGGGCGCCCCTTCTGCGCCAGGAGCCCGCCTGCTCCCTCATCGGTTGCCAGCCACCCTTTCCTCTCCACCCTCCCCGCCCTTGAGGGGAGACGCCACCCGGTCGTTAGGGCAGAGCTGATGCGGCCGCTCTCCTGGGGACCCCGCCGCCGCCGGCTCAGCAGGCCGCTCGTGGGCTGTGAAGGCTCCCCGTTAGGGTAGTAGTTCCCCCAGCCCGTCCTCAAACGGCAGGGACTACCGAACCGGGTCCTCTCCCGTGCCGCCGTCTGCGTGAACTCGTTCAGGCTTTTCACCGGAGCTGGAGGCCAAAGTGGTTTAGATACGTACAGTAAAGGGTGTGGTTATATTATACTCTTGGATTATGACAGTGTAAAATGAAGGCTTATGAAAAAAATAAGCTAGGAGGCAGAATGCCAAAATTCAGTCCTTCCACAATCCCCTGCCCGGATGGTAAGCTGGTGGTAGGATGCTGGGTTTGGTCACATACCTATACTGCTTTTCTGATGAAACGAGTAACTTCTCTTCCGTATCCCAGGAAAGGAATTACAGTATTTACTTGAACCATACCATGTTACTGAAAGCAATCCTCTTACACTGTGGGATCCCAGAAGACAAACTCAGTCAAGTCTGTGTCATCCTGTATGATGCTGTGGTAAGCACTGAATTACTTTGACTTGATAGTGAAGGACGCTAATAGTTCATACGTATTTTCTTAGTGTTGTAACCATGGAACTGAATTGGGAGTTTCATCTCCTTCCTCATTTCTCTAAAGTAAAAAAAAAAAACAAAAAAAACCCACAACAATTGGAGGGAGTGATTGTATTGAGAATAAAGGGCTCATGCCCTCCCCTGAATTCTTCCCACGCACCCATTTATGGATGTGGTCATTGGGATTTTCGGTTGAGTGCGGGGAGAGTGGTTTAGACCACGGCGGGAGCCTCGGCACCTGCTCCCTGTCGGGCCGGGGCCGCAGCCCCTCCAGTTCCTCTTCCTGAGGGAGCTGCGTCGTGGCACTTGTGGTTCTCTAGTACGTGTGCGAGTTCTCCACGGAAAGTGTGCAGGGCCTGGGGGGCTACTGAAAATTTTGAATAGTGTTATGGTGCTGGGATGAAGGTGAATGCTTATCTTTTCTAATTTCTTTTCGTGTTAAATACTGTTTTTATAATGGGCATCCAGGAGATTGAATGACCTATAGGTTATTCATGGTCCACGATTAAGGCAGAACAAGATAGTGGACGTCTGTGCTGGTTTTCTTTTTCTCTTTTTTTTTTTTTTAAGATTTTATTTATTTACTTGAGAGACTGCACGTGAGAGAGTAGGAGTGGGGGGAGCAGCAGGTAGAGGGAGAAGCAGGCTCCCCACTGAGCAGGGAGCCCGATGCAGGGCTCGATCCCAGGACCCTGAGATCATGACGTGAGCCAAAGGCAGACACTTAACCAACTGAGGCCCCCAGGCGCCCCAGGCTTACTGTTTTCTAGACACCAAGAAGCCTAAGTAGCTTTTCTCTCATCCGGCAGGTACACCTCAGGGGCCCTAATTTTACTGTTTTTCTGTGGTGCTTTCCCCCCAAGTGCTGCTGCTCTGTGGCAGCAGCAGACGCACTGTCCGTCGGACCCTGGCGAGAACCCCAGGGATTGTGAAGGGGGCTTCACGTCATCCTTGTTCATATCCCGCAGCCACAGCCTAACTGCCGGCGTGGGAAGCAGTGCTCAGAGCCCGGCAGCACGCGGCTTTTGCCAGAGGGACACGGATCCGTTATTCCCTCACCATCCAAACAGAAACCCCCCGGTTTGGCCTGTCCAGCTCTGAGTTGCCTCACCACTCAGCAAGGGCAACCTCCCCCTTTCCGTTCTTTTACGTCGGAGTTTTCATATTTTAAGACACATGTTAGGGGCGCCTGGCTGGCTCAGTCAGTAGAGCGTGCAACTCTTGGTCTCAGAGTTGTGGGTTTGAGCCCCACATAGGGTGAAGAGATTACTTAATAAAATCTTCAAAAAAAAAAAAAAAAGAAAAAAGAAGGAGACAAATGTTAGTTTTATGCGAATTAGAAAAAAAAATTCTAATCACAGAATTAATCCATCCTTCATGATTAGGAGCAGTTTGTCCAAAACGGAGGGTATACACTTGTCGGAATTAGCCTGGAGATCATATCTTTATGTTCAGGGCCAAATTTGGTGACTCTCGTTGTTCCCTTTCTCTTCCACGTTAGACGGAAAAGCTGACGAGGAGAGAAGTGGAAGCCAAGTTTTACAATCTGTCTTTGTCGTCTAATAGTGTAAGTACCTAGTGACGGAGCTGTTACCGCTTCCTCTGTAACTTTGTGGTACCCCGATGCTCGAGGCGGTGGGGCAGAGCTGCTCCCCGGCGCCTCACAGACAGGTTTCCCTTGAGTGTGCATAGTTCCACGCAGCCTCGGGGAGGAGAGCCCAGCGCGGGGCTCAGAGCCTGCCTCCCCACGCTGCTGGTCACCGTGCGGTCATCATCCTGTCCCTTCCTGATCACCAGCCGCTTTGCTCTCCCGCTCTGCACAGCCGCGCTCGGCACAGCCTCACTGCTGAGCGAGCGGGTCTAGCACTGGTTGTCCTCTTCTTCTTCTTCTTCTTCTTTTTTTTTAAAGATTTTATTTATTTATTAGACAGAGATAGAGACAGCCAGAGAGACAGGGAACACAAGCAGGGGGAGTGGGAGAGGAAGAAGCAGGCTCATAGCAGAGGAGCCTGATGTGGGGCTCGATCCCGTAACGCCGGGATCACGCCCTGAGCCGAAGGCAGACGCTTAACGACTGCGCCACCCAGGCGCCCCTGGTTGTCCTCTTCTGAAATAGATCCTAGGGGACGGGAATGAGGCACAGAGCTCTGCAGATCCGTTTGCGTTTCCCCCACCACCCTATCCCCTGCTCTTCCAACATGTCAGTGGAATTAAAGCTCCTGCTTTTCGGGTACATTTCTTAGTCCCGAAATGTGACATTGGATCCCAGTGGCAATAAGGACTATCTCGAGGGGTAAACAGGTTTGTCCTGTTCTCTCAACAGGCATCAGATGGCTCTGTGATCTTCGGCCCAGTAACCCATACCTCATGGAGTCACTGGATAGCCGAAGACAACGGGGATTTTTGCCATTTTCCCGAATGTTTGTACAAGAAGAGAGACTTCTTTAGAACTTCCCTGGAACCCCTCTGGGGCACTCGGTTACATGATCCTGTGGTGATCAGCAAATTCACGCAGAGGATAGATTAAAACCTGACCATACACAGGCCGGGCGGAGACGCTCATTCTCCGGACACCTACGCCGCGGCGGGCATCGTGCTGGGCATATAAAGGAGGCAGCTGAAGCGTCCACGGGCTGCCCTCACCTTCCTTCATACCGGCCTCTAAAAAGCCGCGGGGGGGGGGGTGTGTGCAGCATCTGTCGACCCTCGGAGCTCTAACCAAACTTGCACACACCATAGCTCAGAGCAGTCAGCAGTCAGGGAACTCAACAGATGAGATAGCCTAGGAGTTCTAGAAATTGAGCCAGGTTAAATTTTTGATGTTAAATACTGGATACCTATGAGCAGAAATAGTTCCGTTTATAAATAGCTTGAAGACTGTGCTCAGGAAACTGCCCAGTCTGGTGATTCCCTGCCTGAAGGTTCAAGCCCAGGAGGTTCTTCGAACCAGTGTCCCGTTTCAAACATATTTCACACTCGCACACGAAAGCTGCATCCGCTGCTAAAATGTCAGCTTCTTGCTGTTGAATCTCTGGTGATTGGATGATAAGCAGTAGTTCAAAGTTGTACATTTGATTAGCTTAAACATGGAGAAACTAGCACCTAATAGGAAGGCATTTGGTGCTGTCATTATTTAAGAGTGGAACTCTGAAGAGAGTCGGAAAGTAGAAATACTGCAAGCCGGTGTCTGGCCCCGTGTTCCGAGTTTACAGACGAGACACCTCAGGCGCAAAGAGATGTTGTGACTTGTCCAGAGTCACATGGAGTTGGTCGATGATGGGGTGAGGACTCAAATCTGGAGACAGTGACTCTAGTAGTGTTTCTGGAAGTTTATTAATGGGGTAATTTAGTGTTAAAATTTGAGAAGAAATAGTTTTTTTATTTTAAGAGGAAAAACATTAAGAAATTGAGATTATATTACTTTTTGGATTTTTAAAAAATACACGTGGTGTATGATTATTAAACTGGATTAAGCTGAGTCTTCATTCAGCTCTGTTTCCATGCGCCAATTTATCATTGAACCACGTTACACTTGCATAGTCTTAAAGTAGATACAGTTTTAACTCCCAGAAGCTCGAGTGGAAATTTCTTTCTGGCTTATGACTGTAGTTACTTTCTGCTTCCTGTGCTGCGTGCCAGGGACTGGGCCTGGCCCACAGATCATCTCTAGCCATTGCCCTCAAGTGAAGCACGACAGGTGCGGCAGCCGGGAGCTGGGATGGAGGTGTGAGTCGGAGGGAAGGATCAGGGGGCTGTCTGTGGGAGGTGACACCCAAGTGGCAACCCAAGGCTCCAAACAGGAATTATTCAAGCAAAGGGAGCAGAGGGAATTTCTGGCTACTTGAGAGTAGAATTAGAACCAGTCAGACTTCGCCTTTCCGTGTGTCCGTCCACCCCACCCGCACCCCCACTTCTGTGCCTGCAGCAGGGAGTTGACGAGAACGAGGGAGGTGAAGAGGAAATCTTGTCAGCTAGTACGCGGGGCTGCTCTGCTGGGGTCAGCATTTGCTGGGAGTAGGTGCCCACAGCACTCCCGTGAGGCGCTTTCCAGTTGCTGGAAAAGGATAATCCTTAGGTCCCCAGTAAAGGTTAAAATTGCCTCTGACCACAAACTCCCTGCTCGTGGAGGTGCCCAAGCTCCGCCATGCCCCCGTGTGTCGCAACACCACGCGGAGGGCGGCTTCCCTGCCGTGGATCGGAAGCTAAACGTGCCTCTTTGCTTTCCAGCTCTGTCGACTCTACAAATTTATTGAGCAGAAGGGAGATCTGCAAGATCTAACCCCAGCAATAAATTCATTAATAAAACAGAAAACAGGCGTTGCCCAGCTGGTGAAGTACGGCTTAAAAGACCTAGAGGAGATTGTTGGGCTGTTGAAGAAACTCGGCATCAAGTTACAGGTCGGGCAACCGCTGGATTCTCCTGTGGGTCTGTGGTGCCAGCACAGGGGGAAATGGGGGTTTGGGTTAATGCTAGCACACGTTTTCTTCCCCCAGAACTCTGCTTTCTACATTTTGGAACTTCTGATTTCTAGTAACAGTTTTGGCTTCAATCAGAATGTCCTTGCAAGCATCATGATTCCTGTAGTACAGTGAGCCCGACACATCAGGGAGCCTCAGCGAGGTGGTGATTCCTGAAGAGAGCAGAGTTCCTCACCCGGCAGGCTGCACTTAGACATCTTACTGATTGCTCTGATGCTACTGATGGAAAACCGCGCCCTTGACATGTTTGCGTGGGCTTGCACTTCACAGGTCTTGGTCAATTTGGGCTTGGTTTACAAGGTGCAGCAGCACAACGGAGTCATCTTCCAGTTCGTGGCGGTCATCAGACGGAGGCAAAGGGCTGTATCTGAAATCCTTGCAGCTGGCGGCAGATACGACCTGCTGGTGAGGGCTCGCCCTGTATTCCTTCGTTGATTCATCCTGGCTTAATGTCCTTTCTTTCTCAGCTTGATACTTTGAAATATTCCAAACATTCAGAGAAACTGAGCCAGTGGTATAATTGAACACCTGCATGCCTTTTATCTAGGAATAGAAATGGACCGTGAACCACATCTGTAGTGTTTCTGACTTTTATTTTAAAATAATTATAGGTTTACAGGAAGTTACAAAGAGAGTACAGAGAGATCTTGTGTACCTTTCGCTCCGTTTCCCTGAGCGGTTAAATCTAGTGTAAGTAGAATAACCTAGCAAAGCCAGGACACGGACATCGGTACGCTGTGTGCGTATAACTCTGTGCCACTGGATCGTGTGTGTATAGTCTGGTCACCACCCCACACCAAGATCCAGAGCTCTTCTGTCGCCGTATAGATCCTTTGGTGCTGACATTTACTAGTTCAAATGAAGTATGGAAGCTTCACCTCCCTGGAAGGCCCTATACCCATCCCCCCATTTATAATGTAATTATCTTAAATACTTCCTCTCAATATATCGAGGCCCACATCAGACAGTGTTAGGCTTTTGCTTCACCTATCAAACTCTTAGAAACTCAAGAGGGGAAGAAAGTCTGTTGTACTTTACCCGAATTTCTGGTTTCTGATGAGAAATGTGCTATTGTTTGAATTTTCCCATATAGGAAAGCTGATTTTCATGCAACGTTTTTAAGATTTTCTTTGTCTTTAGTTCGAAATTTGATCATGATGTGTCTTGGCGTGACTTTCTTTGGATTTATACTCTTTGGGGTTATCTTAGCTTCTTGAATCTAGAGGTTTATGTCCTTCTCCAGTATGGGCCCCCCCCACCAAGTGCCAGCAGGGTGGCATCAGAGAACACTAAATGGGAGCTAAGACTTTGATATCTGCCTGGGGTAGTGGTCCCCCAAACCCCAAACAGTGCCAGTGGAGGAACCGAAGGATTACAGACCCTCACCTCCACCCAGGCAGTAACGAGGCCACGCTCCCCACAGTACCAGTAAAGGCATGTGTCAGGCATATTATTGTAATATCTCTTACATCTTGCCCTCTTTTTGCTTTCCTTCGAGGACTCTGATGACAGATGTTCAAGTTTTTGTTATATCCCTGAGGTTTTTTATTGTTTACTTCTCTGCTGAGACTTTCTAATTTTTTTGGCTCAAGCCTGCTCGTCATGCTTGTTGAAGCATTTTTGTGATGGTTGCTTTAAAATCCTTGTCAGATATTTCCAACATCTGTGTCAACCTGTTTTGGTGTCTGTTGATTGCTTTTCTTACACATTTTGAGATCTTCTTGGTGGTTGCCGTTATGCGTGATTTTTACTTGTACCCTGGATATTTTCAGTATTACAAGACTGGAGCTCAGCTAGGTCTTTGGTTTAATAAGCCTCTTCTGAGAGGGTGCCAGTAGGGGCAGGGGGTGCCACCTTGCTACTGTTGGTCGAGGGTAAAGACTCAGGTTCCTTACCCCGCTTGCTTCAACATCCCTAGTCTGGGAGGGGTGCCTTGTTCCTGTTTCCCACGTGCCTCCACTGGTACTGTGGTGAGGGGTGGGGGAAGTGGCAGGAGACTGCTGGAGAGCAGGGAAAGTTCCAGCCTCCCACTCAGCCGCCTCAGGCACCACCCGCACGGGGAGGTGGCCTCGTCACTGCTTGGGCGGAGGTGAGGGTCTGTAATCCTTCGGTTCCTGGCCTCCAGTGACACTGTTTGGAGGGCAGGGGGCAAATACCTCAGGTATCAAGTCCTGGCTCCCATTTAGTCTTCTCTGATGCCACCCAGCTGGAGCTTGGTGGGAGAGGGGGACTCCTTACATCTGGGTAAAGGTGTGGGCCCCCACTCAGACTTTGCTGGTGGGGGCGGGCCTATGCGTCTTCCTGTGGTGTTCGGCTGGAGCAGGGTGGGGGTCATAAAAACATTTTCAGCCCTGCCAGGTTGCCCTTTTCTTGGTCTTCTGGCTAGAGTGAGCAGGTTTCCTGGGCGCCTTTTGTTGGTTCTCTTTGGCACTTCTGGCTTGTCAGCATGTATTACCCTCAGATCCTACAGGTCCTGCACCCGTGTGTGCCCTCTCTTCGTGTTTGCTTTATAAGTAATGTCCAGGATTTTTAGCTGTACTTAGCGGGAGGAATGGAAGTGTTCCTACCTGTCTGGTCCAGAATCAGAACCTACCTGTGTAATTTTAAATTATCTAGTGACATAAAGCAA
Source organism: Ursus arctos (assembly GCF_023065955.2). Lineage (NCBI taxonomy): Eukaryota > Metazoa > Chordata > Mammalia > Carnivora > Ursidae > Ursus > Ursus arctos. The sequence continues at coordinate 6,317,593 of NW_026623050.1, forward strand.
ATACAAAGAAACAGGTGGAATTTATTTTAATAATATATCTTATTTAACCCAAATATGTTGTTTCAACATACAGTCCAAATTTTCAAAATTTTTGAGCTACTTTACATTTTTTCTAAGCCTTTGTAATCAGTGTATATTTAACCCAATATACCCAAAATACTATTTCAGCATGTAATCTGACATCTCAGTATGATGAATGAGCTGTTTTATATCCTCCTCTTTTCCCATTCTGAGCCTGTGTATTTCACATACACAGCGCACGTCAGTCTGGATTAGTCAGCCTGCAGATACTCAAGCCCACGTGCGGCTGGGGGGCTGCCCTGTTCAGCAGTGCAGCTCTGGATGCAGCATTTGGTAACTTTTTCCTAAATTGGCACGTGTGCTTGCTCCCATCTCTCCCTTCCCCGCCCCCCATTCTCTTCTCTCTCTCTCTCCCCCAGCCCATCACGTACTGTTTTTTGGTTGAACCCTTTGATGATAAGTTGCTGACAAGTGTGTGCCCTCCAGTCATCGCTTTGCTTGTGATGACAGTTTCTTCTCGATCTCATAACCAGAGCTGTGCCTTTCTTCCCAGATTCCCCAGTTTAGAGGACCACAGGCTCTGGGACCAATCCCCACTGCTGTCGGGGTCAGCATAGCTATAGACAAGATCTCTGCGGCGATCCTCAACATGGAAGAACCTGTAAGTTCCAGTTTTGCTTTCCAGCGGGCTGAGTTGCCTTTGGTCTTAGAGTCCTGTATATGGAGCCCTGGCTGGGGCGGTAGGCCGAGGCTTTGGGAAGTTCTCTTTGCCATGATAGACAAGCCTAGGACCTAGCATCTGTCCTCGTGTGTAAGGCCTTAGCCTTTCGCTGGGGGACCTGGGGCAGCTCATCCATCTTTGCCTGGCCTCGCTCTCCTCGTCTTTGATGCAGTGTAAACATGAGGTGTAGTGTTGGCAGACGCCTGTCAGAGCCCCTTGTTCAGAAATCCTGCCGTACTCTACAGAGCTATAAATGGTTCTTTTTCCTTTTTTGTAGCTGAAATAATTTCCAGAAAGACTAATATAAAAGGTTTTTGACCTGTCTTCACATGAGTGCCGCCTCCCTCCTGGTGCTGGTCCCACCTGCCGGCCCACGGTCTCACTCCTCTAAATGTAACCCTCTCTCTCTGACCCAGGTCACAATAAGCTCTTGCGACCTCCTGATCGTAAGTGTTGGCCAGATGTCCATGTCCAGGGCCATCAACCTCACCCAGAAACTCTGGTCGGCGGGAATCACAGCACAAATCATGTATGACTGGTCCCAGGTAATGAGACGCACGGTGCCCCCGGGTGGAGTGCGCGCAGTCCGGCCGCCCCGGCTTTAGAGTAGGGTTCTCTCAGACTCCACTCCTCTCTGGTTGGAGTTACTTCCTGGGTTAGTTTCTGATTGTTACAGGAACAAAGGACCACAGACGCAGTGGTTTAAACACCACAGGCCGGTTACCTCACATTTCGGGCATTCAGAAGTCTGAGACGGGTTCCACTGGGTCTGCTAGGGCCCGTGCCTTCTGAAGGCTTGAGGGGAGGGCGCATTTGCCCGCCTTCTCCAGCCCCAAGAGGCCTCCCGCGCCCCTCGATCTAGTCCCTTCCTCCACCTTCAGACTCAGCAGTGTCACATTTTCTTTCCTCTCTGACCTCTGTTTCTGTCTTTCCATCTCTACTTCTGACCCTCCTGTCTCCTCTCACAAGGATCCTTGTGATGACACTGATCCCACCCAGATTATCCAGATCGTCTCCCTGTCTCATGATCTGTAACTCAGAGTTCCTTTGACCATAGAAGCGAACATGCTCGCAGGTTCCAGGGATGAGGCTGGGACGTCTTTGCAGGGCCAGGATCCAGCCTAGCCCCCCACCCAAAGGCATTTGGTGTGGAGCCTGTGGGGGCGGCTGGCTCTCCTCAGAGCTCCCACAGCAGCCAGCTCTGGGGATGGAAGTGAGGGAAGTGGCAGCCTTGAACCCGCCTGCCCTTCAGAACGGGGGGGCCTGCAGAGAAGTGTGCACTGCCACGAGCAGATCACAGAAGGGCGTACGCTCCAGTTCGCGCACACTCAGGCGCCCCGGAGCATGAAGAGACGCCCAGGGAAACACAACCTCCATCCTCCCTCCTGCTCTTTGCACGTCACCTGCGGGGGGGCTTCGGAAGCTGCTGGGTCTGTGCGTGTGGAGAGAAGACCTCCTGGCAGGAGTGTGCAGAGCAGTGGTGTGTAATCACGTGACAGAGCAGCACCCTCTTCCATTGGTTTCCTTGTTTCAGAAATTGTTAGAGGAGAGTTCTTCCAGAAACCATGACTTTGGTCCTGCCCAGCGGCAGACCCTGCAGGCGTCTCTGCTCCACTGCTCAGTGGCTTTACGCTTTACTCCTGCTTTACACCGTCCGCTGTTGCTGCTGCCTTGGCCTTCCTCGAGGGCCTTCTTGTTGTATGTGTACTGTCTAATTTTTTGGCACCTTCCACCAAGATTTGAAGCTTCTGCAAACCTCTTACTGTGTCCTGAGCACATTGATTGTCCATGGCCCCTGAGGACAGCAGTGGAAGGAAGAAAAGCAAGGTCTTATTCCCCCTTTGAATCCGTACTCTTCCGACTTACTATCTGTATGTCCTGAAGTCAGCATGTGAGCAGGTCACTTTGGAAGTACAGTCGAACCCCGTGTTTTCAGTCTCCCTAACAACTTGAAGCCGCTCTCCGTGCTCTGTGTTTATCTCACATGCCGTGTTTGTTTCAGTCCCAAGAGGAGCTACAGGAATACTGCAGACATCACGAAATCACCTACGTGGCCCTCGTCTCAGACAAAGGAGGAAGCTATGTCAAGGTACAGACGCAAGGAAATCTTTCACGGTCCAGCAGGCACATTTCCCAAACCATGTAGTAACTGTGGAGCACCCAACCTCCCGCTGTCCCCTGGCCTTGGGTGTGGGTGCAGATCCATTATTTTATTTGCTGGGCCTGTTCTTGGAGAAAGGCTATAGAGTAAGAGAGAATCTGAATCAGAACCCTTCCCTTCATATCAAAAATCAAAAACAGTGGCAGTAGGTTTTTCCTACTTTTCTACCTCTGTTCCCTTTCTTCATCTAAGAAAAGAATAATAACTAGACGGATACCTGCTGGTTGGCATATGCTGTGGCTCTTTCCTAGCCAGTTTTACTCTGTTGCATTTAACTTACAAAGCTCCTAAATATACCACCCTCTAACCTTTATTTCTATTTTTAAAGAAAAAGAATCAACATATTTTCCCCCTTTTATAAGTCCTTGTCAGGTTTTATGACCTGGGTGATGTTGGCGTCATAAATGAGTTGGACAGTGTTCTCTCCTCTTCCATTTGCTGAAAGATCGTGCACAGTTGGTATTATTTCATCCTCAGATGTTCGGTCAGACTCACCAGTGAAGCCGCAGGGACCTAGACAGGGAGCCGCTCAGGTTGCCTCTTTCTGAATAAGTGAGTTTGGGTAGTTGGTATCTTCCCCGGAATGTTTTCATTTCATCTAAATTTTCAAATATTCTCTTTTACTACCTGTAGGATCTGTAATGATAATCCCCTCTTTCATTCCTGATAATTGGTAATTTATGTCTCCCATCCTCCCCTCTTTTTTTTTTACTTCACCAGGCTGGCTAGAGGTTTATCAGTCCTATTTGTCTTTTCAGAAAACCAGCTTTTGATGTCATTGATCTTTCTCTATTTTTTTGTTTTCTATTTTATTGATTTCTATTCTTCTTCATTCTGCTAATTGTGGATTTAGTTTATTCTTTTTCTGGTTTCTTCAGGTAGAACTTTAGATCAGGGATGGATAAACTACAGGCTGTAGGCCAAATCCGGCACAGCCTATTTGGCTATGGCCTGTGAGCTACAGATCGTTTTTACATTCTTTGTTTAAAAAAAAGTATGTTGGGGGCGCCTGGGTGGCTCAGTCGTTAAGCGTCTGCCTTCGGCTCAGGGCGTGATCCCGGCGTTCTGGGATCGAGCCCCGCATCGGGCTCCTCTGCTGGGAGCCTGCTTCTTCCTCTCCCACTCCCCCTGCTGTGTTCCCTCTCTCGGTGGCTGTGTCTCTCTGTCAAATAAATAAATAAAATCTTAAAAAAAAAAAAAAAAAAGTATGTGACAGACCGTGTGTGGCCTGCAAAGCCTAAAATACTACCTGGGCCTTTATAGAAAAAAAAAAATGGCACCTGGCATGGATCACTGAGTTCAGACTTGACTTTTCTAAGTATAAGCATTTAATGCTATAAATGTCACTCTTAAGGACTGCATTAGTTGATCCTGCACATTTTTAACATGTACTGCTTTCATTTTCATTTAGTTCAAAATACGTTCTGGTTTCTTTGATTTCTTCTTTGATCAACAGGTTATTTAGAAGTGTGTGGCTTAATTTCCAAATATCTGGGTTATTTTCCAGCTATCTTTCTTTCATGATTTCTTTCCTTTTTTTTTTTTTTTAATTTAAATTCAGTTACCATATAATGTATTATTACTTTCAGAGGTAGAGAGGTCAGTGATTCATCAGTTTTATATAATACCCAGCGCACATTACATCATCTTTAATGATTTCTAACGATTTAATTCCTTTGTGATCAAACAACATACTCTGTATGACTTCAGTCCTTCCAGTTTTACTAAGCCCTTAGAAAACAATTGTCTGTTACTATGAATGTTTCACGTGCACTAGAGAAGAGCGTGTATTCTGCATTGTTGGGGGGAGTGTTCGATAAAAATCAGGTCACGTTAGGTGGTGGGATTGCCGAAGTCTTCTGTATCTTTATTAATCATTTTGTCTATTTGCTCAATCGGTTACTAAGAGAGGAGTGTCAAAATCTCCAGCTATCGTTGTAGATTGACGTTTTTCTCCCTTTAGTTCTAGCAGTTTTGCTTCATGCATTTTGAAGCTCTGTTACTTGGTGAATACAAATGACAGGTGTTATTTGTTTGATGAACTGACCTCTTTATCATTATGCAATGTTCTTCTTTATCCCTGATATTTCTTGCTCTGAGGTCTTTCGATTAGTGTTTGCATGGCATGTCTGTTTCCATCCCATCTGGGTCTTGAAAGTGGGTTTCTTAGAGACACGCAGTAGTTGAGTTTTGCTTTCTGATCTACTCTGACAATTCCTGTCTTTTAATGGGACTAGTTAGACCATTTATAGGTAATGCAGTTATTGAAATAGTTGGGTTTAAATCTACATTTTATTACTTTTCTAATTATTCCATCTGTTCTTTTTTTTTTTTTTTCTTTTTTCTTTTCATGCCTTCTTTTTAGATCTTTACTGTTGGTTTGCTAACCATTACTCCTGTTTTTGGTGAGATTTTTTAGTCACTTCTTAGGGTTTACAGTATACACCTTTAACTTAATACATTCAACCTTCAAAAAACATTATATGCCCTTCACCTAACAGTGTAAGAACCTTATAACAGAATACTTCCATTTCCCTTCTCTCATTCTTTGTGCTGTTGTTACCAAGTATTTTTTCTTACATAAGTTATAAATTCCACAATACATTGTTTTTATTTTGGCTTTAATTAGTTATTTTTTAAAGAGGTTTTTAAAATAAGGGGGGGAATGTCCTTTATATTTACCCACATATTTACCATCTCTGGAACTGTTGATTCCTGTGTTGAGGCAGACATCGTTCTGATTTCATTTTCCTTCTGCCTGAAGAATTTCTTTTACTATTTCTGGTCTGTGCAGGTCTGCTGGTTTATCAGTTTTCTCAGTTGTTTTTGGTCTGAGAAAGTCTTTATTTCACCTTCATTTTTTTAAGATTTACTTATTTTAGGGACACTTCAGTGGCTTAGTCGGTTAAGTGCCTGCCTTTGGCACAATAAAAAGGCATGATCCCGGGGTCTTGGGATCGAGCCCCACATCAGGCTCCCTGCTTAGTGGGGAGTCTGCTGCTCCCTCTCCCTCTGTCTCTCCCTCTGCTTGTGCTGTCAAATAAAAATTTAGAAAAATTTCAGACATTATTTTTTAAATATTTTTCCGTCCCTTCTCGTCTTTTCCTTGTAGGACTCTGATTACAGTATGTTAATCATTTGATATTGACCCATAGCTCATTAAGACTCCATTTTTGTCTTCTGTTTTTTCCTTCTCTCTATGCTTTATTCAGGACCATTCACTGATCTTTTTGCAATATCTTACCTGCTGTTAATCCCACTGCATAGATTATGTATTTTTTCATCTGTGTAAGTTACATTTGTAACTTCATTTATCTTCCATTTCTGAGGTTTTGTTTCCTTTACATTTTTTATAAGATTTAAAATAGTCATTTTAGGGGCACTTGGCCGGCTGTCAGTAGAGCATGTGACTGTTGATCTCAGAGTTGTGAGTGTAAGCCCCATATTGGGTGTAGAGGTAATGTAAATAAAACTTACTTTATTAAAACTTATTTTATTAAAACTTAAAATCTTTTTTAAAGATTTTATTTATTTGACAGACATAGAGACAGCCAGCGAGAGAGGGAACACAAGTAGGGGGAGTGGGAGAGGAAGAAGCAGGCTCATAGCGGAGGAGCCTGATGTGGGGCTCGATCCCATAACGCCGGGATCACGCCCTGAGCCGAAGGCGGACACTCAACCGCTGTGCCACCCAGGTGCCCCAAAACTTAAAATCTTTAAAAAAAAAATAGTCGTTTTAAGGTGCTTGCCTACTAATTCCATCATTTCTGACACTTCTGAGTCTATCATTTCTTCTGGTTATGAGTCATATTTTCCTACCACTTTGCATGCCAGTAATTTTTTTTTTTTGAAGATCTTATTTGACAGAGAACAAGTAGGGGGAGCTGCAGGCAGAGGGAGAGGGAGAAGCAGGCTCCCCACCGAGTAGGGAGTCCGACATGGAGCTCAATCCCAGGACCCTGGGAACATGACCTGACCCGAAGGCAGATGCTTAACTGACTGAGCCACCCGACCCTCCTGCCAGTAATTTTTGATTGGTTGTTGGACATTATGAATTTTACACTTTTGGGTGCTAGTTTTTATGTTCCTATAAATACTGCTGGGCTTTGTTCTGGGGTGTAGTTAAAATTCTTGAATTGGTTGACCTTTTCCAGGCTTCATTTTCCGTGTTGTTAGGGCGGACCCAGGGCAGCCGTTGGTCTAAGCTGAGTTAGCCCCATTACTAGTAAGGCAAAACCTTTAGGTGGATACTGCCTGGTGCCCTGTGTAGTCTGAGGTCTCTCTACCCTGGTAAGAATACCAACTATCCCCAGCCCTGTGAATTCCAGAAATGAGTACGCCTACTCTTTTCTGGTGGTCGTTTGCCCAGCCCCAGACAGTTTTCTTTCAGTAGTGTACAGTTGAGATCTCTGGCAAGAATTAAGTGGACTGCTCCACAGAGCTTCCGAAATTGATCTTTCTCTGTGAGTGTGGAGCGCTCTTCTCTTTAGTCCTCCACCCCACAGTCTCTAGCCATCTCGGTCTGCCTAAATTGTCTCCCTACCTTGACAAGACTCCTGGTCTCTGTTTAGGTTTCGCGGTCCTGTACTGCAGTCTGCAGGCATCATCACAGTAAACGGGCGCTGGTAGGGCACTCGCTGTGTTTCCTTCTCTTGGAAAATAGTCCTCCGCTACTTGTTGTCTAAGGTCTGAAAAACCATCGTTCAGTGTGTTGTCTGACTTTGATTGTTTAAGGCAGGAAGGCAGTTCTTGTAGTAGCTTATCCTTCATGGGAAGATCTGCAAGTCCCCACTACTCGTCTGCTTGTTAGTCGCAAAATCATAAACGACTCTGAGAACTGATCAGGCCTCTTCCAGAGCAGAGTGCTCCTGCAATACTACGAAGAGAGGGCCATCAAGCCTCTGCTGCATAATTTGTGTTGTAATACACTGCTGTAATGATTAACGAACTTTAAAAACTTGAATCAGTCTCCTTCCCAAAATTTACACTCTGTGGTCTTAGTTCTGCCTTCTAGAGTAGTCAAAATAACAAGTCTAATTTTTCCTCCTCTCGGCCACCTTGAAATAAATTGTAGGAGACCACTGCCACGTCACTCTCTCCTCTTTTTTGGTTTAAACATTCTGGTTACTTAAGCCATTCCTCATAACATGATTTTTCAAATCCTTGACCCTCCTAGTTGACCTCCTCTAGACATGCCTTGTCAATGTCTGTCTTTAAATGTGATACTAGAATTCTACAGAGCACTCTACGCATATTCTGACTAAATGAGAATGGTGTCTGACCTCCCTCATTCCAAATACCGTATTTCTCCTCATACAGCTTACTGTGAACTCTTAGCAACCATGTGGCTCTTTGGCTTGTACTGAACTTAGCAACTAAAGCCCATTGGCCTTTTCGCAGTTATCACCATGCCTGGCTGGCCACCTACAATGAGGGCTTTCAGTATAGGACTTCACATCTATCTCCATTACATGTGCTCTTGTTCATTCTAGCACATTGTTTCAGCCAGTCTATCTTTTGAATCTTGAGTCACTTTCATATTTGAAGAGCAAGACATCACTTCGTTCATCCATTTAGCAAATGCATTTTAAGTGTTCACAGTGTGGAAGGGGATGGAATTTTAGATCCTAAAGGATACAGGGACATTGAAGCATCAGGCCCTGCTGTCAGGGATCCTCTAATCTGGTAGGGAACACAGTCGTGCATGATTATGAGTTAGCAAATGCTAAATGCCATGAGAGTCCTGCAGTGCAGTTCTCTGAGGGTTCCTCAGCCTGGGAGATTACCTCAGAGGTAGCAAGGAAGTCTCCAGGGTGGAGGTGGGATTGAGAGGGGACCCTCGTGGATGGGCAGGGTAGAGATGTGTGCTGAAAGGGACTTCTAAGCAGAAGGAATGGCAAAGGTAATGGTAATTCTTTGACTAGCCTGTTCCAAAGTCAGAGGGAGGCCAGCAGAGAACTATTCTGGGTATTACCCTGAATAAGTCTACTTTGGGTGAAGCAGAAGGACTGCAAAGGATACTTCAGCAGGAGAGAATGGTTTTAGCTAGATCATGGAGAGCAAAATGCCAACCAAGGAATCTGGACTTCATGGAGCAGCGAGTGGGGAGCCAGCATGTGTTTTGGACAGAAAGGGACATTAGAGTGGTATGTGAGAAAAATTCATCTGCAGGGGTGTGTAGCATGGAACGGAGTGAGTGGAAGATAGCAGTGGGAAGAACATAAGGCTGTTTGAAGGCAAGGTTGAGTGCTGGCCATGGAGTGAAGATGAAAGAACAGGTACCGTAGAAGTGGATGAAAGGACTTGGGCTTGGAATGGAGAGGGGGGCACTGTGGAAACTGATGACTGACCATGGGATGTTCAAGGGGAAGAATTATGTGGAAGAATCAAATGAAATAGGAGCTGGTTAGTCTCGGCCTTTTTAAAATCCTCTCCTCAATGATAAGCTTTCCCAGTCTATACCAGGGTTTCTCAACAGCCAGTGATATTTGGGGCCAAATAATTGTGGGGGCTGCTGTCCTGGACACTGTAGGAAGTTGAACAGCACCCCGAGCCTCTACCCATGAGATGCTGGTAGCACCCCGTATAGCTGTCACAACCAGAGAGGTCTCCAAACGTTGCCAAATGTCCTGTGATGAGCAAAATTGCCCCTGGTTAAGAACCACCAACCTAAACTGTTCACTTCGTTTTATACTCTGATTCAGCCTGTTGGCTTCAGAAATTGATGGTTCTGTTTCATTCTTTTTAAGGTTAAGTCTTTTGAGAAGGAAAGGCAAACAGAGAAACATGTGCAGGAGTCTGATCTTATAGACCACGTTTTGCAGAAACTCAGAACTAAAGTCAGTGATGAAAGGACTATCAGGTAACAAAAGCCCAGAACACCAGCTGTGACTGTAGAACTTCTGTTCCTTTATCTTAAACGTCAGTTTGATCCTTTTGGGAAACAAAGATACATCAGGGTAACTTTTAATGGATCATTCTGTTGCTTCTGATTAACTCAGCAGTTTAAATATGGGACCCCCCTGTATAAGACTAATCATAGTTGCAGGGTTTGTTCTTCATAACATGTCAGAGAATATTTTATCAGTTTGAAAGGTCCAAGGAACCAAAATTAATCCTATTTGGTCAGTTAATCAGTACATTTTGGTAGTGTTTTGTCAAAGTATTTGAAAGATCTAATATATTCTGGGAAAAGATGGCATATACTCATGACGGAAATGTAAATTGTTTCAACTCTCTGGATAGGAATTTAACAAAGTTAAAATTGCCTTAAAACTAAAAATTAAAAAGAGTAAAAATTATTCCATGGGGGTACGTACAAAGATGTCTAGCAAGGCATTGTTTATAACAGTTTCAATCTTTCTGGTCTCAGAACCACTCTATACCCTTAAAAATTATTTGAGAGCACCAAAGAACTTCGTTTATGGGGGTTATAGCTATCAGTAATTTGTTAGAAATTAAAACAAACATTTTAAAAATATTTATTTTAAAATAACAATAAACCCAAGGCACCTGGATGGCGCAGTCAGTTAAGTGTCAGCCTTCAGCTCTGGTCATGATCTCGGGGTCCCGGGATCCAGCCTAGGCTCCATGCTTAGCGGGGAGTTTGCTTCTCCCCCTGCCCTTCCCCCCCCCCCGCCTCCGCAAAGCTCTCTTTTGCAAAAATAAAAATAAAAAACCATTTTCCAAAACAAATTTTGAAAGAGTGACAGTTTGACATTTTACAGATAATGCATTGTTTTACATTTTTGTAATCTCTTTAACACTTTAATAGAAAAAACTAGATTGTCACTATCTGCATCTGATTCAGTCTGTTGTTGTGCTATCACCCATCATACAGTCTCTGGAAAATTCCATGACACATTTGTGAAAGGATGACTCGAAAAAGGTAAAGGCTTAGAAGAGGTTTTTCTCATCTATAAAAAAGATAAATAACATTTTAACATTGTAGTGAAAACTGTTTTGACCTTGCAGACATGTGCAAGGATCTCAGGAACTTCCAGAGGTCCCTGGACCACACTGGGAGAAGCTCTCACTTACAATATCACAACATCCACTGGTAGAAGATTGGATTATAGTAAATACAATGAAATGGTGTGCAGCCTTTAAAAATGCTGATTCTAGAGGTGCCTGGCTGGCTCTTTCACTAGAGCATGCAACTCTTGATCTCAGGGCCATGAGTTCGAGGGCCACATTGGGCGTAGAGTTTACTTAAAAAAATTTTTTTTTAAAAATGATGATTCTAGTAAAGCTGAATTTATTGACATGGAAATCTGTCCACAGATAAGCTATATGATCCTGTTTTTTTCAACCAAAATACATAGCCCATACATTGTCTGGAATGATATACCAGATTTTTTTTAAGATTTTATTTATTTATTTGAGAGAGTGCGAGCAAGCAAGCACGGAGGGAGAGTGAGAGGGAGAAGCAGATTCCTCTCTGGGCAGAGAGCCCAACACAGGGCTCGATCCCAGGACCCTGGACCTGAGCCGAAGGCAGACACTTAACTGAGCAGTTAATGTGCCCCCCCCCCAAATTTTTAACTGTAGTTATTTCCGGTTAGTGTGATTGCAAGGGATCTTCATTTTCTTTAAATTTCTTTAATTTTCTTAATTTTCTATAAATGTGTAACTTTTATATATATGCTTATAATCAAAAATACTTCTTTTGGCTTCTATCAGTGATTCTCAGTCGGGACATTTTGCCTTCCAGGGGACATGTGGCATTGTTTGCAGATATTTTTGGTTGTTAGAACTGGGGGTGCTACTAGTATCTAGTAGAGACCAGGGGTGCTGCTAATCATCCTACAGTGCACATCACTGACCCCCCATACCCCCATCCAAGAATTATCTGGCCCAAAATGTCAATAGTGCCAACAGTGAAAAACCTTGGCTTATATAAAATAAACAGTCTTACTTTCTTCTCCCTCCCTTACCCCAGGCTCCCTCCCATCTGCACCTAGCTTGAATATAAATTCACCATCAGGCTTATTCTGAGAAAATAATAATGTTCTAGAAGTGCCAGGTATTAGGATAACTGATCCCCAAAAAAGGTAGAGGTTTAGAAGAGAAAACATAAAATACTCTACTAATGAATAGTACAGGTGAACATTATTAAGACAATTAAAAGGCCCAGATGGGATTCAGTTTTAGCAGGGCAGAGTTTAAAATCTTTCCTCCATGTGCATGATTACTTCCCTGTTTTCCCAAGATAGAGTGTTATTGTGTCTCTCAAAGGCTATAAGCTAATTGAATCTTCAAAGAACATCCATTCACAGCTTTTGAAAGAATCTCCTTATTTACTAAATGTTCTCCTGTGGGTGATCACCAAGGTTCCTGCCATAATAAAGGTGGGGCATGTCCTCGCTGATGTTTCCTCACATTGTGAGGGGAGCGGAAAGAACACCCATTATAGTTCATTGAAATTAGCTTCTTATGTTGAGCCAGGATTTCAAGCATAGCTGAGTAAATCAAAATGTTGTCTTTAGGCATTTGTTAATTTGAAATGACATCCTTTATAATTTTTACTTGCTGTTGACCAAAAGCATAATTAAGTTCAAATTTTTTTCTTCCACTAATAACCAATACTTAATTTTTACATTTAATAGAAAAAAATGGCTCACTTTAAATTATCTTTGTTGTGTTGCTCTATTGACTGTTTTCTAATTGTTTTTGTTTGCTTGTTTTTAGAGAAACTTCTGATAATCTTGCAGCGCAAAATCTGAAGGGCTCCTTTTCTAATGCTTCAGGTATTGACTAATTATAATCTAAGCGTAATAATGCTGTGTGTGTGTGTGTGTGCGTGCATTGGCTATGAACACTGCTGTGGCTAACTCGTTGTTATATCAGAAAATGTATCTTTAAAGTAACCTATACAATTAATTGTACCAAATGGACTTTATCTCTACGCTTTGAAACTCACATCCTAGAAAATGACTAGGAGCTTGGTGATTCCTCTAATCATAATACGCTCTGTCTTCCTGTCTTATTTTCACAACTGGTTTCATCTTCCTTTGACTCAGTTTACTGTATAGACTAAAAGTGGTTACTGGGAATCTTCCCCACACAGAAGACTGAAGAATAATGTATTGAAATAACCTTGAGAAAGATCAGGTATGCGTTTGTTTTCATGAAAGCCAAGAACGAACAGTGGTGAGAGTTAGGTCGTAATTTCATCACATTTGCCAGCCTTACTGAAAAATGTCCCGGTTACGTCCACAAGAAGATGTATTTGGCTTTTAACAGAACTGAGTCTTTTTGGTTGGTTGTTAGCATGGACTTTCTGCCACTGTCAGATTTCATATACTTTGAGGAATTTAAAGTATGAGTTTGAGAGAGTAAGTTTGACTTTTTCTTTCCCCCTTAGTTCATGAGGTTTTGGTGACTCATACAGCCTGTCTATGCTTTTGTCACCTTCCACCCCCACTCCCACCTGAGAGAAGGCTGGGAGTCCTGACAGAAGCACTAAAACTGCTCAGTGTTAGGGTTTGGGGTTCCTCCAGGTCAAGTGCAGCCAGTTGCAGAGATGGAACACAAAGCCCAGACAGAATCTAGCCCAGAGTGGATTCTACTAATCCTCCCTGCCATCTCTGTGCTATGTTACAGAAAGTGGGAGCAGATAAGTCCCTAAATTCTGCAACTCTCTGTTTCAGGTTTGTTTGAAATCCACGGAGCAGCAGTTGTTCCCATTGTGAGTGTGATAGCCCCAGAGAAGCTGTCAGCCAGCACTAGGAGGCGGTACGAAATTCAGGCAGGTGCACTGTCCTCAGCTTTCTAATGTAAGCTACAAGGAGGAAGAAAACAGGAAAGGAAGATAAGAAACGGTTTCCTGGAAAGAGTTTTCTTCCCACTTCCTTAACTTGGTGGCTTCTGAAAATTTCATCAACAAAGCATCTCTCTGGTGTTAGGATTCTACCCCATTTGTCCTCCAAAGAGGCATCTGTGTACATTATGGGCACCTCGAAGCACCTACTGTCAGGATTACTAGATCTAAACAAAGACTTTCTGATCTGGATCTGTTGGCAGACAGGGTTGCTTTGTTTCTGTTCTAAGTAACAAAGCAGAAGAGATCGGTTTCTCACCACATACATGTTTTTGGTATTTGCTCTCTGCTTGAAATACCGTATAAAATTTAAAAGACATGGCATAGCCCCAATCTTCAAACAGTTTATAAGAGAAGCATATGTTCTATACAGTTAGAGAACAATAGAAGTAACAGAATGCTGAATGAGATACACTGAAGGTGAGTGTTGGGACATAGGGGAAGGGTGGACATCAGCGTCTGCTTGGATGATAGATGAAGGTTTCCTGGAGGGGGATCCCTGAAGGATTTAAATAGGTAGGGAGAAAAGATCAGGCCAGTCCTCCAGCTAATGAGCTCAGTAAGGACACTGGCCTCACTTGGGAAGTGGGTGTTAGAGAGCAGTCATTATTTAGAAATGTGATTAAAGGGGCACCTGCGTGGCTCAGTCAGTTAAGTTTCCTGACTCTTTGAATTCAGCTCAAGTCATGATCTCAGGATTGTGGGATCAAGCCCCGAGTCGGGCACCACACTCACCACGGGAGTCTGCTTCCCTCTCTCTCAAATAAATCTTTAAAAAAACGTGATTAGATCGAAATACAAAAGATTAAGTTACCTCATTTTTGTGCACACTCCTAGCTGTTTCTCCGTGTGATGGACGGCAACTCACTTTCACATCTTTCTCCTGTGTTCATCTACAACCAATTTCAGTTCCATGTCCTCGTTGCTGTCACCTTCCCCTTTTTCCAAATTTAGCTTAATACCAAAATCCCCCCGCTTCCACATGCAGTTTCAGTGCCCGGAGGTTTTAGCTGTCATTTCAAAATTAAAAAGAAGTAAGAAGGTGGAGTATTAAATTATCAAAACACACTATAAAATCTCATTTCTCCTGAGATCGGGATAGGCTGGGCAGCCGTCTTTCCAAGTCTCTAGACAGTCTTTGGGAGACCTTCTAGGTCTTGGTTTGTCACTCATGAATGTTTACTACAATAGGAAGTAAGACGGCAAGAAAGATGGTTTGTGTTGACAGGTTCTGAACTCTGACAAGTCTTCTCGTTTAGGTACAAACACGACTTCAGACCTCCCTTGCCAACTTACATCAGAAAAGCAGTGAAATTGAAATTTTGGCTGTAAGTTGCTCTCTTTAACATTTTGAGAACTGCCTGTGTCCCTGTCCCTGTCATCAAAGTTACTTCCTCACAGGTCAGGGCATTTTTGCTTCCTGTGCACAGTATGGGGATGCAGGCCTTTTCTCACTGATGCAAACCACATGTAATCTATATGTGTAAAAACTGGGGGGGGGGGGGGCGGGGGATGGAAGGTTCTGTGTTTGTTTCTCTAGTTTTCTTCCTCTGAAAGATGGGAAGCAAGGGGAATAAAAACAAAAGTCACCACTTTTCTAATATGTTTCAGACCTTTGCCTCATTAAAAATACACTGAGTACAGGCAACAGCATCAAGCCTCTGGGGTGTCCTGTGAGGACTGGGGTATTCGTTCACCAGTGCTGACCCCTTACCACGCTATGGTTCCTTTACGTGTGCTTGATCTGATACAGCACAGTAGGTCCCAGACTCTGCAAGCCTGATTGTTTTGCTCCATCCAAAGTGACACCATTGTGACAAGTCAGTATGTGCTGCCTAGGGTTCCCTGACAGACGACAAAACTTGACAAACATTTTTGTGTATCAACAGGTGGATCTACCCAAAGAAACAATCTTACAGTTTTTATCATTAGAGGTAAGCAAAATGAACTCTTGCGCACTGTGGCCTTTAAATTCTAAAGCTTTGTTGTTACTTGGCCAAAACATAATTGAAAATGGCACTATTTTCTTAGCGAAGCTTTTGGGCAGTTCCAGGAATCTAATTTGTTCCTTTCATGTGATGTAGATATTACTAATCAGATTTTGAGAGAATCATACTTTCCTAGTCACTTTTAAGTTTCAGAGATTATTTTAACACCTCCTACATTTACTGTGGTCAGGCTCTGGCAGCCCTTGCTCTAAGCATTTTTCAAATATTAACTAACTCATTTAATGAAACAACCTCAAGAGGTAGGTACTATTATTCCCATTATATAGATAAACAGTAGCAGAAGTGTTTTACATTTTACAGAGAATGAAGAAGAGATGGTAAATATCTCACTCAAGGTCAACCTACTAGTAATCTAGCAGAGCCAGGATTTGAACTTAGGTAGGCTAGGGGAATCTGTATTCCTAACCACTATACAATGCTGACTCAGACCTTCATTTCAACTGGGGAAACTTATTTTTATAATTTAAAATTTTTTATGGGTAGCACAGAAAATAATCCAGTTAACGAATGGGCAGAAGACATGAGTAGATGGCCAGCAGACATAGGAAAAGATGTTCAACATCACTCATCAGGGAGATACAATCAAAACTACAATGGGATATCACCTCACATCCATCAGAATGGCTAAAATCAAAAACACAAGAAACAACAAGTGTTGGAGAGGATGTGGAGAAATAGGAACCCTCTTGCACTGTTGGTCAGAATGCAAACTGGTACAGGCACTGTGGCAAACAGTATGGAGATTTCTCACAAAATGGAGCTACTCTACAATCCAGTAATTACATTACTGGTAAATACTGGGTATTTACCCAAAAAATACAAAACACTAATTCAAAGAGATACATTCACCCCTATGTTTATAGCAGCATTTTTTACAACAGCCAAATTACGGAAGCAGCCTAAATGTCCACTGATGAATGGATAAAGATGTGGGGGATGGGGGGGTGTGTGTGTATACACACACACACACACACACACACACAGGAAAATTATTCAGCCATAAAAAAGACTGAAATCCTGCCATTTGCAACAACATGGATGGAGCTAGAGACTAGAATGCTAACTGGAGTAAGCCACAGAAAGACAGATACCATATGATTTCACTCATATGTGGAATTTAAGAAACAAAGAAAATGAGCAAAGGAAAAAGAAAGACAAACCAAGAAACACTCTTAACTACAGAGAATAAACTGATGATTACCAGAGGGGAGGTGGGTGGGGGAGTGGGTAAATAGGTGATGGGGATTAAAAAGTACACTTCTCATGGTGAATAGGGAGTAATGTACAGAATTGTTGAATCACTGTATTGTACACCTGAAACTAATACTGTAAGTTAACCATACTGGATTTTAAAAAAATGTTTTTAATGGGTAGCTTATCAAATAGCCTAGTAACTTAAAAAAATTTGAATGAGCATTCTTAATAGCAAAGACAACAAATTATAATCACAGCTACAGATTTTTTTTTAACGTCCTATTAATACTTCGTCTATCCA
This sequence comes from Ursus arctos, assembly GCF_023065955.2. NCBI lineage: Eukaryota > Metazoa > Chordata > Mammalia > Carnivora > Ursidae > Ursus > Ursus arctos. The sequence goes on from NW_026623050.1 coordinate 6,334,822, forward strand.
GAGCATTTAGATTAAACTTTGCTCCCAAAGTAATATTTCATATATTTTCTGTTGCTGTCTTATAAGTAAGCGTATATACCACTGTGCTGGCAATTACTGCTTTATGATCCACTCAAATGGACGCAGACAGAGGTGTTACTTCCATTTTCCACAAAATAAGCGGGCAGAAATAACTGGTCTAAAGTCGGAGTAAAACACTGTGACTGCATTATTGCTGATCAGGATCTAATAAGGAGTCTTGTTTAAAGAAAATTGATGCTTCAAAGGTAGAACCCCAGCAGCTGCCCCACCAGCTCCATCTGTAACTGCTTTTTTCAGTACACTGAAAGGGGGAATGGCGCCGTCGTTTCATGAGGGCCCCGGAAAAGCCAGTTAATAAACATTAGTAACTAAGTCTTGTCTTATCTGTTTTTTCCTAGTGGGATGCTGATGAACAGGCATTTAACACAACTGTGAAGCAGCTGCTGTCACGCCTGCCAAAGCAGAGATACCTCAAATTAGTCTGTGATGAAATTTATAACATCAAAGTAGAAAAAAAGTAAGTTATCACTAAAGTATTGCAGGTTTCAACATGGGTTAAAACTAGAGGGGTTTAAGGTGACACATTTTATTGTCTCGTTGAGGTTTGGTGGCTGATAAACCATTTTGTTAGAACTGCCCCTGAAAAATCAGTAAATCCCGTTCAGGACTGTGAATCACAGTCACAATTTATCAGTAACCAAACAGCACTGTCAGGAGTAGCTGCCCCACTTACGATTTTCATCACCCAGGTAACTCTAGCAATGTCTACGTGAAAGGGAAATGCTGTGACTGCTTTGCTTTAGGTCCTCATGTCAGAATGCCAGTCATTCATGTTACCGTCTGCTTAAAACACAAGAAAACCTGTGAGGTGAACGGGGTTCCCCTAAGGGGCCTTACATACGGACCCGTGCCAGTTAAAGCTTCTGTAACAGGTCATTTTTTTCCGTCACTAGCCTTCCCGTTGTTTTTTTAACAAAACTTTACGGTTAAGTGTTCTAAAAATAATTTGTTGTTAATTTTGTTCTTCTCCCATTATACTGATCCTACGTCTTGTCTTTTGCAGGGTATCTGTGCTATTCCTGTATAGCTACAGAGATGACTACTACCGAATCTTATTTTAATCCTAAAGAATGGTCATTATCTAGTTCTAAGACAGGAGCTTATACTATGAAATGTACATTTATTGTAATTTTAACTTTACATTGTAAGAAGCTGTCCTACAAAGTTGAGCTTTGTAAGTTTTTCATGTGTAATATATAAATTTATCTTTTTGAACATAATAAATGCTTTCATATATCTGCTGCTTTTAAGTTGTAAATCTGTTAATTCTGAAGGTTTTGTGGAGCTAGAACACAAGAAAATAGCCATGTTTTTCCCTTAATTCTAATGACTGAGTGCCCAAACCACTCCCAACAAATGAATCCAAAAAGATCCACATTAAGACACATAGTAACTATAACAGCAAAAAGTAGTAAAGAAAAGAATTTTAAAGCAGCAAGAGAAAACAGTTGCATACAAGGGAAACCCCTTGTAAGGCTATCAGCTAATTTTTCAGCAGAAACTTTCAGCAGAAGGGAGTGCCATGATAAATTCAAAGTGCTGAAAGAAAAAAAGCCTGCAGCCAAGAATACTCTATCCAACAAGGCTATCAATCAGAATAGAAGAGATAAATGAGTTTCTCAGACAAAAGTTAAAGGAATTCATGACCAAAGTATTAAGACTCAGTGGAGAGGAAAAATCATAGTAGGCACAGGAAAAGTAGGAAGCACCGAAGCAATGAAAGTATTTCTATAAAAATTAGTCAAGGGAGAAAAAACAAAAAAGGACGTAAAGTATAACACTGTATACCTAGAACTGTGGTTGGGAGAGAAGTAAAGCATGGGCTCAACCTTAAGTGAGTGTCAACTTAATACAGTTTGCTATATACTTAAGAGGTTAGATACTAACCTAATGGTAACCACAAATCAAAAACCAGTAATAGATATACAAAAAAACAGAGAAAAGAATATCACTAAGGAAAGCCTGCAAACCATGAGAGAAGAGAGCAAGAGAGGAAAGAAACCAAGAACTACAAAAACAACCATAAAATAAGTAACAAAACCATACACAAAAATAAATTCAAAATGGTTGAAAGACCTAAATGTAAGACAGGAAACCATCAAAATACTAGAGGAGAAAACAGACAGCAAAGTCTTTGACCTCGGCCATAGCAACGTCTTATCAGACACATGTCCAGAGGCAAGGGAAACAAAAGCAAATATGAACTATTGGGACCTCATCAGGATAAAAAGCTTCTGCACAGTGAAGGAAACAACAAAACTAAAAGGCAACCAATGGACTGGGAGAAGATATTTGCGTATGACATACTGGATAAAGGGCTAGTATCCAGAATATATAAAGAACTCATCAAAATCAACACCCCAAAAATAATCTAAGAAATGTGCAGAAGACACGAACAGACGTTTCCCCAAAGAAGACATACAAATGACCAACAGACACGTGAAAAAATGTGCAACATCACTCATCATCAGGGAAATACAAATCAAAACCACGACGACATACTACCTCACACCAGTCAAAATGGCTAAAATTAACAACTCAGGAAACACTACATGTTGGCAAGGATGCAGAAAAAACAAGAACCCTTTTGCACTGTTGGGGGGAATGCAAACTGGTGCAGCCACTCTGGAAAACAGTACGGAGGTTACTCAAAGAATTAAAAACAGAACTACCCTACGACCCAGCAATTTGCACTACTAGGTATTTATCCGAAGGATATAAAAATGCTGATTTGAAGGGGCACACACACCCCAATGTTTTATAGCAGCACTATGAACAACAGCCAAATTATGGAAAGAGCCCAAATTTCCATCGACTGATGAATGGATAAAGATGTGGTACATATACACAACAGGGTATGTCATCAAAAGAATGAAATCTTGCCATTTGCAACACTGTGGATGGAACTAGAGTGTATGATGCTAAGCAAAGTCAGAGAAAGACAAATACATGATTGCACTCATACGTGGACTTTAAGAAACCAAACACATGAACATAGGGGAAGGGAAGGAAAAATAAAAACAGGCAAACCGTAAGTGACTTTTTTAAAAAAAGATTTATTTGAGAGAGAGACCATGAGCACAAGTGGGCACCTGGGTTATTAAGTGTCTAACTCTTGGTTTCGGCTCAGGTTTGACCTCAGGGTCATTAGATGGAGCCCCACGCTGGTCTCTGCTCAGCACAGTCTTCTTGGGATTCTCGTTTCTTCCGTCTCTGCCTCTGTCCCTTCCCACAACCCCGCGGTCTCTCTCTCTCTCTCTCTCTCTCTCATAAATCTTGGGGTGCCTGGGTGGCTCAGTTGGTTAAGCTGCTGCTTTTGGCTCAGGTCGTGATCCCAGGGTCCTGGGATTGAGCCCCATGTCAGGCTCCCTGCTCAGTGAGGAGCCTGCTTCTCCCCCTGCTGTGCTCTCTCTCTCTGTCAAATAAATAAAATCTTAAAAAAAAAAAAGTCTTTAAAAAAAAATAAAGACTTTAACAAGAGATGAAGAAGGACATTACATAATAAAAAAGGGACAAGCCAACAAGAGGATGCAACAAAACTATGCACCCAACATTGAAGCACCCAAATATGTAAAACAGGTAATAACAAAGGAAGTAATCAAGAGTTAATACAGTGACAGTAGGGACTTTAACACCCCACTTACATCAACAAGTAGATCGTCCAAACAGAAAATCAAAGAAACTGGTTTTGAATGATGCACTGGACAAGATGGATCTAACATATATTCAGAACATTCCATCCTAAAATAGCAAAATACACATTCTGTTCAAGTGCACATGGAACACTCTCCAGAAGAGATCACATATTAGGCCACAAAACAAGCCTCAACAAATAAGTTATACCACGTATCTTTTCTAGTCACAATACTATGATATTAGAACTCAACCACAAGAAAAAAATCTTCCTGGAAAGAGGGACGCGTGGGTGGCTCATTCAGTTAAGCGTCTGCCTTCAGCTCAGGTCATAATCCCAGGGTCCCGGGATTGAGGCCCGCATCAGGCTCCTTGCTCAGTGGGGAGCCTGCTTCTCCCTCTGCCTGCTGCCCCCTCCCCTGGCTTGTGCTCTTTCTCTCTGGCAAATAAATAAAATCTTTAAAAAAAAAAAAATCTGGAAAGAGCACAAATACATGGAGGTTAAATAACATGCTACTCAACAGTGAACAGGTCAACCACAAAATCAAAAAGGAAAAGAAAAAATAACATGGAAACAAATAAAAGTGAAAATACAAAATCTTCAGGGTGTGGCAAAAGCAGTTCTAAGATGGAAGTTTACAGCAACACAGTTCTACATCAAGAAGAAAAATCTCAAATAACCTAAGCTTACACCCAAAGGAGCTAGAAAGAATAAACAAAACCCCAAACCAGAAGGAAATAATAAAGATTAGAGCAGAAATAAACCAAACAGAAACTAAAACAGACAAGATCAATGAAATCAGGAGCTTGTTCTTTGAAAAGATAACAAAATTGATACTTAGCCAAATTCATTAAAAAAAGACTCCAAAATCAGAAATGAAAGAGAAATAATAACCGACACCACAGAAATACAAAGGATTATAAGACAATACTATGAAAATTAAATGCCAATAAATTAAGACAACCTAGAAGAAATGGATACATTTCTAGAGACATACAGCCTCCCAAAGTGAATCAGGAAGAAATGGAAAATTTGAACAGACCAATTACCAGCAATGAAATTAAATCAGTAATCAAAAAACTCAACATGGGGCACATTGGTGGCTCAGTTGGTTAAGCATCTGACTCGATCTCAGCTCAGGTCTTGATTACAGGGTTGTGAGTTCAAGCCCCCACTGGGCTCCATGCTAGGCAGAGAACATACTTAAACAAAACACTACAAAAAAAGAGAACTATAGGCCAGTATCTCTAATGAACATAGATGTAAATATCCTCAACAAAATATTAGCAAACTGAATCCAACAATACGTTTAAAAAAATCATTCACCACGATTAAGTGGGATTTATTCCTGGGATGTAAGAGTGGTTCAGTTTGCACAAATCAACCAACGTGATACATCACATCAACAAGAGAGTGGATAAAAAACATATGCTCATTTGAACAAATGCAGAAAAACATTTGACAAAGTACATCTATTCATGATAAAAATCCTCAACAGATATTTTGAAGTATGTTCCCTCTAAACCTAATAAAGGCCATATATGAAAAACCCACACCTAACATCATACTCAATGGTGAAAACATGACAGCTTTTCCTCTAAGATCAAGAAAAAGATAAGGATATCTGCTCTCACCACTTTTATTCAACTTAGTATTGGAAGTCACAGCGATTAGACAAGAAAAGGCATCCAAATTTGTAAGAAAGTAAAACTGTTTTTTTAAAGATTTTATTAGCAGCACATGAGCGGGAGTGGGGGTGGGGAAGGGAGAAGCTGGCTCCCTGCTGAATAGGGAAGCCAATGCAGGGCTCGATTCCAGGACCCCAGAATCATGACCTGAGCTGAAGGCAGATACTTAACCAACTGAGTCAACCAGGCACCCCAAGAAAGTAATACTTTATTCACTACTGGCAGATGTCATCATACTGCTATATATAGAAAACCCTAAAGACTCCACCAAAAAACTACTAGAATTCATTAATGAATTCAGTAAGTCGCAGGACACAAAATCAATGTACAGAAATCCATTGCATTTCTATACACTAACAATGAAGTAGCAGAAAGAGAAACTAAGAAAACAATCCCATTTACAGTTGCACCAAAAATAACAAAATACCTAGGAATAAACTTAACTAAGGAGATGAAAGACCTATACTTTGAAAACTACAAAACACTAATGAAAGAAATTGAAGATAACACAAACAAATGGAAAAATATTCTATGCTTATGGATTGGAAGAACAAATAGTTAAGATGTCCACACTACCCAAAGCAATCTACAGATGTAATGCCATCTCTATCAAAATACCAACAACATTTTTCACAGAACTAGAACAATCCTAAAATTTGTATGGAACCATAAAAGAAACCAAAATAGCCAAAGCAATTGTGAAAAAGAACAACAACCAAAAAATGGGACATATCACAATCTTAGATTTCAAGATACACTCACAAAGTTGTAGTAACCAAAACAGTATAGTACGGACAGCATAGACATACAGATGGATGGAACAGAATACAGAGCCCAGAAATAAACCCATGATTACGTAGTCAATTAATCTTTGACAAAGGAGGCAAGACAATGCAATGGGAAAGTCTCTTCAATAAACGGTGTTGAGAAAAGTGGACCGCTTTCTTACACCATACACAAAAATAAACTCAAAATGGATTAAGGACCTTAACTGTGAGACCTGAAACCACAAATGTCCTAGATGAGAGCACGAGTAGTAATTTCCCTGACATCTTCCACAGCAACATTTTTCTAGATATGTCTCCTGAGGCAAGGGAAACAAAAGCAAAAATAAACTATTGGGACTACATCAAAATATAAAGCTTCTGCACAGCAAAGGTAACAATCAACAAAACTGAAAGACAATCTATGAAACAGGAGAAGATATCTGTAAATGACATATCCAATAAAGAGTTAGTATCCAAAATATATAAAGAGCTTACATAACACAGAAAAAATCCAAACAATCCAATTAAAAATGGACATGAACAGACATTTCTCCAAAGAAGACATACAGATGGCCAACAGACCAATTAAAAATGCTCAACATCACTCATCATCAGGGAAATGCACATTAAAACCACAATGAGATATATATCACCTCCAACCTGTCAGAATGGCTAAAATCAAAAACAGAAGGAATAAGTGTTGGCAATGATGTGGAGAAACAGGAACCCTTGTGCACTGTTGGTGGGAACGCAAACTGGTGTAGCTACTGTGGAAAACAGTATGAAGTTTCCTCACAAAATTAAAAAGAACTGCCATATGATCCAGTAACTTCACTAGTGGGAATTTACCCAAAGAATACAAAAACACTAATTTGAAAAGATACACCTCTAGGCTTACTGCAGCATTATTTACAACAGCCAAATTACAGAAGCCCCCCAAGTGTCCACCGGTAGATGAGTGGATAAAGAAGTGGTACAAATATACACAGTGGACTACTATTCAGCCATAAAAAGAATGAAATCCTACCATTTGCAACAACATGGATGGAGCTACAGAGTATACTGCTAGGTGAAGTAAGTCAGAGAAATACATATACTATATTCTTCTATGTGGAATTTAGGAAACAACAAAAGAAAACAAAACAAAACACCAAAGAAAAACCAAAAAAAGACTCTTAACTATAGGGAATAAACTGATGGTTACCAGAGGGGAGGTTGGTGGAGAGAGGGGTGAAATAGTTGAAGGGGATTCAAAATTCACTTATCCTGATGAGCACTGATAAAATTGCTGAATCACTATGTTGTACACCTAAAATTACTTTAACACTGCATGTTAACTATACTGAAATTTAAAAAAATTTTTTCATTTGGATGCAGGTATTTCTACTAAGAAATCTAATAAAGAGAGATTAGCCGATAACCCATCTTGCAACCTGCTCTCTTGAAAAAAGTAAAATATTTTTCCCCTCCCCCAAAAAAGAAAATGTCCAATCAAAGGGTTTAAAGAAATACAGTATCATATTTAACTTGGAATCATTATTCCTGCTAATTTTGTAATGTGCTTATCCTTAAGGTAGTGCAAAAGGAACAGGATGTTACATTATACAGCCAGCTGGGAAGAATACAATTTTTTATAAAACTGTCATTTTTTTTTTTTTTAAGATTTTATTTGAGAGGCACCTGGGTGACTCTCTTAAGTGTCTGCCTTCGGCTCAGGTCATGATCCCGAGGTCCTGGGATCAAGCCCCACATCAGGCTCCATGCTCAGCTGGGAGCCTGTTTCTCCCTCTCCTCCCTGCTCGTGCTCTCTCTCGCTATCTGTGTGTCTCCCTCTCAAATAAATAAAATCTTAAAAAAAAAAAAAAAAGATTTTGTTTGAGAGAGTGCATGAGTAGGGGAGAGGGTTACAGGGAGAGGGAGAGACAGAGAAAATCAAGCAGACTCTGCACCAAGCGCAGAGTCCAACATAGGGCTCAATCTCACAACCCTGAGATCACAACCTGAGCCAAAACCAAGAGTCTGACACTTAACCGACTGAGCCACCCATGCACCCCAAACTGTCAGGTTTTAATACCAATAACCTAGAACATAAGGGTAAAGCCCCTTCATAATCATACAATCCAGAATTAGTTAATTATTGCCAGAAACTATTAATAGGGGGTGGGAAAAGTAATAAATAAGAGATGGTCAGTGCAGATAAATAGAGGTTTAATGATCCATTGTTCTTCACACAGATTACAGAGACTTTATAATCCCAGGTTATACGATGATACAACACAGACCAATCAGCCAATTCTAAAATAAACTTGGCTTCTTACAACTATCCTGTAAACACTGCAGCCCTTCCTCCATCAAAATGACCCCCATCTCACATGAAAAGTTATTACAGGGGAACCAGAAACCTAGCTTTGTGGCCAAAAGTAAACACTAAAGAAAAAATAGTAATTCAGTGATTAGTTGGTGAAAGAAGGATATCTGGTGCCCTTCCTTCACTGTGCTGCTTTGCTCTTCTTACTCTTGCTCTTTTTGTCCCTCTTCTTCAGCCCATCCATGTTAGCTCTCAATAGGTTTGAGTAAGCCTAAAAGACACACAGCACGAACTTAGTGGGAAGAGTTGCAAATTGGTGGAGCAGCTGCCCCCATTTCCACAATGGATTTAGAGTAGTCAGTATCAGAAAGCCTACCTACCTGATAAAGCATATAATACCATGGGACATTTGTATCCTATGCAAAATGGTGTAAGAGGAAAACATACTCTTTCACATTACAGCAGCTTCCAACATTTTTTAACCAAAAAGGGAAAACTACAGGCAACTTCTTATTTACTATTCTATAGGTAGAACATATCTGAAGCCAAATGCAAAATCTACCTTAAAAAAACTAAAAAGGAAAACAATACCAGTGTTGAAAGTAAAAATCAGACCCTGGCAGCTTTCACTCAAAGTACTGACAAAACATAAGAAATATCATTCTTAACCCAGTGTTCAATTTTGTGCTCACTCCTGCCCTGAGAAAGGGTGTATAGGGAACACCAGAAACTCACCATCTGAAACTTGTTCACTTCTTTGGAGCTCACCTGGAAAAGGGAAAGAAAAAAAAGGTGCACCCCTATTACTCATACAGAAATCCTCTGTCTCACCCCAGGCAGTAACTCATTAAAACAACATCATAATCTTTAAAATATATCTTCCCAACTTTAGGGGTCATAATACACTAACAGCTATTCTTCTCCTTCACTTTACTTTGCCTGAGGAAGAAGCAAAGCAGCTCTGCACTTTTTTCCACGTGAGAATTGTACCAAGAAGGGAAGAGGCAGAAGGGGGCTCCTAAAAAAGCTGTTTCTCACCTCTGAAATTTCTTACACACATGGCACTGACTTTCTCCCTGGATTCCAGAGATGTCAGAGAACTTCATTTTAATCTTCTGTGCAAGATATATTTAAACTACTTCCTCCCCATCTTATTTTAAACCTACTTTCCATTAATTCAGGCCTATTTAAGCAAAATGCAAGCTACCACAGGAGAAATTCTACTTCTGAAGATTCCTAAGGTTTTCACATTTCATGATACCCAAGTTCATTTTTTAAAACCACCTAAGTTTGCTTTACTATAAAAGTCCTCTCAAGATAACTGGTAGAAGGAGACTTATCAACTAATTATGGTCTACATTCTCATGAATGTCCTATCCTGATACAACTGAAGAGCAGTCTGGTTCTGGCCCAGCAAAGTAAGAAAGTATTCATTCAGAATCCAGAAAGTTTATTGCTTTGCCACACTCCACCTTGAAAGGGAACACTAGGGCTGTTGACTAAATCCATATTCTCTCTGTATGTTAGCAGCAAGCCTAACACACAGCTACATGTTTGCTATGTCAACCACAAATACACGTGAATTATCAGCTTACAAGTAAAATCACCTGGTACCAAGAAACTGTTCATTGAAGGCCCAACACAGTAAGGGAATTAAGAATCAAATATTTATGCTGCCTGCTCCTTACAATGTCACTATGTGTAAGGATCAATATGCTTATTTTATTTTCACAAAAACTTCAGTAGAACCTAGTATTTAACTTCTTCAATTTAATTTTGCTCTTGAATTTTCTACTAGGGTAATAAAAGGTGGCCCTGATCCCGAAACAGCTGAGGAGCTACATACTTACTAGCTTTTATTTAAGGCAAAAACAAAAACCTGGTTCAGAAATGCCCATCCTCAATTAAGTTCAAGTCTTCTTTCTCCAAAATTGTGCTACTGGGAATCCAACTCACCACAGTGCTGATCTTCTTTTTCCCATCAGTAGCTCTTAACAGACACTTGTTGTCTGAGGGCTCAAAGCCCTCTACGGAACCTTTCCTTGGAATGGGTTTAGTTCGACCATCATCTGCATGAAAAATACATCCTGATGAACACAGCCACAAACATTAACAGGTAGATGAAAAGTTAGTAAGTAGGGAAGGGATACGAAGACGATACCTAATTCACCTCCACTACTCTAGATCTGTTAACTACATTAAAGTTGGCCAAACCTTGGGAAAGTACTTGCTATTTCCACGACGGGAACACGGTAATAACGAAGCAGATTAAATCTAACGGTGGCGGGGATTTGGGATCCCTGACACCCCCCCCTCCAAAAAAAAAAAAAAAAAAGCCCTGACTGGGGCACACCGTAACCATAACCAGCTTGGGTGGCTAAATGCTGGGGGTCGCACGCGCCACAATCCCTAATGTTCCAGCCCCCCGGCCCTGAATGTGCCCAGTACGGGAGGAAGGTAGGGGAAGGAGGGGATGCGCGGCAGACTCCGCCCTCAGTTCCCGACACTGGACACCCCGGGCGGGGTGTCGCTCGGCCTCCCAAATTCCTTCTGGCCTTGCCGCGTCGACAGCTGCTTACACTTCTTCAGGGTGATGAACACGCTGCCCGACAACCGGCACTTCTGGAAGAGTCTGGTCAGCTCCGTCAGGAACTGGAACACAAACCGGGCCCCGTGAGGCAGACCCAAATCCTCGCCCCGTAAAGTCCCCGTCCCTTCCGCAGTAGGAGGCAGAGGCCCCCAGCTAAGTCCCAAACGACATCCATCCCTCAGCCGGCCCGCTCCGGCTTTACCTGCTCGCTCTCCAGCAGCACCATTGCGGCGCAGCTAGCTCCCCTGCGTCAGCATAAGGCCCAAGCAATGGGAGCCGGAAGCTTCGCCCAGGCTGGGCGGGACTTCCGCTATGAGATTTCGACTCTCTTCCACCAATCCCTGCCTCCGCCTTCTCTGCTTCCTCCGCCAGCGCCTGCGCTCTGGGACGCCTCCGCCTCTCGCGTGGACGAACCTGCAGTGCGGCCCTCGGGCGGTCCCGGATTTAAGCGACCCAGAAGTTCTCTCACCTGGGTCAGTGTGAGGGCGCCCGAAAGAGGGCTTTGATGGAGACCTGTAATATACCTGTAGTATATTCAGCTGTATGTTGGGCAAATTACCTAACGGCCGAGTGCTTCCGTTTCCTCAGTCTGTGATAACGGTATCCAATTCAGAGTATGGTTGTGAAGAGTACATGCATTTAACACCTGGAGTAGTGCCTGACACACAGAAATTGCTCCATAAGCATTAACAGTCTTTGTTATTGTTGTTTCCATTATCACTGTCATCATTTTACCAAGTTCCTATGGCGGTCCTCTGAACTCTCCCTCTATCCTGACCAGGCTGGGTGCCCTAAATAAAGGCTAAATAAAAACTCTAGAGAGAGGGATTGGCGTCCAGTCTTGGTTTCACCCTGGGATTCAGGCAGGAGACCTGCATTCCAGGCCCTGCTCTGTCAGTAGCCAACTTGAACCTTAGGCCCTCTGAGAAGTCAAGCATTTAATCATGCAACGGGTTTTTACTGAGGGCCTCTTTGCCTGAGCCAGACACTGTTGTAGGGGTTGAGGATACAGCAGGATAAGCGAAGTTCCTGGTTTCCTGGAACTTGGGTTAAAGAAATAGGCAGGAAATAAGTAAGAATAACTTCAGATAACGATGAGCGCTGTGAAGACAACAGGGTGATACAAACGAGAGAGAGGTTGGGGTCCGGGAAATCTCTTAGAGGAGAACTTTGAGCCAGAAGCTAAAGGGACCAGCCATTCAAAGATCTGGGGACAGTGTTTCAGACACAGGGAGTGGCTAGAACAAAGGCCCCAGTGGGGAAACAAATTGCCCTGGGTCCTCAAAGAGGAGTGATGGACTATGGAGAGCTTGGAGAGATAGCAAGTGACCAGCTCATAAAGGGCCAATGGCCATGGTAAGTTTGGATTTTGTTCCAAACACAAAGAGAAGCTTCTTGTTAAGGAAGTTTTAAAGAGGACAGCGGCAATCTAATTTACATTTTTAAAGCACCCCCCCATCTGTGGTGTGGAGAATGCACTGTAGAATGACAAGGCAGGAAATGGGGAGACCAATTAGAGGGTTGTATTAGCTTCCTATTGCTAATCACCACAAACTTAGTGGCTTAAAACAGCATGAATTTGTTCTTTTACATGTCTGGAGATCATAAATCTAAAATCAATGTGTCTACAGGGTTGCACTGTGTCTGAAAGCTTCAGGGTAAAATCTGTTTCATTGTCCTACAAGAAGCCACTTTCATTCCTTGGCTTGTGGCCCCTTCTTTCCATCATTACAACCTCTTACTTCCAATACATTTCCTACTACTTTGATTCTACTGCTTCCCTCTTATAGGGACCTTGCGATTACACTGGGCCTGGATAATCTCCTCATCTCAAGATCCTTAATTTAATCACATCTACAAATTCCTTTAAACACGTAAGCTAACATCTTCATAGATTCCCAGTATTGGGACATAGACATTTTGGCTGAGTGGGAGGGGCTATCACAAAGATTACTGCAAAAGTCCTAGCACGTTTGCAGGCAGATTAGAGTATACTTTGAAGGTAGCATCAACAGGACTCATGCACAATTGGATATGAACATTAGAACAAAAAAGAAATTGGGAATGACTCAAAGCTTTTTGATTTGAACAACTGGGTGGATGGTGGTGCCATCCACTAAGATAGGAAAGACCTGGGGAGTAAAAAGTTTTGTAAGAAGACTAAAAGTTTTGTTTTGGTCATGTAATATCTGAAATGCTTATTACATATTCTTTTAGGGTTCCCAGCCCTACTTCCAATGTCAGTAGGGCAATGGGAGGTTGCCACATACGCAACACCAAGCAATTCTGACTCCCCACTGAGTGTAGAGACTGGCTTGGGGCGCCATCTCATGACCCTGGGATCATGACCTGAGCCGAAATCAAGAGTTGGGTGGGGGTGCCTGGGTGGCATCTGCCTTCAGCTCCGGTTGTGATCTCGGGGTCATGATCTCGGGGTCCTGGGATTGAATCCTGCATCAGGCTCCCTGCTCAGTGGGGAGCCTGCTTCTCCCTCTCTCTCTGCCCCTCCCCCTGCTTGTGCTCACTTTCTCTCTCTCTATCAAATAACTAAACGGATAAAATCTTAAAAAAAAAAAAAAAGAGTTGGATGCCCAACTGACTGAGCCACCCAGGCACCCCTATTTACCTTATTATTAATGAGGGAACTGGGTAGATATTGCAACCAGTTCAAAGGCGAATCCAAAGAGCAGACATATTTATAGAAGAGAAATATTGAAATGAATTTGTAATGGAAGAAGAATTGAATTTCCCACAATAGAGGACGGTTAAGCCGAATTCATTTGCATATCCATAGGCAAGAATTTTTATTTATTTATTTTTGCTTATTCCAAATTTACTTAAATTCTTCTGTGCTTCAATTTCCTCACCAACAAAATAAGGATGTAATTCAAGTGCCTACCTCACTGGGCCATGGGGAGGCGTAAAATGAGCTAAGGCATGCATTATGACACCCCAGTCACTTAGACGGGAACTGGCTCTTCCCCTTCCTATTTGTCAAGGTGGATTCATTCCACCGACAAAGATCACAGCACGACTCGAGTGGCTTAGGTGCCCCCCCATGCCAGATGTTGTGTTAGTTTGCCTGTTTCCAGTTTCACCCTGAGGAAGGGCCCCCTGTTCTGAACTGCCTCACTGTAGCCCCACTGTGCTGACTTGAAGGTCAGCTCAGGGTGAGAGAAGGGGAGAGGGAATCATGACAGTGCAGCAGGGAATGGCACTGGGTTTGGGTTCAGGGTGACAGGAGTGGGGTTCTAAGGCTTGGAGACCCCCTGAATCTGTTGGACGTGGTTAGCTCTGGAGGACGCATCCTAGAGATGGCCACAAAAGTAGTCGGAGAGAGAGAAGGGTGTGTCCTGGGAGTCTGTGTGTCCAGCGTCACCAAATACCCTCCCAGTAGCCATGGCAACCACACTCCCTGGACCAAATCCCACCAGACACCTGGAACTACCATTCCTTTATTCTTTCCTCCACTCAGCCAATCAACAAGGGTTCACTGTGTATCTTCTTGAGAGACTGGGCTCCAGGGTCTTCTTCCTCTGCCTGTGCCGCTCCAGTGAAGTCCTGGGTCTAGTGTCCTGGAGAGACAGCATGAGAACACCGGACTGGGAGCCAGGGGACCTGGGGCAGCCGCTGGCCCCTTACTTTGTGTGGGATCTTGAGCAAGTTACTTATCTTCAGTTTCTTCTGCATAGTACCTTCCCCAAAGGGTTATTTGCAGGTGTCAGTGGGATAATCCATGTAAAGGGCTGACTCAGGAAGCACCCAAAATACGTCTTTAAAAATTTTTTTCATCATTAGTTAAGGACTTAGACTAGATTGCGATGGTCACTTCCACTTCCAAAATTATGAGAGCTACTGCTTCTCTCCTGAGGGCCCGAGGGAAGTTTCCAGAACCTACAGGTGTCAGCAGTTAGCACGGTCCTTCCCCTTACTCACGGTGAGATAGGAGAAGTAGGCGATGCCACCATACCCTCCCTCCAGGTGGGCATCTCAGGGGTGAGAGAGCCCCAAGGGGCCCAGCATGCAGCAGCAATTTGGGGCCAGCAGGGGACGCCCTGACCTTGTCAGAGAGGCGCAACCACAGGCCGTCCCAGCCTTCCCAGTCCTTGTCCCATCACCTCAGACCAAAAGAACATCCAAGACTGTCATTACTTTTCAAAATCACTTCTGCTGAGGCTAGAGGTTTCTGTGTAACGGATGGAAACTTTCATCAATCATTGAACAAGGACTAAATCAGCACCCACTTGTGCCAGGCGCTCTTCTAGGTGCTGGAGTCACGGGAAGCAGACTGAGCTCTGCATTAGGGGACGGATTATTTTTTCTCAGATAATAGCTCACTTCTATTTACTGAGAATTTACTAAGTTCCAGGTTCATTTCTTGGTGCTTTCAATATATTCTCTCTCGAGCCCTCATAATAATCCTGTGAGGTGAGTGTTGTTTTATGTTCATTTTTCTTTTTTTTTTCTTTTTTAATATTTTATTTATTTGTTTGATGGAGAGAGAGACAGCCAGTGAGAGAGGGAACACAAGCAGGGGGAGTGGGAGAAGAAGAAGCAGTCTCCTAATGGAGGAGCCTGACGTGGGGCTCGATCCCAGAACACTGGGATCACGCCCTGAGCCGAAGGCAGACGCTTAACGACTGCGCCACCCAGGCGCCCCTATGTTCATTTTTCTGACTGAGGTGAAAGGACGTGCCTTAGTCACACACTAGTAAGAGACGGAATGGAGATTTGAATCTGGGCCAGTTGCCTTCAGAGCCTCCCATCTGTGCAGGAGAAGAACAGGCAAACGAGCCCAGCCTGGGGGCACCTGGGTGGCACAGCGGTTAAGCGTCTGCCTTCGGCTCAGGGTGTGATCCCGGCGTTATGGGATCGAGCCCCACATCAGGCTCTTTCGCTATGAGCCTGCTTCTTCCTCTCCCACTCCCCCTGCCTGTGTTCCCTCTCTCACTGGCTGTCTCTCTCTGTCAAATAAATAAATAAAATCTTAAAAAAAAAAAAAACAATGAGCACAGCCTGAAGGCAGCTCAGTGAAGACAAGGCCTTTCAGATGCCCAAAGAGGTGCTGGGAGGGGGGTAGGAGATGGCGAGGGGGAGGGAGGTTGGAAAAGGTGCCAACTCTTAGCCAAGTAAAAAAAAACCTGGGACTCCACACTCTACCTTCGCATTCCCTCCTTCCTTGTTGGTGTGAATCCCTATCCCAATCCCCGTCCCAATCGCACCCTACCCCACTACCACACGCACCGGCAAAATCCTGCTGTCTGGTTCTCCATCCTTGGATTCTAGGCCCAACACAGCATTTTCTAGCTCTTTTTGAAGGAAAGTCACTTCTTTGAACCCTATGGGCCTCCATTTCCTCAACTGTAAAATGGGAATAGCTTCCTCACACTGCTATAATGGAGTTAAAAGAGATAATGTATAAAAAGCACTTCATAAGTGAGAAAGCATGGTAGGGAGGCTGGGTTTTGTCATTATTTCCCCCTCCTACTCAGGCAGCACCCTGAGTACAAATACTCAGTCCTCTAAAACACCCTCCCCTCTACACCCCCCCCCAAACCCTAGTCTGTCACTGACCTCAGCTAGCCACGCAGAGGCAACCCATCTGGTGGCTTAATCATGCTAATAGGTTCATGACAAATGGTTACATACGTCACACTCCATTTTTGGAAGAAACTTAGGCAACATTAAACAAAGAAAAGACTCTAATGATGGGATTTCAGGTGCTGGGATTTGGGGGCCATACAAAGGAACTCCCAACACCCCCATAGACTACACCCCTGGTCCGTGAGCCTGGAAGGTCTGCTGTGTACAGGATCCAGTGGTGGGTCTCATGAAATAGTGACCTTTAACAGGTTTTCCCCTTCTCATCGATAATTTCCTTCCTTGCTAAACCTCAGGAAAGAGAGGGCCACCACATCCCATACTGTACAAGAGGAAACCGAGACCAAGAAAAGCAGGCATGGTTTCCCAGCCAGGCTCCCTCCTCCCCCTACTTTCATGGGTTTAGTGTGTGGGAGGAGGAGCCCCTTGATTCACGATGATTAGGGGTCCCAACATTTTTAATTTCCTGCCTTGGAAGTCAAGGACAGATAATTATATAGCAAGAGTTTCTGCACAAATTACCCAGGTGTCCTAACTCCCAAAAGTAACAGATGCTGTTCATCTCTTGGCCTCTGCCATCATTCATCCTTGATTGTTCAGGGAAGCCCACTCCACCACTCTGAGAGACCAACAGATGCAGATTTATATAAGGAAACCTAGGCAAACACAATGAACAGACTAACTGTCAGATCCGAGCCAAGTCCTGCTAATAACATCAATGAATCACTGACTTTGGTGAGTCACAGTATCAAACTGTAAGAGGTTCCAAGATCATTCTAGTCCAACCCATTACTGTCCAGTTATTCACAAGTAAGAAAACTGACTGAGGCCCAGAACGGGAAAGTGGCTTGCCCATGATCACAAAGCTTGGTAACGGCGGAGTAGAGGCTGGAAGCCCTGAGCCCCAGGACCATGCACTTTGCATTGCCCTTTATACCCGTACTCCGATGCCCCACGGGGCTGGAACAGAGGGCAGAAGGGAAGGCATGGGCCCCTCCTGATCAGCCAAGGGCAGCTCAGGTTGTCTGCCGGCAGGTGGGCTCAGCCTTGGGAAGGGAAGGGCCTGGGGCCCATCCTCACACCCCCGGCGCCAGGCCTCGGATTAGAAGCCATAGGAGGCGGCTTCCTGCTTGGCCTTCATCCAAGGCCATTTCACAATGGGGGGAAGAGCGCTGGGCTGAGAGTCCCGGGTGACTGCTCACTCCACCCCTACCTCAGCCCCTCTTAGACCCCCTGGGGAGAGTAATCCAGGCCCCTTGAGAGATTTGGGGTGAAGGAAGACCAAGGCAGGAGAGCCCCCATTGGTAGTGTTCTGGGAGTGGTGCCCTGGAGTCGGGCACGGGGGCCACCTGGCAGGTGCCCACTACTTTTTCTTCTTCCGCACACCCACAAGCAGTCACCCTGGGGAAATTCTTTGTAGGGCAGGAGGTGGTCCATTCAGGCCACCCCCATAACACATTCCTTGTTAGTCAGAGGGGAACCTGGAAGAACGCTGGGAGAGGGACAAGGCCTTGGTCAGCTTCCTGTAATGAGGCATCATGACTAACAGGCAGAAAATTCTGAGCCAAGTCATCCTCCTTCCCCTCCCAACATACCCTAGTCTGGGGTGACTGTGATTCAGGCGGGAATCAAGTCAGAGACATCAAGACCTTCAGTGGGGATTTATTGTGGCCTTAGGGTAGGCTCGGAGGCAGCAGTTAGGGACCCAAATTCTCCCGCCTTCAAGTCTTAAAGAAGAGACACAACAAACCCAGGTAAAATGTCAAACCACAGAACAAGGTAGTGTGAGGTTGGGGCCCACATTCTCATGCTGGACGGTCCAATATGGCTGGTGGGAAGGCAGGGGCCTTCACGACGGACAAGGCCGAGGGGGCCCACAGGATGGGGAGGATGGTTCTGCAGAGATGGCGGGAAAGGTGTCCACGACAGGGAGGGGGAGACGAGGCAGGAATGCACGTGTACCTTCAAGGGATGGAACCCTGTCTGCACAGCAATGAGACTAGAAGTGTGCCCGGCCGTGAACGCCTTCCTTCCTCTGTGCTCTCACTCCTTGAACGCGGTCTTTCTCTGTGTCCGTGGGCTGCGGCTGGCCCGCGGAGGCAGGTGACCGCATGGAGCGCTAGGCCCGGGCGTGGGGGTGCCCAGCAGCTCAGCCCCTCAGTCGAGGCGCCCTCTGACAACAGGAAGCAGCTGCAGCCGGCTCCAGGGCTGTGCTGCTGTCTCTCTCCTTCCACGCCGGCTGCAGCCCCTGCAGAACAAACTGTTCTTTGAGAAGCTCTGGGGACAGAGGGCCCACACCTGCTCCCCAGGTCGGTTTGGACAAGCCCCCATCAGCCCAGCCTGGCAGCCCCGCAGAGGTGTGACGTGGCTCAGCAGCCCCGCTCACGCCCGCCTCCTCCTCCTCTTCCAGAGCCCCCTGCAGCTCACCGAGGCGACAAAACCCAAAACAAGAGCTCTGGGGGGAAATGGGACTGATTCTTAATAAGGACCTCATCCCGGGACTGCCAGTGACGACTCTAAAATTAGGGCCTAAAAAAACCAAAAATAATGAGGTCCCCAGCTCTGAACAGAGTGTCTGCAGAAAGAACACTGGCGAAAAGTCAAAACTCTAAATTCTAATCTTAATCCTGCCGCTTCGTGGCTGTGAGACCATGGACACGTCACTGTCCCTGGCTGGGCTTCCGTTTCCTCCCTGTAACATGGGGAGTTGGAATTGGTGAGCTCTGGGGTACGTCCAGGTTTAGAGTGTGAGAATCGGGCGCTCTGAGGCAGGTACACACCTTGCTGTAGTGATGGTGTGGGGCTGGGGGGGTGCGCAGGGAGAGATGGACGCCAGGATGGGAGGCCAATTGAGGCCTCAGAAAAAGGAATTAGATTCAATTTTAGACCTGAGATGGGATGATTTTGGTTCTCCAGATCCCCATGATAAAGAGATGTGGGGAGGGGGGCTGCTGGGCGGCTCAGTCAGTTAGAGCGTCTGTCTTCAAGGCTTAGGTCATGATCCCAGGGTCCTGGGATCAAGCCCCACGTCAGGCTTCTTGCTCTGCGTGAAGTCTGCTTCTCCCTCTCCTTCTGTCTGCCTCTCCCCCTGCTTGTGCTGTCTCTCTCTAGCTCGCTCTCTCTCAAATACATGAATAAAATCTTTGGAAAAAAACAAAAAAGAGATGTGGGTTGCTGAACTGAGAATACCTCAAGAAGAGCTAATTTTATAGAGGATACACCCATGCTTGGTGAAGGGCTAGAATCCTTCAGGATAGTTTGAGTTCATTCCTCAGTCACAGCCCCTCACCCCCAATTCGGAATGAGCTGGGAGAACGGGCACACTTGAAAGTGGAGGGTGGGGGGTGGGGATCCCAGGAAGGAAAGATCCCGGCCCTTTCCCAGAGTATGCTGGGAGAGGCTTTATGAGGCAGCGGGGACTGGAAGAGGGAGAGAAGGTGGAGGTCCAAATATCACAGAAATCACGCTTTTTCTGAAGCCTCTAGGCCTGCTGGCTCAGACCAGTTCCCTATGGTGGTGGTGTAGCCGAGGCCTTGGATTTCCTAATGCATCTGGTTTACTTTCTGACCCTCCACATTGCCCCCGAGAAGAAGAGCCCAGTTTAGCTCCCACAGACCTGCTACCTGCTCATCTTCCAGCAGGGTCAGGGGGGAGGTGGGTAACACTGCTCTCTGGCCTCCCACCAGGTTACCTATGTGGCTTAGGTGAAAGATACTCTGCCTGAGGCTTTTGAAAAAGGAACCACAACCCTGGGCTCTTGGAGGCAGCTTCAGCCCAGGGTGGAGGGTGCGGAGTGGAAGGGAGGGGGTAAGGGTGTGGGAGAGGGAAACACGGCCAGTCTCTATTGGCCTTCATCTGCAAGGCTGCAGGCTGCCAAGACCAACGAGGAGGAAAGCCAAACCAAGATGATGTGTGGTGCTTCTCGACTGCGGCCCAGAGCAATGGAGACGTGGGCTTGGCATGCTCCCACCTGTGCGTGTGTGTGTGCGCGTGTGTGCACAGATATACGTACACATAGGCACACACACACACCAAGAGGGGGTGTGTTTGTTGACCTGGGTGTGCGCTGGCAGTCACGAAAGAAAAGATGCCAAAACTCTGTATTTACCATCAAGGCCAATGATGCTGCGAGCCGCAGGCCCAGAGCCTCCCACCGCCCCGCCCTGGCCCATCCCGAGACGCTGCTGCTCACGGAAACAGAGGAAGGAGAGAGGTGCAGAGGCCTGCTGGAAAGGCTTCATCTTCCAGGACTGCCTGGCCAGGCTAGCAGCCTTCCGCACTCCAGGGCTGCCCGCCCCCCTTCACCAAGGAGCACTTACTGAGCCACTCCTTGGCCTGAGGCGCTCCCCAAGCGCCACCGCCAAATATTGGCCGTCTAGCAGGAAGGCAAGAGCTCTGCCTACAAGAATGGGCTTCAGGGCAGCACCTCCAGTACCAAGTTGTGAAGGAGGTGGGCTCTGAAGGAAAGAAAGGGTTTGGAAAAACAAAGGCTCCCAGAGTAGCAGATGTGGGAAGTAAGAGCAACATTTCAGGCCAGAGGAGGGGTTAGGAGTGCATGTGATTCATGGGAAGGTTATAAGGAGGCCCCTCTGATTGTACTGACACAATTCTGACACCAATGGGGTGTCCCGCAATTTGATTCAGTGTCCGTTGTGACACTAACCCCCCAGAGTTAGTGTCAGATCCCATAAGTTAAAGGGCAGAGTCCCCAAGACTGCTTTTACCCCAGATGCCAGACACAAACGGGGACCCCAGGCTGCCCACCTTTTTGTAGGACTTGGCTACAAATTCAGGGTTCCCACTACCCCACCTCATGTTTGATAATTTGCTAGAATGACTCACAGAACTCACTAAAAGTGCTATACTTATAATTAGAGTTTTATGATAAAATCCAGCTCCAGAACAGCCAAAGAAAGGAGACCTATAGGGAAGGTGTGGCGGTGGGGAGGACAGGGCTGCCCGTCTTCTCCTCATGGAATTGGGTGCGGCCCCCTCCCAGCACATTAATGTGTTTTGTTCCATAGGCATGTTTAATTGAGTCATTGACCACAGGAGTGAACTCCATGTCCAGTCCCGTCCTCTCCCTGGAGGGATGTCTGGAGTGGGGTAGGGGTGAAATCTCCAACCTGCCAGTGACACCTTCCCAGCCTTCCTTCCCACTGTCTTTCCGGCAGGTCCAGCCCCTCCCTTCAAACTACCCAAGAGCCCACCATGAGTCATCTTATTAGCACAAACAGGTATGATGAAAAGGGCTCGTTATGAATAACAAAAGACATTCCTATTACTCAGGAAATAACAAGGGTTTTTGAAGCTCTGTGCCAGGAAAGGGGGACAAAGACCAAATATATATTTTTTTATTATACTGCAGTTATAATGGACTGTTCCTGTAGGGCAAATAATGTGGGGCTGAGGATGGAAAGGTAGGAAGGGGCAAATTTATGTCAGAAATTGATGGGTCAAAGAAGGAGGAACTGCCCCCTCCCTCCTAAGGAAGTGGAGGCAGAGGAAAAGCAGGAAAGACAACTCCCCGATTTTCCTATCTTGATAGAATCTTTCATCTTGTTTAATTAATATGGTTAATTTACCCCGAGGTGTTTAATTTACCCCGAGAAGGAAGAGGCATCCCCCAGTCTCTGAACTGGCACCAAGACCCCTATGACTTATGTCTGCCTTCCCTCAATTTCGCCTATTGTCATTTTACCCAGTTCAAATGCCACCTCCTTCTAGAAGCCTTCCCTCATTGCCCCAGTAGGAAGTTACCCTGCTCTGAATTCCAAATACCCTTTGGGTCAGTCAGACCCCTGTTGCCCTGTGCTGTGACTCAATTCTTATCTCCGCAATTTGATCCTAAGCACCTTGCTTTACCCCTTTCTGCTTCAACCGGCCCTGTGTGTTCTGTATAACATTTGTGAGCTCTCTCTAGACTTTAGTCACTGACCCCTCTTCTGTCCCTGAAGAACTTGGTGCTTTCCCTTGAAGAGCCCTGTCTCTCTGAATAGAGTGTGAATGTCTACTCTCCCAGGCTGTGAGCTCCTCCAAGGCAGGGACACGTCTACTTTCCTCAGCATAGCCTTCATTCCAAGCTTTAGCGCAGCCTTCAAGTAGTGGGTACTTAGACTTGGGTGCAGAAGGAATTCACTTCCTCCTAGAAAATGTCACCTTTCTCACATTTAGGGAAGATGAAGAGAGTAGGAGGATGGGATCCTGCACCTCCTGGGCCTTTTGCCAGAAGAGTGCTCTTGCTGGGCACTGGCAGAATGAGAAGTCGACCAGCCTGGGCAAGCACGCAGGCAGATGGGCAGCATTAGGCCCACATGAACCTCTGGGGACAGCCAGAGCTGTAAGGAGCCCTTCTGGGAGCCACGTGAAAGCTTTCCCCTTGAACGGCTTCCAGCCCCTGCGACAACCCCAGAGCAGTGTCCAAGCCACGGTTTACTCGACACTAATGGTTACCACTGGGAGCCCTGGGCTGCGTGGGAGTAGGCCTGCTTAGCCACCAGCCCCTCCTCTGAGGCCAGGTCTAATGCTCCCTGAGGCAGCCCAAGGAGGGGTCCTCAGTGGGCAGACCCGGGGACTGGGGGGTATGGTGTGCCGTGCTCTGAGGATGAGGCTCCCCTTCACCTCTCCCCAGGCAGGGTCCCATGATATGGCAAGGCAGACACGAAAAGGGACATGATACCCAAGGTTTCTCAGTGGCCTCCGAAGCTGGGCCAGAGTCAGCGATGGGGCCTTGGCCTCTGTCTGCAGGCTTCAGGAACTCTCAGGCAGGGGCTTTTCTCTCATGTCCCTGGATCACAAGTTCTTTGACTTTTGTGTGGTCGTGTACCCAGCCCACACTCCCAAGCATGGTAGCTGGCATCTTCAGGAAGCCGCAGTTAGGGAATGGAAGGAATGGAGAAGGCCTGCTCCCAAGAAATAGTTAATCCTCTCCCCTTCCCCCAGGCCCCTTGCACCTGCAGGCTGCGGTGTGTGGTTTCCCACAGCTGCAGCTGGCTCTGCAGCAGCCCCCTCCCTCGGAGGGAACCTGAGAGGCCCCTGGCCCGAGGCGCCTGGGAGGGGCTCCTCACCCTGGGTCAGGCTGCTGGGGCTGTCATGGGAGGGTCTGGCAGCCCTCTGACCTGGACAGGCCACAGGGAGTGCTCTGGCTGAGTGACCAAACCCGGGAGGGGTCTGCTGGGCTCTCTGCCAAAGCCAAAGGCAGGACTCACTTGGAGGTGGCCAAGACCCTCTCCACAGGGCCTTTCAGCCTCTCCCTTGCTCCAGTTCCACCGATTTCTGGAAGAAGCCGATGGCCTCTTTAGTGTGGGCTTGAATTCCCCCTGGGGGAGGGGAGGAGAAGAGCTCTTGAAGGAGATGGTGAGTTGAGTTTGAGAGGTGAGAGGGAAGGACAGGAAGGAAGAGGAGGAAGTGAGATTTGGCAGAGCCAGGCCTCTGCTGGTCAAGACAGCCTTGAACCCACCATGCTGGGACCCTCGCAGTCTCTGTTCCCTGCCTAGCCTAGAAAAGAGCAGGCTGCCTCAGAGCCTGGGCTGATACCCAGTTGACCTCTGGGCCAGACAGGTGTGCTCAAGGGATATCTCTGAACACTACTCATGAGACAATGAAGCAAAAAGTATAGGAGCTTTCCTGCTAGGACATTCCCCCGGGACGGGTGAGGAGGGTCCCGAGGCTCAGCCCGTAGCTAATAGCCTGCCCAACTGCCCAGGGCCCCACCCTCGGCCTCGGGCATGCACCCAAAGCCCAGGAGGACATCTGGCCAATGCCATATGGGGTGCTCCACCCCAGGTAACAGCTGAGGGTTGTTCACTTGGGTCCAGAGCCAAGGCTGAAGAGCTGGAAGAACGGGAAGGTAGGAATCTGATAGGCACAGGCGGTGACAGGGCCGAGGGCTCTGGCTAATCTCACTTCCAGCTCCAGGCAAATTGCTTCAATTCAACACTTTCCCTGTGAGGCCCTGTGGCCTCTGGTTCAGGCCTTCGATGGCCTCCAGGCTGCAGAAAAAGCCCAGCTCCCCCTCAGAGACAACTCCCCCACCCAGGATGGAAAGAGGGAGGGCGATTTGGCAAAGGAAGCTTGAAAGGAAACAGAGCTACCCATCTGCAGAAACCCCTGAGTCAGATGTGGGGAGGAGGGGGAGAGAGGGCCCAGCAGAAGCCCGGATTTGGTCCTCAGTCCCCTGCCTCAGGAAGAGGCCTGCTGCAACCTGGCAGCCAGGCCCTCAGGAGGCGAGGCTGCGCGCTGGGCAGGCACCAGGCAAGCTTTGCTCTTGGCTCCCTCATAACCTGACACTCCTGAGGGGGTATAACCGATGCCAACCACCTATGCCAGTGCCAGGAGGCCATTGTGTATTCCAGACTTGTGCTTGGCCGATTTGCTGCAGTGCCACGTGGCCAAGAGCACGGAGTTCTGGCTGGGAGTCAGATGCCCACTACGGTTTGCCCTCAGGCATATGGAGGCAAAGCCCTGTGAGACAACTCGGAGCTGAAAAGAGGGAGCTAGGAGAAGGCCCATGATGAGGTGATCCTTACTACACTGGGTCATGTACTTATTTATTTATATTTATCCTTTCATGGCTGTTATTACACTATATTTGGCATTTACTCATTATGGTCGTCCAGAGCGCAGGTGTCAAGAACATTCCAGAAAATCTGTGGTTGGGAGAGCTATGGCATACATCTGGAGTGCTGCTACCTTCTGGCTTCTGATTTAGACAGCATGGCTTTTGGGGCACCTGGTGGCTCAGTTGGTTGAGTGTCTGCCTTCGGCCCAGGTCATGATCCTGGGGTCCTGGGATCGAGCCCCGCATCAAGCCTTGCATTGAGCCCCACGGGGTGTCTGCTTCTCCCTCTGCCACCCCCACCCCCCGCTCGTGCTCTCTCGCTCTCTCTCAAATAAATACATAAAATCTAAAAATAAAGAAATAAATAAACAGCCTGGCTTTTCACCTTATGCAGATTCATCTATTTTGACTGTTTTATATCCGGAGGGACCCTTCGCCCAGACCAAATGCTCTGTTATTGACTTAGGGCTCTTTCTATCCATGCATTTACTTCGTATTTCTTTCAACAAGTATTTAGTGAGTGCCTACTGTATGCCAGCTGTTGGGCTGCTGTTGGGAACACACTGATGAACCAACAAGGCCGGTCCCAGGGGAGCTCACCTCACAGCCAGCATCGTAGGTTACTATCGGCACCCAAACACGACTGCTGAGCACTTCCAATTTCTTTGAAAAAAAAGATCTTAAAGTCCTTAGAAAATGAGAACCCCTCAAATAAGACTGATTCTTTCGATATATTTTTATGCATTAACTTTGTTTTAAAGTATGTGCTACAGTCACATGGTTCCAATATGACATAAAAATCTCAGTGAGAAGTCTTCCTTCTAATTTTTCCCTAACAGTTCCCATTCCCCATATAAAAATTTGCATATCCTTCCAGTATTTCTTTATGTAAATATATTTTCTTAGTCTTTCTCTTTATTATTCCATAGGTAGCTTATGACTATAGAATCATGGTTTTTCTGGATAATATATCCTGGGGATTGTTCTCTATCCATGCACAGAGGGGCCTCCATTTTTTTCTTATAGCTGCAGAGTGTCCTTGTTCCAAGGCACTCCTCTATTAATGGCACTAGGTGGTCAGTCCCCAGGCTTTTGCTGTCACTCAGTACCAGATGTGTCCTTTCACATGTGCATAGATACCAGGGTCTCAGGGTTTGTGCAAACTTAGAGGCTTTCCATGGAGACTGTGCCATTTTCATTCCCACCATCAACACATGAAAAGGCCTGTTTTCCCACCAGGCTGAGATTTTCATTTTTCAAAAATTTTTAGAAATTTTTTAAAAAGATTTTATTCATCTATTTGACAGAGAGAGAGATACTGAGAGAGAAAGAGCATAAGCAGGGGGAGCAGCAGAGGGAGAGGGAGAAGCAGGCTCCCCACTGAGCAGGGCAGGCTGAGATTTTTAAAGAGAAAGGAAGGAGTCCATATCAGGGCTCCAAAGCAGTGAGGTAAGGAAAAGGCTGAGTCCAGAGCAGGAGCCCAGAGCACTCAGTGTGGCCGATGATGGCACACAGAGAGCTAAGGACTGGGTGTCCCAGACCGTGGTGTCTTATTTGTGTGGGAGTCGTAACCCCCAAGCCTAAAAGAATGGTACCCTTCCCTAGGGGGGTAAGGGACTCCAGGAAGAGAATCTCGGAGGGGAACCTGAGCGAAGTGAGTTTAGTTGGTGTGTGTGCATGGGCAGGGAGAGTATACATGAGTGAGGACCACGATATCTAGCAGAGAAAGAATAAATGTAAACTGCAGAATAGAGGGTTTTCATTAGACTGAGGGAACAACTTGTAGCTTCGAAGGTGTCTCACGAGTCTAACTGAGTGGAAGGAATTGTGGAAACTTCTCAGTGGGATTTCTGGGAGCATCATCCAATCATTTGTGCAGCAAATGCCCAGCACCAACTGCATACCCAGCGCTGTTCTAGGTGCTGAGGAAGGAAGCGTGAACAAGACAAAATCCCTGCACTAGGGAGGGGTCTGA
This sequence comes from Ursus arctos, assembly GCF_023065955.2. Taxonomy (NCBI): domain Eukaryota; kingdom Metazoa; phylum Chordata; class Mammalia; order Carnivora; family Ursidae; genus Ursus; species Ursus arctos. The sequence continues at coordinate 6,362,026 of NW_026623050.1, forward strand.
AGGAGGAGAAAACCAGTGAACAAGTGAGTAGACAAAGAAAGAATCATTTCAGATAATAAGGGGAAGGGGTAGGAGTGGGTGGGGTTGGAAAAAGGGAAGTGACATTTGGGCAGACATCTGAATCATGAGCAGTCCATTCACAGATCTGAGAAAGGTATTGCAGGGCCAAGGCAAGGCAAGGGTGGAGGTCCTGAGGATGAGGGAGTGGGGCCTGCCCACAACACAATGAGGGAGGATGGAGGAGGTGGACCAGGAGAGGCGGGCAGCAAGCTGGGGAGCGTCAGGTGGGCACCAGACCACAGCAAGGAGTTTGGGTCTTAACCTAAGAAAAACAAGAAAAAGAAACTGGTCACAAAGGCACGTTTTTGATCCTATTTATGTGAAATGTCCAAAATAGGCATATTTAGAGAGATAGAAAGTAGATTAGTCTCTAAAGTAGATTAGCCCAGGGCTGGGAGGGTTGAGAGGAAATGGATGGTAAATACCAAAGGATACAGAGTTTTTGGTGGGGGTGATGAAAATGTTCTAAAATTGATTATGGTCGATGGTCACATAATCCCGTGAATATACTAAAAAACCATTGAATCATACACCTTCAATGGGTGAATTGCGTGGTATCTGAATTCTATCTTAATAAAGCCATTATTTAAAAATGATAACGGGGGGCGCCTGGGTGGCACAGCAGTTAAGCGTCTGCCTTCGGCTCAGGGCGTGATCCCGGCGTTCTGGGATCGAGCCCCACATCAGGCTCCTCTGCTATGAGAGCCTGCTTCTTCCTCTCCCACTCCCCCTGCTTGTGTTCCCTCTCTCGCTGGCTGTCTCTGTCTCTGTCGAATAAATAAATAAAATCTTTAAAAAAAATAAAAATAAATAAAAATGATAACGGGAAGGGGCACTTGAGTGGCTCAGTCGGTTGAGTGTCCAACTCTTGATCTCAGCTCGGGTCTTGATCTCAGGGTCGTGAGTTCAAGCCCCACACTGGGCTCCATGCTGGATGCAGAGCCTACTTAAAAACAAACAAATAAAAAAATAAAAATAAAAATGATAATGGGAACCTAGTGGAGGGCTGCTTTAATCGGGTGAGTAACATTGTCATTCCGTCTCCTGTGGCAGAATAAACCGTAAGGGAGCAAGAGCAGAGGCGGGAGAGAGTTGGGAGGCCACGGCCGCGCGCCATTCAGAGGGGATGGCGACTTGGCCTGGGCTGGTTGCTTTCGGACAGAAGTTAATGAGGAGGTCAGACTGGGGTGTATTTTGAAGCTATGGTTGATGATATACTGGATGTGAGGGGTGGGAGAGAGAGTTGATTCCAGGCCGTGGAATTGCAGTGGAGACAAGAAGAAAAAGTGGGTTGGGGAACAGACAGGGAATCAGAGCTCTCTTTCAGACAAGCCAGGCCTCTGAGATGTCTAGTAGGCAGGGGCAATGTCAGGGTCAGAGTCACCAGCATGGAGACCACCAGATGCTAGGGACCAGCAGCCCTCTGAGGAGGGCTCCGTCATGATTCCTGTCTGTACGGGGCACATCTCGGGTACAACTTCAGACGCCCCTGCCTCACTTCTGGTTCCAGACACTGCTGAGGTTACCAGTTTTGCACAGGCCTTGATCAGTGTTGTGCAAATGTCCCCCCACATGCCTCTTTCCTCCTGACACCACTGCAGGAAGGACGTCCATGAAACCCATTTGGCATTGACACATGAACCACCCAGAAGTGTAGGGGAGTTCATGTCCACAGGGTAACTTGGCAGGAGCCAATAGATAACTGCCCCTCCTTCTTCCCACAGGTTCTGAAACATTTCATAAAGCTTCTCGAAGGTCCTGCAGGATTGGGCAACAGTCACCCAATAGGCGGCCAACTTGTTGCCACACATTTGATCAGCAGCCTTCCATCTCTATTTCACCCTTCCTCTCCCTCACTCCTGCTCCCTGGGTCTGTCCCCCCCAAAAAACTACTCACACTTAAACCTTTGTCTCAGACTCTGCTTTTGAGAGAGCCTATGTAAGGTACAGAGGATTATCTACCAACTACATCACACGGCACATCAGAGTGGGGCAAGGATTCATACCCAGGCAGGGGCTGGAGCTGCTGTTTCCTTCTCCACTTGGCTCCCCATTGCCTCCGAAAGATGCCAACATCTCGACAGCATTTGAAGACACAGACCTAGATGGCTTCTAACGAGGGCGAGACCATCAATAGGGAAGAAGTCCCTGCACCATGCTAACATTGAGATATCAAGGAGAGGAGGAACCCATGAAAGAACCCGACAAAGAGTGCCATCGAGGCAGGAGGAAAGCAGACCAGTGTGGCATGCTGGACGCCCAGGTTTCAAGGAGGAGCGATTTTTCTGTGGTGCAAATGCGGCTGAGTGGCTAAGATGATAGGACACTGACCTTTGGACGTGCTGACAAGGAGGCCACTGGCGACCAGTTTCAATAGAGTGGCAGAGGCAAAAGCTTAGCTGGGGTGGGCTAAGCAGGAATGGGGGTAAGAATCGGGGAGGAAGGAAATGGGGCAGGAGCTAAAGAGAGTCAAAGGAGAGTTTGTTTTTTAATGTGTGAGAGACGACAGCACGTCTCTATGCTGAGTGGAAAGATCTGATAGAGGCAGCCACGCAGCACAGGCAGGAGAAGGATGATCTGGGGCAAAGTCGTCGAGTCATGAAGGGCTTGGAATCTGGTGCATGAGTGGAGCGGCTGGCCCCAACCCAGAGGACAGGCCATCCATTGTAAGAAAGGACGGTGGGGACAAGGGACCAGGTGCAGTGACAGTGAGAAAACAGGCCCTTTTCCTACGGTTGCAACTATTTCCTCAGCAAAATAAGAAGCGAGGTTGTTAGCTAACAGCGGGGAACAAGGAGGAGGTGCTGAGGGTTGGAGAAGAGAGAAGATGTGAAACACTCATCTGGAAAGTGGGGCAGTGAATTTAGTAGAGAAACACAATAGGATTTCTGGGCAAGCTGAGTGCCCACTTGAGGTTTGTGGTCAGAAATGTAAAGCATGGCTAGTCAGCACGGCTGAGAATTTTCCCCAGCGATGTTCGGCTACTCGGTGCAGGTGCGGAGTAGGTAGGGCTCTGGGGTTAAGCAAGGTTGAGGTGTGTCAGGAGAGTACAACCGAAGGGAAAGGGCCTGGAGAGGGAAGGGCTGGTACAAAGATCGGTACTGTCACAGGCCACAGAATCCAAGCTGGAGAGGGGGGTTCATGAGGAGATAAAGGACGGACCGTGGAAGAGGGTGAGTTCAGTGGAATGGAGGTCCCAGAGGGGCCAAGAATAGAGTGGAGGCAATTGACTAAATGACCTAAAACTCAAGAGGCGGTGGTCAGAGAGTGGGGATTCAGCAGTGCCCAGTTCTAGGCTACGGCCCTAGGAGTGGGTGGCAGAGGAGGGAAGAAGTTTGGTGGAGAGAGGTGGTCAAAGACCACGCACAGGTGGTATTGGTGCTGGGGGGTCATCCATGTCGATGACCTTCCTGTCTGCCATCTCTAAGATAGCTCCTTCGTCCCCTGCCGCCACTTCACCTGCCTCTTCTCCTTTGGTCACGTCTCTGCCTCACATGATATTATGTGCCACTTATTTATTTGTGAAGTGTCCTTGCTTCCGTGGGAATGTAGGACCCTCGAGGGCTGGGACATTGTCTCTCTGGTTTACTCCTATACCCTCAATTCGAAGAAAAGTACTTGCAATGAAGAAGTGCTCAACAATATTTTTTGAATGAAAGAATGAATGTTAACAGCTTGAAAAAGAATGAAGAAGCAGTGGTAGAGAGGAAGATCATGAGCCCAGCACTAGAATATTCTGTGAATGACTGGGTATGGTCTAGATTATGGTAAATGTCTGTAACTAGAAGGGATGCTGGCTGGTTTGGTCTAATGGAAGGCCATGAAAGCATGGCCTTCAAAGGAGTTGGAGTTCTAAAAGCAGGAGGAGAAAAATCCTAGAGATGGCCATCAGGAGCAAGGACGACAACTCCCCCCCTCCAGGCACACAGGTGTGAGGGATGTAGGGGAAGATGCAGACATCACAGGAGGGGACTGTGAGGAAACTGTGTTTTGGGGACCAGAGAGGTTTCCGTTTGACCAAGAAGGTGAAAGAATTTTCAGAGCAAAGGTGAATAGATGGGGAGATTTTGCTAATAATAAACTCTGAGTTCCAGGAAGCAAGGTGAAAGGATTTGGGGCTTAGGGTCCTATTAGGGAATTGCAGAGTTATATGGGAATGAGAGTCTGGAGGGTGGGAATCGCCAAGATTTTCAGGTCTGGTGGTGACGGGGGACACAAGAACTGCAAGGAAGGATGTGATTATCCTGATGGTCCTTTAAGGAAAGGTAGGTAAACAGGCTCATCTTAGCCTCCTTTTCCAGACCCGGCCGTTGGGTAGCAGTGAGGCAGCCATGTTGGGTGGGGGAGGAGGGCAGCCTTGCCAGACACCAACTGTTCAGAATGGGAGGTGAGTGGGCACTGAGCATTACAAGGAAAGCAGAATGGGCACTCAAGAGGCAGTAACTGTCCCAACCTTTCTTACAAGCAGTTATGTAACTTGGGCAAAATGGACATCATTTTCCTCATCTATGAAATGGAAAGGAGAGGAGGTCCCTCCTACCTGTGAAAATCTTGGTCTTTCTCTCCATCTCTTCCTGACCTCCTGTCTCAGCCTCCCCACCACTTGGCCAAGGCTTAATTCTTCTTAGGCCCTCGTTTTATATTAATCACACTCCTGCTGTCAGGATAGCTGGGACCCAGAGCCAAGGCCAACCCTCCTCCCCCTCCTGGCTCCAAATGTTCCTTGCACTGTCCCATGCTGCTCTAACCCCAAGCAACCAAGGGGGTTAGGCATGCCCTCCCTTGGGCATTGAAGTGAACCTCAGGCATGAGGAAGGAGAGGAAACTTCCCACAGGCAGTGGGGAAGACTCTAGCAGGGACAAGTGACAAAGCCACAGACTGACATGGAGAGCATCCCCAGGCCCTCTAAAAGGGAACAAAGCCAGCAGCCACTGCTCAGGGGTGAGCTGTTCACTCTCCAGCAGCTCTCAGAGCCTGGGGCTGGGCCCAGGGAACCGGCCAGCACAAGGTCTTAGCCAGGGGTTTGATTTGAAGCCTGGACGAGGATGTGGGGAAGTCGGATTCTCATTCAGGTTTCACCACCACCAAGTAGGTGATCCTATCTGATCTACAGGGGAGGGGCGGTCACAACCACCTTGCTTACCTCACTTGTAGGAAACGTGAGATCATAAATGCCAACAATCACTGAGCACTCAACGCGTGTCAGACATGAAGTAGTCCTCACAGCAACCCTCTAAATTAGACTCTGCGATGGTCCCCCTACTATGTAAGAAGGCAACAGGGGCATAGAACACCTAGGTAACTTGCCTCAAGTCCCACAGCCAGTAAGTGACAGAGCCAGGATCTGAACTTCGAAACCATACACTGGAGACTTCTTGTTATTTAGGTCCCTCGACAACCTGTGAAGTAGATACTATTGTCCATTTTACCGATAAAGAAAAATGGGCTCAGAGGGGTCGAGCTATTCACCCACGGCTCACTGGGCCGACTGGTGGCAGAATCAGGATCTGAACCCACGCCCAACTCTAACACGGATTCTCTTCTCACTGGGCCGTCGCACCCCCAGCATCCGCGCCAGGACGAGTCTTCAGGCTGCCCTGTGCGAGGCCCCAGCTGTGAAAACAGGAGGAGAAATTCCCGTCTAACTCTGGGCAGGCTCTGCAGATTTGAGGAGGCAGCTGGCCAGACGCTTGCAGGAAGTGTTTGCTGAGAAACATCTCCATCATTTCAGAACTCAGGCAGCAGTAGCTACCCCTCCTGAAACTCACCAGAAGAGGTGGGTTTTCTGATGCACGGAAGAGTGAGACCGGCCCATGTCTCTGTCTTCTCTAAGAGCTGGGCTGGGTGGGTGGCTGTCTACGTTCCAGCTTCTTTAGAGAATCTCTGGAGACTTCTAGGGAGGCTTAGCCTGACCATTTCTCAGGTTGGATAATTGAGGCATGGAAGGGTAGACTCCTTCAATGAGTCTTTTTCTGGTGTCTTTGATGTGTGACACAAGGCAGGAGGTGGGGACCAAGACACGTCAGGCATAGTTAGGAGACGTGGCAGGTCAGGAGGGGATGTGTGCTGGGTCCAGAGCCCGATGACAGTGCACTGATGATGGTGAAGTGACCGTGGCCAGCCATGTGGTTCTGGGATTTAAAAACACTCACACTGAAAGTCCGGGGGCTCCATTTTCATCTTTTTTTTTAAGATTTTATTTATTTATTTGAATGGAGAGAGAGAGAACAAGTAGGCAGAGAGGCAGGCAGAAGCAGAGGGAGAAGCAAACTCCCCCCTGAGCAGGGAGCCTGATGTGGAACTCGATCCCAGGACCCTGGGATCATGACCTGAGCCAAAGGCAGACTCTTTACAAATCAGCCACCCAGGCGCCCCTCCCTCTTCATCTTGTGGCTGTAGCACCATACTCTGCTGCCCAGGCCTACCCATAACACGAATACAGTATGTGCTCAATAAATTCTAATTAGCCCCCATAAAGGGCTCAAGAAAGGCTTTGGGGAGCATGGAGATGGTGTTTCACTTGGGCCGTAAAGGGAATTTAGTTGGTGCAGAGATGGGAGAAAACAGCATGAGCAAGGCTGCCTGGTACATTGGTGGGAGAGGAGATCAGACCATAACTCGGAGTTCCCGAGGCTTTTATTTCTGGGGCCCTGGTAACACACGGTAACTTACACTTCCTGTTCTCGCAGTGGCTCCGTAAGTAAGACTGACAGTGCCTGGTTTTGCTTATAGGCTTCTCCCCAGCACCTGCACAGGGCCTGGGACATGACTGGCACTCCATTAATTAAAAGTTGCCAGATAAACCAGTGAGCGAATTCCATTTCCCTCACTGCTCCATAATCCCTTTAAGAGCGGAGACTGTCTCTTTTGTGTCTGGGGAAAACGACATAACATAACAGTTTCCATCTTCACCATTTTTAAGTGTATAGTTCAGTCGTGTTAACTATGTTCAAACTACTATGCAACAGGAGATTGTGTCATTTTGTACTCTCAGAACCCAGCACAGTGCCTGGCACAGAATCTCAGTAAATATGGGCTGGAGGATGGTAGAGCGTCGTGCTTTGGAAAGGGCCAGAAGGAAGGTTCTAGGATCACCTCATGCCCTTCCCTCACACGTTCCCTGGGTTTCTGAGAGCAACCCTGAGTGAAAGCTCTTAGGGCATTGGGTTCCAAAGAAGTTTCGTGAGGCAATCCGTAGGGGTAAGGAATAGCATAAACTTTATTTTATTTTAGTTATATATTTATGTTTGCAAAATCTCGAAGTTTAAACCACATAATAAATGGGTTGAAAGTGGTACATGTATACGATTTATAAATATACAAATATATGGGAGGGACACTTCTCACTATCTTGCCAACTGGTTGGAAACTACCTCGCTAGCACCCTGAGAGAGACAAATGTTTCTAACTCGGATGAACAAGGTCTCTCCCAGCCTCCAGCTTCTTTCTTCCCTTCGTTGAGGGGACCCTCAGTAAATGGTAATGATGAGTAGCAGGTTGTGGGTAGGAGTCTGAGGAAGGGTGCTTAGCTCTGCTAAGGGCACTCTGAGGACTAGGAAGAATTGGAGCCGTGACCACAGGCATCTGTATTTAAATCATATTGGTGGGGTACCTGGGTGGCTCAGTTGGTTTAAGCGTCTGCCTTTGGCTCATATCATGATCCCAGGGTTCTGGGATCGAGTCCCACATCGGGCTCCCCGCTCAGTGGGGAGTCTGCTTGTCCCTCTGCCTGTAGATTCCCCTGCTTGTGCTCACTCTCTCTGGCAAATAAATAAATACAATCTTTTAAAAAAGTAAATCATATTGGCTCTTGAGCTCACTCCTAGCAGAGGAATGAAAATGTAAGTTCTGGTCCTCAAGCAAACTTTCCATCTCAGCCATAAAATTGGGGCATCATACCCCAGGAGTTGTAAACCAGGAGAATTTGAAGAGAATTCATTTTCTGATCCTCCATTTCCTATGTTTTTTCCCAAAAGTGATCTTCCTACAAAGGCACCTAAGATAGGGCATGCCCTTTCACACTCCCGGGGGAAACAGGGCTTTCCAAGAAAAAGCTTCACCTCTCACTCATTGTAACCCCACTGGGGGCACTGCACTGTGGAGCGGGTAGGAGACCTTGAGGGGCTCTAAAGATGGGGTAACAAGTCTTTTTGCAAGTCAGATGGTTTCCAGTTATTTGCTTTCAACAAAGTGGAAGGAGACGCTAACCACATTGTCAGTGGAACATTAAAAAAGATGTGGTAATAATCTGAGGCATATAATTTGGAAGTTCAAAGAATCGAATGGCATTCTATAACAAAATTCATTGGTTTCCCATCCGTACTTATTTGTTTGCTTGTGTGCACAAGCTTTCTCAGTGTTTAAATCTATCATGGGACTGAAACAGGCGCCGAACCTTCGGTCTAGCAATAAGTAATTGTCACCCACATGCATGTACACTAATGCGGACGAGAGTCTGCCCTTCCTATCTCATTAAGAGATGCGTTTCTGATAAAAATTTACTTTTTATGTTTAATAGTTGTCAAATTCATCAATTATTTACATTGTTCTCATCAATTGAGTATTAATCATTGTAACAATCAAAATCAAAACAAAAATTGTTAATATAGCTTTATGAACGAAGGAAGTGTTACCCTTAACATTTTTATTGATCTATTACTCAATAAAAGATTTGCAATCATAAAAAATACATTGCCTGTGGAGAAAATCCGTAACAGAGTAGAATGGAAACACAAGCTCGTGGAGGGAAGCGAGCAATGTAAATTCCCAGCTGTTAAAGAATTAGAACATTTCTCTATTTTTTTAAATGGATAATGGCGGCTATCAAATTGCTATGATATTTACATTCCATTGGACATTTCAAAGAGATATTGAAAAATATTTTAAAGTATCAATATTCATTTTTCTTTGAATTTTCATAATGGCTGTCACTTAAGATCTATAGTCAAATAAAAGCACATAGAAGGTGAAAAACGTTTATAAGATGCTAGAAAGCATATCCTTCAGAACTATTTAGACTTGTGATGAAGAGTTTAAATGCCAACTTAAAAAAATAAAAGAGTGTCTTTACATGTATTTTACATGTTAAAAATTCTTGTAGAGGATTCGAAGGCCACTCTCTGGGAGTTGAGGATCCAGTGTCTACTGCATCTGTCTCGCTCTGCCTTTACTGGGAATCTTTGATGTGGGTTTAAAACAAAAAAAGCCACCCTCCCAGTGTGCCCTGCCCTGGGGCTCTGGATGCCACCGTCCTGTCCACTCGGCCCACCAGGCTCCCAGGCTGGCCCCTCCCCGCAAGCAGCCTGGAGCCCCACTCCCCCCGCCCTGCCCGCCGCCACCGCCTGTCCAGCCAGCCCGGAGTAAATAAACCACGTAAATAAACCACCGGGCAGGGACCCAGACAATGGGCCTTGGCGAGGAGTTAATGGGCTGGGCCTCTCGTGTTAGCCGAGTGTGACCGGAGCTGGCAGGGGGCCTGGCCTGGCGCCAGCATCGATTACGACTAGACGGAGCCAGGGCAGACTTGGCACGGGCGGGCCCCACAGCTGGCAGATTCAGTCACCCTGGTCATGAGGGCATGAGGCCTGCCCCTGGGGCCCGCTGCCACCCGCTGGCCGCACTCCCACCGCTGGCTGCCGTCACTGCCAGTGGGAAGGGCCTCCCGTTGGGCCCCCAGACCCTCGGCCCTGACCTTTGGTCCTCCCCAGGGGACCGTCCCTGATAGGGCCTCTTCCTGCTCCAGGCTGTTATGAGCCCCACAGACTGGGGGTGGGGGGTGAGGGGTAGCTGTGGGGGTGGGGGATGAGGCAGCGGCAGGGAATGAGGGAGGCTGCTAAGCTTGGCTGGGGTCTGTTAGCAGGAAGAGCAGGTGAGGCAGGCCTCATTTCTGGCCTTCAGATTGAGGCACCAGGGGGCCTTTCTTTTCCCGTCCCTCAAAAACTCTTCAGGGCCACTGGTTCTGGTCCACCTCAGCAAGGCTGCCCTGAAGAGGGAGTGGAAAGAAGTGTCGGGGGAGCCAGTCTGAGGGCTCTCCTAAGTCTCTCCGCTATGAAGCTGTTCGTGTTGCTGTTAGAAGCAGGGCTTGGCTGGGTAGAAAGGAAATTCTTTGCTTTTTTTAAGTTTGCTTCTAGCTCCCAGACTTTCCTCGGACACTCTCCCCCACGCCAATGAAGTATAGTAGCAGCTCAGGTTGACCCCTCATCCTATTCTGAGAAGATCCGTGGTCTCACAGTCCTGCTGAGCAAAGGTTTCGCTGATTTGGCCTGACATTAGGGGAGACAGATCCTTCCACTGGACAGAGTCTCCAAATTTTAGGGGATGGTTGGTGCGTCTCTCCCCTGAGAAGTCCCACTGAGGAGAAAAAACACATGGCCACCTGCTCAGAGTGACAGTCCCTGTTCCCTGAGGTGGAGAGCTGCAGGTGGAGGGGGCACCCCACCTGAGGAAGTAGGTATGATCCCGCCTCTCCTCCCTACCCAGAGAGGGAAGTTGAAAGAGACCACAGAGAGCAGGAGACAGCAGCTCTTTGTCCCACCACCTCTAGTCCTGCGTCCCCGGCTCCCTCCTCAAGCTCTAGGACCAGATCTTTCACTTTTCCATGAGCTTTGTTCTCAGACAGAGTTTGCTATATGGAGTAACTGCCCACCTGAGGGTGGGGAGACTATGGGGCTGACCAAGTGACACCAGCCCTAACCACACTGGGGAGTCAGGGTCTCCAAACCATGAGGCAAGACACAGTGACAAGTCACAAACAAAACTGGTCTGGACCAGGGATGAGGAATGTCCAGACATTTTGGACAAAGGAGGAATGGGGGGAGAAGGATGACTTTTCTATAAAGGAAATATGGTCATTTGATGGAGAAATAAAAATACGCACAATTCTCTTTTCCTCCGCTACACTTACTTTTTTAGTGTCCTTTGAGGACCTACAAAAATCACTTAGGTCGTTTAGGAACATAAAATGTGCTATGCATAACTTGGCTCATAAAATTGTCACCTGTGTTATATGGATTTAGAGATGTGAAGGCCTGTTAAAAAGTTAAAAACGTGTTGTTAATGGAGAGTCTTTATTTTTCCCCATATTTTTTAAAACCAAAAGACTCCTGAGGGAGTGTGATGTTTTCCCCCTACTCCTGGCCTTCACTTCTACAGCCTGGACTCATCTTTTTGGCGTCCATTTACATGGGAGCTTGCAGCCTTCCAACCTGGTTACCTCACACCCGGGGCCGGCTTCGTGGGCATGCCACCTGAGCCAGCTGTATACGGCCCTGCCCTCACAAGGGCCCTGCACTTGGTTTTTTTTTTTTTTTTTTTTTTAAGATTTTATTTATTTATTTGACAGAGAGAGAGACAGCCAGTGAGAGAGGGAACACAAGCAGGGGGAGTGGGAGAAGAAGAAGCAGGCTCCCAGCAGAGGAGCCTGATGTGGGGCTCGATCCCAGGATTCCAGGATCACACCCTGAGCCAAAGGCAGACGCTTAACGACTGAGCCACCCAGGCCCCCCCCCCCGCACTTGGTTTCTTATCTGCTGTTGCCGTCTTTAAATTCTTCATAATTTGGGGGTGCCTGGGTGGCTCAGTCAGCTGACCATCTGCCTTCAGCTTGGGTCGTGGTCCCAGGGTCCTGGGATCGAGCCCTCATTGGGCTCCCTGCTCAGTGGGGAGCCTGCTTCTCCCTCTCCCACTCCCCTTGCTTGTGCTCACTCTCTGTCAAATAAATAAATAAAATCTTTTTAAAAAGTTCTTCATAGTTTTTTCACAGGGGTCCTGCATTTTCATTTTGTGCTGTGTCCCACAAATGACTTAGAAAGTTCTGCTCACACACCCCCACTCCTCCAGTCCCCCTGCCTAGGCCAATGCTGACCTTCCCGGTCCTGGTCCCTCTGGGTCATTCCTGGGGCTCACTGGCACACTCTCCCCAGGACCCAGGTTAGCCCTTGTCCTTTCTTAACTCCTGTTCCTCTCTGGAGCCCCCTGTGTTCCTCACCTGGTCCTTGCCTGCTTCTCCCTGGTTCCCCGGGGGAAGTTCATCAGCCTCTGAGTCTCACGTGCACCTTTGCTCTGGCTGCGGGATGGTGGGGGTTTCTACAACAACACCCCTGAGCCCGTTTCCAGTGTGGGGTCGGTCCGAGCAGCCAGGTTCGCGGCTCACTGCAGCTGGTGTTCCCTTCCAGAAGCTATACCGCACGCAGAGCGGGAAACCTTCAAAGGAGCCATGCCTTCCTGGTTGCTCCCTTGCATCCTGATCCAGTCTGATGGTGTTTTTGCAATTTTCCTGTCAGCTCGGTGGGAGAAGTTCAAAGAGTCTCTGTCTTCCTTTCTGGCTTCCTTTCCAGACAGAGCAGCTTTCTCTCGGCTGCTCCCTTGCCCCACCTCTCTCGAGGAAACTGGTGTCTTTCCTCTTCCCTCCCCCCCACCAAAAAAAGTTCCTGAGGATTATCCTGAAAGCAGGTGGGGGGAGCATCTGCAGTATGAGGCCGGACAGAATCAGCCAACCCCTAGCTGTGGGGTCTCTTTGCCAATGCCCTGCGTGGGGTTAGACTCTCAGAGGCTTTTCCGAGGGAGAAGCTCAGAAAGAGAGGGACTGGAAGAACATTAGCATCTCTCATTAGAGCACCTGCAAGTCACCAATTCTGAAAGAAGGTGATGGATTGTTCACACTTGCTTCTGGGCACACTTCCTAGCGGCCGGTGGTGACAAAGGGGAACTTTCCCACCTGTTGCCCTCCAGTGGGTGAAGCTTAGCGGCTAAGGCTATTCCCTGGGAAGAACCTTGGATCCCAAGGGTCTTGGGAGGGGTCTTCGAGCTGGCAGTGTGGGGCAGTCACTCCTGGCCCAAATCAGGAGGGGGATGGTTTCCAGGGAGGTCCCAAAGTGTAAGCCCCGCGGAGAAGGCTCAAATGGCAGAGGGATATCTGTTCAGCTTCTGGAGAAAGGGGGAGGGCACCGTGGAGCAGGAGAAGGGCAGAGTTACAAATGAGGACGGTCAGCAAAAATTACTTCTTGCCCCGCAAAAGGGAAGAGGAGTCGGAATGGAAATTTCCACGAAGCAAGAACGGTCAAGACACTGGGTAAAAGTGGAAGGGGAAAGATGTACACAGGGCAGGAAGTCACACCATCAGAATCAAAGCGATTCACTTTGCGCCTAGTGATGGAAGAAGGAAGGGAATCAAGTGGTGAAATTGTAACCACCTTAGTCAATCGTGTGACCCAAAAGAGCATGGGACTTTCCTTGCAGAATTAATTCACACAGACTTGGAATACCCTTCGCAGCCAGAGACGTTAGCTGTGCACCAATTCTGCATCCTTCCGTAGCATGTGGGTGATGCTGGGAAACGCCCACCCAGCCCTGGACTCTGTTCCCCAGGCCCCCTTACAGTAAGCACGGTCCCATGTGACTAGGACTCACTAATGGGAAATGAATGGGGGTGGTATGTATCATTTCCAAGCAGACGTGGCGAAGAAGCAGATGTGCTTCCCCACCCTCTTTTCCCCCATCTGTAATGGCTTTGAAGGTACGTGCTGAGGTTGGCCGACTGACAAACTAGAAGGAACCTGGATCCCTGAATCACCATGTTGAAGGCCACCCACCAAACATCCCCATTAGGCAGATGTGTGAGTGAGAAAGAAACTTTTTTTGTGTTACACCTTGAGATTTAGTGGGGGGGGGAGGGGGAGGATTCTAATATGGTAGTTATCATTCCTTCCATCTCCAACCCAGAAACTGCACTTATAGGAAGGTTTCCTGAAAAAGAAATCATCAAAGATGCAAAGATTTATAGAACCTAAGAACTAGGAGCAAAACCTTAAAGGGCTGTATAACCACGGTGACTGCGCAGGCGTCGGAATGGGGGGATGGGCAGTGGCCCACGGCAAAGGGAGAATTCATTGGATGGTTGCACAGCAGCGCCAATATTCATCGTGGTGGTGGGAAGAAGGAAGAACAGCAGTTGAGAAGAAAAGAAGAAAACTGATCAATACGCCCTGTGTTTAACAAGTGTATAACGAACCGTCCCTACGAACATTCTGACAGAGGTTGGTGACTAGATCCCTGGCATGGAAATACTGCGTTAATTGTGATTGGGGGGTAATCGGCACTTTTCCCGAAGAAATCCTTCGATATATGATTAAATTGCCACAGTCTCTTTTACCTTTTCTGTCTAGATTTCTCCAGCCCAATACCCTAACATTAGTGTTAGGATACTGACGCTAATATCTGAAGCCTTTTCTTCTCCTTTCTGTAAGTGATCCTTCTCGCCATCCTGTCTGGCTCCAGGCAGTGATGGTAATACCGGTTGAGTAAGTACTAGTACTGGGAGCTATGTTTAAAATATACTATATTTATATTTTGCTTATACTTTCAAATTACTTTCACATACACTTTCACTATTTTGCAGAATTGGAATCCCTATTTCCAAATTAATGTCCTTTGGACTGGCGACTCTCACATATGCTAGAATTGATTTTCAAGGTTTTGTTGTTGTTGTTGTTGTTGTTTTTTAAAATAGTGATCTCCAGTATGAGGAGAAAACAAAAAAAGAAAAGGAAAAGAAAAATCCGTCCTGCCTGACAACTATGTGAGCCAGGATAGAGCAGGGTATACCGCAGTAAGAAAGTAACTCCGAAATCCCAGTGGACACAAAAAGGGTTTATTTCTCTCTAATGCGGGACGTTCATCCCAGGTTGGCCGGGGGCTCTACTCCGCATAGCCCTCAGAGACCTGAAGTGACGGGTGACACCATGCCGTAGCGGTACCATCTGGAACGAGGTGCTCCTCAATCACTGGACATGGCACAAGGGCATCTCTGCCCCAGCCTGGAGCTGGCACACATCATTTCTGCTTCTGTTTCATTGCTTGTTCATATTGCATTGTCACACGGCCCACCTACTATGCAGGACTAAATACAATGTTTCACAAGCACCACTGTCTCTGCCCTAGCGACATCTTCTCTCATCCTGTCCGCCATTTCCTCCTGCCCATTTTGCTATTTATCTTTATATACGTACGATAATCTAACTTTCTGACAGGGCACGAGGAAGGACAGGGGTAGCAAATGTGTACTCTCATTTCCTCCTCCCGTGCTCAGCAGACATTGCTCATTAGTCCTGGCACTCTTTTCTGCTAAGCCTAGATGGGGCATCAGAATCCTTCTTAACACAGCTGGCTGCCGGTTTCTCACTACACATGAAACTTACTTGCCGTTCTCTGCCTAGAGAACTTCACTGACCCCAAGGATGAGGACGAGGCTGTGGAAGTGGCTTGCTTGGCTCCACCTCCCCTACCTAATCAGGAGCCGCCAACGTTACCAGCATTTTCGGGCTCTGGTATTTTCCCTTCAACTTCTACCACTTTGATCGGGGTAAGAACAATCAAAGGAAACTTGACTTCCTTCACAGCTAACACGGGCTACCACACAGGCTGAAAGAAAAGGAATCGTCAGGGAAAAACAGAAATGCAAGTCCTTCTGACCCAAAACTTCGAAATGGATCCAACCAGACCTTCTCTCCAGAAACCTCCATAGTTTCATAGGTTACTCCCCTAAACCAAGGGAGTGACATGGAGCAAAGAGTATCCGTCATAAAAATATTCTCCTTAAGGGTTAAACAAAGTAGGATCTCCGTAAGAAAATCCAGACTGTTTTTCCCCTCAGCCATGAAAACTCTGCTCACCATTTTCTGTTTATTTCAAGCTTTATCCTGAGCCCCCGGGGTCTCTGGTAAGAGACACTCTAGCAAACAGAGGAGTTGGGGCAGGCTTCTGGCTTCCTTTTTTTTTTTTTTTTTTCCCTGTAAGTCGTTTCCCAAAACTTCTTGAAGTCCCCACGTTACACAAAGTGAAGATTGGTCTCTCACACCCACAGTCGAGAAGTCTCTCCCGACAGAAGTTTTCACTACTGTTGCTGTTTGCCATTGGCTCAGCAGACGTAAACAGGGTCATCTGGGGCCAAAGAGGGTGGGTGTTTAGTTTTAGAGCTCTGGGGTTAAGAGTGAAAGCATGTGACTCCAGCCTGGCCAGAAACAGAGAAGCCTTTGTGTGCAGGGAGCCAGCGATTGGCAGTCGTGAGGCTACACGCAGGGGGAGCGGGAAAGAGCGCTGACACAGGTTTCAAGGGTCTGAGAGGAGACCACTGGAGAGAGGCTACCTCTTTGTGTCAGGCTCCGACGCTTCCGTGGGGGGTGGGGGGGAGCTTCTGTCCGTGGCTCATGGTGGAGCAAAGAGCCACAAAACAATAGAGCTGCCGTGGCTTGCAAAGGGACACACGTACTCCCGTGGCCAGTGCTGGGAGGAGGCAGGCCGAAGTGACTGGAAGCAAGAGCAGTGTCCGAGGGGGAGTTTTGGAGAGATTTCCCCGACAGAACTTCCTTGGAGTCCTAACCTCTGAACACTGCAGGCTGTTTCTGTGCCCGTTCTCCTCGGAGCTCCTCCCCTTCTCATCCCCGATAGCTGGGGTGAGCAGGAGAAGGGAACAGAGCATCTCCCCCTCACCGCCCCTGTTCAGGAAGGGGAGGGTTGTGGCTGGCAGAGCAGTGCCAGGGGGAAACTGGCAGGCTGCTGACTCAGCCCACCCTGGGCTGCACCCTCAGGCACCAACAGCCATTGGCAGCACCGTTCACCACGGTGCTGGGGACCCACAGACACTTGGGGAGCTTGGGGTCCGCTTGTGGCCAGCACTGAGTGAGACGGGTGGCCCTCTGCCTGGTCCACCGTGCTAAACTGCTCACCGACCACCTGTCGTAGCGCCGGGTGGGGGGGTACCCTTTCCCCAATTCCGCCCCTGCCCTCAAATTCCTTATTTGAGTCTCACTGAAGTGGGCAAGGCAAGATTCTTGAAAGCCTGCAGAATCTGACTTCCAGACTTTGGCTGGGGGAGAAAAAGGAAGCAAGGCTGATTTTGCCACTCGAAGCCCGGGCCCATTGGCACTCCTCAGGAGGAGTTCAGAAATGAATATGGTGGTGGATAGCCTATCTTGCTGAACATCACGCTGATACTCCTCTCATTCCTCTGTTATTCCGCACTCCTTCCTTCTACAAAGATTTCTGGGCATCTTGCAGATGTCAAGTTATTTGCTGGATAGTGAGGATCTAGCGGGGAACGAGACAGACCAGTTCCTGCCACCGGAAGGAACCTGTCGTCTCTCTAGACATGGACAGAGCCATTCACATACCAATGCCCATTGGTGGTCAAGAAAGTGGGTAAGTGGTGATTGCCAGTGGTGAGAGGTGGTCCCTGAGGGTATGAAATCCAGTCTTCCAGGTGGATTTCAGTTTCTCCAGTCAATGAAATGTCACCAGCTCTTCTCTACGTTTCAAGAAGGGATCGCTGAGATTATATATCTGGACTGGTAATAAACAGCAGCATATCGAGGTGGTACCAAGCCCTAGGACTCAGGCCAGGGGCTCACAGAGCCAGGCTTGATCTATCAGATTGGGGGCTCATGGGTTTTTCCGTGGTCACCGTTTAAAGCAGCACCCAGCCCACTTGAGCCTCCGTGTGTGTGTATGTGTGTGTACCGTATCTATAAAGTTTGTACCCCGTGCTCAAGGGCACTTGGCAAATGTAATGATGTGTTAGAAATGAGGTTGCCACCGGGCACTGAACCCTCTCCACTTCAAAGATAGAATCACTGAGCAGAACCCTGGGCTCACTCAGGTGAAAAACAAGAACCTTTTATCTGGGGTGCACAGAGCTCCCAGGCCTTTGCCCTTGACAGCTTTGGGTCTCCCACAGCCACAGGCCATGTTCTCCTTCACCTTCAACGTCTGGTTGCGTCCTACCAGCTCCTTCAGCAGGAATATCCGAGCCAGAAGCCCCTTTCCTCCCTGAGTTTATAGAAAGACACCAGACTCATCGCCCCCACTTCAAGCTGGACAAGCTAGAAGGGGTGCAAAGGTGACTGTGGCCACAGATAACCCCGTCTGGGCTGGCATGGTGGCCTCCGAAAGGTCGGACTGCGGTCACAGCTTTAGTCTCCGGGTGTGCTGATGATGGAGAAGGGGACATCTCTGGAATCAAGAATGGCACAGAATATAGAGCGACTTCCTGTGGTCTGAGCAAAGTCAGGGACAGAATGAGGAAAGGGCCTGCTTTGGTTTCTAAGTTTTTGCCATACTCGTTCTTTTGATTTTCCTTTGCAACGAACACTAGAGTCCTTAGACCTGGGGACCAAGTGACAGATAAAGAGACTCAGTAAATTTCCTGAAATCTTAGATTCTTGAGTCTCTATATTCTGTGCCATCTCCCAAGGAGAAGATTTCTATATAGTTTCAAGCAGAACCTCAAAAGAGGTCAAGACCCAACAAAGAAACTGCTGAATAGAATGCCGGGTGGGTCATAGTTGTGCAGTCTGGTCCTAGCCCAATTTGCAGATGAGGAAGGACACCAAGGACCAGACAGGTGGAGTCATGTCCCTGCCCAAAGTCATTGAGGCAGTTAGGGACAGAGTCAGCTTAAAAACCTAGTCTCCTTAATCCTAGTCAGGTAGGGTTTCCACTGCTTCCTAGCAACTGGATTTCTTTTGAGACCTGATTCTGAGGCCAGGAATCACGTGGCCTGTTTCTTTTGGAGCCGGGCATGGGCTTGAGCGGTGTGTCACTCATGGTGAGGAGCTCAGGCAGTGCCATGGACTCGCTTTGTGGATCTTGCCTTCTCTAGTGAGCAGGGCTTGACATTAGTTCAAATGCTCTGACGGGTCCACCTGCAAGGTAGCATGGTGCCAGAGACCTTTGAATGGCAGCAAAAGCAGCAGCTGGACAGGACGCCGTTTCCATCCCTTACTCTCCTCCCCCTCTTCAGGGTAATTCCAATTCCACATCGAGTCTGCCCGTTCAGGAGGGCAAAAACTTCCCTGGGAAGTAGAGGATTAAGGGTAGGGTAGCTGGGTTGAGTGGTTGGATTGAGTCTCATTGTCTATTTTTATTTTTATTTATTAAAGATTTTACTTATTTATTTGAGAGAGAAATAGAGAGAGAGAGCACGAGCAGGGGGGAGGGGCAGAGAGAGAGGAGAAGCAGGCTCCCCGCTGAGCAGGGAGCCCAACTCCAGACTCCACTCCGGGCTGGATTCCAGGACGCTGGGATCATGACCCCAGCCAAAGGCAGACGCTTAAGCAACTGAGCCACCCAGGCCCCCTTTTTTTTTTTTTATTATTATTATTATTAATTTTTTATATTTTATTTTTAGAGTCTCATTTTCCACAGGAACTGACTCTCAGACCTCCTGTAAGGCAAAAATCGGACGATGTAGAAAATGCCCCTGGAAATCCATTCCGACCCCCATGAAGAGCCACAAGCAGATATATCACTTCTGAGGCAATTCCAGACAGCCAGCTTCTCCTTCAGGTTGGAAGAGAGTTCTGTTGTTTCCATTGAGCAACGGAGGAAACCACTGACATCAGGGCTATCCTGGACCAGAAAAATTTATCTTTGAGTGTGATAAGATGCTGGTGTGATAGGAGGCCAGGGAAGGGCTGTCATGCACGTTCCCGTGTCACTCTCAGTCCAGGCCCGTGTTCGCTGAGCGGAGGGCAGGAGGCCCATCTGCTGCGCTGTATCCCTACACACTTCTCCCTTCTCTCCCCACTCCCCGCCGCTGAGCTTGTGCCCTGGACTTCCTGTACACTCAAGGGGTGCTCCCGGATCCAGGAATCCCCACCTTGATATTAGCCTCTCCACACAAAGCCGCCACCTTGGGTGTTGAAGCCCTGACCCACAGAAGCTGTGAAATAATAAACATTAGTGGTGTTAAGCTGCTAAACGTGGGGATAATTTGAGGTGCAGAACGCGAATACAAGAGTACAAATAGAGAACACTTAAGACAAGGGAGTAGCTGGAGAGGCAAGCTAAGGAATGTGCCCTTGATCCATTAGGGCACCTTTTCCAGTGGGGAGTGATGGGATTGCGTCTGTCTTTTAGAAAGTTCCCCTGGTGGTGGAGGATGTGCTGTGGGAGAGCCGTGGCTGGCAAAGAGACCAGTTAGGGGACTCTGCAGTTGTCCAGGCAAAAAGATGTATGTTAAGACGATATGGCAGTGATGGGTGCAAGAGACCTTTCTGAGGGGCACCTGGGTGGCTCAGTCAGTTAAGCGTCTGCCTTCGGCTCAGGTCATGATCTCAGGGTCCTGGGAAGGAGCCCCGCATCGGGCTCCCTGCTCGATGGGCAGCCTTCTTCTCCTTCTCCACTGCTTGTGCTCTCTTATGCTCTCTCTCTCCCTCTCTCTCAAATAAATAAATAAAATCTTTTTTTTTAAGATTTTATTTATTTATTTGACAGAGATAGAGACAGCCAGCGAGAGAGAGAACACAAGCAGGGGGAGTGGGAGAGGAAGAAGCAGGCTCATAGCGGAGGAGCCTGATGTGGGGCTCGATCCCATAACACCGGGATCACGCCCTGAGCCGAAGGCAGACGCTTAACCGCTGTGCCACGCAGGCGCCCCAATAAATAAAATCTTTAAAAAAAAAGGAGAGAGAGACCTTTCTGAGTAAGAACACTCAGAGCTGTGGACCAGCTGCCTACAGATAATAATAATAAAAGCAATAATATTATTAATAACATTCACAGCTGACATTTATGGAAAACACCAAGCACCACTGTAAGCCCCTTATATGTATTCACACGTTTAACGCTCACAGCAACCTTATGAGGTAGGTACTATTCTCCTTTTACAGATGGGGAAACTGAGGCACAGGGAGACTCTATGACCTGCCCAATGCCGCTCAGCTGGTAAGCCGCAGAACCTGGGTTTACACTTAGGGAGCTGTGCCTTTACCATCTCAAGGGGCTTCCTCTGGGGGGGTCAGAGGGAGAGAGGGAGGGAGAAGTTGGGACAAGGGTGAGTTCTGAGGTGTCTAGCCTGGGCAACTGAGTGCAGCCTCACACTAAATAGCGGTGGATGACTTGAAAGACATTCCTCTCGCCAATCACCTACTAATTCCCTGCGCACCTCGTAGGAGCTGCTTAATAGGCTTGACTACAGCCCAGCGCACGCAATGTGCAACAACATCCGGATGTGGCTCCAGGCCCCGCTCCTACCACACTCCAGTAAAAATAAATCTCTCTGTCCAAATAGAGAGTGGTCAGAAGTGCCATGTTTTACAGGACAAGAAGCAGTTATTTGGCATTAAAAATAGACAAGTTTTGGCTTCCTTGCAGATCTGGGCAAGAGCATTGCAATTTCCAGATGGAAACCTGGGTGGATGGGGTCAGCCCCGCCTCTGACTGACTCAGCTATTTAAAAAGCCCAAACAGAAAATTACATCCCCTTTCTGGGCCTCAGTTTACTCATCCGTAAAATGAAGAGGTAAGGGGCGACTGGGCAGCTCAGTGGGTTAAGCATCTGCCCTCTGCTCAGTTCGTGATCCCGGGATCCTGGGATCATTCCCTGCTCGGTGGGGAGTCTGCTTCTCCCTCTCCCTCTGCCACCCCCCAACTCACACTCTCTGTCTCAAATAAAATCAATAAATTAATTTTTAAAATGAAGAGGTAAAGCACGATTGACATGCAAGCTCGCACAGTCTGTGAGGGCAGGAACTGGAGTCCAAAGCTGGCCCTTGGAGGGCTGAAGGCCTCCTAAATGAGGGGGGCCCTGCACGGATAAGGCGGGCTGGCCCTTTGGCCCGCAGCTCACTGCTCATAGGACCAGAAGTGTATTTTTCCGAGGATTTTCAGAATTCCGTCAAGGGCTTTAAGTTACCCTTTTGAGTCAGACACCTTGTTAATCCACAAAGAAAGGCCAGTCAGAAGCCCCCTCCAACTAGCATACCTCCTGAGATGCTACCTTGATAAAAGGAAGCCAAAGCCCAGCTTGATGGGAGGGGAGGGGAGGGTGGGCGGTGGAGGGGCTGCCAGGCATTTTTGGTCCCCAAGGCTGCCCCTCCCCTCTATTCTGCAGCCAGGCGCAGTAGCTGCCGTGTACTTAGAGAAGAGCAGAAGGCCCAGAGAGGGGACACAATGTGCCTAAGATCGTTCAGGTGCTGGAGGCTGGAACCGGATCCAAATCCAGGTCTGGGTCCAAAGCCCGGGTCTTTCCACCTCATGGGGCCTCTCCTGTGCTGCTGACTGTGATGTCAGCATGGGGCTCCTCTCCACCCCCAGAGGGGACAGGAAGTCCTGACAAAGTAGGGAGCCTGGGGCTGAGTCAGGATGGCGGCCAGAAACAAGTCAGGAGTCTCTAATTCCCTAAGGGATCCCCTTGGAGTTTCATCACACCTTGAAAAAGAAAGACCAGCTTTGCTTTAAATGGTTTTATTAAAAATTGTACCAATCGATGGGGGAGAATATACACACACATATATGCATGTGAAGAACAGAAAGCCAAATATTCTGTACAGGTTAAAAAACAATGGTCCCCGTTCCCCTCCCTCTCTTTCCCTGTCTCTCTCCCAGAGGCAGAGTGCCTGGAACCCAGGACAGCTAACCTGGGCTGAACAAAATGCTACATTCTCACTGGGTCTCCCCCTGACAGCCCCTGTGGACCCAGGGATGGAGCGGATGCTCACAGGGCAGGGGAGAGGCGCCGGCCACCCACGCATACAGGGGGGCAGGGCAGACCCAGGTGCCAGCTCCCAGCATCTGTGGCCTGCAAGGCTGGTGCCTCTATGGAAGAGCTTGGCTGTGTTATTCCCTCAAAGCTCCAAGTCCCCTCCAGCCGAGGTGCCCCCTGCCCACAGTGTGCCCAGGAGGCTTCATGGGCTGATAAGTTAACCCCTTCCTGGACCAAGTCCAGCCAAGGTCCAGTGTCCCACCAAGGATCTGCCTGCACCCAGAGGGCCCCGCAGCTTCCCACAGCCCAGGCTGAATATTGATTCCCAGAAGCCCCGCAGAGCCGTAGAGGCAGAAGTCTTCTTGTTTTTCCTGCTCTCCACTCTCCATACACCCTCTTCATCAAGTCCACCAAATGACACAAGCTTGCCAGCTCTCAGAGTGCGCCTTGCTGACCGGGACAGGCACAGTAGCTTCCCGGCCTCCAAAGGAGGCCGTGGCTGGACCATCCCAAACAACACCCCCCCCCCCCCCCCCCCGCTTTCCATGCCCAGGCTGGAGCCACCCTTGGATGAGGCTGGGCCACTAGGGACAGTGAGACAAGTCAGCTGGGCCCCTCTGAATGTTTGGAGCATGCCTGACATGTAAGCTCTGGACACGGACCCACACCCCCTCAGGGCTTGGGGAGGTCGCTGGGAGGTGATCTTTCTCTCCCTTGCCCTGAGCAAGAAAAGGCCACGGGGACAGCTCTCCAGCAGCCCAAACTTTGAAGCAGGCAAAGGCAAAGAGGCCAGGCCGAGTCCTCTAACTCACTGAGGGAGTCAGATGTCTGGCCTGGGTGGGGTTCTCTCCCCAGTTCTGTCTACCAGCTTCCAGAAACTCTAGGGTTCTGAATTAGATGGGCTGTTTTGACCCTGAATATCAGGCTTCCTCCCTCCAGGGCTTTTCTATAATGAGAGGGAGGTTTCCAGCCCCTCTCCCACCCCTTACCCCGGCAAACCACAAAAACTCCACAAGTCTTCGGCTGGTTACAGGTCAGGAGCCAGGTCAGAGTCTCCCTCCCTTCAAATCTGATTCTCCACCCCCTAACTAGAGACCGCCAAGCTCCCGGGGGTGGGGGATGGGGGAAGGGAGCCCGGAGGGAGGGATGTGTCTCCTGAGGCTGGACTTGAGGAATGTTCAGACCAACTCACCAGGCAGAGGGGGAAGGGGCCAGTCTAGATCACTAGGCCAATTAAAACCAGCCAGCCAGGAGGAACCTCTCTCCTTCCTGGGGCTATTTACCTCTTGGGTGTTTTGGGGGGAAGGGAGAAGGAGGAGGTTTTAAATTGTGCCCCAGCTTGCTTAGGATAGTGAGATAGTTCCTGGCTTCCCATAAGATGGGAGACAGCGCAGTCAGACCACCCTCCACCCGGCCCCAGGCTCAGTGTTAGGTGGGCTTGTCAAACTCTGGGCTCAGTTCTCGGGGCAGGCCACAGGACATCCTGCCTGGGCCCGGCAAGCTCTCTGAAGCTGATGGCTTTGCCTCAGCACCGAGGCCCTGGACCATTTATTTGTTCTCTCACTCAGCTCAGGTGGGAAGTCCGCTAAGAGGGGTTCAAAGTGGCTGGTTTCCTTGTGTGCCACTCGAGCATACACCAGCAGCCTGTCTGTCACTGCCTTGGTCCAGGAGAGGGGAAAATGGCACATGTCCAATGCACATCCTAGAATGGTATGGAGACACGCAAAGAAAGCTGGATTTCACAATGGTCAGCATGTCCCGGAGCTGGTCTTCACCTGTTCCCTGGGCTCCTCCTTGTAAGCAGGAACCCATCTTCTTAGCAGACAAACCATGGTACACACCCTGAGAATAGAATTCTAGCCAAGAAGAGGTAATACCTCCAGAACATCCAAGCAGAACAAAACAAAGGCTAATGTACAGTTTGAGGTCCTTCACCTCAGGGCCACTGTGAGCCCATATGGCACCTTCGTGCAAATTAGGAAGGGCACCCCTTCCTCTGAGCAGACGTAGCCCCAAACTAGGGCATATAGCCTAGCTGGGCGGAGCATGAGCTGGATTTTAGTTCCATTACCTTCTTCTGCAGGTGCCCTTGTGCAGTGAACAACCTGCCCAACTGTATATCCAGTAGATTAATGCTTCCTGAAGACCTCCTCTCTGTAGAACCGGAGGAGCTTGGGCCTGTTTAGATTTGAGAGTCTACTTGGACTCCTCCAATTTCCTTGGGTAGCCCTGAGGTCTTCTCTGCCCAGGGAAGCCACCATTTCTTTGGGACTTGCTTCGTGTTAGCACCAATGTTATCTTTTCTTACATATGCAAAAATTATAATTTAATTTCTACGTGTCTGGTTAACAGATTCCCTGTGTCTTTTCAGATTCCCCGCATCTGCTATCAGAGCTGCCAGCCTGACTGCTTTAAATTCTCTCCATTAGTGCCACAGCAGGGAGAGAAGGGAAGTTCAGAGGCAGCTGTGACCCTGCTGAGCTCCAGAGCACGCCCTTCTGGCCTAGCTGGAAGCTGAAGGAAGCCCGGAAATGTGTACCCAGCTTTGACGGTTCCACACTCTAATCATTGTCTGTTACTCTAAAAGACACGTTTCAGCTGACAAAGCCACTGTGCTGGCTTCTTCCTGTATCCCACTAGGTGTGAAAAAGGAATGGGGATAAACGGGAGGAGGTATGTTGTTTCCAAGGAAACCAAGGGGTCTGGGTTCCTCTGGGGCTGGCTCCCACAGGTGGGATGGCCACCACATTTCCCAGCCCCTCTGTAATCCTGCCCCTTCCTGCTGATCCTCGGGGGAGGAAAGCGGTCTGTTGGCTGGGTCTTTTGAAAGAAGAGCTGACGAAGGCACAAGCTGCTGGTTATGGCACGTTCCTTGGCTGTTTGGCTCATCCGTGGTGGACACCCAGCCAGTCCCAAGCAGCCAGAGGTGCCAGGGGTTCTGCACCTCAGGACCAGTCCTGGGGCCTCTGAGTGGGAGCAAGTAAGACTCGAGGCCTACCCAGAAGTTTGGTTCATTTTGCGGCACGTTTGAGGGGTCCATGGAGAAACCCAACCCTCCCTGAGGTCTGCTGGAGATGACGGGCTGGGCAAGATTCCCTGAGCCCTTGGGGCAGGCACTGGCTGGGCCGAAGGAGAACCCAGATACGGAGCTGGCTGACTGGCCTAGCGGAAGTTGCCATGCTCAGCTGGAAAGCCCCTGGCCGAGGCCCTGGGGGGGTTCAAGCAGTGTGACTGGCAGATCTCGGGCCGTCCGTCCGCAGTGGAAGGCTGATGGCGTTGGCGGACCAGAAGTCTAATCCAGTCTCCTATTTCTTAACCAAGCCCCTGTGGGAAAACTACAGTCCACTCGCTGGAGGATATCACTATTTGGTCATCTTCAACAACCGCTCGCTGAAGACTCGACTTGTCAGAGCCCTGGGAGGTCCCACATCACAGACCCATCAGCCTCTACTTCCACAGTGTTTGACAAACGCCCTCATTCCTGGTCGAGGTCCTGAACAGGGAAAGAGGTCCGGCTTGGGGTATGTCTTATGTACACAGAGAGAAACTTTGCAAATGCAAACGCAAAACAGCAATGAATAAACTTCACAAGACACAGTGTCAGTCCTCGCCGATGTCCTTCCTCTGGTGGCCCGTTATGAAGAGGGCAGCCCAGCCTCACCTGGGACCTGCCCCATCCCTGTTCTCATCTGCGTTCAAAGCGAGGTTGTGTAAGAAGAGCAGGATCTGCCACCACACTCGATTTTGGTTTTGCTGGTGCTGAAAAGGAGAAAAAAAATCAATGTAACTCCTAAACGTAGCCTGTAGCCTCCACGACTCCCGAGTCCTTATCATTCCCGATAAAAGTTCAGATCAGCGTGTCTGGGGGCAGTACTTTAATCCCATCAGGACAGCAAACTGGGGAGAGGAGGCGGGAATTGGGGGGGATGAGAAGAATGGTGGCGACGAGGGGGAGATAGTTGAGTTCTCCGAAAACAACTGCAGTTTTAACATTAAAAAGAAAAGACCAGGCTCTTTACGCACTGTGCACAAGAGGATTAAACTTTTTCCCCTGCTTGCAGGATTTTCCAGAGTTTAGCCAAGTGCTGCTTTTAATCAGATTGGCTCCTGAGCCCCTCAAACCTCAGCTGCATGAACAACAAACTTTCTTCAGAAAGAAAGAGAAGAAGTGCCCCCCTTGCTCCCCCAACTCCAAAGTAACACAGAGAACAAGGGGGAAAGGGGGGGAGCCTCCATCTGCAAGTGATTTGACACTGTGAAGGTCAAAGGGTTAATCTTCAATTTAAACCACACTGCTGAGGCAGCAAAAATCTGATTTCATCCAGTGCAAACACGCACACACACACAGACACACGCACGCGGGCGCTTGCGCGCACGTGCACACACACACACACACACACACACACACACACACGCACCCGCCCTCTCTCCCTTCCCAGCATCTCCAGCTCAGTGCTGCCCTTTTTATAGCTGCTCTTGACAGTAAGCCATAAATAATCCCTCTTGGAGCGCTTTCCTACTGACTGGAGCCAATTAAACGTTAAGCAAGAACATACTTGAAAACAAAACAAAAACAAAGAATGCACACTACTCTCTGGAGGTTATCCCAGGTCCTACAGTCAGGCAGGGAAGCTGGGGGCAAAGGTCAGGGGTCAGTGGCTCACAGGACTGGGGCTCCGGCCCCGCCCACACAGGTACCCTTTCCCAGGGGCCAGCAGAGGCCCCGAGGGGACTGGGGTGCTGGAAGAGGCGGTCTTTGTTCTCTCTTTGTCTGCCAGGGCAGGAGGACTGGATTGGGGCCCTCTCCACGGGGGTCCTCGGTAGAGAGGGGAATAAAAAGCTAGCTTGCAGGGAAAAGCCAGCAGGAGCTGGACCGGGATCACTGCAGTGGCCCTGCGGTGAGTGCGTCCACGTGCAGTGACAGCAGAGCAGGGGCCCCTCTTGGGCTGTCTTTAATCACTGGCTCAGCTCCTACCTCTCCGATGAAGAGGACAGGCTAAGTCAGGGGCAGAATGGAAAGTGAGCCCAGGTCTCCCGCACCCTCAGAGTTTTGTGGGCGGTTCTGGCCCTGGCCTCCCGGACTTAGCCCCAGGCGACTGTGCAGGTCCCCACTCCACCCCCGCCTTGGGCCACTAAGGGGAGAGAGGTGACCTGTGGACAGAGGCTGACCCCAGGGCCCTTCCGAGACAGGTGAACAGAACGCCCCCTCAGGAGCAAGGGAGGCTGGAAAACCACCCAGAAAGCTGGAGTCCTGGCTACTGCCAGGAGGGGAAATCGGGGTGTGCCACAGAGGAGTCCTGGCAGACTGCGCAGGAGACTGATGGCTTCCTTGTGTTTTGTAAACAAAGATGAGTAAAAAGAGGAAACACAGCCGGCTTAACAAAATCTGGTTAGAGTAAAGCAGCGTGAAAACGGACTCAGCTGCAAAACCTGAAGGCTCGGGCCTGCCTGCAGCAGCTGGCCAGGGCACCCCTCCTCCTGCTTCTTCCCCCAGCTGCTGCCCAGGACAGGTGCAAAGGTCATGTGGCAGAGTAGGAGGAAAATCCAGGAAAAGACCGGTCCCCGGAGAGGCCAGTCTGCTGGAATTCCAAGTCTCCTCAGGTGCCTGTTTGAAAAGGCCAAGTAACAATAACAACCACAGTCAGGACAAGAATAGTAACATTGAGTGTGCCAGGCTCTGTTCTGAGCGTTCTACATCTTTGCTTCTCAAAGTGGGGTCCATAGGCCAGCAGCCTCAGCAGCCACTGGGAGCTTACTAGAAATGCAGAGCCACTGGATCAGAATGGGCGTTTTTAACGAGATCCCCAGGTGACCTGGAGACACATGAAACTCCTCTGGCCCTTCTCCGCAGCCCTATGAGATTGTTATATATCATCATTCCCATTTTACAGATGAGAATATTGAAAGAGTTCGAGAACTTGGCTACATGGCTCCTAAGTGGCAGGGACTGGACTGAATCCAGACCCCCTGGCCCTAGAGCACTGTCCTTACCCATTATCATCATTCTCTGAGCGCCGCCATACACCTTTCTTTATGCCAAAGCAGACCCTCTCTCGTCCCCTTCTCTAAATTATATCAAAACAGCTCAATGGCCAAGGAAGGGAGATCACAATTCTATGATCTGGGGCCTGGGCCAATCCCATTTCTGGATGCCTCGGTCTTTCCCCAAATGCCCCTAATGGAGGCTGCCTGCTGCCTGGGTGACTTCCTGGGCCCTGAGGTGTCTGGCGATGAGGCAATGCAGCACCCTCACTCCCATCATTTGGGGTGCTGGGGGAGCCAGAAGCAGTTACGGGCCAGAGTGCTGTCAGAGTTGGAAGGCTGAGGTCTTGTTGGGAGATGCAGGCAGGCCCAGGTGCAGGAGGCAGGACATACAGGCCCACCGTCAGGAAGGACCCAAGTCCCAGCTTCTGCCGGTGACAGGCCTCGGGGTACACGGGTCGGCAAGGAAGGCTCCCTGGGCCAGGAACCAGAGGACGGGGCTGTAGGCAGGGGTTTCCCGCCGGCCTGCCCGTGAGTCCTCACTTCCCTTATAAGAGAAATGCAGGCACAGTGGTTCCCAAACCTGACTGCATCACAGAACCCACTGACGTGCTGGGATAAATAATGAGTCCCAGGGCTCTGCCCAGACCAACTGGGTCCGACTCTCCAGGGAAGCCGTCCAGGAATTTGTACATTGAACAAACTCTCTGGGTGACATTTTTTTATTGTCTTTTATTTATTTTTAAGACTGTATTTTTTTAAAGTAATCTCTACACCTCACGTGGGGCTCGAGCTCACAACTCCAAGATCAAGAGACACCCGCTCCACCGACTGAGCCAGCCAGGTGCCCCAGGGTGACATTTTTTAAATCAGAAGTAACATTTATTGTATATTTGAGTCACCAAAGTAATACATGTTAACTGTAGAAAAATTGGAAAATACAAGAAAGGAGAGAGAAGAAAATAAAATCACTCGCGATCCTACGGCCTGGAAGAAAACGCTTCATGATTTGGTATTTTTTTCAGTCTCTTTAGATCTCTTCCCATCAGAATAATGACTTGGCCAAGCCCGAGGGAAACGCTGCCCAGGTGGGTCTGAGGCAGCCAGGCCACAGACAGGCATCTGGAAACCCCTGAGGTGCTTTCCGACCCTAAGGTTTGTGATGTGAAGTTTGTCGTCCACAATTACCTTCAGGATTACAACTCCGAGTTCCAACAGCTGACTCCAGCCAGCCTGTTGGAAGGTCTGGGTGGGCCTGGAGACCAGGCGGCCTCCTACAGAGTTAAGCTGGCTGCGTGAGCCCAGCACGCGCAGGCCCCGGTAACCAGTCCTCAGCCTCAGTAGCCCCAGCTCTGGGCACAAGCAGACGTCACACGAATTCCGCTGAGCCTTCTCTTGCCACAGGGCAGCCCCCCAAAAGGCCCTCTTCTGAAAAGAAACCAAGCTGCCTCGCACCAAAACTATCAAAGAATGCCCTGATCATGAGAACAACAATAAACACAATATTAAAAAGAAAATGACACAAAAGGGCCTGACCAGAAAGGAAAGACAAAGGACATGAAGGGAGGCTGGTGAGAGGAAGAGTAAGGAGGAAGGAGATTCACGTTCACTGTACAGAATGAGGTACACAGAGACACCAAAACGCCAGGGAACGTGGATCCTTCCAGCAGAAGGGGCGGAGGAGCAAGGGGGAGCAAGGGGGAAGCAGGAACGAGCATGCTTGGCCTCCGATACTCAGGCACTTGGCACAGCCCCGAGCACAGCACCTGAGCTCAGGGAGTGCGACCCCCCAGAGCAGGGCCCAGCATTCCCAGACTCAGCTTGAGCACGCTTCTAAGGCTGGCAACCTGCAGAAAGTGGGGGTTCCAAGAATGCACAGTCCGGGTGCCCTTAGGGATAGGGGATTGAGGTATGGGAGGGGAAACTGCTGGGAATTGAAGCTTACACCAGACGGCCTCAAATTGAGAGTGTAGAGGGTAGGACCAAGGCATGGGGGGAGAAAAATAGAGGTGAATGCCCCAAGGGAACGGGATCCCACATGGTGGATAAAAATACCCCCTTCAGTTAAGAGAGCACAGACAGGCATGAGAGACCTAGGGCTCTTCCTTCTCCATCCCACTTTCTTGCTGTGGTCAGGGGATGAAGGCAATCATCTGACAACGGTTCGAGTCACCCCCACTGTGTACAAGGCATGGCAACTGAACGCACAGCCACATGTCCTGTGTCACGGCAACATGCAGGGGCACACAGTAGGTACTCAGCAAGTGCACGCTGGACCCACTACAGAAAAGTCAGCCTTGCAAGATAACCTACTTGTCTGAGGCCAGGAACAACTGATGCCTGGCCAGGTCTTAAGATTGTACTTGATGTGATAGTATCAGCCTCTTGCCTGGGGAGAGGCCCAACTAGTAAAAGACTTTCTTCTTCTTCTTCTTCTTCTTCTTTTTTTTTTAAAGAGCTGGCTGTGGTGTCTGACAAGGTTGGATTACACAAATCAAACTCTGTTTCATCCCACGTGGCCTCTGCCCTCAGCACAAAGAGTGTTCCCTCCCCTCTCCGGATAAGAATCTCCCTCTGCCTCTCTCCCTTTGGATCCAATTCACACCCTCTGGGGGCTTTTGTGTGTCACCCGTGTTCCAGATGCTCCTGCAAAAGCTAGTTCACCCCCAAAGAACTAGAGGAAGAAGCAAGCCTACGCTGTGGCCCTGCTTGAAAAGAACCCTGCCGATTTACCAAACAGACAGCAATTTATATCTCATACTCAGAGTGCCTTCTGATCTCCCCATTTCCTCTTCACAAAGATCTGGAACACAGGAAGGACACGTATTATCAATCCCATTTTATAGATGTGGGAAGCAAAGGCTCGGAAACCTTCCCCCAAGCACGTTAGTTGGGAGGGGGGTTATTTCAGACCCCACTTCTGACTCCCGAGCTATGTTTTTCCACTAAAATATTACAGTGTGTGCATTCACATCACGGCAAGTAGCACGAACTTTTCAAAGAGAATCGCCACTGAACTGCTCCCCTAGTACGTTTAAAGACATTGTTTCCAGATCATTAACTACTTAGTAAGGATGCTGTGGACCTGAAAAAATAAACCTTCCAGAGGCAGAGCTCACAGAAGATCAAACAGAAATACAGCTAAAACTGCTCTGAAATGATAACTTCAGATCATGTTCAGAAATCACACTCGGTTTCTTTAAAATGCAGAATTTCCTATATCCTGTTTTGCAGGGAGAAACACACTCTCCAGAATGATGTTTTCCCATCTCCTGCCTTTGGCCATCATAGCCTAAACTCACCCTGGTTCTCGCCACCGAGAACAGGAACACAGAGATAAGAGAGACTTCAGGAACATTTCACTTGAGAGAAGTTGAGATGTTTTTGTTCAATTCAGCCAGCTTTTATCAAGCACCCAACCAGGCTAAGACTTATGAAGGACACAAAGATGAGCAAGATGCCATTGCCCTCAATTATTTTACAATCTGAACGGAAGACAACAAGAGCATAGAAGTTAAGTTTTACGGGAGGGAGAGGCTGGTCAAGGCAGTGAGTGGGCGCTCCCTCGGGCTCCTCTCTTCCAGGGGGTGCCTGGAAGCGGAGACGGGTGGTGGGAAGACCATAGTTTTAGGATCAGTCGGATCCGTATGGCTCCCAACGCAGCCACTTACAGCGTCTCCCTTCTGAGCCTCAGTGTCCTACAAAACGGGGATAACGGGGTCCAGAGGTCCGAGGTTGCTGTGGCGATCCAGTGAGGAACATCCGCGTAAAGCAATGGGCCTGGTCACTGCGCGAGCAGCTCGCTCCCCATGGCGAGGACCAGGAAACCTGCGCCCCATTTAACCTCGCCGAGCACTTCCCTCAACATCCTCTCCCTCAGAGCGCCTGCCCCAGGAGTGCTATCTTCTGAACAGACTTACGAAGTCCTGGGGAAATCCCTGACTTTCCACTCTGAGATGGGCCAAGACGGCTAGAGGCAGCTGGGCTCAGAATCCCAGGCTGCCAAGCTGAGCAAGGGATTGAAACGCACAGGGCAGCCCCTTGGGTCCAGTGGCCCACTGCCCTGAGAAGGCTTCTGACCCAGATGCTAGAGGAACAAGCAATGTGGCAAAACGGAAAAGGAAAAAAATACCCCTTGCCAAGAGCTTTCTCGGTGCAGCCAGCAGTGCCAACACTGGCTGCCACGATGGCAACACCAATCACTTCCTCGGGGAAGAACGGGTAGCCTGGGGCCGGCCGGCTCTCAGTGGAAGACAGCAGGGTTCCCTCTAATGCAGCTGCAGGCCACTGGGGGCTGGGGGACAGGGCTGTGTGCACTACCATATCCCCAGAGCCTCGTGCTGCACCCCCACAACCTCTGGAGGCTGGAACTACTGGGGCCCTTCCCCCAGCTTCCCAGGAATGGCTCTGGCTCCCTCAGCCTGAGAACTGCTCCATCGAACTACTGGACAACTTTATTTATTTATTTATTTATTTATTTATTTATTGAGGAAGAATCAGGCTCCCAGCGGAGGAGCCTGATGTGGGGCTCGATCCCAGAACGCCGGGATCACGCCCTGAGCCGAAGGCAGACGCTTAACGACTGAGCCACCCAGGCGCCCCATACTGGACAACTTCTTAAGAAGTTGGAAGAATCAGGAAGGAATCCTGGCGTGTGTGCTCCGGTGGAAGGTGAGGGAGTGAGGGGACTGAGGAGTGGCAGATCTGCTGAGGGGCCTACAAGATTGAGGAAAAGGAACCCCAAAGCTCTGACTCCCAAACTGGGACCTTGGCAGCTGGCTGTTCTTGTCCTGCCTGGGGCCGGTTCCCTAGCCAGGACAAGGCAAGCTAAGCATGGAAGAAGGCTGGACCCTCCTCCTCACCACATATACTGAGTGTTCTCGTTCTAGTCATGCAACATGCCCTCTTGGTTGCCAGACAAGATCAAAAGGCAAACCAGAGATTTTTCTTCGCCCTTCTTTTCTAGCGCCTCTCCCAACCCCTCCTCCCATCACCTCCCTTCACCCCTAAGGGGGAAAAAAAAAAAGCCAACTCCCATCCCCAAAGCCTAGCTTGGTGAGGAGGGAATGAACTATCCGGAACTACAAGGCCCTTCTCCTGGAAGAGAGAGTAGTCAGGTGCAGAGTTGTGTGGGGAACTCGGCCTCTAGTCAGCCACGCTGATGACTCAGAAGCTAAATATAGTGAGCGATATAAACAGAGCCAGCCACAGAGCAAACACAGGGCCCCCAAGCCCCGGCCTGGCTCTCACGCACAGCGGCCCTCCACAGCCCCTCCCCCAGCCTCACTCTTCCCCAGGCACCCCCCTAGGTAGACCTCCCACTGCTGGAACAGAGGCTGGCTCCACAGAGACAGTCTCACTCTAAGGTGAATCTCTGGGGCTCCTGCCCAGGGCTGCCACATCTAGGGCCTGAACAACCTCATTAGCCGCAGTCTGAGCCCCCCAAACCACTCAGCAACAAGGAGGGCATCCCAAAGGGTCAGGAAGCAGTCAAGGGCCCCCTGAACAAAGGATCCAGGCTGTTGGCAGATGTAAACACCACTCTGGGTACAACTTCCAAGTGAGCTCCCTGAGAACTATAAAGACAGGTCCAAGCAAAACCCTACAATCATCTTCTGGCACATTTCTCAAAGTGTTAAACTGCCCACAGCTTAGTAGTTATATGTATTATGATCTCTACTGGGCTCTCCCATCTGCTCTGCTAGGTAAGTATCAGAAATTGAGGCTCCGAGAAGTTAAAAGATTTGCCTATGGACAGAGAACTCCTAAGTGACAGAGGTAGAAATTCGAACCCAGGTCTGCCTTTAAGTCTATGACTCTTTCTGTGATATTGCAACAAAAGATAGTTTTTGGTGAGTGGCTAACATTTTCCTCACATTTCATTTTCCAGAAAGTCTAATTACTACTCAGGGAATTTCCAAATCTGACTCTTCTGAATGAAGCCACTCCTGGTCCAAGTGAAAAAGCCATTTCCAACTCAAAGAATCCAATGCTCTTATAGCTTTACTCACTCAATGCTCTACAGTGGCTCCTGTTTTTTTGAGGATTCTTGGCTTCTTAACATTTCCCAGAAATACTCCCCACAAATTTCAAGATGGTGCCATTGGGATAGGATACATGCCTAAGAAGAGGGGACAGCAGCTACTGTCCATTCTTAGGCCCCTGCTGGAGGAGACCATGGCAGGGGGAATGGAAAGAAACTAGAACCCACACCTTCTAACCCCAGCAGCCCGTGAACACAGTGAGAAAGCAAACCCGCACCTCCTCTTCACTGCAGAAGCTGGACAGACCCAGAAACACCAGGGCACCTTCACAGAGCCCGAGGCAAGGCAGGCCCTGGTCAGCAGATCACCGCAGGTCACCTGCTGCAGAGGAACAAAGAGGGAAGCACTCCAGGGGCATCTGGGTGGCTCAGTCGGTTGAGCGTCTGACTCCTGATTTCGGCTCAGGTCAAGATCTCGGTTCGTGAGATTGGACCTGCCTTGGGCTCGGCGCCCAGAACAGAGTCTGCTTGTCCCTCTCCCTCCTCCGCTGCCCCTCCCCTCTTTCTCTCTCTCAAATAAATAAATAAAATCTTAAAAAAAAAAAAAAAAGAGGGGAACATTCCACTCCTGACCCAGTCAAAGGAAGGCGGGGCATGTGACCAGGGTGGGAAAGGTTTTTATCTCCAAGCGCCCGGCCTCCAACTCTCTTGCTGCTTTGGAGACCCAAAGAGCCCACAAAAAGCACCTCACTGACATGGATCTTCTGCCTTCAAATCCTTGCCTTTCCATTCAGAGGAGCCACCCTGAACTGATCACTCGGGTGACCGGGCTAGACCCCCACCCTGCACGCTCCTTAGGAAGTATGTGGCCGGCAAAAATTGAGAGCCAACATCACGTGGAATTTGCAACCTTTCAAACTGGGGGTCATGTTGATGCACTCAATTTGCCATAATGCTATCCTACAACGTACTACCCCATCATGGTACCCCTACCCGCTCTGCTCTTCATCTCCTAGGAAGAAGTTTTCCCCTGCACAGAAAAAGAATAACTGAAGTCCATTCATAACTAGGCACCAAAAGTGGACACTCAAACCCCCTACAGGACTCAGGGACCAATGGCCATGGTCGGGCCCTGGGACACCAGCCCAGATCTGAGAAGAAAGGAAATGGCCAAGCCCTCTCAACACCTTACTGCCTCTTGGGTTGTGTTTCCTGGCTCCCTAAACTTGGCCTATAATGATGGGGGATGACCATCATTCTTTGAGGAGAAATACATAAGGGCCGAGGCCCACAGATGAGCAGCGTGGACTCATTTCTCTGTGCAGGGCAGGTGGAGGAGAGCTCAGGGGAGGCAGCTCTGCTAAGGGATCAGCCTGATGGGAGGGGTGGGAATGCATGGTGAACTGACAAGAACAAATGTGAGGAATGATCAGGCTTATAGGCAGACAACAGGAAATACGCATTAAAGAATACCTACTGTGTACCCGGAACTCTAAATGGTATTTTCTCACTTAATCTTCACAATAAAATTCTGTTGTATTAGCTCTAATTTACAGAAGAGGAGCGAGACTTGACAAGGTCAAGTGCCTTCCTGATGGCTAGTGGGTGGGAGAGCTGGTATTCAACCTGGGCCTTCTGACTTTGGACTCAAAGCCTAGAGACTTAATCCCAAACCACTTCCTTCCTAGTACCACAGTGTCCCTGCCCGCCAAGGAAGGGAATAGGGAAATAAAATAAAATAAAATAAAATAAAATAAAATAAAATAAAATAATGGAGGAGTCACAACAGTACTTTCCAGATAACGAAATATTAGACTGTGGTTTATGTAATAATCAAGGTCAGAAAATGACTCACTTCTTAAAGCTAGCTGCTGAAAGTTCCACTGCAAGCTGGTGCTCCGTCTGCCTGCGGCCATTATCCCAGCCCGTCCTGCAGGACGAGCTCCTGGACAAGGTCTGTGAGCAGGGTTAGTGGGGAGGACGGGGTTAAAAGCAAGAGGATTCCACGGACAAAAAGCCTGGTTCTCCGTAATGGAAAATTTGGAGAAACCAGCTCTGGGCTAGAAAGGCTTAGCTGACCAGCCTCCTGCCACTGTGAGGTGGGAGTAGACAGCAGGCAGGAGCGTGAGGGACACAGAGACACAGGGAACTCAGGAGTCAGTATGGGGTGAGGTGCAGAGCACTGCACGGGAGGCTCTCCCATGGTTCTCCTTTGGCTCTGCTGCTCTGCCCCTCCTCCCAGGCTGGGGTGGCTCTGGCTGATGGCTGAACGATAGCCTCAAAAAGGCAGCCCCGCACTGAGGGACATGATGCCAAGCAGCAAAGAGCAGGGTCAGACCTTGGGATGAGGGCAGTCTCCTCCCGTTTCGGACTGAGTCATCAAGAAAGGGCCCTGGGCTATGTTCTAGTCCTGTCCTCCCAGCCTGCTGCCAAGCCTACCGGGGCTCACCAATGGATGGAGGAATATTCTGGGAAACAACGGTTGAGAGAGATCAGGTCTATTGGGAATGAAGAAAGCTGCCTTCCAGACAGTCCTCTAGATGAATCTAGGAGACCCACAGCCACTGTGTCCTCCAGCAGCTCTGGCACCGGGATTGCAAGCTGTGAGTGGGTCTCAGCCATAGACCTGTACAACCAGGCTAGAGTGAATGGGCAGGAAGGAGGCCAAGAGACAGAAATCCAGATTCAGAGTGAGTCCACACATGGAATGAAGGGGAGCCTCGAAGCCAAGTTTCCAGAAAACAATCAAAGGAGATACTAGGGATTGGAATGAGGGGCCAACGGAGGAAGCTAGGCTGCATTATGACCTAAGCGCAGGGCCCCCCTCTCTTCCCGATCACTAAGGGACTGTGAGAGCCATCCAGGAGCAGGTCTAGCCCCAGATTTCCCTCAGAACTCCTTGGCAGAAGGCACTGACCATAGGTAACCCCCAATGGTCTGTTGTCAGGAGACTGAAAGACAACTTCTCTCTCCCCCGGTGTTGGCAATGGTTTGGCCCTTCAGTCAAGCCTACTCTGATCACCTGAAGTTACCCATCTAGACTCAGGGTCTGCCCGGTCGGGATGAGTTATTTATTCTCTCGATTCCAGACACACGCACACAGCCCGCTAGGACGGTCCGAGGTAGGGATCGTGTTGTTTCCAGGTGGCGTGCCTTTGCTTCCGTGGTGGCTGTGCTAGCGAGGGTTCAGCCTTGGGCTCCTCGCCCTGCCTTGGCAGCCATCCAGAAAGCCGCGGGAGGAAGGGTTAAGCGCCCGGGGCTGGCCCAGACAGCGGCTGCGGAGCAGGGCCGGCCAGCCTCCAGCCCGGGGCACGGAGGGCTCCTGCAGCACGAGCCTGCCAGCCGCCGCCTTTGTTGATGGACTCTGCCACATGCTCGACTGACACGCGATGCTCCGCCCCGGCGGGGCTGGTGCCAGGCTGCCGGCCAAGCGCCCGGCCGCCAGTCTGGAGAGACTCTCGGAGGTACACTCTCCAGAGTCCCAGGTCCCGGTTCCCAGACAGAGACAATGAGGAGCAGCCTCCCCAGCTGGAAAGTGTCAGGTTACAACCGGTTCCACCACTTTCCCCCACTCAGGCCCAGCCCTGAGCCTTGGTTGCCCGGTTCCCACTGCACCTCAGTCAGGCACCCCCCAACTGTCCAGTGTCACTGTGGCACCCTGAAAATCTTGCCCTGGGGTCTGGGAGGGACAATCTCCCAAGACGGCCTCAAGCAGACACAGTGTGTCAAATGAGGCTGCAGAAAGCCACTCCATTTCCCAGGAGAGATGGTAGCATTTCCTGACAAACCGCTGGACAAACCGCTCTTAGCAAGCCTGAGCTGAGAGAGGGCAGACAACCAACTTGGAGCTCAGCGATGGCAAGAGTGCTCAGCCAGTTGGGCCCATCCAGTTCACGGGAATCACAATAGCCGAGGCCAAAACTCTGGGACCATATCCTTGGAGCCTGGCAGAGACCGAGTGGCTGAGGCAGGTCCTAGCCTCCCCCAGCCCCAGCAGACTCCCCACCCCCACCCCATCCCAACACCCCCATGCCTACTTGCTGCATGTGAAGCCGGTGGAACTGGTCTGCAATGCACTGAAGCTTTCGGGCAATCTGTACCTCTGCTCGATGTTGCCACGGCCCTTCTGGGGGCTGCTCCCCAAGGGGCAAGCCTGCAGGGAAACTGGCAGGGAGAGGGAGCCGGTAGCCTGCGTTGCCTGCAAAGACAGAGGGCCCACATCTCAGCATTCTCCACAACTGCACCATCCACCCCGTGCCTAACGCTCCTGGCTGAGACCTGGGGCCGGAGGCCTTTATCAGGCACGCTGCCACATTTGGACAGCCTGACCTGCCTGCTGCCCAAGCACATAAAAGCTGATGCTCAGAGGGAGGAAATGGTGCTAGCCTCCTCCATTCA
Organism: Ursus arctos; assembly: GCF_023065955.2. Lineage (NCBI taxonomy): Eukaryota > Metazoa > Chordata > Mammalia > Carnivora > Ursidae > Ursus > Ursus arctos. Next base: position 6,400,927 of record NW_026623050.1, read on the forward strand.
CAGGCAGTGCCAGGGCAAAAGTGACATGTGGGGGGGAACTTGCCAGCCTTCTGTCTTTATTTACCAAGCTATGCTTGACCACAAGTTATTTTTCATGCGGTAGCAGGTTGAAGCCCTTCTTTGGAGAAGACGCTGGAGGCAGCCCTCCAGAGTTCCTGGGTTGAGCAAAGCAAGGCAGGGAAAGAGAAAACCAAAATGTGCCTTCACTTTTTCCTCTGGCTGGGCCCAGGTTCTGAAGTTCTGGGCAATGGTACTAAAACTAGGGAGAGAAAACTGCTCAGACCCACTGGATAGCCAAGTTCCTCTCTGGAAGCGCCCCAGGCCAGACCGCAAGACCTCGAGACCAGTGCCGCACCCGACCCAAGTGCTTGCAAGCGAGCTGCCGCTAGGGGTGCCCGCCTGCCTCCTGCCTCTGTTCCCTCTTCCCTGCCGGCCTGCCTAACCCATCTTCTCAGACTCCCCAAGGAACTACGGGGCAGCTCCCTCCAGGAATAACTGCAGCGTCTCTTCAAGAGGCTCCCTGAGACCCAGCCAGACAGCCTCCGAACCTTTCCCCTCCCTCCAGAAGCTATTGTGCTAAAAGAAGAAAGTAGACTGAGTGTCTGACCCTGTCGCTTTGCCAGAGGAGGGCATGTTACTCATAAAACAAACCATTTAAGCCCACAAATGAAGGGGTCTTGTCTGATTGAGCCTCGGAAACAGCCCCTCTGCTGGCATTGAGCCCCGGCAGGCCCAACCTCTTTCTCCAGTTCCCCTTCCAAGCACAGAAAGTCCCAAGTGACACCTTCTGCCTTAAGGAAACTTCCCTCCCAGAAAGGTCTGGGTTTTTCCCTTCAGTGTCAACAGCGAGTCACAGATCCCCCAACCTTCTCCAGGGCCACGTTGGCCAATTTATGGAAGGCACATCACTCCCAGGACACAAAAGCCTGGGCCACGGGATGTAAAACCCCAGGCCCAGCTACCCTCTCTCCAACACCAAAAGATGGACCCAAGGATCCCTGCAGAAAGGGACGAAAAGGCAGAACTGATGGCATAGCAAATTACCTTTCTTGGTGCCCGATAAAGCACAGGTAAAAAGCAATAACAAGCAGAGAAACAAGGTGACAAGAGTCGAGGAATCCATAGCCCCTGCTGTTCAATTTGGGGAAGGAAATAAAGCACAGGTCTGAGGAGGGGAAGTCCCCTCTTTTCCCCCAGTCTCGATGGGAGGAGTCCTGAGGCTAAGAGCACTCACCATAAAAGAGTCGCTGGGGTTCTTCGGTCACCCCACAAGGCAGCATGACACCCTGACTCGGGGAGGCCGGGCTCAGGGTCTGGGTGGCCTTGTCTTCCTGGCTGGTGGGTCGAAGCCCAGGGCCACAGCAGTGGGTGAGAGGGAAGAGATGCAGACGGCTGAGGGGGCAGTCCAGCTGGCTCTGGGCAAACAGGTCAGCAGAGAGCAAGCTCCCAGGCTGGGTCCCCGGCTCCCCGTCCTCTGGCTGGAACACATCATCCTCCAGCTCCTCCACACACTGAGGCGGCTCCATCTCCCCTGTTAGGGCGCAACGCAGGCCTCTGGGGTGCTGCTCCTACCCAGGCCAAACCGGAAGGATTCCCCTCCCCTTTCTTCTTTCCTGCTTCCCCTTCTTATCTGGTGATGTGGGGCCAGGTACTGATGACAGACAACCCGGGGATAAAGTACTACCAAGGACGACACCCGCCCCAAACAGTGAGGATGGCCTCACTCTTCAAGGATGCACCATACCTCTTCCCTGGGCCTTCCCAGAGCCACCCCCCTCCTTGGCCTTTTCTTCTGACCCAGGCGGGTTCCGGTCATGTAGTCTGACTGCTATTGACTCTGAGCAATAGAGTCAGGGGTATGATCAACTGTTACAAGCATGCAGGACACCTGGGGAAATGTCAACAAGACTAGACCCTGTGAGTGGCTGTGGGAGGGCAGAGGTTGCTGTGACTGGCTGTACACACAGCGCTCACAACACACACACACACACACACACACTCACTCACTGCCCTGAGGAGTAACCACCAAGCTCTCATCTCAGTCTGAGCTGGGCTCCGGGCTGAGCAGCAAAAACAAAAGCCAGCAATCCTAGGGCAGCCAGGTTCCCTCCACACCAGCTAAGCCCCGCCCAGCTGCCCATCTACTCTAGTCCCCACCCCTGCTTGCTCAACACAACAAACAGGCTCCACGGTGTGGTAAGCGTGTGTCCTGGGAGAGAGGGCAAAAAGACCCAAGATAGTCATTGCCCTCCGGAGGAGAGCTGTCTGCCCACCACAGCTTGGCCTAGAGGGTAGGTCCACCATCCAGCCATGTGGCCAGCCTCCCCCAGCTCAGCCTACTCACTAGTGTCCATGACTTCAATCTTCTTTCCCCACAGCCTACCATTCCTGTCAGCGCTGAACCTGAGACTGGTATAACCTTCCTCACAGAAGGAAGTGAAATTCAGCCCTCTTTCTGTGACCTCACTCGCTGCCTCTATACTACTCGGGCTGTCCATAGGAGTTTCTTGGTGATAAAGAAGTTCCTCTTGCTCCACCTGATGGCTCTTGGAAATCTGAGCTGGGAGCCACCCAGCACCTTGAGCTCCCAACACAGCCCCCTATACACACACACACACACACACACACACCCCGCACACACACACACACACACACACACACACACACACACCAGGAACCTGTTAGGGTCCCCGGGGCAGCCAGAAGCAGCAACTACCTGAATGGTTAAGGATACAGAGAGATACTGTTTGTCACTGTCAGATTCAATTAGAGATCCCCTGGGAATTCTGTCTCCCAGTCTCTTGCCTTTGAAGAACAAGCCAAATGGTCTGTGGGTTGGTGAAGTACTTAAAGGAATCTCACTTAAATTCAGAATCTTGGCTTCCCTAAATGCAAGCTCTCTCTGAGGTGCTTACTTCAACCCTCCCTCCATCCCAACCAGTCCGTGAGCTATCTATGATCCTATCTCTGCCCTCTTCGCTGGTGAGTGAGGACAGGCCGGCTTGGATGGCAAAACAGACACATGGTGTTCTTTGGAAAGTGTTTCCCAAAGGAGGGTAGGAGATCTTCAGCTTATCAGCACCAGGAAACAAAGTTTCCAGCTGAAAGGACCAAGTGCTGTCTTGCCAGTTACCTGGCAGGGGCTCCCCTCCTGCCCTTCAGTCTTCTCTCTGCAAGCTGGCAATCCCAGCCTAAGAAGGGGCCCTCCAAAGCCAATCACAAGCGGCAGTCATTGTCTTGGTTTTTCCTTTGAAGCCGGTCACCTTCCCCTCCCCCTCCCCCTCCCAGCAAAGCCCTAAAGTTCAACCCTTGCCTGGACGGGACTGTGGGGGAAATGCAGCCATAGGGTGTGTCTCTGCAAGCCCTGGGGACTCTACCCATTCTCCACAGGAACTGCAGGTGGCTCTTCTGTACGTGGGAGCCTCCTGAGGGGTGCTGGGCAAAGTCAAGTGTAAACTGGGATATGGTAAGGAGACCCTCTTCTCCCCTCCGCGTGAGCTGAGGAGGTGATGTCCAAACTGGTAGGAGGAGCACGCTTCTTGAGAGCACAGCCTGGGAAGGCTTTATTCCTAGCAAGGGGAACCAAAGCCCGCTGGAGCGGTCCCAGCCCCCAAGAGCTGTAACAGGGATGCTGAACTTAAGACTCCTCCTCCTAGGATAAGGCAGTAGCCAGGCACTCTGAACCTCGACAGGATTTAAAATCTGGGAACGCACACATACATGCACACACACTCACGCACCCACACGACACACAGCAGACCTGGGTGACTCCAGGAGAGAGTCTCGGCCTCCGAGTCGTGATGCCAGGGCTCCGCGCCAGGGTCCAGCGTGACGAGCACTCGGGGGCTTGGCGCCCACTCAATTGGGAAGGAGGGAAAGAGCCTAGCTGTTAAGGAGAGGAGCCTTCAGACTCCGCAGGGAGGCTGGACGCCCCGCAACTCCCTGTCCAACCCCAAAGTCAGATCCAGAGGCCGGGCCGTTCTCGGGAGCCCAAGTCGGCTCAGCAGTGAACCGCACGTTCCCCTGCCCACCTGGACCCAACTCCTTGCTGTCTGAAAGAAATGCTACTACCCCCAAGTTCCCTCGTGGAGCAGCGCACCTAGATGAGCGTTCCGCACCCCGTCCCCGCACCCCAGCGCTCCAGTACTTCATGGTCACCCCAGACGCCCGCTGCCCAACCCTTCCCGGGCCCCCATGAGCGGCACGACTCCTCTCCCCACTTCCCCGAGGAGGTGCGATCCCACTCCGCCCGGCCCCCGGCCGCCCGCGCGCTCACCGGGCTGCGGCGGGTGGCGGGAGGCACGGGCAGAGGCGGCGGCGGCAGCTGGCGGGCTGGCGCGGGAGGAGGCCACTGTGAACCTCGCGGTATTGTTTCCAAAATACGCCCGCTCGGGGCATCCCGCAAACAGCTGATAAGGCCCCGCCTCCGGCGCGTCACGACCTCGGCTGGCCAATGGAGAGTGGAGCCCCAAGTCCCGGGCTGGGCGGCTGCCAGGGATGGTCACGAATGTACGAACCTTCCCTTGGAGACATTGTAAGGGGCCGAGCGAAATTCCGGCTCCCATCAGAAACGCAATCGGAGCGCCATAGTCCGCGCAGATTCCGTTCCTAAAGCAAGCTCGGGAAGGACCGGAGAGTCCCTGAGTTCTCTCTATTAGAAGGGAGAGAGGGGGCGCCAAAGTGACTTTTGTCTTCTCTTTCTCCGGAATGGCCTGAGTAATTACAGAGCGTCCAGAAAGGGAGGGGAGGAGGAGGAGGCCGGAAGCTTTTAGCGTCCACGGAGGGCAAGGTGCGGGTCCTTGTGGCTCCCGGCCTGGTGGCAAAGCACCCTCCCGCCTGCTTAGTCGGCCATGCTCGAATGTGTAGGAAGCATGAGAACACGTGCATCTGGAGCTGTTACTGAGTGACATTCAGATCAAACACATCCAAAGTACCCTTGTGTACTCTTCTTGAGTGGGCGTGGACACTTAACAAAATAAGTATCTGGCTGAGGAGAGGAGAGATAAAAAATAAAAATGCAGGGGCTGCTTGATCAGTGGATACACACCCTGTTTATGGAAGCATCCGGAGATGGTGCTGGTGCTGCCTAGCCGGTAAGGCGTCCTGCAGATCGCGTACCATCAGTAAGGGAGTCTCCAGGCCATTCCACAAACATTTATTGAATACCTACATTGTGCCAGATACCGGGTTAGGAGCCAAAAACCTGGTGCCTGTCCGCAGGGAGCTTACAGTTTACTCAGGAAGGAAGATTTGAAAATAACGGAATGCTGCATGAAATGTGTTAATTTTTAGGGTCAATGACTGCTGGAAGGTGCAGAAAAATTCAGAACGCAAACCATTGGGGAAAGCTTCAGGGAGATGGCTTTTGAGTTGGGCCTCGAAGGATGGGGAAATTTTCAGTAAGGAAGACCAGATCAAGCAGCCGAGGCCTAGCGCAGCAGAATAAAGTGCTGAACTGGACAGTCTGCGCTGGGAGCAGGGCAGGCTGGAGGAGGGGTCTTTGGGTGCACCCCAGGACTTGGGAAGGGTGGACATGGACAGGTAGATTCAGGTCAGAGTATATAGGTATCCCTGCAATGCCAGGCTGGAGAATCCCTACTGGAGGGAAAAGGGAGCCAGCAAAGATTTTTATAGAAGATGAATGACTTGACCAAGCCTGCATTTTAGGAAAGATAAAAGAAGCCAGAAATCAATGAGAGTGAGCCAGTGCCTGCAACAGACTAGGTGGTCAGTGATGGGCCTGACCCCAGGAATAGTAGGGACAGACAGTCCTCTGACCAAGCTGCTCTCTCTGGTTGTAAACTCAGACAGATTTAAGTTAAGTGGAGCTGGGACTCTAAGCCCAGAGGAGTCTGAAGTCTCCTTGCACCTTTTCTCCTACCCATTCTTTCCTTAGCTCCCTCAATGCACGCCAGAAAGAGAGCCAACCAGGCATATTGAGGGCTGAGGTAGCTAGGGCAGGAAAACACTATCTCCAAAGTCCAAAGGAGAGGGAAAAGGGAAAGAGGGGAGAGTCAAGGTTGGCCAGCAGCGCAGTCCCCCAGGAGTTGATAAATGTCCAGAAAGAAGTGCTGGAGCCAAAAGGAGGTATATTATTTTACCAGGAGGCTTGGCTAAGAGGGAGTGTCACCTGGTCAGGGTGACCTCACATTCATGCCACATGTGGGGAAATGAGGAAACCAAGCCCAGCTTCCATGCAGGGCACTGGGGAGCCGTCACCACATTCACCATGCACAGACCTCTTTCCCCTCCTTCCTTCAATCCTTCTTTTCTTAATGGCTTTCCTCCTGGGCCAATGTCTCAAGCTGTCCGGTGATGACCATGGGTATTACTTAGGATCAAGAACAGAACTGAAGGACAGAGCAGGTCTGAATCTCTCTTCTCAGGCAGCACAGGCCCTAAGGAGCAGAGGTCATACTCATTTTCCTTATCCCCCACCCCCCACATCTCCATCCCCCACCTCCCCCCCCACCTCCCCCCCCAGCCCCCCCCCCCCAAGCTGCTACTGCTCTGTCTGCTTCATCACAGCAGTATTGGGCCCACAAGACAAGGAAGATGGTAAGCAGAATTTTTACCTGGGATCCATGTACTTGCCAGATTCAGCAGGGTCTCCTCAGCTTTAGGGTCTCTGAACCCCTGAAATTGGCTAAATTGTGTATGTAGCTCACACAAACATTTTGAGGAGTGGCTCCATAGCTTCCTTACAACAGTTTCCCAAAGGGCCTGCGACCTTATAAAAGGTTAAAAATCACCGATGTAGAATGGGGCCGGGAGCTAAACGGGTCATCTTAGTGGGTCTGGATAGTTTGCAAGATGGGAAGAGGGTCACCCCTCTAGTGACATTTCTTCTAAGAACTCTCTCCCAGGCCTTCCCGGCCTCTCTCTCAGGCTGGTTCTGAAGGACACCCAGAGGCTTGGCCTCCTGTGCTCTCAGCCTCTAAGGTCAAGCAGCCGGGGCCCAGCCTGGGCTGCAGGGACCAGAAAAGACTGTCAGGGATAAAGGGGTCAGGGAGGTCAGGAGCCTCACTCGCCACCTCTCACCACTGTCAGAGCAGACCTCTCCCTCTGTACCGGTCCTCCCCTTCCAGCACAGGGCAGACTCAGCAGTGTCAGGACCTGCTTGGCTACAGACCTGTGCTCTGAACCCCTCACTGACAGCAGCACCCTTGTTGTGGCGGCAGCAATCTATTTTGGAGAATTTCCTCTCTCTCTTTCTCTTCCCACCCCTTGAACCAATTTGTTTTCTCCTCTGCTGACTGATGCTGGCTGTAGAAGGAGGCTCCCCAGAGAAAGGCAAAGCTGCTCTGAAAGGCGCCAGCACAGAGGCCTGAGCCAGAGTCAGACCCTCCCAACAATCTGGGAGGGATGCAAAGAGTTAAGGGGAGGCTGCTTTCAACAGAAGAGAAAACCCTAGCTCCCTATAGAAAGCAGGCAGCGGCTCTCTCCATTGTTTCACCTGGCTATAGGATTTCTCTCTGAGACAAGGAATGGGCTCTAAAACTCTGGTAACTGGATCACTGGGAAGGGAGGTTTTTAAAAAACCAGCTGACAGGTGAATAATAGGAATTACCAGGCAGGCTGCCCTGGGCTTGCTGAGGTTTGTAACTCAACCCCCAGGGAGGGGTTAGATTGGAAACTGATTTATGGGTAAGGTGGGGGTCTTGGTAGGGGAGTCCATACCGCTTGACCCACTTGCCTCTTAACTCCCTCTAGGAGGGATTGTGTCCATAAGAAAGACCAGGAACCTGGAATATTCGAGTGTCCTCCCCTTGCTGGCACTGCTCTAACAGAACGAATTTATCTCTCAGAGTATCATTCCATCTGTCTGCAAAGGAACAGTTGCTCTCTTCTGAGTTGCAATATGTGTGTGTGTGTGTGTGTGTGTGTGTGAGAGAGAGAGAGAGAGAGAGAGAGAGAGAACATACCCGAATAGACAGATTAGCTTCTGTTAATTGGGTAAACAAGTGGAGAGACTTGATTTCCCAGTCAACGAGTTCACTACTTGCTAATCACTGGTTCACTGGGATGCAAATAGAAAAATCGGGGGCTGGGGTGCTTGGGTGGCGCAGTCGCAGTCGTTAAGCGCCTGCCTTCGGCTCAGGGCATGATCCCAGCGTTCTGGGATCGAGCCCCACATCAGGCTCCTCCACTAGGAGCCTGCTTCTCCCTCTCCCACTCCCCCTGCTTGTGTTCCCTCTCTCGCTGGCTGTCTCTGTCAAATAAATAAATAAAATCTTTAAAAAAAAAAGAAAAAGAAAAATCGGGGGCTAAAGAGAAAACATTTGGAGCCCCAGACCTGCGTGGAAAGGAAGGTGCAGAGTGAGGCTGCCATCAGAAAGCCCAGTGGAACCCAAAAGGTAAGGTGAAGTCCAGGATCCCATGACTTATGACATTTAGCACTCATTCAGTTTCAGTTTTCAGTCAATGAATAAATATACATTTCCAGATTTTAAAAAATATGAATAGTTTCATGTTTCATTTAAAAAATATGAGTAGTTCAATAGTGGGAGAAAAAACCCCCACAGTGGAGGGTTTCCATAAATGTCCTGTCTCCGTTGTGTTTGTCACTTGGGATGTCTGGCCTCTTCTGTCCAGCAGAGCCTCCTCCTAGAAGACAAAGGTGATGCTGCCAGGTCTTTGGTACCCTCAGACCACCCTCTTCCTGGCTTGGCCCTCGATGGAACTACGTCTTTGGAGACACGTTTACAGGAAAACTACAAGCATGCCCTCAGGGCAGTGTCCTCAGCTCCCCTCTCCCCCACCTCCTCCCCAGCCCAGGGTTCAACACGCCCAGCCCAGGGAAAAGAAGTAGGCTTTATCCTGCCAAGGAATGAAGAAATCCAATCAAAATACTCTCCTTTTACTCAACTTCACCTAGGACGCAGCCATTTTCCTGGGCAAAGGTACACCTGGACGTCAGTACATACTTCTCCTTGGGATGGTCAGGGAAACCTCAGAAATGCTCGGCCGAGGCTAGAGTGATCGATTGCTATCAAGGAAGCCTACCACCTGGAAGAGCTGGGGAGTAGTCCCTCCTGGGTCTAGAGCCTCCCAGGTGTTGAATCTGGTGCTCAAGAGGATCGGGACCAAGGAAATGAGTTGGATCATCTGTTTTGCAGCCAACTCCCTAGTCCTTACTGGCCTGGAGTGGGAGAGGATCTCTATCTGGCAAAGAGGGAGGGGCTCCATCACCCAGGGGTGAGTTCATCACACATCTACTGAGCACGTGCCTTGTGCTGGGCTGCACATCAAAGGCTGGAGGTACAGACACCCCTGGGGGATCCTTGAGCATATCCACACCCTTCCCCGCCCCCAACACGAGCCCTCATATGCACATCTCAAAGGGAAACTGGGGACAGGGAGGAAAGTCTGTCAGGGAGAGCTGCAACCAGACAAGCTAAAGGTAAACAGATTTCCCAGGGAGGCTGAGCCTCCCTGGAAGTGGTCTTGCCTTCCCTGGCGCAGAGGTATCCTGGAAATGTCCAAGGCCCCACTTCTTCCCTGTTCCCAAAGCTCACCCCTCATCAGGTGGAGTAGAAAGACATCAGGAGATTTGGGTTCAGTTCCCAGCTCTGCCATCGGCAGGTGGTCCTCACCCCTACAGATTTAGAGGTGGCACGCCTTGTGTGAACAGGCTGGCTTGGCAAGGGCTTAGCACTTTGGGGACAACACCAGCTTCTTATCCCAATTCCGCCAGAGGTCCCTGGGTTATAATCAAAAGAACTCCCACCAGTCCAGCAGGGACAGAATGCTAGACATGAGACAAAAGGCAGCTCATTTAATCCTAAACAACCCCAAGAGGGAGCTATCACCATCAGTGCCATTTTACACTCCAGGAAACTAAGGTCACTTCTCCAAAGACAGGCAACCAGCAACAGCCCCATGATTTGAGGCCGATCTGTGTGACGTGCAAGCCAGTGCTCACATCCCCTACATCTACCGCCTTAAAGGCACACCCAGGCCCTCCCCCACAGACGGAATTCACTCCCCTTCCCCCATCAATAACACACTGTCCCCTGTGCCCCCAGAACAGGAAGGCCGAGCCTGAGGCAGCCGAGCGAGGTGAATTCCAGCCTCTCTCAGTTGCTACCACTCCCACCACCACCAGCACCTGCGGCAGAAGCGATTGCATCACCCCGCAGGAAGCGGTCCAGCAGCCCGGCATCGGCCCTGGGGCACATTTTCAGTTCCTACTTCTATCCTTGCTTACACTTCGCACACAGCCTTATCTTCTACCCCTGCCCTGGCCCTGTGGGTTAAGGCGAACGTGCGTGCCTGGATAAGGGGCTGTGGTCTGTCGCTTAGGTGGGATTTGTCCGGGACCAACGGGAGCCCCTCATCTCTTTTCTGAACACTGCCAGATAGGGGATGAGAGGAGAGGTCAGGAGGAAGGAGCTTTGCCAGCCAAGGAGATCAACCAATCAGAGATCCCAAGGGCTCAGAGAAAAAGCCCTCTTGGATGCAGGAGGCAAGTCCCAGGCAGCTGCCATTACCCGGCACCTGCCTTTCAAGGATGACTACCTGCGTGTCCAGGCCAAGGCAGTGAAGAGCCTGCCAACACAGCCAGGATGTCTGTCGTGGTGTCTCAAGCCCATTAGACTGGCAGACACATTGCACTCGGCTTTGTTTCCCTCCCTACATTCATCATGAAATCATCTGGAACCGAGGAGAGATCCTCACCCCTGTAATTCTGCTTCTGCACATCCCCGACCTCCTGTCCCTCTCTGCCAACTTCCTTCTCCCTCTCTCCCCTGCAGCACTATTTCTTTATTTCCTTGATCTCTCTTCCTACCCTGGTTTCCTCCTACATTTGGCACCTCTGTCTGGCCTCTCTCGTCCAAAGCAGCAACTGTCAGCTCAGTAAAGGGACTTAACGTTCAACGTTTCAGTAGAAGTCAATCTGTGTAGAGACGCTGCTTCCTTTAATGGTGTCATCCCCATTTGAAATTGGTTTGTTTGAGTCTGAGTGACATTTGAAATGGCTCTGTGAGTAGGGTTATCACTGTCTTCACCCAGAGAGAGCGCGCGCACTGTGCTAAACCCGTGACCGCTATATGGGTCTCTCCAGCTCTCAGATGGTCTTTGCACCACTAACCAGACTTACTACTTGGCAGGGGTTAGGGCACCTGAAACAATGGTTGAGATAAATATCAAGTTGTTCTTTGGGGACCAGCCCGGCCTGAAATTACCAATACTGGTTAACTTTGTTTAAAAAAAAAAAAAATGCCAAACTGCAACGTGAAACTGGGTAATGATAGGGCCAGTCAGGCTCCCAAGGCTTGAGGGTCACTAAACCTGTTCTAGATGTAATACACCTCTAAGAAATGAAGGGGGACCTCGACTCTAAGCCCTCCCCCAAATCAGACCAGGTTATGGAGCTTCTTCCAGGTTTCACAGGCTGCTAAGCATCATCTGAGGCTGCGTAAACTCTTGATGGAGAAACTAAATGTCACGATCAATCCTGAACTTCACAGCTGGAGAAAAATATCAAAAATTCCCAGATGCTTCAGAGTAAAATCAGTGTTTCAGTCCTAACCCCTCTCATGAAACTGACCTCTGTATAAGCCCCTGGCATAAATTCTTATTAACCTCAGGGAGAAACTATTTCCCCAGCTTATATCTGCTCTGAGACAGGGTCGTAGACTGTGACCTTCACTGTGCCTCTGGACTAGGGAAACTCTCAGAGGGGAGGAGAAAAAAAGAATCTTGATGTGGCTTTGAGTTTAGAATGCAGTTCTCTGAAAACCATTCTACAGTCTACCACTTTCCTTGTCTGCAGGAAGGAAGTTTTTGCTTAAATGTTTATTGCTCAAATATTCCTTGAAGGCAGAGACCTTCTGTATTCCACTTCTTTGAGACTGAAAAAAGAGTGTGTGCCATTATCTTTGAAATGTGGTTTCTAAAAAATTATTTAGTCTCATGTTTGGGGGATGTTGTTTTATTTGATCTCTTTTGGCTCTTTGGAAATGGGGGTCTCTTCCTATTTCTACAGGTCCCCAATAAGTTAAACTGAAATCATGATTACTTCTTCTCCGAAAAGAAACTATCTACTTTACATTATTTATTGAGCACATACTGTGTGCCCCAAGCCATAATAGGAGTATTAAGGAAGCCATGAGGTATCAGACACATCTCCTGCCTACCTTCCCCACTGCCTGCCATGTAATTCACATTCCATAAAATGCACCCATTTAAAGTGTACAAACTAATGGTTTTTAAAATATTTGCAGTCTTGTAACCATCCTCACAGTTTTAGAGCATTTTCATTACCCCAAAAAGAAATCCCATACCCTTTAGCAGTCCCTCTCCATTTCCCCCCAAGCCCTTCCTAGCCCAAGTAACAAACAATCCATTTTCTATCTCTAATAGATTGCCTATTCTGGACATTTCATTTATGTGCTATGAGTCATATGCTATATTTTCTTTTGTAACTGACTCCTTTCATTTAATGTTTTCCAGATTCATCCGTGTGGTAGCATGTATTGGTACCTGGATTCCTCTTTGTGGGTGAATAATATTCCATCGTATGAATATACCACCTTTTGTTTATCTGTTCATTAGTTGATGGACTTTGGGTTGTTTCCATTTGGGGGCTATTATGAGTAGTGCTGCCATGAACATTTGTGTCTAAGTTTTTGTTTAAACACCTGTTTCCTATGCTTTTGAGTACACACCTAGGAGTGGAATTGTTGGGTGGAATGGTGACTCTATATTTAATCTTTTAAAGAATCATTATGGGTTTGATTTGTATTTACCTAATGACAAATGCTGCTAAGTATATTTTCAGGGCCTTATTGGTCATTTGTATTTCTTCTTTGGAGAAATGTCTATTCAAATCCTTTGCCCACTTTGCAGTTAGGTTACATGTCTTTTCATTGTTGAGTTGTAAGAATTCTTTATATATTTTGGATACAAGTCCCTTATCGAAATACGTGATTTGCCAATACTTTCTATTCTATTAGTTGTCTTACTTGTTGTCTTGATGATGTCATTTGCAGCACAGAAGTTTTTTAATTTTTTTTTTAAGATTTTATTTATTTATTTGACAGAGAGAGACAGCCAGCGAGAGAGGGAACACAAGCAGGGGGAGTGGGAGAGGAAGAAGCAGGCTCCCAGCGGAGGAGCCCAATGTGGGGCTCGATCCCAGAACGCCGAGATCACGCCATGAGCTGAAGGCAGACGCTTAACGACTGAGCCACCAGGTGCCCCAAGAAGTTTTTTAATTTTGATGTAGTTAAGTATGTCTATTCTTTTTATGTCACTTGTGCTTTTAGTGTCGTGTCTAAGAAACCATTACCTAACCCAAGGTCACAAAGATTCACTCATATGCTTTAAGAGTTTTATAGTTGTATCTCTTATATTTAGGCTCCATTTTAAGATAATTTTTGTGTATGGTATAAAGAAAGGGCTCAAATTCATTCTTTTGTGTGTGAATATTCTGTGATCCCAGCACCATTTGTTGAAAAGACTATTCTTTCCCCCATTGAATAGTCTTGGCAGACTTGTTGAAAATCAATTGACCTTATGGGTGAGGGTTTATTTCCAGACTCTCAATTCTGTTTCTTTCATCTATATGTCTATCCTTTACACCAGTACCACACTGTCTTGATTACTGTAGCTGTACAGCAACTTTTTAAAAAGACTTTATTTATTTATTTGATACAGAGAGGGAGGCAGAGAGAGAGCACAAGAAGGGGGAGCAGCAGCAGGAGAGGGAGAAGCAGGCTCCCGGCTGAGCAGGGAGCCTGATGTGAGCTCGATCCCAGGACCCTGGGATCATGACCCTAGCCGAAGTCAGATGTTTAACCAACTGAGCCACTCAGGAACCCCTGTAGAGTAAATTTTGAAATTGGAAAGTGTGACTCCTCTGAGTTTATTCTTATTTTTCAAGATCACTTGGATATTCTTGGTTCCTTGCATTTCCATATGAATTTAAGCATCTACTTTCCAATTTCTGGGGGAGGGGGGAAGCCAGCTGAGGCTTTAATTGGTGTTGTATTGAAACTATAAATCAATTAGGGAGTATTACTATCTTAACAATATATATTTTTTAAGATTTTATTTATTTATTCGACAGAGATAGAGACAGCCAGTGAGAGAGGGAACACAAGCAGGGGGAGTGGGAGAGGAAAAAGCAGGCTCACAGCGGAGGAGCCTGATGTGGGGCTCGATCCCAGAATGCCGGGATCACGCCCTGAGCCGAAGGCAGACGCTTAACCGCTGTGCCACCCAGGCGCCCCTACCATCTTAACAATATTAAGTCTTACAGTTCATGAACATGGGATGTCTTTCCATATATTATCTTCTTTAACCTCTTTCAATAATATCTTATAGTTTTCAGGGTACACATCTTGCATATCTGTCAAAATTTATTCCTAAGTATTTTATTCTCTTTGGTGCTACTGCAAATAAAATTTTCTTAATTTCATTTTTAAATTGTTCATTGCTTGAATACTGAAATACTATTAATTTTTGTACATTGATCTTGTATTCTACAATATTGCCGCATTCATTTATTAATCTCATAGGGTCCCCCCCCTTTTCTTTTTTTTTTAAGGATTCACTAGGCTTTTCTACATACAAAATCAGGTCATCTGCAAATAGACATAGTCTTACTTCTTCCTTTCTGATCTGTATACATTTTATTTCTTTTTCTTGCCTAACTGCCCTGTACAATGAACATCCAGTACAACGTTGCATAGAAGTGGCCAACGTGAACATCCTTGTCTTATCCCTGTTCCCAGGGGAAAAGCTTTCAGTCTTTTACTATTAAGTATGACATTAGCTGTGGGGTTTTTGTAGATGTCCTTTATCAGGATGAGGTCTTTTCCTAGTTTATTGAGTGTTTTTATCATGAAAACATGGATTTTTGTCAAATGCTTTTTTTGTGTCTCTATTGAGATGATTATATGATTTTGTCCTTTATTTTATCACTAATGGGTATTATATTGAGTGATTTTACATGTTGAACCAATCTTGCAATCTTAGGACAAATTCCCCCTCATCCTTGTTGTGTGTTGCTGATATCGGGGTGCTGATCTTTTGTTGTTTTGTAGTCTTTTGAGTTGGTACAATTAACACAGAAGAAGGAATAGAGGACAATAATGCAAACATTATATAACCAAGTACTCGAAGGTACAGGGAATCAGTGCTATTCATATATTATATAACAAAATAAATTATTTTAAAATAATAATTTAAATTAGATTAATATTTATGGTACATCAACTATGTGTCAGGTATTGTGGTTTAGGGAAATAAAAGCTGCAGAGGCCAAGGGGTCTTGGTTAGTGCCCTCCCCTCCATTCTAGCCAGAATCCTCAAGTCATCAAGACACACACACACACACACACACACACCCGCCCCACCCCTGCAAACACTTCTCAACTCACACCCAGGGGGCATTGAAAAAGGAGCCAGGACTCCTTGGGGATTTAATTAGATGGACAGACATAGTGCTGTGAATCAGTTAAGAAGCCAGAATAACAGGGTAAGAACAGGGCTTTGGAGTCAGACAAATGGGGATTCAGATCCCAGCATTGGCACGTACTGGTGATTTGGGAATAGTAAATTAACTTCTCTGAACTTAGTTATAGTACCTCTCAGGTGGAAATAATTACAGAACCCTCTTCACGTGGTTGTTGGGGAGTAGAAATTGCGATAAAGTGTACAAATCACCTAGTAGAGTGCTTTGGTACGTAATAGATGTTCAGCAAATCATCGCTATTACTATGCGTTCAGCGCTGTGCGACCACCACAGGATAAGGAGACAAAATCCAGGAAAAGAATGAGAAACAGGGGCGTCTGGGTGGCTCAGTTGGTTGAGTGTCTGCCTTTGGCTCAGGTCATGATCCCGGGGTCCTGGGAGGGAGCCCTGTGTGGAGCCCTGCGTAGGGCCACCTGCTCCGCAGGGAATCTTCTTCTCCCTCTGCCCCTCCCCCCTACTTGCTCTCGCCCTCTCTCTCTGTCTCTCTGTCTCTCTCTCAAATAAATACATAAAAATATATTTTTAAAAAATGAAAAAAAACATTGTCCAAATTTTCAAAATGTGCAGGTTCTAGTTGGAGAATCAAACCTAGCATATACAAAATAACTGTAGCATTATAAAAATAGCATGTAACTTCCCTCAAAGTCATACCATACAGAATACGATTGCTATGATATATGCTATTATATATAAATATATAAATGCTTGACACCACAGTGCCTGACATATAGTAAGTACTTGATAAATGGTAGTAGTTATTATTTATGTTTACCTTCTCCTTAGGAATCTCTCTAGAACAGTGGTTTTCAAAGTGTGGCCCCCGGTCCAGCAGTTTAGCAAAGTAATGGAAGTAAAAGGGAAGCCGGGGTAAGCTAGGACCTATGTGCCATCCTATATAATTGGTCGTACAAAATGAGGCCTCCGGAAGCAGATTCTCACCCCTAACCTTGCCTGCAATTAGGGACAATAGCCGCCAGGCTCCTCAGTTGGGCTTGCTGGGAAAGCAGAAGCTTCCTCCGCGATAGGCTGTTTTAGGGAAGTAGTTAGTAGTGAAAGAAGGGTGAGGTTTAGAATCCCTAGACACAGAAATCCTGCTGTGCCCCTTGTAAATTACTTAGCTTGCTAGATTCCCAGTTTCTTCGTCTGTTTATAAAAAATGGGGATTAAACAAGATGACAAACATGCAAGTCCTTAGCATGTTGCCAACCACATAGATGCTCAGGAAATGTTTGTTTCCCTTCCCTTTCCCAGAAAAGGGAAGGAGTGGCAGGGGTATGATCGGTCAGCAGTCCGAGTCTCCTCTGTGACCCTCCAGAGCCACCAGTGTCCCTGTGACTCAGTGTCTGTGTCTTTCAGAGCTATTACTAATTAAGAACAGAGTAAGATTTACATGTTAAATATTTCTCTGATAATTCCCCAGCTGGGGCTGCAGCAAACTTGTGGTTTAACCCACTTTCAATTACAATCTACATTCCCAGCCCATAACTTAGAACTTCGAGTAACAGAACATAAAGGTTATTTTAATTCTAGAATTATTAATGTAAAAAATAACATGACAGTCTTGTGATCCTGTTTCTTCAGAGGGGAGACAGTGCCTCGAAGGCTGGACCCTTTCCCGTAAGGGGTTGCGCTTTCTTTTGGGCTTTCATTTTTGGATTTGGGCTCACATTTCTCCATTCTCTCACAGAGTCTAGGGCTGAATTTCTAAAAGAAAGAAGAAAAGGAAGTAGAGGCAAAATGAGCTGTTTTCTTTAAAAAAGAAAATGCTCCCATCTTTTAAATGCCCCCAGCCCACACGAATGCCCCCGTGAACCCCACATTCCCAGCCTGGAAATCTGAACAAAAATAACACTAGGACCACATATATTGCACTTACTTGCATACATTTGTATACACATAGAAGCAAACATACACAATGAATTAATTGGGGTGCCCAGTGGTGATTGCAATCAACCCCCATATTAGAAACAGGTGACATGACCAGGGGCAAACCATGCTGCTGGCTCTGCTCCGGGAGGACCAGAATCCCAGTGCCACAGAGACCTCGTGTCCTGCCTTGATCTTTCTGCCCGCCCAACTTTCTCCCTCTTTCTCTCCTCCAGATCCAGATCCAACTGTCCTTCCTTCCTCTCCCTTCAGATCCCAGAGATGCCGTGGTGCAGTGACTCCCTCCTGAGAGCACGGAGTTTAGGCGGGCCTGAGCCCCACGGGATCCTCAGGAAGCACAGAGTTCCCCAGTGTCAGGAGAGTGGGCACCCCATAGGCAGTGCCCACCCCCCAGGAGAATCCGCACGGCAGCTGCAGGGGTCCAGACATGCAGGAGCAGGCCAGCAGCATGGAGCCTTGGAAGGAAATCTCCAGGGAGGCGGGCAGAGGCGCAGACTGGGGAGTGTGGCGGAATCTGGCCGTGATTTAGGATACCAGCCTTTACAGCACACCGTTGAAGTTTCACGCTGTCCTCCCAGAGCTGCAGAGCCCTTTCTTCTCTGGCCATTGCTGACCAGTCTGGCTCCTGGAAAAAGCCAGACAGATTGTTCTAAAGTCTGGATTTCTACTGGCTCTCTGCATCTAGTAGGCTGTCACTCAGAACTCTGCCCCAGAAGCCAGGCAGTGCCTGGAGGAAGTGGGAGGGGACAGCGTATAGGGCAGTATCCACAGCTGCCTGAACTCTGGCCCCAAATTTCACTTTCAAGGAGCTCAGGGCCTTTAAATCTTTGAGTTACCTGGTCTCCCAAGGGCAGAGCCCTGTGGGCAAGGTCTCTAGATCCTGCATGATCCTCAGGCCAGTGCCACCCACAAGGCATTGCTATAGGCGCCTTCTCTCTTCACAGGATTGTCCACACTTGGGCCAAGATGGCAGTTGCCAATATGGAATGCTATGGAAAGGGTCCTTTTTCCCTCTGGGTTCCCACAGCTTGCCCGGAGACCTGCAGGTCCATAGTTGGAATCCTTTTGGAGTAACCAGAAGGCCCTGTTACGATCAGCTATTGTTTGGAGAAAGGGGCTGTGGCCACCCCTATAGAAAGTGCTCCAGCTTCTCTGGGGTAACATTCACCCGCAACCCACAACCTCTTCCGAAGGACCAAGGGGTTTTTCCTCCTGTGACCAAAGCTGTGGGCCCAAACCTCCCTCTTTACTGCCCTCCATTCCCCTGTCCTGCAAGGGGCTTCACATAGCACGTGTTTATTTGGCCATTGTGGGAAAGACGGCTTCAGTGGGGTGTGTCTCCTAAGTGATTCAGTACAATCAGTGAACAGAGTATAAAACCTAAGGAGGAACAGCCACAACGAAGAGAACTCTAGGTCCATGTCCATAATCTCTTATTTGAAATCCCAAAGCTCCAAAATCTAAAAACAAAAGCAAAACAAAACCTAAGAACAAAAAGCAAAAGAAAAACAAAAATCGCCACGTGTATAACGTATCTGGCATCAAAGCCTACTAAAATGATGTGAAGCTATTCGTGATTTCTTTTCGAATGATTATGCCTACATTTTTCTGCCAAATCGGTGCTGACTTATGGAGTGCTGGCCCAGATGCTGCTGAAGTTGGTAGCAGAATACATGGCATGTGACCCACAGTATCTGGCTCCGAGGGTTCAGAGAGGGGAGTGGGAACACACAGAGTACGCTGTTATGGGGGAAGAATAAACTAGACCAAGGTATGAATAGCATTGCTCAGGAGACTATTTAGACTGTGTTGAGAAAGTAGGCTCTGACTCAGACCGGCTGAATTCAAATCCTAGTTCCAACATTTACCAGCTGGGTGACCTTGTAAACATTGCCCAGTCTCTCCATACCTCCTGTGATGAACTGAATCGTTTCCACCCCCAAATTTCTATGTCGATGCCCTAACTCCCAGCACCCCACAATATGACTGTATGTGGAAAGAGGCAATTAAATTAAAATGAAGTCCTCTGGGTGGTCTCTAATCCCATCTGACCGGTGTCCCTATAAAAAGAGGGGATCAAGACATACGGAAGACATTGGGAATGCATGTGTACAAAGAAAAAGCCATCTGCAAGCCAAGGAGAGAGGCCTCAGGAGGAACCACACTGCCAGCCAGTGAGTTGTCTGACTCACACCCCGGTCTTGGGCTTCCAACCTCCAAAAGCGTGAGAAAAGAAGTGTCTGTTGTCTAAGCCACTTGGTCTGTGGCATTTTGTATGGGAGCCCGAGCAGGCTGACTAATACACCTCCCTTTTGTGGATGATAATAATAGAACCTAACTGTAAGGGTTGTTGCGAGGACTGAATGAGTAAGAATGGAAGAATTAAGTCCAGCGCCCGGCAGAGTAAGCACTCAATGAACATTAGCTATTATTATGTTGAAACAAAGATGTGTCACATTTATTCATTCACTTACACCAAAAATACATATATATGTATATATCCAGACCATTTCTCTTCCCTGAACTGCAGACCAAAGGCCTACTCAGCATCTCTGTTTGGACGACCAGGGGTATTTCATACAAACCTGCTCCTTCTCAGTCTTCCCCATTGCAACCAGCCACTCCATCCTTCTGGTCTCTCAGGCCGAATCTTTGGGGTCATTCTCAACCCCTCTTTTTCTCACATTTCACATCCAATCTGTCAGTAACAGCATTGGCTGTGCCTTCAAAATGTATCCAGATTTTGGCACTTCTCACTACATCACTGCTACTCCACACCACCATTATCTCTTCCCAGATTGTTGCAACAACTGGCCTCCCTATTTCCTCTCTTGCCCCTTATAGTCTATTCTCATCCCAGCAGCCAGAGCCATCATGTAAACACCCCTACCAGATGGTGTCATTCCCCTGCTCAAAACCATCCAATCATTTCCCATCTCACTCAAAGTAAAAGCCAAAGTCTGCAGTGGTCTACAAGAGTGAGCATTATTGACTCCTGATTACCTCTAGATTCCATCTTCTCCTCCTCTCCTCATTCACTCTGCTCCAGCCAAATCAGCCTCCTTGCCGTTCTAACCTGAACTTCGAGAAATACTAAAGGAAGTTCTTCAGGCTGAAGAGAAATGATATCAGTTGGAAACTTAGATGAGCCCTGGAAATGGTACATATGCGGGTAAATAGAAAAGATTATTTTCTTAATTTATTTAAGAAGACAATTGTTTAAACAGAAGTAATAACCATGTATTATGGGATTTTTTTATATGCACAGAAGTAAAGTAGGTGATAGTAATAGCCAAAGGGTGGGAAAAATGAATGGAAGTATCATAAGTTTCTCACATTTTTGTGAAGTGATATAATGTAGATCCAGAGTAGACCGTATAAAGTTAAAGAAGGACGTTGTAATCCCTGGAGCAATCAGTAAAGATAAAATAGACATCTAGCTACAAAGTGAAAGAGGCAACGAAATGGGATACTACCAACTAACAATCCGGAGGGAATCATAAAAGGAGGAAAAGAGAAACAACGAACATATGGAACCAGTAAAAATTAATAGCAAAACGGAAGCCATGAACCTAACCGTATCAACAATGGCATTAAATAAAAATGGAATAAGCAGGCCAAAGAAAAGGCAGAACTTGTCAAGCTAGTCTAAAAAGTAAGGCATAACTAAGTTTGTTTATAAGAGATGTACTTTAAATACTGGACAAAGTAAAGGCCATGACAGTAAAAGGATGGAAAAAGAGACGGGACGCAAACACTAATCACGGGTAAGCTGATTGTATTACTATCAGACGAAGTAGACTTTAGGACAAAGAGTATTGCCAAAGGTAAAGAGGAACATTTCATAAAGATGAAAGGATCGGGGTGCCTGGGGGGCTCCGCGCAGTCTGCTAAAGACTCTCTCTGCTGCTCCCCAGCCCTTTGTGTGCAGGCTCGCTCGCACTCTCTCTCTCTCAAAAAGAAATAAAGACATCTTAAAAAAAGATGAAAGTATCAATTCATCAAAAGAAATAACTATCCTAAATGTGTATGCACCTGATAACAGAGCTTCAAAATACATGAAGCAAAAGTTGACAGAACTAAGGGGAGAAATAAACAAATCCTCAATTGTAGGAGGAGATTTTAACACTTGGTAGAACTAATTGACATTTATTGATTATACCAATAGCTTTAGAAAAGACATTCTTTTCAAGTACACATGGAACATTCATCCAGATAGTCTATGTGCTGGGCCTCTGATATCTGGACCTGCTCAGGACCTTCGTACTTGCTGTTCCCTATCACTGGAATAATTTTCCCTTCAGCTATCCACATGGCTTATTTTCTCACAACCTTTATGTCTTTACTCAAACGTCACCATCTTAGGGGACCTTACGTGCCTATCTTATTTTATTTTGTACCTTGTCTCCAGAGCAACTTCTACTTTCCTTTTTCATGGCCTCAAGGCCATTGTCTATCCTTGCACGCCAGCTCTGGGGTGTGCCTACTCTTCCCTGACTTGAGCCTGAGGCCCGAGACCTCTGGAAGGCCTTTGCCCAAACACTGCAGCTTGTCAAAAGCAGTAACAAAACTGAGTGCCCGGTGCCTTATCACGGCCCTTTCTATTTACTAAAAAGCCACAACTAGTGTGGGATGTGTAATGAAGGGTTCAGGTGTCACTGGGGACTTGACCATGAGTCAGCGCAGCTGGAGAAAAAAGAGGAGAAGGTGGACGATGGACAGATGCTAGGAAAGAGAGGAGAAGGAGCTACCATCTCTATAAATTATTATCACAAACACTCTTCCCTGTACTGATGTTCCCTATCTCTGGGGGCGGTTGGCCCTCCGTGTCCCCTGTATCTCTCTCCTCCTCCACGGGCCATCTATTAGAGGCAGAAGACAAGGTGCCTGGAGCCATACAGGTTCCCAAGGCCACATGCCAGGCCCTGTCCTCCCTGGGCAAAGGCAACTGAATATGAGGTGGGAGAAATGTGTGGAATCCACATAGTCCCCACTCTGAAGAGCTTATGGTTTAACTGGGACAATAAAACAGACCCACAAAACATGTCATTTCAAAAGTGCATTGCCTCTAGCCATCCGTTCATATCCATGCCCACTTCCTGGCTCAAGCCAGCATTTAAAGAGTGCTGTGCTGGCTGCCTAGCACAGTGCTGCTCAACCCTTACTGAATCGCCCCGACTTCTTACTACGATGCAAACCACACTCTGATTAGCAAGGCTGCAGAGGATTCAAAGATGAAAAGCACAAGGCTCCTACCCTCACTTTACTGAAAATCCAGACACTATAGCATGAGAGACGGGGGGGAGAAGTGCCTTAATAGAGGACAGCAGAGCAATGATTTCATTGGTTTCAATCAAAAAGTGCAAGATGATGGTAGATGTCAAACCTCAAGCCACTAGACAGATTTAATGTCTAAGGGCATTTGGCAAGAAAGAGAGCTGGGGGTACGCAAAAACTCGGAGGAGCATGGATGAAACCAACTTCCGTATGACCCAGGTGAGTAAGCTGTTGGGAC
Source organism: Ursus arctos (assembly GCF_023065955.2). Classification (NCBI taxonomy): domain Eukaryota; kingdom Metazoa; phylum Chordata; class Mammalia; order Carnivora; family Ursidae; genus Ursus; species Ursus arctos. Next base: position 6,423,816 of record NW_026623050.1, read on the forward strand.
CCTCACTTTTGTCCACTCTGATGGAAATTGCTGGAGAGGAAGAGACCACCATTGTGGCACGGCCAGTGTGGATGTTTTCCCATAGGTAAAGAAGGCCCAGGATTGGCCATGGGGAGCTTCTGGGCAATGAGAGGCGGTGTATGAGGACCCAGGAGGGGACCCTTCTTGTAAAGGGTGATGCAAGCAGAGAGGACAGGCAGCCGGCGAGAGTATCACTCCTCACGGGTTCGTCTTGAATTCTTGTCATTTCTAAGCATGGAGCCCTACTTGTTTCTTTCAAATTGGGCCTGTTTCGAGGGGTGCAGATTTTGGTACAACCTTAAGTTTAATACCCGCCGTGGCGATGTGGGACTAAGTCCGCTGTCGGGCTCATCACTCAGGCTCCTCCGTGCAGGGCAGGAACCAGCATAGAATCATGGGATTTTTAGAGCTAGAAGTTCCTTCCTCAGGCCTGATACCTTCCCTTTAACACCAAAGTCACAACTAGGCCAGGTACTTTCTGGAATAGCCCACAGTCCTTCCCTTCCCCTGGAGCTGAGATTCCCATGAAGATGGCTCCACAGTTTCCACAGTTCTCCGGGCCCCTCAGCAAAGCATGAGGAATGAAGAGAAAAGAGGCCTGTCCTCCGCCTGGGGTGGAGGGACAGTGGGTAGGAGGGCTGGTTTGTCAGCTTTGGAACAATCATCAGGGGCCAGTTGGCAGGACGGCCTGCTTGGTGATTCAGCCCAAGAGGCAGAACAAGAAGGAAGGCCCACCACTTGGCTGCTGGCAACAGTGGCAGTTAACCTTGACCGTTAACACAGCAGGATGGAGGGCCAGTGGGAGGGGGGTATGATTGGTACCATGCCCAAAGTTAGGAAGTCACGTGTCCAGATTAGCCTAGGGCAGTCCCAGCACACAACATACGACTGCTATGCGAGCAAAATTATTAAAAGTACCCCCTTTTACTACCCATCGCTACTCCTGTTTCAGACAGTAATTTCTGGGGTCACCGGGTATAGCTCCTAGTCTCTGACAGAAAAGGCTGAAGAGTGGGGTTCCCAAGCTCCTGCGCTGGCCCCATGGGGCTCTCCTTCTCTGCGCCTGCTCCACCCTGATTGTTCCAGACACGCCTCTAGTACCCAGCACCGGAAGGAGTAGGGGTCTGGGCTAGGGACTCTGTGGGAAGCCTGGGAAGGTCAGCCTGGCCTCCAGGCAGCTCCAGAAGGGTGGAGAGAGGGCCAGGAAGCACTCTGGGGCTGATCCAAGGTGGAAGACAACACCAAGCCCCAGCCAGGCCTGTCCCAAAGCAGACTCAAAGCCAGTTGCCGGGGAGGAGCCGGGCTTGGGATAGGGCACACACTCCCTGGAGAGTTGCAGCATGGTATCAGACTTTCACCTCCTGGGTGGGCCAGGGAGACAGCAGGGACTGTATAGTGGAGAAACCAGGAAGCCAGGACACTACACAAGGCAAGGTAATTCATTAATGATAATTAAAACTACAGTCGCACTACTCATTCACTACTAATATCATTGCTGGTTGACTTCTTATATGTGGGGACTGGCTCCGGCACAATTCAGCTACCGTCCTCTGAGGATGTCACATTCCAAGGAACGACATGCCAGACTTACCTTCCTGTGGGTCCCAGTCTGGACATTTGCCTCTGAAGGAGCCACATTTTCCTCCTTCCGTGGTGGCTGATGGGGACCCTGATTCAACTCTCTCCTCCCTTTCTCCACTATCACATGCTGTTCCCCAAGGTAGGAGGCAAACTCCATCCAAGCCCCAAATGTTCCTGGAGCCCAGGTGTCCAGAAGGTTCCTGGGCCTCAGGGAGGGACCTCTCTACAGCAAGTGTGGTGGAGCTGGAGCTAACGGGATGAGGGTTAGCTAAGGGGCTGAGGCCTGGGGCTGGTGCCTCTGCTCTGCTGAAGGGCCTTTACTTTAATTCCTGGCAAATAATTAACAAGAGGGCCGAGCAGCCAAGCACTCTGAGGCCCGTGCTCCTGAGAACTCTGTGGAGCAGAGCCACCATGCCTACCCCCAGGCAGTCATTTCAGAGAGCAATAGCCTCTATCTTCCTCCAGCCATGCTTATTTTGAATATCCGTCACCCACAACCAAACCTAATCCCGACTGATAGAAGTGTGTTAAGACTTCTTGTTCACACTCCACTTATTTCCAAAAATAATTTGAGACAACTTATGGTCAATGACAAATAAATGATAGAAGCATGCAAGCAAGAATAAAGAAATCAAGGGGCGCCTGGGTGGCATAGCGGTTAAGCGTCTGCCTTCGGCTCAGGGCGTGATCCCGGCGTTATGGGATTGAGCCCCACATCAGGCTCCTCCGCTAGGAGCCTGCTTCTTCCTCTCCCACGCCCCCTGCTTGTGTTCCCTCTCTTGCTGGCTGTCTCTATCTCTGTCGAATAAATAAATAAAATCTTTAAAAAAAAAAAGAATAAAGAAATCAGAGGCATATCATAAAAACACGGTGACAGGGTTTTTTTGGTTTTTTTGTTTTATTTTTTTTGTTTTGTTTTTTGCTGCATGCAACATTTCACATCTAACTTCCCGGCAGCCAAGTCAAATCAGGGCCACCTGGTGACTTAGTGTACTTCTCATTATCAGTGTGGGGGTCAGGAGAAGAAGGCTCTACCAGGGCTACCACTGGCAGGTTACAAAGCAAACTCTTTGTTTTCGATAGCATTATCCCACAACAAGGAAGTAAATCGCAAACCCACATTGGAGGGGCGCCTGGCTGGCTCAGTCAGTAAGTAGAGTAGTGACTCTTGATTTCCGGTTGTGAGTTTGAGCCCCACGTTGGGTGCAGAGATTACTTAAAAATAAAATCTTGGGGCACCTGGGTGACTCAGTCGGTTAAGTCTCTGACTCTTGCTTTCAGCTCAGGTCATGATCTCAGGGTCCTGGGATGGAGCCACGTCAGGCTCTGCCCTCAACGGGGAGTCTGCTTGCCCTCTCCGTCTCCCTCTGCCTCTTCCCCTGCTCACACACACTCTCTTTCTCAAATAAATAAATAAATCTTTAAAAAATAAAATAAAATAAAATCTTGGAAACAAAACAGAGGATCATAGGGGAAGAGAGGAAAAAATAAAAAAGGACAAAACCAGAGAGGGAGACAAACCCTAAGAGACTCTTAATCATAGGAAACAAACTGAGGGTGGCTGGAGGAGAGGGGGGTGGAGGGATGGGGTAATGGGGTGAAGGACACTGGGGAAGGTATGTGTTGTAATGAGCACTGGGTATTATAAAAGACGGGTGAATCAACGACCTGTACCCTTGAAACCCATAATACATTATAGGCTAATTAATTGAATTTAAATTTAAAAATGTTCAAAAATAAATAAATAAAATCTTGGAAAAAACTCCAAACAAACCTGCATTTATTTATTTTTGAACACTTGCCCCATCTCTTTTTCTCTCTACTCTTGCCCCAATAGTGTCCTAGGGGGACAATATCTACCAGTGCTCTTGCCCTCTGCCTGCCAGCTGGTCTGGCTATTGGGAAGCCCTAGTTAGGGGGTCATGAGATAGGAAGAGAGAGACGCTGGGGTACTTATTCTTCAGTGGTGTCATACTTGTCAGTGGCTGTGTCCCTCTGTCTTCAGCCACATCTGTCAGGTTCTCTCATTGCTGTAATTCTCAATGGGTTCCAGGAACAACTCCAACATTTGTCCCATCAGAAGCAGGGGTAAGAGCTTTCCACTACTGCTAGTCCCTGAGTACTTCACCATCCTTTACTGGTCCCCTTGAATCCCATCTCTGCCATTGTAAATCATCCCTCTGTAAGTCTCAAAGTGTGTCACTGGTTCCTGCTAGGACCCCCGACTGATAAGCAGATGATATCTCTGTTAGGAATGAATTTTGTTTCAAGTAACAGAAAGCCTGACAAACTGTGGCTTAAACAAGACAGGGTAATTTTTTTTTTCACATAATGAGAAGTCTAGGGAAAGCAGATTGGTGAGACCGATTTTTCTTTTAATTTTAAGAGTTTATTTGCACAAAAATCGAGTTGAATGGGGCAGCATTCAATCCAGGCGATGGGCACTGCAAGGAGCTTTACACACTGACTTTTACAGTCAGAAGGGGGCAGGAACAAGGAAGTTACACTAGGCAAAAGAGCGGGTTGGTTATTGCAAGTTTACTTTCCTTTAGGGGATGGTAGGGGTCTGTCAAGCAGATTACCTAACTAATGCTGATCAAGTGATAAAACGTTTTAATTTTTATTTATTTTTGTATTATTAACATATAATGTATTATTTGTTTCAGGGGTACGGGTCTGTGGTTTATCAGTCTTACACAACACACGGCACTCACCACAACACATACCCTCTCCAATGTCCATCACCCAGCCACCCCATCCTTCCGCTCCCCCCTCCCCTCCAGCAACTCTCAGTGTGTTTCCTGAGATTGAGTCTCTTATGGTTTCTCTCCCTCTCTGGTTTCATCTTGAAACCATCCATTTTCCTTTATTTAACCTCTCTGATGCAAAAATAAAACAAAACAGTTATGTTCTTTACATTTTTCTTAAGTCAGACAAGCTGTTAACAGGGTGAAGAGTCAATATACAAAGTATTCAATGAAAATTATAAAAGCCACCCTAAAAATGTCATTAGTGCAAATCCATTTGTGATTCACATTCTTAAGAACAAATAACTGGTGAAACTCAAAGATCAGCTCTTCATTCACCTTCAGCTTCCTGGCAACCATAGTAAGGTTAGAATTTTGGGCAGCTGGTTGATAATCATGAGATGTGATAATATGGTGGGTTTTGGGAATGGCATACTCATCAGCTTCCCCATGATGGCTGCTTTTCTTTGGAAAAGTTTTCCCTCCCAGGACAACTGTGTATGAGGCTGTCATACAGCCAGGCTCTTCCTGCCTTTCCATTCCGCTTTCCCCTAGCATAGTGGCTCTTATCTTCCTGCTTTCACTTCATGGTCACAAGAGGCTGCCCAGATCCAAACATCACATCTATCTCCAAGTGAGGAAGCAGGGCAAAAGGACCAGGCCAACTGTGTTGTCCACCACGTCCATCCTCTCTAGACTTCTGTTTGGGTCACAACTGGATCAAATGGCCACTCTCAGAAGCAAGGGAAAGGAATTGTCATGACTGGGTTGAGAAAATTGTCAGCCACTGCTTGGGTCAGGGCACAGCACCATCGCAGGAAATCATCTTGTCGGCAAAGCAGAGCAGGAGACATTGGTGTTGGGTAAGCCATGAATACTGATGGCTGCAGTGAAGTTAACTTGGCCTGGGATGCCCGTGGGCCCAGGGTGACTGTGAACACATAACTGAGACAAGCTGGCTGGCAGTAGTGTCTGCAGTTAGAGGTGAGGATGGGGATGGAAGGGAGTTAAAAACCCACTGTCCCCAAGACGACCTGGGGCCCCGTTTCCCCCTTCGGTGAGAGTCATGGGGAGAAACCCTAGACACAGTCAGAAAACTGCTCTGGAAAGTTCTCCACAACCACCTCAGAGCCTCTCCCCACCTCCATGTGGCCAAGCTGCGTATGGTACTTCTGTGGAATCACTGACCCCATTGTACATAGTGCAGTTTTCTTTTCTACCCAGCTGTCTTCACCCACTCAACGGGGGATGACTTGGGACAAGAATCTCATCTTATTTGTGACCCCACTGCCCAGTTAATTTCTGGCATGCAATAGCAAACACTCACTAAAGATTTGTTGGCTGAGTGACTAAGTGATGGACTAAAATAGAGGGATGGGAGTGGGGTGGTGCTCTCAGTCTTTCCCCCAGGCCGCCATGTGACCTTGGGCAAAGAAGTTCTCTGAACCTTGGTTCCTGGCCTGTCACCTGAGGAGCTGACGTTCTGTGATTCTTAACTCCCACCACAGACGAAGGAACACTTCTGGACTTATTCCTTTGGATGGAGACATTAGCTATCCAGATATCTCCCATCAAAATGCACAGACTCCACATGGGGAGGTTACCATAATGAAAAACCCATTGGCATTACTGAGGAAAATTCTCTGGTGTTTACGATTAGCAGCTCTCAGAGGAAAGTGTCTGGGGTGGGGGCGCCCAGGAGAGGTAAGTTTTGCTATGGATAGGAAAGAAAGTCTGAAACAGAGTGTACCATCCAGGTACTCTGGGACTAGTTGAGATTCTGCGGGAAATAGAGAGGGGGCGAGGAGCCTGGATAACTGGAATAGAGGGGACATAAAGACAGTGGGGGATTGTGGGGACACAGAAAGCCGCCAGAGAAATCGTCAATTGCTCCCGTGTGTCTAGCAGAATAGCTGAGAGCCAGGAGCCAGACTGGATCGCAGAGGGACAGAGGGGCAGGGATGGGGTCGACACCTTGGCCAGTGGCCTGATAGGAGGCCCCTCTGGGCAGCAGCTTGTTAGGATGCTTCCTGGAGCCATTGGCCTTCGCTGTGACACCCCCGGGGACGGTCCTCAGAAAGGAGAGCCTGTCCTCCATGCTTTCCAGATCCCCCCTCCACTAGGCCTGTGCACAGAGTCAGACCTGAGGCAAGTGGCATTCTTCCCAGGGTGCCTACTTTTGTCTTTTCGCATAACCTGTCATATTCTCTCCCCCTCACAGATATTTTTGCCCTGAGTATAATGGCATTACTTTATTATTAGTCACTCACCCTAAGTGAGTCACTTTTTTTTTTTTAAACCCCAGGTACATTGGATAAATCACAATCCTTGGTCTATAGCCCTCTTTCTTCTTTGATCCAGGCATGGCCCACCTTTGTGGTTATTTGTGTTTAGTTAATTATTTATTTCAAAACAATATAAGAAGCACCCACGAACACCCAGGGCTAGAACTAAAATATGGACAGACCCATATCTACCTGTGAGCTCCTCCTACGTCCTATCCCTTTCCCTGCCACCCCACTACCCACCATTGATTTTCTAAAATTTGATCTCCAAGGCTTATAAAGTATCACAACTATTACCAGAATTTATTTTCTGGGAGCGCATCCAGCCAGTCCTTCTGATTTCTAACTGGCTGGATTTCTAACTGCAGCCTCGGGCAATGACATGTGTTCACGGCGCTGTGGCCGGGGTCACCCACTTGCAATGAAGTCACATGACACACAAATAGATTTCACACTGTTCTAAAGTTTTATCTAAGCCCGGGTTTCTCAACCTCGGCATCTTTGACACGTCGGGCTGGATCCTTCTTTGTTGTGAGGGGCTGTCCTGTCTGTTGTAGGATGTCTAGCAGTGTACCCTCTACCTACCAGATGCCAGGAGCAGCCCTGCCCCTGCCCCCGCTCTTGTGACAGTTATAAATGTCTCCTGGGGGAGGAGACAAAAACCACTCCTACTTGAAAGCCACCAATCTGAGCAAATATTTGGCAATATCCAGTTGAACAAATTCTGTGGCTCAAATGCCCCAAGAGAACACCCGTGCACACTGTGCCGGACCCCCCCCCCCAGTGTGCTTCTGAAGCAGCAACCTGCACACCTGGGAGCCCATTAGAAATGCAGAATCTCAGGCCCCATCCCGGTCCTGCTGAATGGGGACCAGCATTTCAGCAAGATCCCCAGGCCGTTCTAGAAGTTTGAGAAGCCCTGCACAGAGATTACCCAGATTCTGCTTCTCTGAATAAAGTGGGCCCAGACGCAGTGTTTCTCAGTGGGGGAAGTTCCTGCCATTTTGGGTGGGACAGTCCTATTGTTATGTGGGGTTGTCGCTGGCTTTGCAGGACATTCCCGCCCTCTCCCTTTTACATGTCCACAGCGCTCCCCAGTCCCCAAGACAATCAGCAATACCCTCATCCTCCAGACCCCCTCTGGGGAGCAGAAGAGTGTTTTTTTACAGTGAGAGCACTTGTCTGACAACGGGGCTGCCTCAGTCCGCAGGAGGCAAGGAAAGACGTGGAAGTGAAAGCGGACCCGTGCCCTTCATCACATCCTCAAGGTGGGAGGGCTGTGGTGCCAAGTGCTGAGCACTGGTCCCCCAGGGCCAACGGGAACGGGAACGGGAACATGTCAGAGCTGGGCACAGCGAGGGGAGCAGGGGAGCCCTCTGGGAGGGACAGGAGCTGTGACCTACAGTCCAACGGGTTAGACCAGCCGGGGCAGTTCCTCCTGGTCCTGGCAGCCTTGATGGATGGCCTCATCAGGATAAAGCAAATGAGTGAAAACAGCTTGGCATCTGAGAGGTGCATCTGCGGTGCAGAAGAGAGTGCTTCCAGGTGGGATGGGAGAGGTACCCATTCTGTGCCCTGCCCCCTTCTCACCTGGGACAGTCTTCAGGCTTTCCCCCACCCAAGAGGATAGGTGGCTCCACGCATAGCTGGGAAATTGAGACCCCAGCGGGGAGAGACCCAGCTTCCAGGCTGCAGCTGGACACCACCCTGCACTGGGAGCAGAAGGAGTTGGCCTTGCCCTCCAACCTTGCTGTTGACCAGGCACAGTGAGTCAGGCACAGTGAGGGTACACTGCTAGACATCCTACAACAGACACACCTGCCCCAAGCTTCTACCATTATGACTCCCTGCAAACCCACAGACCCCCAGAACACTTACTTTCTTGCCAACCTCCACTAGACTGCTGTTCCTTCTGGCTAGAAAGCCCTTCCTTTCCTTCAAATAACTCCTAGTCGTTTTCCAAGACCCCTCTTGGAAGCACGTTCTGACAAGGTCATGTGTTCGCTCTTCTCTTTTCCTCATTTCTGTCAGTCACTCAGTGAACCGGTGTTTATTGAGCACCGGCCTCAGGCCAGGTCCTGAGAATCTGATGAGGACCAAGAGCTGCCACATCCCGCCTTGTGGCTCTTACACATTCCAGGGACAGGCTTAGTGGGGCCGAGGGAGGCAGAGCCCTCGGCTGCTGTGAGGAGCCAGCAGATCCAAGCTCTCTGTTTGCAGGTGAGAAGGAAACTGCAGCCCATAGATTGGAGGGATAAGCCTCGCTCAGCCCTGTCTGTGTGTGGGGTCTGCCCCATGACAGCCCCGTAGCTAATGCCATCCGCTCTCTGTCTGTCCCTGGCATACATCGCCCAGCTGGCAGAGGCCGGCCTCTCAAACGCCACAGCTCCCCTGGTGAAAACCCAGGGATGGCAGCTGGCACAGCTCCCTGCCCTCGCTCCCCGGATGCCCACCGCCTTCCCTAACTCCTCACAGGAGGCCTGGATGGAGACTCAGAAACAGGATCAGGCAGATCCACTTCTGTCTTTTGGCTCTTGGGGAAAGATGTCTTTCTACCTTTGCCTGTCTCTGGACTCTCTTCTCCCTGCTTCAGTTTGGGAGCCTGTGTAACTTCCTACAGGCAATCTCTGTGGAGAAGGGGAAGCTGTGTGGTTCTGTCCTGGCTCAAGAGACTGGGGTTCACATCACTGGCAAGTTCAAGCCCAGCAGTGAGCCTTGCATTCTAAAATGGGAAGAATTCCTCCAATGTTGCTCGAGATGGTTCCCAAAATCTGGTATCACCCTGGTTCTCAGGCTCAGAATTGTTTTAAGAAAGGAAGAATGTTGGTCAATCCTAGGGAGGACCCACACCTTCGGACAAGGTCAAAAAAAAAAAAAAAAAGCTAGGAGATAGGAGGTTAGAATTGGGAACAGAGGCCAAATAACTTGTCACCTCACTTAACTCTTCTCTGAATCATCCCACTTCTGGCCACGGTCAGCTTCTCACAGTCCGATCCAAACATCTCCATGTTGGCTCCCACATCCAGCCAAACTACGTTGCTTCCAAACATCCCATTCTCTCCCAGCCTGTGGGCCCCTGACCTCTGGCCTTTCCTTGGAAGAGCCATGCAGAGCCCTGGAATGCCTCGCATGGCTGGGCCTCTCAGAATGTCAGCAGCAAACCTTCTACAGTCTGCACCGGGCCGCAGGAGGCAACATCTGGGAGAGGGAGCAAGGAAGCTGGCCTGGCAGACAAGCAATGGGAGCGCCAACATAGCCACCCCCAGCCACGCCATCCCCCCGTCAGCTTCCCCACATTGCTAGGCTCTGCCAAGAGCCATCCCGATTGCTGTTCACCTATCATGGCATCACCACCTCCGCAAATAAGGACAGACAGGCCTCACCGCTGCAGAGCCACGTGACCACAAGTGACGAAGACTCCATCGGCTCCGCCACAAACACTAATAGGCCCGGGGCCACAGCAACCATACACAGTGCTTTCCGTGACTTAGAAAAAGGAGGACCACCTTTTAGAAGAGTTTCCTCTGAGTGAGCAAAGCAGGAAAAAGTGTCCCATTTGTGCCTCTGGACCGGTGCTCTTGGGCATAGCATAATCTGTACAACTATGTATGTGGCCTTGATTCGGCCCCCCGTTCACAGCCTCCCCTAGGTGGTCTGGGTACCTTCCAGAGCTCTTGTGCTCACCAACGAGTCTTCCCCACGGCTACCACCCAGCATCTGCCACACTCCTCCTTTCCTGCTTCAGTTCCCTGGTTGATGGCTCTACCTCCGAGGCCACTGGAAGATACTCACTTCTGCTGGGGTCGGCTGGGAGGGTGCTGATGTCCAGGCATGGAGTAGCCCCCCAGTGCTCTCCGAAGCCTTCCTGGAGCACAAACTCTGGTCAGGATCATGGCAAGGCAAAACAGCCCAAATGCGTACTTCTTATCAGCTACCTAGCTTATTTAGTTCCGCATCTTACCCTGTTTCTTAACAGCCCTGCCATATGATTGCTTCTGTTCTCAACTTATGGTCCTTTTTTTTTCCCTGCCAGATGCAGAAAAGTTGATAACCTGTATTGCCTCATTCGGCATGTATATTTTTTGCATATATCAGTATGGAAATTCTGGGCCAGGCCATTTCCAATGGTTTGAGAAGACCCATGAAACATAGGGTAGATCTGCAGAAAAGCAGAAAAGACCTTCCATGGAATTGAAGAGAGAGAAGCCCAGCTCCTTGGAGCATTCCCTAATACACCGTCGGCAATAGCTACTGTGAGATACAACTGGGTAGAATCCAGTGGTCCCCAGCCCTGGGCTAATGCATCTTTTCACCCTTCACCTCCCTTCCTCCTGCAAACACAAGATGGTTTGGATTATTATGCTTCCTTCTCATTGGTTCTTCTACCTCAAGACACTTCATCACTGGTAAAGACAAAATGCAGCTGCTGTCCTGATTGGCTGATCTGTTGCTGGGGTGAAGGCCGGCGGGGTGATTCTGCTTTCCCAGATGTGGTCTCCTTCAGGCCCCGAAGATACACACCCCCATTCAGTCTCTCTTGACCTTCCTCCCACCCCCAGATAGTCCCTCCTTCCTCTTGTGGTTGCACAGTAAACAATCAGGCCATCCAAGGGTTCCCTGGGGAGACCCAGAGGTTTTCTTCTTTGCAGTGGTTAGCCTGCTAAAATAGGATTCATATAATCTATGAAGGCAAAATTGGGGGAAATCAGCCTTTGATAATCAAGAACACACACATCTCCACAAGACCAAGCAAGAGGTCATAGATTTTCTGACAACTAAATCCCTCTAACAGCCACTAATGCAGATGTGTATGGCTTTGCATGGAAAGCAAACATGTAAAAACTCGGGGCTTGCTAGTCCCCAACTGCTACCAGTCGCCAGGTGTCTGAAATTCCACCATTAAGATTTATTCCTTTACAAATTTTCTTTTCCTGGGGCCGACTGTTAGACTACAAAGAGCCAAGTCTGTTCTGAAAGATGTACGAAAAGCATGGTCAAATGAGTTCAGAGACACCAATGTGTTTTAGCACCCCCTGTGATAGGCAGATCATGGCCCCTAAAGATGTCCATGTCCTAATCCGTGGAACCTGTGGCAAAAGGAATTTGGCAGATGTGATCGACATCCAGGACTTTGAGATGGAAATGTTCAGCCTGGATTATCCTGACGAGTCCAATATAATTGCATGAGCCCTTAAAAGCAGAGAGATTTTCCTGACTGTGGTCAGAGAAAGAGACATGGTAATACAGAAGCCAAATCAGACAGATGCCATGTTGCTGGGTTTGAAGATGTAGGAAGGGGGCCACCAGGAAAGGAATATTTGTGAATGCCTCTAAAAATTGGAAAAAAAGAAACAAATTCTCCTAAAGGGCTTCCAGCAACACAATCCTACCAACACCTTGTTTAACCCAGTGAGGCTCGAGGCAAACATCTGACCTGCCAAACTGTAAGATGATAAATCTGTTGTTTTAAGTTACCAAGCTTACGGTATTTTGTTACAACAGCAATAGAAAACTCAAATACCCCTTCCCTTAGAGAGTCATAGGGCACATTGACATACTTAAGGCTCAAGGGAGCCTTTCAGTAAAGATACCCATTTAAGTCAGCATTTCCGAAACTTATTTGAAAACCACACCTTTATTCCCCTGTAACATCTGCTAGCATCTTAGAACATGATGTGGAAAATATTGCAGTAAAGCATTAACTGTTATTAACATCTTAGTGTGACTTAGTTCCTGTTTTCAGTGTGATAGCTAGGTGAGAGAGAGCAGCACACAGGACAGGCAAGTTTTAGTGGGCCGACGCAGAGGTCTAACGGAGTGAGCTCTGGGTACAGGAAGTCGGTGGAGAGAGTGGGGAATGGAAAGGAAGTGGACACATACTGGAGAAAAATTTCAGCTGCGACACAGCCTGTGTTGTTATGCTCAATAGTTTGTGCCAAATCTTCCCTACCTTTCAGGTTGACCATCTTCTCCACAAAATTTGCCCTGACCTCCTCCTCTCCCCCAGGCCTGGGCTGGAAGGTCCTCCATGCGTCTCCATGGCCCCCTGTGTTTATTTCCCTCCGCCTGTGGCAGCAATGTACTGAAATTGCCTGTTTATTTGTCTGTCTCTCCCACTAGCCTGAAGTTGCTAGAGGACAAGAGCTGTGTCTGGCTCACTGTTCACATCCTCTGTGTTCCCACCCATCCTCGGCACATTGAAGTCCTCAGGCTGAGCCTCTGTCCTACCCTCTTGGGACCAGAAATGTAATAAGCTTAATCCTGACTTTCTTTGCGATCAGTGAGTGCTGTGAGGCCCGTAACACCACTCAGCCACAGTCCAGCCCAGCAAGAACTCACCTTCCCAGTAAGACCATACAACACCTTCTGTCATATCTTTTTTAAAAAGACCTGCCTTCCTTGTCTGGTTAAACAAGCAGAGTTTAGCCTGAAAGTGTTCCATGTTGCACCACAGTTTGTGGTACAAGCAAGGAATTCACTAGGCTACAAGCAAGACAGATCGAAGGAGCAAATGCGGAAATGCTACATCTTCCAAGATGGTCTATAGGAAACAAATGGAATTAAAGAGTTGTGGATGTGAACAGGACACTCTGGGGAAAGGAAAGGAAGGGCTAGGTCAGTACTGGTGTGAGGTGAGAAATAAAAGGAGCCAGAGAGAGAATCCCGTACATCACCTCTCCCACAATCCAGGAAGTCTTCTTGGATGTGAAACACCTAGAAGTAAAGTGAAACCAAAATTTCCTGTGGGGAACCACCCCTTCCCCTCTCTCCTCCCAAGATGAAACACATGATTTGGGCCTGAATGATTAGGGCCCTGAATCTGCTAGTTCCAGGGACTGGGGGGGAAGTGGCAAATGAGAGTGCCTTCTGAGACTGAACTTGAACCTGGAAGGACAAAGTCCCGTAGCTGTTACTCAATGGAGAATGACAATAAACTAACATAAAATAGAGCAGAGGTGAGAAATGTAGAGGGTCCCAGTCCTGGTGGCACCACATGAGTCCTGGGTTAAGTGTATCTGAAATCTTTCATTTTTAAAAAATATTTTATTTATTTATTTATTTGAGAAAGAGCAAGCAAGAGAGCACAGGCAGTGGGGGACGGGCGGCAGCAGAGGGACAGGGAGAAGCAGGCTCCCCACTGAGGAGCCCAGGAACCTGGGACCACAGACACTTAGCAACTGAGCCACCCAGGTGTCCCTGAAGTCTTTTATATATGAGCCAGCAGACTCCCTTTTCTGAGGAAGTCAGTTTGAGTTGGATTCCCATTCCATTGCAATCAAGAGTTCTGATGATGTGGAAGAAAGAAGAGTTTACATAGTACGAGAAAATGGTGGAGGAGCACACAGCTGGCTCAGTCAGTAAGTTTGAGCCCCATGTTGGGTATAAAGATTACTTAAAAATAAAATCTTAAAAAAAAATGGTGGAGAAACCTGAGAACCAAGAGGCAAGGAGTAGTGAACACCTACTCCCAGCTCTCCTCTCTGGTAACTGCCACCTCCCACCACCCCCAAGTTCAAGGTAGGAAGACTCCCTTGTACCTGGGTTTTTTCAAAAGACCCTGCTCCCCTGGTCACAACTGAACCCACCATATTTTCTTCCTCAGGAAACTGGAACTGAGACTAAGAGTCCAGTGCCAGTGAAGGCTGGTATCCTGAAGATGAAAAGACGCCAAACCTTGGGAGGCAAGGCATAGCTGTAATTTCTGCCTGTGAACTGCGCAGTAGAGAAAGGCCATACATCACATTATAGATGAGAAATGTGAAGGTCAGAGACACTATATGGCTTTGCCTAAGGTTGCACACTTGGTACGATTTTCACAGAACTAGAGTCCAACTTTTCTGAATTCAAAAGTTAGGCAGGAAACAGCTGGGTCAGGATACCCTAAAAACTCTAGACGTGTGAGCAGCTTGAGCCAGACAGCAAGGGGTGATCACAGCCTGGCCAGCCACCCAAGAAGAGTCAAGCCAAGCGCAAGCTTTCAAACACATCAAAGAAATTCTGGTGCTTAAAGTGTCCCTCGCTCGGCTCAAAGACTTGCTCTAGAGCACTTGCAGAGAATCTACACCGCCTCAAGTGTAGATTCAAGTACGCCTACGGAGCAGCCACAGACTCCGCGGAAACTACAACTCCCATTATGCATAGCGACTGCATGGACTAAACCCGGGATAAACTACAAGCCCCAGAATTCCTGGGGAGAGAGATACGCGAGTACGAAGGGGCGGAGGGGCGTATTCACGTCGGCCGCGCGGGACCGTTAAATTTGAAAGTTGGACGGTTTGAGGTGGCTGGTTTGCCAAGGAATTAGGTGCAAACTTTTGTCCCTCTGGTCGCTTCGTTAACCTCGAAGGGCAGGTTGTAGAAGGAAGCCCAGGCGGTCTGCGGCCCTGAAGAAAGTTCTGCGGCAGGAGGAGGGCCTGAACCGGGAATGCAGGATGGCGGCGATGAAGAAGGAAGGGGGTGCTCTGAGGTAGGTACCCGAGAAAGGCTGCCGGGAGCTGTGCTTGCGAGACCCAAGGGTGTAGCCTGTGACAGAGGTTCCGCTCAGAGCAGTTCAGAGGAACACGGTCGGGAGAAAAGCCTGCCGGCTGGAGCCTCCTTCCTGCTGGAGTCGGTGGCAAGGGTTGGTGGTGAAGACAGGGTTAGTTATCATCGACCTCACTGGGGTGAGGGCACGTGAGAACTCTGCTGCATCCAACTTCAAAGCAAAGGAGGCTGTGCGACCCCAATGGTACAAAGAACTTGGAATTTATAGTGTGGACTGTGTATCTCCGCTCAGCCATTTGCTAGCTCTTTGACCTTGGACTCGTCTTAGTGTGGAAAATGCTGGTGGGTGGTGGGATGGCGGAACTGGGTGATGGACATTAAGGAGAGCACTTGTAATGAGCACTGGGTGTTACATGCAAGTGATGAATCACTGAATTCTACCTCTGAAACTAATAATACAGTATATGTTAATTAAATTGAATGTAAATAAAATAATAAAAAAGAATAGCAGAGATATATAAGTTGCTACTTAAATATTGAAATCATACCGTAATTTCGTAAATAAAATCACACTTATCTTTTAAAAAAAATATGGAAAATGTTGATGAATCCAAAGTATGTGTAAAGTAACTGCCTCCAAATAAGTGCTAAACAAATGGTTGATGCTTCCATGTCAATGGCATAATTAGAAATATAAAAAGCCCTTTTCTGCACACTTCCTGCTTTTTCTTATATAAATACATATCAGTTCTTCTAGGTTGCAATTCTGAATGCATTTTTTTTAAGATTTTATTTATTTATTTGAGAGAGAGAGAGAGAGAGAGAGAGAGTGAAAGAATGCCCAAGCAGGGAGTGGCAGGCAGAGGGAGAGGGGGAAGCAGACTCCCCACTGAGCCAGATGCAGGGCTCTATCTGGTGACCCTGAGATCATGACCTGAGCCAAGTCAGATGCTTAACCTACTGAGCTACCCAGGTGCCCCGAGGTATGCATTTTCATTATGGGGTACACAATATTTAAATAAATGCCATGTGGAGAACTATTTAACTCATGCAACGATTATTTATTGACTGCCTACTAAGCACGAAATATGACAAATAAACAAAAGACACAAAAATCCCTGCCCTTGTGAAATTTAGATTCTGGGGTGGGATGAGGGTGGGGACAGCAGACATAAACAAGATCCATAAACTAGAAGTTAGATGGTCA
This sequence comes from Ursus arctos, assembly GCF_023065955.2. Taxonomy (NCBI): domain Eukaryota; kingdom Metazoa; phylum Chordata; class Mammalia; order Carnivora; family Ursidae; genus Ursus; species Ursus arctos. The sequence goes on from NW_026623050.1 coordinate 6,440,141, forward strand.
GTACGAAAAGAACTAAAACAGTGGGGAGTAGGGGCATTGGTGCCAATTTAGATAGTTTTGAACTGGGGTCTCATTGAGAAGGTGTCATTTGGGTCAAGACTTGAAGGAAACTGCCCTGCATTGGGCTCCCTGCTCAGCATGGAGTCTGCTTCTCCCCCTCCCTCTGCCGCTCCCCCTGCTTCTGCTCTCGCTCTCTCTCTCATATAAATAAATAAAATCTTAAAAAAAAAAAAAAAAGACTTGAAGGAAACTCAAGAGCTAGTCAAGCACATATCTGGGGGAAGTACAGAGGTGTGGAGGGTGAGGGTTGGGGGAGGGAGCTGCACCTGGCACGTAGCTGGAGCCAAGTGAACCAGAAGAGTAAGAGGAAATGAAGGATGAGGTAAAGGTGAGGATGTGGAGATTGTAAGGACTTGGCTTTTACGCTGGTTCGAAAGTCATTGGAAGGTTTTGAGCAGAGGAAAGATATGATCTGATATGAGTTTCAATAGGATCACTGGCTGCAGTGTTGAACAGATCAAGGCAGAAAAGGATGAAAGCAGGGAGACCAGTTATGAGGTTATTGAAATAATCCAGGCAAGAGGAGATGGTAGCTTGAGCCAGGCTAGAAACAGTGGAGATGATAAGAGGTTGATTTCTGAATCTATTTTGAAGGTAGAGCCAACAGGCTTTGCCAGGTAACTGGAGGTAGGGGATAATGAGAGGGGTGTCAAGGTTGGCACTGAGATTTTTGGCTTGAGCAACTGGAAAAATGAAATTGCCATTTATTTGAGATGAAGGAAGACTGTGGGAGGAGCAGATCTGGAAGGAGGCAAGAGGAGCAAGGAAGGGAGGGGAGCAGTCCCAGCTCAGTTTGGGACATTAGCTGAGGTAGGTTTAATTGCTATTTCAAGATAAAGAGAAGAAATTCAGATGAACTCAGCAAACATTTATTCAGTGCTTACTAGAGTCAGATTCTATATTAGACCATGGGATTGTGAAAATAAATGACAAGGCCCTTACATTTATAAGATTCACACAATATAATTAAAAAGATGTGAGTAGTTACAACCTAAATTATTAATCACTTACAGTTTACCTTCTTTAGAGTTTTCAGCTCTCATCTAGACTGAGGTCACATGTAACTTTCACTTCATTTTGAAGGTTGGTGCCTGTCTGTCAGCCAGAAGTAGGCGTCTGTCTGACAGTTGCAGAGCTCTGTAGTTCAGACCATATACCCCATATGGTGATTACCTCCAAAAAACTTGGGGGAATTTCCCCATCAATAGGCTTGATAGAATTGGGGGTGGGGCAGTTGTGATCAGTAGATTGTATTTTTGTCTGCTTCTGCTGTGGGCTACCTGTATACATATAAACTTCAGTTTTAAGTCATCAGTCGAAACATGGGTGTTAGTCTGACAAACTGCTAATTTTTTTTAAAGATTTTATTTATTTATTTACTTATTTGAGAGAGAGAGAGCACACAAGCAAGGGGAGGAGCAGAGGGAGAGGGACAAGCAGACTCCGTGCTGAGCACAGAGCCCACTGTGGGGCTCGATCCCACAACCCTGAGATCATGACCTGAGCTGAAATCAAGAGTCAGATGCTTAACTGACTGAGCCACACAGGCACCCCTGTTTGCTAATTTTAAACCAAACAAGATGATGCATTTAGTGGTAAGCATAGAACTGCTTTTTGTCTACCTTGCCAAATTTATAATTGTTTCCCCTTCTTTTCTTCCTTAAATTTTATTCTTATAACTGTCCACCATACCCTAGCTGCATTCTCTCTTGTTAGGCAATACTACAGCCATAAACTTGGAAACCAGGTCACAGAAAGACTCAGACACTTAAGAGTATAAGAACACTACTAATGTGCCAGCCCACCATATTCAGCCCAAAGATCATGAATAATCACTTCTTTGAAAACATTTACAATAATCTAGTGATATAATAATACTTATATGTATTTATATGTTTATATACACACACACATATATATACTTACATATAAATATGAAATTTACTTTTATGTCACTCTTCATAGTGAAGCCATGTCCTTGGAGGGAGATGAGTGGGAGCTGAGTAAAGAAAATGTCCAACCACTAAGGCAGGGGCGGATCATGTCCACACTTCAGGGAGCATTGGCTCAGCAAGAATCTGCCTCTAACGCTACTCTTCAGCAACAGAAACGGTATGTAGAATGGTGGGGCGTGGGGGAGTCAACCTGTCATCATTCATCCCCAGCTGTAGTTGGTAATGGAGATGTGGATCCATGCAGATTGGTATAAGAAGTACTTCACACTTGATAGTGTGAGAATCTGTTCACCTGCTTTTTCATCACACAGCAGCTACCTAAAGATCTCCTCGAGTATGATTAAGAACAAGAACTAAAGGATTGCATTTCATTATGGAGCAGCCAAACTCTTGTATCAATAGAAATAGATCTTATACAGGGGACAATGAGAAGCAAAGTAGAGCAAGTATCATATTAAACAATATTTATCGAAAGTGTTATGTCATGCTGGATCCCTAAATAGAATTAACTCTTTAATAGTGATCAGTTAAAGAAATTGCTTCCTTGGATTCTGAGTACTGAGGGGGAGGGGATCTGCTATCTTGTATATATACTCAATTTTTAACTTTCTAGGAAAGTGTTTTCGAGAGTATGCCAAAAAGAAATAGTGATCTCCAAAGAAAATATAAACCTGAGAGAAATTAAATTTATACTAGGAAGTTTCTCATGAATGATTTAATGAAGTCTGGAAAAGGAAAAGCTGAAAAATACTACAGTTGGCCCTTGAACACCACAGGGATTAGGGGAGCCGACCACCATGCAGTAGAAGATCCATGTGTAATTTTTGACTCCCCAAAAATTTAACTATTAAAAGCTTACTGTTGCCTGGAAACCTTACCAATAACATAAACAGTTAACACATATTTTGTATGTTATATGTATCTATACTGTATTCTTACAATAAAGTAAGCTAGAGAAGAGAAAATGTTAAGAAAATCATAAAGAGAAAATATGCTGACGGTACTGTACACTATTTACTTGAAAAAAATCCACATACGAGTAGACCCGTGTAGTTCAAACCCATGTTGTTCAAGGGTCAACTGTACTACGTTATTCAAATGGACCTACAGAACTTGCTTTCTTTCGACTAATAGATGTTTGTTTTGATAAATATACTTTTTTCAAAAAAGTGAACTGAAGTATCCGTTTCTACCTTTAATCTCTGATAAAAAAATTTCACCATCATAGGCAATTTCAAAACTTTGGGTTACAATGTAATAAATATTCTCGTTCATCTCATTGAATCTTTAAAAGCATTGAGTTTTATTTCAGAGATGGTGGTGTTCTGTTCTTAATTCTTCTTCCTGGTTTCTGTGACATTATACTAGAGTTTCCACTTCTCTAACCTTCCTTTTTTCTTATTGGCTTCCTACTGCATTTTATCTAAGTCTTTTGTTCATTGCTCTGTGTGTCCTTAGAAATTCACATTTTTCAGGATTATTCAACTACTATTTAACTACTATTTACATTTTATTGCCTTCTAAATGTCTTTTTATCTACCTGTAACATATAATCACTGGTGTATTAAATACTGAATCTCTTCTCTCATAAATGACCTTTCCATTTTAGTTAATGGTACTAAAACTCACTTGTATGATCTTACTCATTGTCCTCTTATCCTAATTTTATTTAGTCAGTTACTAAGGTCTGGGAACTTAAAGCATAATTTACATGCTATGAAATCCTCAGATTTTAAGCATAACATTCAATCAGTTTTGACATGCATTTCAAGACACAGAACATTTTTATTACCTCCAAAAGTTCTCTAAATGCCCATTTGCAATCAATGTTCTTCCTTTCCCTCATGAAGCAACCCGTGATCAGATTTCTATTATCATTGGTTACTTTTGCTTGTTCTAGAAACTAATATGAATGGGGTCATACAGTTCTTTAACTCAGCATGTTTTATTAGGCTTCTCATGTTGCATGATCAGTAGATTGCCCCTTTTTATTACTGAGTTGAATTCCATTTGTTTATCCATTTATCAACTGATGGACATTAGATTCTTTACAGTTTTGTGCTTCATGAATAAAGCTGCTACAGACATTCTTGTACAAGGATTTTTGTGGACATTTTCATTTCTCTTAGAATAGAACTGATGGGTCAAAGAATAAATGCGTGTTTAACTTTTGGAGAAACTGGCAGTTTTCCAAAGACATTATAACATTTTACACTTCTGTCAGCAATGTATGAGAATTCGCTTGCTCCAAATCCACTTAAGTACTTGGTGGTGTCAATCTTTTTTCATTTTAGCCATTTTGGTGGGTATGTAATAGTATCTCATTATGCTTTTACTTGTCATTTCCCTGGTGACTAATGATGGTGAGCACTTTTTCACATGGTTATTGGCCTTTTATACACTTTTGTGGTGTATTTGTTCAGACATCTTGCCCAGTTTTAAATTGGGTTGCAAGAGGACTTTATATAGTCTATATATAAGACCTTTATCAAATGATGTGTTACAAACATTTTCTTGGTGGTGTTTTTTAATAAGCAGAAGTTTTTCATTTTGATGAAGTTTAATGAATTACTGTTTTTCTTTTATGATTAGTGCTTTTTCTGTCATTAGATCTTTGCAAAGATCCAAAATTGCAAAGATATTCTCCTGTGTTTTCTTCTAGTAGCTCTTTTGTTTTAGCTTTTATGTTTCAGTCTATGATTCATCTTAAATTTATCTTTGTGTGTAGTGTAAGACTGGGTAAAAGTTTTTCCCACCTCCCCCATAAAGATTTCTAGTTGTTCTGCCTCCATTTATTGAAGAGATTATTTTCTTTTCACTCACTGAATTTCTTTATGAAAATTCCCTTGTGAAAAAAGAAATCTTTTGATTGTATATGTGTGAATCATTTCTGTCCTCTCTATTCTGTTCCACCGATCTAATTGCTTATCCTTTCACCAATTATACATTATCTTGATTAGCTTTATATAGTAAGTCTTGACTTCAGGTAGAGTGAGTTCTCCAGCTTTTGTTGTTCTTTTTCAAAATTGTTTTGCCTATTTTTGGTCCTTTGCTTTTCCAAACAAATTTTAAAATCATCTTATCAGTTTCTAGAAAAGAGTCTTGTGAGATTTTGGTTGGATTGCATTGCATCATACATTTGGAGGATTGCTGATTTTTATCAGTAGTGTCCTAGATTTTATTTTCTCACCATTTCTGCAGGTAATCGCCTCATTATCTCATACTTAAATCACCATAACTGTGGTTCCTACCATTTACTGAGTACTTAGTAGGTCTAATCAACCTAGTAAGATAGATAGGTGCTACAGTAGTCCTGCCTGATCTGCGGTTTCACTTTTCTCAGTTTCACTTAACCTGCTGTCAGCTGTGGCCCAGGAGCAGATGAGCCTCCTTCTGACGTATTGTCAGGAGGTCAATAGTAGTCTAATACTACATTAGAATGTCTACATTTTTCACCTCACTTCATCTCATCATGTAGGCATTTTATCATCTCACATCATCACAAGAAGATGAAAGATGAGTACAGTACAGTAAGATAGTTTGAGAGAGAGAGAGAGACCACACTCACATAACTCTTATTATAGTATATTGTTACAGTTGTTCTATTTTGTTATTGTTGTTAATCGCTTACAATGCCTAATGTATAAATTGAAGTTTGTCATAGGTATGTATGTACAGGAATAAAACATAGTATATATAGGTTTCAGAAGTGTCCTTAATTTCAGACATCCACTGGGGGTCTTGGAAACTATCCCCCTGCAGATAAAGGGGGGATTTCTTTATTATTATCCCTGTTTCACAGATGAGGAGACTGAAAACAGAATTTAAACAGCTTGTCTAATGTCACTCTGCTAGTGATTAGTAGAGCTGCTAATTTGAACCTAGGGAGTCTTGTTCCAGAGCTTTAAACTGCTGTGTAATTCTATTCTTCTATACGTTGTTTTGGAATTTGTTTATCTAATTTCCCCATGTTTTGTCCTTCCTGTTATGTTATCAGGCAGAATCTTGATTATTTCTATTTTTCTTTCTGTTTAACAAACCCTCAAACTCCAGTGCCGTTATTTGGATTGATATTAAACACTTAAAATGAATAAAAATGGAGGTGACACTTGTTTATTTGGCTGTTATCACCATTGCTAATTCTATTTTCTGTTTAAATTTCAGGGCATTTGAATCTGAAATTCGATTTTACAGTGGAAATGACCCTCTGGATGTTTGGGATAGGTGGGTCTTTTTTTATTTAACAAGGGCACTGGAAACTTAACAGATGAGTTATGGCCATGCTTCTCAAATTAGGGTGTACAGAGCAGTGTGTCAGTACAAAGTGGTATCTTGGGGACACAGAGAGATAGAGTAATCACAGTGTTTCTTCCTGAGGTGGTCACGACTGAAGAAATTTCAAATTTATGGCATGCACCTGAGAGCTACACCCTTTTATCCCCATACCCATTACTTCCCAGAAGCGCATGTTAGCAATATTTGGAAAAGTTTGAGGGATATATGCTTAGGACATGTTATTGAGTACCTTTAAATAAACATACTTTCAAATTAGATATTTCTGCTTAAGAAAGTCAAGAATGGGTCTTGGTGCAAGAATAAAAGTGCACATTAAACTTTAAAATTATTCTTTTCGGTGGCCTGGGTGGCTCAGTCAGTTGGGTGTCTGCCTTTAGCTCAGGTCAGGATCCTGGAGTCCTGGGATCAAGTCCCACAGTGAGCTTCATGCTCAGCGGGAAATCTGCTTCTTCCTCTCCCCCTGCTCCTTCTCTCACTCACTCTCTCTCAAATAAAGAAAATCTTTAAAAAATAAGTAAATAAATAAATAAAATTATTCTTTTCCTTTCCATTCAGGTATATTAACTGGACAGAGCAGAACTATCCTCAGGGGGGGAAAGAGAGTAATATGTCGACATTATTAGAAAGAGCTGTTGAAGCACTACAAGGAGAAAAACGATACTATAATGATCCCCGATTTCTTAGTCTCTGGCTTAAATTGGTAAGTCTTTCTCAAGTGCTGTGTGAGTTTAAAATATTAAGACAGGAGATTTTCTCTAGAGCTTTCTGGTACACACCAAAAAATGGCAAAACCTGAGCCATTTAGTAGGTACTAAACATTTAATACATATTCAATGTTTGTTAAATTGATTCTATTTAAAGATGGATTTTAATGTAAGGGTTTTTTTTTAGTGATCATAAAGCCTATATACCTCCTTATGGGAGTGGATTATTTATTTCAAATATAACTGGGCCATGCAACTGTCCTGGGGGAAAATATATAGGAGCCAACACATGGCAATAGTATGATTGTTTGTGAAAAAGTTTTTGTAGGTGATTCTGGTATCTCTTTGTCCCCTTTCTGAGAATCAATACCATGAAAAGGTAATTTTTTTATGTGGTATGTTGCTACATCCAAAAATATCTGCCTGACCACTTTATACAGTCTCATTTGACATGTAGTTCTTTTATTTCTAGAACACTCTTGAGGATTTTTTTATGAAAACATCTTCAAATAAGATAATGACCAAAATTTCTTAGGTATCAATTTCATTGCCTTTATCCTAAAAGAGATTAGAAAAAGTAAGTGATAAATATTTAGAATAAAATGTTAGATAATAGATAATTAGATAATGGATAACTAGGTACTTACAAAAATAAATTATTTTTATTAAAAATAAAAAATGAACTATAAAAATAGATAATTATATAATAGATTAGATAATTCTAAATAATAGAATATTTACAACAGCCATTGTAATATGATAAAATATTGACATTTGGAACTGATAAAATTTCTGGCTAAGATATATCTTTTGAGACCTTATCTTAAACCTCAAATATCACTAATAAAGGAAATTAGGTGAGTCCTGAAGGCATAAGCTATATTCGTTTCTGTAGGACATTTGACATGTCTTGGCATCATTATTGACAAGTTGGAGAAATTAACTTTGGAGTATTAGTGACAGGAGTTTATGCGAAGGATGGTACCCAAAGAATGCTAAACAGATTTGTTAGCGTGGGCTATGGTCCCTGGTGGCTTACTAATGGATTTTGTTCTTCATTCCATCCTATATAATATTCTTATCCTAAATAATGTTCTTACATGTGATTTACTAAAAGTTTGGACTAGATAAACCTCTCAAGTAATTCTTTATCCCAGGATTCTATGGTTATATTTAGTTGGAGCTATTAAAAGTAACAATTAATTGGAATAATTTTTCTGTTCACAAATGCTAACCTGGTGCTGGTACTGGAGAGTAATGATATTATCAAAACATAAAAAGCACAGTCTAGACCAGAGCTACTGGAAGAATGATCTGTAGGCTGTTCAAGATAAGTATAAAAGTTCAGAGCAAGCATTTAGAAGTTTTGCTAGGTTTTGTTAACAAATTTGACATTGCCACAACATCCAAACACATCATCGTTTTTCTAGTAACTTCTGTTTTTATTGTATTTTTAAAAAATACCAGTCAACAATGGGAAAAAAAAAAAATACCAGTCAACGATGGAATGGAAACTTGAAACGCTCACACACCAAAACTAGTCCTTTTCCCATAGGCAATCTGAGAAGCGCTAGTCTAGACAACCCTCAGATTCAAATGAACAGCCCTAGAATGATCAGCAATAATTAGAACTTTGTAGATGGTTAACAGGATGTATATCGAACTATTTTGCTGGGGTTTTTTTTCTTTATGAAATGGTCAAGAGGAGTAACATTTGGGTTTCTCACACTACTTTCTTTGCTTTGCAAAAAAATTTCTCCAGTCTGAGTTATTTTTACAAGGGATAACTACAATCTAGCTAAGGGAAAAATTGTTCTTAGGAAATATCCAGGATTTTTAGTTAAAAGTGTAAAGTTGTTTTAGTTGGCTTATTAGGGGTTACCAAAAAAATTTGTTTAACTTTTGGATATACTGATCTAACCATGTGGTCCTTTTATTTATATTATTCCTTAAGTAATCTCATTCAACACTCTAGAATAATTTGATCTTTATTGGCTGTTTCGTGCTGAACCAGAGCTATTTAGAAAGCCATTAACAAGTGCAGTCAATGTTAACCTTTATTTATGTAGTAACAGATATCAAGGACCGTATCTGATACTGATAACATATTCAGAATTAGAACTTTGCTTGAATTGCTATCACATATGGGAAAACATCACTCATTTGGATAAGCAGAAAACTCCACTTATTGAGTTACTACAAAATTAAACTATAAAATACTAGCTGTTTTTGTCAAAGATATAAATGAAGTATTTCATTTATTCAATTTTCTATCAGGCCCTGGCTAGGGATTGGGATATAGTGGATAGTAATGTTTTGTGCCTTTGTGGAGCTTACTTTATTGGGAAGACAGATGTTAAGCATTTAATTGTCACAAAACAGAAAGCAGGAAAGTATTGAGTTGTGTAGGAGGGATACATACAAGGAGGACTTAACCTAGGCTAGACAATCAGGAATAGGTAGAGATGAGACAAAATATTTCTAGTAAATAAACAGGAGAAAATGTTAGCCTCCTTAGTCGTGTAAGAACTCCTAATTAGAATGCTGAAATGCCATTTTTATATGAAATTAGAAACTTAAAAATAGGTATTTTCTGTGAAATTAGTATTTGGGAATAACTACTAGCATTTTAAATTTGTACAACCTTATTAGAAAGCGAGTTGTTACTTTTTGGGGTGCCTGGGTGGCTCAGTTGGTTAGGCGTCTGCCTTTGGCTCAGGTCATGATCCCAGGGTCCTGGGATCGAGTCCCACACTGGGCTCCCTATTCTGCAGGGAGTCTACTTTTCCCTCTGCCCTCTGCTGCTCCCCCTGCTCATACTCTCTCTCTCTCTGTCAAATAAATAAATAGATAAAAATCTTTAAAAAAAAAAAAAAGCAATTTGTTACTTTTTAACATAGTTCTAGTTCTAGAAATTTATCTTAAGAGAGTAATACGAAATATGAAAGGTTGTGTGCATGAAGTTACTTGTTAAAGAATTATTTGCAATTGGGCAAAATAGAAGCTGTATATCCAAAAAATGAAGGAGTGGCTAAATGATGGAAGATTACTGGATGGAAAATTATTTATCTAAAAACAATAAAGAGTAAGTAGCAGCATGGAAAAATGAACGATGGACTGTTAAGTGGAATAAAAGCAAATTTTCTTATGATTAAAACTTTATAAAATGATAAAAACCCTTTTATCCTGTGTAAAATGATATATGTTCTTTTTTTCCTTAAGAAAAAAGTGTATACCAAACTGTTAATGATGTGGGATTTTTATTGACCTGTTCTCCTATCTTCTTACAACTAGAATTCTCTACATTGTATCTGGTCTTAGAAGACCCTTCTATAATACAGACTTGACCATGTCATTCCTCTGCTTATAGCTCTCCCGCCCCAACACACATACATTCACTATCCAGTAGATTTAAAATTAATTATCTTGACATTTAAGACCTGTCACACCCTTTTTTCCAAGCTCCTGTCTTGTCTGCATCCCTTTTCTCTGTCTAGTATGCCCTTCCTTTCCCATTCTCTACCAGATCTAAGTCTATTCCTCCTTCAAGGCCACATTCGAATGTCATACCTTCTTGAAGTCTTTCCTTCTCATCCCGTTTTCTTACAAATTAATCTCTTTTGTCTACTTTTTGTCTTCCCAGTATAGTCCTCATAACATTGTATTATAATAGATATATATTTTTTCAATGCAGAAATTACATATAGTAACTCCAATGATTGTTTGGCGTATAAAAGTGAGTAGAAACTGGTTAACTGTTAATGCTTTTAATTTGTTACAGGGGCATTTATGCAATGAGCCTTTGGATATGTACAGTTATTTACACAGCCAAGGGATCGGTGTTTCACTTGCTCAGTTCTATATCTCATGGGCTGAAGAATATGAAGCTAGAGAAAACTTTAAGAAAGCAGATAAGATATTTCAGGAGGGGATTCAACAGAAGGCCGAACCACTGGACCGACTGCAGTCACAGCACCGGTAAACTTCTCTGGAGCTTGTCTTCCCTCTTGCAAACTAATAGATATAAATGGTTGGTTTTGCATCTGAGTAAAATGCTCTCCTTGGATTGGCAAGTTTACTTAGTTACTATTTAATTTTTTAAAAGACCAATTAATTTTTTAATTTAATATAGAGTAAAATCTACTCCTTGGTATACAATTCTGTAAGTTTTCACAAATGAATAGAGACATGTAACCATTACCATGATCAGGATATACAATAGTTCCATCACTCCACAGAACTTCCTCATGCTCTCACCCTTTGTAGTTCAATACTTATTCTCATCCCCAAACCCCAGCAACCACTGATCTATTCTCCAGCCCTATAGTTTTGCCTTTTCCATAATATCACATAAATGGCATCATACAATGTAGCCTTTTGAGTCTGACTGCTTTCATTTAGCATAATGCATTTCAGTTGTTAAATTGGTTCTACTTTAAAGATGGATTTTATATGTATATTCTGAATACAAGTTTTTTGCCAGGTATGTGACTTGTAAATCTTCTCCCAATTTAACTGTGGTCTATTTGTTCTCTTAACAGTGTGTTTTATAGAACCAGAGTTTTTAATTTCGAAGAAGTCTAACTTATTTATTTTTGTGTGGATCAGGCTCTTGGTATGTCTGAGAACTCTGTTTAGCGAAAGGTTGCAAACATTTTCTATGTTTTCATCTTGAAATTTTTAAAAAAATTCTTGAGTTTAGTTGATAATACAACATTGCATTAGTTTCAGGAGTATAGCATAGTGATTCAACAAGTTGATACATTATGCTGTGCTCATCACAACTGTAGCTATCATCTGTCACCATACAAGGCCCTTACAATATCACTGACTATATTTCTTATGCTGTATCTTTTATTCCCATGACTTATTCATTCCATAACTGGAAACCTGTGTCTCCCTCTCCTTTTCACCCATTTTGCCCAGCCCACCCACCCCGTCCCCTCTGGCAACCATCAGTTTATTCTCTGTATTTATAGGTCTTATTTTGCTCTTTCTTTTTCCTTTTTTTTCTTTTAGATTCCACATATGAGTGAAATCACATGGTATTTGTCTTTCTCAGTCTGACTTATTTCACTTAGAATGATATGCTCTGGGTAAATCCATGTTGTCACCAGTGACACCGTCTCATGCTTTTTTATGGCTACATAATATTCCATTATCCATATATATACAATATCTTCCTTATCTGTCTTTTGATAGACACTTAGGTTGCTTCTATATCTTAGCTATTGTAAATAATGCTGCAATAAACATAGGTGTGCATATATCTTTTTGAATTAGTGTTTTTCTTTTCTTTGGGTAAATACCAAGTAGTGAAATTAGGGATTATATGGTATTTCTATTTTTATTATTTTTTTAAAGATTTATTTATTTATTTTAGAGCACACAAGTAGGGGTAGGGGCAGAGGGAGAGAGTCTTCAAGCAGACTCCCCCCTGAGGGTGGAGCCCGACATGGGGCTCAATCCCATGACCCATGAGATCACAACCTGAGCTGAAACCAAGAGCTGGACACCCAAACAACTGAGCCACCCAGGCGCCCCAATCTTGAAGTTTTTATAGTTTTACTTTTTATATTTAGATCTCTGATCCATTTTGAGTTAATTTTTGTAGAAAGTGTTGATCAAGGTTCTTTTTTTTGCATACGAACCCCCATTGTTCTTGTACTACTTGTTGAAAAGATTTTCTCCATTTAATTGACTTTGCACCTTTGTCAGAAATCATATTTGACACAAAAAAAACCTCGTATTTGTGTAGGTTTATTTCTGTTGTTCTGTTCTTTTGATCTGTGTATCTGTTAATTAGTGTATACCACAGTATCTAGGTTGCTCTGGCTTTATAGTAAGTCTAGAAATTGGGTAGATATGAGACTTCCAACTTTGTTCTTCTTTTTAGCTCTTCTAGTTCCTTTGACTTTCTGTATAAGTTCTAGAATCAGCTTCCAGGATTTTGATTAGTATTGTGCATAAATTTGGTATATTTCTCCATTTATTTAGATCTTTGATTTCTTTGAGTAAGCGTCGGTAGTATTTGTCTTTTGAGGAATTGACTCATTTCATCTATGAGTTTATGAGCATAGAGTTGTTTATAGTATTTATTTTCTTTTTAATATCTGTAGGTTATATAGTGATCTCCCCTCTTTAATTCCTGATATTGTTAATTTGTGTCTTCTCTTTTTTCCCTCAGACTGGCTAGAAGTTTATCGATTTTATTGATCTTTTTAGAGAGCCAGCTTTTGATTTCATTGCTTTTTCTTAATTGATTTTTTCTTCTTCTTTTTTTTTATTAATTTCTACTCTTTATTATTTCCTTCTTTGTGCTTGCTTTGAGTTTAACTTGCACTTTTTCTAGTTTAAGGTGATAGCATTTCACTAATTCTAGATCGTTCTTATCTAATATAAAAATTATCTTCTAAACACTGCTTTAGCTATATCCCACAAATTTTGAAATAATACCATATTTTTCATTTTCATTCAGCTCAAATTTTTTTATTTCCCATATGTTGTCCCTTTGACCCATGGGTTATTTAGAAGTGTATTAATTTAATTGGGAAATGTTTGGAGATTTTTCAGATGTCTCTCTGTTACTGATTTCTAGTTTAATTCCATTATGGTCAGAGAACATAATTTGTATGGTTTCAGCTTTTTTTAATTTATTAAGTTTTGTTTTATGGCCCAGAATATGGTCTGTTGTTGGTAAATATTCCATGGACACTTGAAAAATATGTGTTTTCTGCTGTTTAGGGGTGGAATGTTTTTTAAATGTTATTTAGGTCAAATTGATGGGTAGTCTGTTCTGGTCTTCTGTTTCCTTGCTGATTTTCTGACTACTTGTTCTATCAGTTACTGAGAGAGGAATTTTGAAGTTCCTTTTATTATGAATTTGTCTATTTCTTCTCTAAGTCCCATTTTTTTTGCTTTATATATTTTGAAGTTCTGAAGCATACACATTTAGAATTGATCCCTTTATCATTATATAATGTCTGTCTTTATCACTGGTCATACACATTCTGAAGTCTCCTTGGTCTGATGTTAGTACAGCCACTCTGGCTTTCTTTTGTTTATATGATATATCTTTTTCCTTTCCTTTTTTTTTTTTTTTAACAGTTTTAGAGTTGTGTGACCATGACCACTACCTAATTTTAGAACATATTTAACACCCCCAAATGAACCCCATACTCAAGAGTAGTCACTTCCCATTCCCACTCAGCCACTTCCAGGCCACTGCTTATCTGCTTTCTCTATCTAGCTTTGCCTATTCTGGGCTTGGCACATAAATGGAATCCTATGTTATGTGGTCTTTTGTGACTGGCTTCTTTCACTTAGCATACTGTTTTGAAGGTTCATCATAGTCTGTTCATCATTGATGAACATACTTGTGTCATATTAGTATTTCATTCCTTTCTATTGCTCAGTAATATGCCACTCAATGGCTATGCCACATTTTGTTTATCCATTCATCAATTAATGAGTATTTAGGTTGTGTCCATTTTTTGGCTATTGTGAAATAATGCTGCTGCAAACATTCATGATGCAGGCTTTTGCATGGATTTTTTTTTTTTCATTTTTATCCCATATCTTCATATTTAAAGTGGGTTTCTTATACACAGCAAATAGTTGGGTCTTGTTTTTTCCTCAGCTCTTTTTTTTTTTCAAAGATTTTATTTATTTATTCGACAGAGAAAAAGACAGCCAGTGAGAGAGGAAACACAAGCAGGGGGAGTGGGAGAGGAAGAAGCAGAGGAGCCTGATGCAGGGCTTGATCCCAGGACTCTGGGATCACGCCCTGAGCCGAAGGCAGATGCTTAACGACTGAGCCACACAGGCACCCCCCTTGGCTCTTATAATATCTTTTCAAATGGTGTATTTAGAACATTTACTTTAATTTTTAATTGTGTTCAATTTAGATCTATTATTTTCTTATTTGTTCTCAATTTGTTCTCTATCTTTTGTTCCTTTGTTGCTTCTTTCCTAACTTCTTTTGGATTGTCTAAATATTGTTTAATATTTCATTTTAATTTTTTTATTGGCTTTTTTTGTCTGTTACTATTTTTTTTAGTGGTTGTCTAGGGTATATTATAAACAGACCTCACCTTTCACGGTCTACCTAGAGTTGATATTTTACCACTTCAAGTAAAAAAATATAGATGCTTTTTAATCATCTAGATCCCTTGATCTTCCCTACTTTTTTGGTATCCTTGTTATATGTATTACATCTACATACACTGAAAACCCCACCAGACAATGTTATAATTTTTGTTTTCTTTTTTTTTTTTTTTAAAGATTTTTATTTATTTATTTGACAGAAATAGAGACAGCCAGTGAGGGAGGGAACACAAGCAGGCGGAGTGGGAGAGGAAGAAGCAGGCTTATAGCAGAGGAGCCTGATGTGGGGCTCGATCCCAGAATGCCGGGATCACGCCCTGAGCCGAAGGCAGACGCTTAACCGCTGTGCCACCCAGGCGCCCCATAATTTTTGTTTTCAACAGTCTTACATATTTAAAGAACTTTGGAGGAAAATGTCTTTTGTAGTCATCATTTTTGTTCTTTCTTCATTCCTGAAGTCCTAAGTTCTCTTCCAGTGTGATTTCCCTTTAGCCCGAGAGGTTTGTTTAGCCATTCATTTAGCGTGAGCCTATGGCTAATAAATTCCCTTAGTTTTTCTTCATCTGAGAATGTCTTCATTTCATCCTCATTCCTGAAGGATATTTTTGCTGGATGTAGAATTCTGGGTCAACAGTTCTTTTCTTTTTTTAAATTAAATTTTATTTATTTGAGAAAGAGCACAAGCCGTGGGGAGAAGCAGTGGGAGGAGAATCAGACTCCCCAGTGAGCAGGGAGCCTGAAATGGGGCTCTCTCCCAGGAGCCTGGGATCATGACCTGAGCCAAAGGCAGCCACTTAACCAACTGAGCCACCTAGGTGCCCCTCAACAGTTCTTTTCTTTCGGTACGTTAAAGATGTTGTTGCACTGTCTTCTGGACTCCATGATTTCTGATGAGAATAGTTCCTACTCTGTATGTAATATGTTGATTTTCTCTGGGTGCATTTAAGATTTTTTTCTTTTCTTTTTTTTTTTTTTTAAGATTTTATTTATTTGAGAGAGAGTGAGAGAGAGCACGCACAAGTAGGGGGGAGGGGTAGAGGGAGAAGCAGGTTCCCCGCTGAACAAGGAGCCAACATGGGACTCAGTCCCAGGACCCTGGGATTATGACCCGATAGGAAGGCAGACGCTTAACTGATTGAGCCACCCAGGCGCCCCTAAGATTTTTTTCTTTAACATTGTTATTCAGAAGTTTGATTATGATGTGTCTAAATATGTGTGATTCCCTCTGCATTGAAACGATTTGGGGTTTACTGAGCTTTTTGAATTTGTAAATGTATGCCTTTCATAAAATTTGTGAAGTTTTCAGCCATTATTTATTTCTGGACTTTTATGTCTTTTTCTGGGACTTTAGTTACACATATGTTAGACTTTTTGATGTTGTTCCATCGGCCCCTGAAGCTCTTTTTTATTGTTTCGTTTTTGTTTTTATTTATTTATTTTTTTAAGATTTTATTTATTTATTTGTCAGACAGAGAGAGCACGAGGAAGGGGAGCGGCAGGCAGAGGGAGAAGCAGGTTTCCTGCCGAGCAAGGAGCCCAACACAGGGCTCAATCCCAGGACCCTGGGGTCATGACCTGAGCTGAAGGCAGATGCTTAACCCACTGAGCCATCCGGCACCCCTGTTTTTGTTTTTAATTCTTTAACGTTTCTTTTTTCTGTTCTTCAGAGTGGCTAATTTTTGTTGATTTGTCCTCAGGTTCATTTACTCTTTCCTTAGCCAGCTCCATTCTGATATTGAGTTCATTCAGTAAATTTTTTATTTCAGATAATATGGTTTTCAGGTCTAAATTTTCCATTTGGTTCTTTTTTATGGTTTTTGTGTTTCTGCTGAGAACTTCTTCTTTCTATTCATTTCAGATGTTTTAATCTTCATTTCTTAGAGTGTCGTTATAATAGTTGCTTTTAAATTTCTGTTTGAAAATTCCCATCACCTAGGTCGTCTTGATTTTGATATGTGTTGATTGCCTTTTTCTTTGAGAATTGATCATATTTTCCTGGTTCTTTGTCTGTCAAGTCATTTTGGATTATATCCTGGACATTTGTCCTGTTACTATGTTATTAAACTCTGAGTCCTGTTGATTGATATTCTCTGGGGAATGCTGATATTTTTGTCTTAGTAGGCAACCAACCATCAGATATCACAAGCTCTTTCTCATGTGGATAGTGGTTCCATTGGCAGTTCAATTTTCAAGACCTTTGGATCTATCCCATGTGTAGGCTGCTCAGTGGTTAGTCTAGGACTTGGGCAATGGTTTATATCATACTTCAGTTCTCAAAGCCTTTTCTGTGTTCCTTTGGGCCTGCCTTCTGCGTGCATAGCTCAGGAGTGAGTCCAGCACTTGTGCCAATTCATGTAGAGAATTAGGAGATCCCCTTCTTCAGTTCATCCTCTCCAGTACCTCTCCCACATTTGTTGGCCCTCAGAGTCTCCTTTTCCCAGTACTCTGGCCAGAAAGATGAGGTTTTAGCTTCCCACACCATCGTTGCAACAATTTAAAACCACAAGAGAAAAGAGAAGAAGAAGAAAAAAAAAACAGGAAACAACCCTGTGTGGGTTGTTTCTTCAAGTTTGACTCCTCTCTACAGTCCACTTGCTTTTGTTTACTTTTTCAGAGGCCTCAGTTGCTTTCTTTGTATTTTGTTTATAGTTTTTAATTCTACCTGGTGAGAGAGAGGCTACCGTCGGCTTTCTCCGTCTTGGCCAGCACTTGCAGTTTATTCTGGTTTTTACCCTTTGGATAATATGTAAAGCTTTGGCAGCAGCACAGGAAGTTTAATCTTCAAACTTCTCCCAGCTTTGCTAAAGTAAAATGACATGTGGGATACAACTTCATTTCATATGGTTTGGGAAAAAATGGTATGGGGGTGAGCAGTGTGCCTAGAGACAGCAAGAGACATAGACAGTGATAAAGTAGATGTGGCAAGATGTTAACAGTTGCTGAATCTAGGTGAAAGCATATGGGGGCTCATTTACTCTCCCAACTATTTTGTAAGTTTAAGAAGTTGATGGGAAACTCTGACCTTAATAAATTCTTTAATCTTAGTCACCCTGATCTGATCCTCAGATCAGCCTAATGGTACCCTACAGTGTATGCTAATTGGTGGAACTTGGACATTTAAAGGGGAAGTTAAATCATCCTATTCCAAACTTTCTCTGATTTCAAGGTAGCTTTCTTTATTCCTGAGAGAATAAATACTTTCTTTGGGTTATTTCTCTATATTTCTTCTCCCTTGTTTTAATAAATTAGAAATTTTGATTCTGGTGAGTAGTGTTCATCTCCCCCAAAAGTTAATTGCCCATTCTCTTACTTTTAGACAATTCCAAGCTCGGG
Source organism: Ursus arctos (assembly GCF_023065955.2). NCBI lineage: Eukaryota > Metazoa > Chordata > Mammalia > Carnivora > Ursidae > Ursus > Ursus arctos. The sequence continues at coordinate 6,458,595 of NW_026623050.1, forward strand.
TGTCTCGGCAAACTGTGTTGGCACTTGAGAAAGAAGAGGAGGAGGAAGTTTTTGGATCTTCTGTACCACAACGAAGCACACTGGCTGAACTAAAAAGCAAAGGGAAAAAGACAGCAAGAGCTCCAATCAGCCGTGTAGGAGGTGCTCTTAAGGGTAAGTTTGTGAAGTGTTATTATGGGAAGCTCTTAGTCTCGGGTGGTAGGCAAATTATGTAAAGAGATAATGTATAAATATATATGTGGACACTGTCCTGGTTTTCTGAATACTAGGTAGCAGAAAGAAGGAAGTCTTCAGAGAGCTGAGATTATAGTATGCAGCAAAAGCAAAACATGTCAGCAATTTTGTTTCTTAATTAAGAAAAACCTAATATATAGGAAGCATCAAGAGTTTCTGAGTTTGTTAGTTGAAAGAAGATATGCAATAATATAGCCAGTATTGTCAAAGTAAAGCTTACATGTACCGGAGCCTCAGAGAATGTATTAACATGGTCTTCAGCTTTTGGGGGCCAGAAATTGGACTCTCTTTCTATACCTAAAGATGATCAATGATAAGCTTTTTTTTTTATTATTCAGCATGTTTAGGGAAGTTTTAGATTCACAGCAGAATTGACTAGAAAGTACAGAGAGCAATAAGCTTTTACTAACTACATTTATAGCAGTTAGACGGATGGACCAGAATTTTTAAAAATCTCTTATTCCTTTTGTGATCTCAGCTTACCAGTATTCAAAATGTTACTTGCAGATCCTAGAATTAAGGTATAGGGAGTATATAGACCTAAAGAATATTCCATCCAGATCGTAATGAAGCTTGATTATAATGAGCACCACAACAGAGAACACCCCTAATAAATGGGCTAATTTGTCTTCACTAGATTCAGCACGTTTCAGCTGATTTCCATTGAGAGAAAAATTTTAAATTGACAAATGAAGACTTAAGTTAGGTAGTCTCTGAGAAAACTAGACAGCGTTAGAATGATGATTGAAGGAAGATGTAGAATTTTTTTTTTAAGATTTTGTTTATTCATCAGAGAGAAAGCGAGCACAAGCAGGAGCAGCGGCAGGCAGAGGGAGAAGGAGGCTCCCCCCTGAGCAAGGAGCCCCATGTGGGACTCCATCCCAGGACCTTGGGATCATGACCTGAGCTGAAGGCAGATGCTTAACCAACTGAGCCACCCAGGCACCCCTACTTTTTTTTTAATGTATCTAAAAATAAAAGACTGGAGGTGAGGGAAAGGAGGGAGAGTATAAGTAACACAATGGATTAAAAAGTTAATAATTTGATTCATGAAAGGTTTTTAAAAATTATTGTTTAAAAAAATCTCTTTGTTTCTATGGTAGTAGGGGTAATCTCCTTGATTTTAGGAAGTATTAGGTATACCTTATCTGGCATCTAAGTTGATAATTAAAGATTTTACTTAAAGTTTTAATATTTTTCTCCTAGCTCCAAACCAGAACAGAGGACTCCAAAATCCAGTTCCTCAACAGATGCAAAGTAATTCCAGAATTACTGTTTTTGATGAAAATGCTGATGAGGCTTCTAGAGCAGAGTTGTCTAAGCCTACAGTTCAGCCATGGATAGCACCCCCTGTGTCCAGGGCCAAAGAGAATGAGCTGCAGGCAGGCCCTTGGAACACAGGCAGGCCTTTGGAATACAGGGTAAGGACTCTTAGCTCCAGTATAATTGCCAACATAACAGAGACTTCAGATTTAGAGTAGAAGAGTATTTTTAGCATGTCTTTTAATTCCTCCTGAATGATTAGGCATGGTCGGCATATACTTTGTCAGAATGTGTAATTGTGGTAATTTTCATTTTTTTCTTCATCGCCAGCCTCGTGGTGGTACAGCTTCTGTGACCACTGTACCCTCTCTGCTTCCCAGTTTTACTCCATATGTTGAAGAAACTGCACAACAGCCAGTTATGTGAGTTTGATTTCCTGATATTTTGAGGTGGGAATTATTAAGAGTGAGCAGGGTCACCTATTCTGGTTCCCAAAGGCATTTCCTTCTCTATGGGGATGGAAGTAACCAGACAAATTGTGTTTTTTTAATGTCTATATTCTTTAGAGTATGTTAGGGCTAAAAGAACATTTGGTAATATTCTTATTAAGGAATAAACTGCGTAGGTTTATATTTACATTGCTATAGTCAAAGATAATCACTTTGATTTAAGTGAGATGTTCTACCTTTGTTATTGACAGTAATTAGAAATTATGATAGTTTTTCCTCTTACCCTGTTCCTTCCTTCTGGATGTCTTTTTCCTTTTCTTCCTAACCCTTAGCATTTCTGTTATAAGAAAAGGAATGATAGGATAGGTGATACTTAGATCATCAGGCAGTGTGAGATCTAGTCTAATACACATTGCACAGTATATAATACCAGGATCAGATTCCGTGTCCCAGTACAAGAGTTTTCTCAAAACTAATCTATAACCCCTCATCACTATATGCTAGATACTATAGGAATGCAAAAATAGATAGGATTTATAGCAAAAAATTCTGCCTGATAAGAGCTCAACACAAGGGAGGATATTCTTAAGACATCTCTATGAGAGACACCTGGGTGATGCAGTTGGTTGGGTGTCTGACTCTTGGTTTTGGCTCAGGTTGTGATCTCAGGGTCATGGGATCATCTGAGAGCGGAGTCCGCTTGAAACTCCCTCTGCTCCTCCCCACCGTGCTCGCTGTCTCTCTTACGCAGATGAATAAATCTTTCTAAAAAAGAAGGAAAGAAAAAAATCTTGTGAGACTTTACAAAGGATTACCTGAAGAAATTGATAGCACACATTTGTGGATACTTAATTTTTCGAATGTTTCAAATCACCTGTAGATAAAATTATGGCAAAATAAATATGGTATAGAAAATGTTGAACTTTATTTTTATTTGAACTCTTCTTCATGGCTATCTTATTTGACCTGTCTGCTACATTTTTCTTTGGTTTGTGTTTTTTTCTTAATGATATGTTCCAGGAGCTCTTCATAGCTAATCAGCTAAAATCTGTAATAGGAGTTGCAGATATCTCCCCCTAATTTGTCACTTGTTTTTGATCTTGTTTAGCAGTAACCATTACAAATATATTTCTAATTCCTATGTAGATTTAACAGTCTTCATTATGGTTTCTATGTCTCCATCATTCTTTGCTGGGATTACTGCAACCTACCTAATCTTTCTACTTCTAGTGTTACTCATCCCATTCATTCTTTATGCTGTCACAGGTCTGCATTGCAAATCTGATTGTTTCATTTTCCTGATCAGAATCCCTTGCTTGGTCCCCATAACCTTTGGGATGAAACCAAAACTCCGTAAGATTGATTATAAGACTGTTCTTGATTTGGCCTCTACTAACATCTCCAGTTTCCTCCCCCACATGTAGTCAAACCCGACTGCAAGTTTCTGAACTTGTCGAGAGCAGCTACCCTTTGGACGTTTGAGTTGTTTCTACTTTTTGGCTAATTATGAATAATGCTTCTGTGAACATTTGTGTATATGGGTTTTTTTTGTGGACATCTGTTTTCATTTCCTATGGGTATATACCTCAGAAGGGAATTGCTGAGTCATATAGTAACTCCATGTTTAACATTTTCAGAAACTGTCAAACTGTTTTCCAAAGAGGCGGCACCATTTTCTGTTCCCAAGTTGCCATAATGAATGAGGGCTCCAATTTCTCCACATCCTCACCAACATTTTTTATTATTCACTTTCTTTTGGTTTTGTTTTTTTGGTTATTGCCATCCTAGCGGGTGTGAAGCAGTATCTCATTGTGGTTTTGATTTGCATTTTTCTAATGATTAATGATGTTAAACATCTTTTCATGGACTTACTGGCCATTTGTATTTCTTTGGAGAAATGCCCATTCAAATCCTTTACCTGTTTTTTCAATTGGATTATTTGTCTTTTTATTTATTTATTTACAGATTTTATTTTTTTGAGAAAGAGCGTGAGCCCGAGTGGGGGGAGGGGCAGAGGGAAGGGGCAGAATCCCAAGTGGACTCGGTGCTGATGTCTGAGTCCGATGCAGGGCTTGATCCCATGACTCTGAGATCACACCCTGAGCTAAAATCAAGAGTTGGTGGCCCAACCCATTGAGCCACCCAGATGCCCTGTCTTTTTATTTTTGAGTTGTAAGAATTTATATATTCTGAGTACAAGTTACTTATCAGATACATGATTTGCAAATATTTTTTCCCATTCTATCAGTTGTCTTTTCATTTTCTTTGTTCTTTTCACTTTCTTGATGTTATCTTTTGAAGCCCAAAAGGTTTAAAAATTTTGATGAAGTGCAACTTACTTTTTACTTTTGTTTCTTATATTTTTGGTGTTGCATCCAAGAAGGCTTTGCCTAACTCAAGACCATGAAGATTTACTCTCAGTTTTCTTCTGAAGGTTCTATAGTTCTAGCTCTTACATTTAGGTCTGTGATCTATTCTTATCTAACATTTGTGTATGACATAAGGAAAGAGTCCTACTTCATTCTTCTGCATGTGGATATACAGTTGTTTGAAAAAACTTCTTTCCTCATTAGATGGTCTTGGTACTCTTCTTTTTTTTCAGAGAGGGGATAGGGAGGGAGAGAGGGAGAGAAAGAGATCTCAAGCAGGCTCCACACCCAGCATAGAGCCTTATGCGGGGCTCAGTCTCACAACCCTGAGATCATGACCTGAGCTGAAATCAAGAGTCAGACGCTTAACTGACTGAGCCACCCAGGTGCTGCAAATGGTCTTGGTACTCTTGTTGCAAATCAACTGACCATAATGTATGGATTTATTTTTGAGACTTTTCTATTCCATTGATCTACATGTGTGTCCTTATCCCATAGCCTTGATTACTGTAGATTTGTTGTAACTTTTAAAATCTAGAGGTTTGAGTCTCCCAACTTAGTTCTTCTTTTTAAAGATTGTTTTGACCATTCTGGTCCCCTTGCAATTCCATCTGAATTTTAGGATCATTTTGGTAATTTCTGCAAAATAACCAGCTGGGATTGTGTTACGGCTTGTGCTCTGAATTTGTTGATCAATTTCATGAATATTGCCATCTTAATAATATTAAATCTTCTGATTCATGGACATGGAATATCTTTTATTTATATCTTCTTTCATTTCTTTCAACAGTGTTTCATAGTTTTCAGAATACAAATTTTGCACTTTTTAAAAAAATAAGTAGATGTTATTTTTTTTGAGCTATTTTAGGTTTATAGAAAAATTGTACAGAAAGTACAGAGAGTTCCCATATACTTCCTCCTCCCCAACCCTGTACACAGTTCTCCCTATTAATATCTTGCATCAGTATGGTTCATTTGTTGTAACTGATGCACCAATATTGATACATTATTAACCAATGTTCATAGTTTGCATTAGGGTTCACTCCGATGTGTTTTACAGTTCTATGGGTTTTTCATGTGTCCATCATTGCAGGGTCAAAATAGTTTCAAGTGCCTTAAAACTTTCCTCTACTCCACCTGTTCATTTATCCTTCCCTCAAATCCCTGGCAACCACTGATCTTTATATTGTCTTTATAGTTCTACCTTTTCCAGAAGTCCTAGAGTTGGAAATAAACAGTATATAAGCTTTTCAGACTGGCTTTTCTCAGTAAAATGCATTTAAGGTTTCTTCATGTCTTTTTTGTGGCTTAATAGCTCATTTATTGTTAGTACTGAATGATAGTCCATGTGTGGATGTTTATCCAGTTATGGGAGGGCATCTTGGTTGCTTCCAATTTTGGCAATTATGAATAAAGTTGCTATCAACCTTTGTATGCAGGGTTTTATGTGGACTTAAGTTTTCAACTGATATAGCTGGATTATATCATAAGACTCAGTTTTGTAAGAAAGTGCCAAACTCTCTTCCAAAGTGGCGGCACCATTTTGTGTTCATTCATACCTCCACATCCTTGTCAACATTTGGTGTTATCAGTATTTTAGATTTTAACCATTCTAATAGTTGTGTAGTGGTATCTCATTATTTTAATTTGTAATTTCTTGATAATATATGACATTGAGTATGTTTTATATGTATATTTGCCTTCTGTGTATCTTCTTTGGTGTCTATTCACACTTCTTTTTAAAAAATTTATTCTGAAGTACTTCATTCTCTTTGGTGCTGCTATAAATAAAAATGTTTTCTTAATTTCCTTTTCTGCTCATTGCAAGTGTATAAAATACATTGATTTTCATATATTGATTTTATATCTTACTTCTTTGGTGAACTCATTATTAGCCCCAGTAGTTTTTACAGATTCTTAGGATTTTCTATATATAAGCATCTGCAAGTAGAGATCATTTTTACTTCTTTTCCCACTTGGATGTTTTGTTTCTTTTTTTTTTTAATTTATGCTTTATTTCTTTTTTTTCCTGATTGCCCTGGCTAGAAATTCCAGTACAGTTTTGAATAGAAGTGGCAAGAAAGGACATTCTTATCTTGTTCCTGATCTTAGAGGAGAAGCATTCAGTCTTTCATCATTAAGTATGATGTTTGTGTGGGTTTTTTGTAGATGTCCTTTAACAGGTTGAACAAGCCGAGGAAGTCTTTTATATATGTAGATGCTTGGACCCTACCATTAAATAAGGTTCTGATTTAGTGGATCTAGGGTAGGGACAAGATGTCTGGGGGGGGGGGTTATTGGGGTTTTTTTAAAGATTTTATTTGTTTAGAGAGAGCGTGAGCAGGGGGAAACGCAGAGGGAGAGAGAGAGAATCTCAAGCCGACTGCGCTGAGTGCAGAACCCGATGTGGGGCTCCATCTCAGGACCCTGAGATCATGATCTGAGCCGAAATCAAGAGTCAGATGCTTGGGGCGCCTGGGTGGCTCAGCTGTTAAGCATCTGCCTTCGGCTCAGGTCATGATCCCAGGGTCCTGGGATTGAGCCCCGCATGGGCTTTCTGCTAGGCAGGAAGCCTGCTTCTCCCTCTCACACTCCCCTTGCTTTTGTTCCCTCTCTCGCTATCTCTCTCTGTCAAATACATTAAAAAAAAAAAAAAAGAGTTGATGCTTGACCGACTTAACCAAATGCCCCGGGACCAGATAACTTTAGTTGTAAAAAGGCACATAAGAAAATAAAAGGTATATAAGTAATTCTGTCCATAGCCAGAATTAAGAACATTTGCCCTGTTTTGATTGAAGTACTTCATGCTTCATCCTTTCAAACCTGTATTATCACTTTTTTTTTTTAAGATTTTATTTATTTATTTGACAGAGACAGCCAGCGAGAGAAGGAACACAAGCAGGGGGAGTGGGAGAGGAAGAAGCGGGCTCCCAGCGGAGGAGCCTGATGTGGGGCTCGATCCCAGAACGCTGGGATCACGCCCTGAGCTGAAGGCAGACGCTTAACGACTGCGCCACCCAGGCGCCCCTTTATTATCACTTTCATTCTTTCCTCTTAGCTGAGAACCTTGAACTTGACATCATCAATTCCCTAAATGTTGTATTCCTAACTCTAATTGTTCTTGGTGATAAACAGTAACAAATGGGCTATATTGCATAGGTTAATTTTCTTTCATATACCGGGTTTGATTAAGATATGATATTCAGATTTATCTATAAGGAATATAAGCTATTTGATGACCCTAACTTATGGCTGATTTCACTCCTCCTCATAACAGAGTAGTACTCAGAGCATGACTGTTGATAATCCATGTAAATTATTTTTTAGCCTCTTTTCTCAATCTTCTTTGTTTTTATTTTTTGAAATCAATTATACATAGTCTTGCTACTGACATTGTCCCTGTGTTCTGTCAAAACATGTAAGAAATAACTCATTTGACTTGTATGGTGAATAATAATTATTTTGCTTCTTTAGGACACCATGTAAAATTGAACCTAGTATAAACCACATTCTAAGCACAAGAAAGCCTGGAAAGGAAGAAGGAGATCCCCTGCAAAGAGTTCAAAGCCATCAGCAAGAGTCCCAGGAGAAGAAAGAGAAGATGATGTATTGTAAGGAGAAGATTTATGCAGGGGTTGGGGAGTTCTCCTTTGAAGAGATCCGGGCTGAAGTTTTCCGGAAGAAATTAAAAGAGCAAAGAGAAGGTATGTGTATTGATCTAGTTCATAGCAAAATTTCTTGGGAATTGTAATCTTTGTCACTTCCCGTTATTTTCTCAAACATTCCCTCTACTTCAGTGAAGCAGTTCTGATCATGGTCACCGGAAACCTCCTTTTTGCCAATTCCAGTGGCCATTTATCAGTCTTGATCTTTTTTGACCTCTTGGCTTCATTTGACTCAGTTAATGAAATACTTGTTTATGAAATGCTTCTCTTGGCTTTTTTCTTGGTGTGTATTCCCTCTCAGTTTCCTTCACTGCTATTCTTCTCATCAAAGACTTCTTCCTAAGGCCCAGGATAGAATCTTGGAATATTCAAATTATCTTTTCTTTCTACAGCTATCACTAAGTAATGGATTAAATACTGTTTACAAGCTGGGCACTCACCAATTTATATCTCTATCCCTGACATTTCACCTGAACTCCAGACTCCTATTTAGTTACCTGTATCTATTGGCTATTCCAACAGACATTTTAAACTCAACATAGCCAGAACAGAATTACTGATTTCTGCCAAAAACCACACCCTAACACATACGCATATCACAGCCTTCCCCATTTTAGTAAAAGGGAACACCATGCACCCAGTTGGTTCAAGCCAGAAAACCCAGAAGTCATCTCTGATCCCTCTTTCTGTACCATTCCCCCACATCTAATGAATAAGCCTATCAACTGTACCACCAAAAATTTCCCCAATCTTTCATTTATCACCATTCTCATTATTAATTCAAACCGCCATCTTTTAGGTAGACTACTGCAGCCAGACTTTCTGCCTTCAGTCTGGCCTTACTACAGTCCATTTTGCTCATAGCAGATGATCTTTATAAAAAGTCCAGGTCCTATCATTACTTTACTTAAAATTCTTCAGTGTTTTCTCATTGTCTTACCATGCAGTACAAACTCTACCCACACACTGCTTGGCTCCTCCCTACCTCTCCAACCTCATCTTTAGCTTTCTCCCTCTTACTTTGCTACAATCATACTGGCCTTCTCTGGAATCCTTGAACACAGTGCTTGTTCCTGCATTAGGGCCTTTGTGCCAGCTTTGGCCTAGAATTTTTCCCCAGATCTTTATATGACTGGCTCCTTGTCATTCAGGTTACAACTTTGTGAATATCACTCTCTTAAAATGATCTTCCCTGCTTACCTGTCTTAAGTAGCTCCTGACCTCCGTTCTCCTACTCAGTCACACATTCTCACATCACCTATTTTATTTTTAACACTGATTTTCTTATTAATTTGTGTGTGTGTATGTCTCCCCCAAACTGAATGTTAGTGTCACATGACCAAGAACTTTGTATTATGCACCACTGACACATAAGTGCTCTGAATTGTGCTTGGCACATCATAGATATTCTGGTACTTATCGATTAAGTAAATGAAACAATAGAGACCTAGACCTCAAGTAGAGGACTTTGCTCCATTTATATTATTCTCATCTGTAATATTAGCTTGTATGTTGAGGCCATGAGCTCCAAAGACAGTTTTTGACAGAATAAATGGCTATGAGGAGTAACGTTATCAACCAACCTTACTGTTTCTAGCTGAGCTACTGACCAGTGCAGAGAAAAGAGCAGAAATGCAGAAACAGATTGAAGAGATGGAGAAGAAGCTCAAAGAAATTCAAACTACTCAGCGAGAAAGAACGGGTGATCAGGTCATTTCTCTCTCGCTTCTTTTTTTTTTTTCCCCCTTTTTTAAAGATCTATTTATTTATTTTAGAGATAGAGTGTGCAAGCAGGGAGAGGGGCAGAGGGTGAGAGAGAGGGGAAGTAGACTCCCCACTGAGCGCGGAGCCCCATGCAGGGCTCCATCTCACACCCTGAGATATGACCTGAGGCGAAATGAAAAGTCACGCTCTTAACCATGCCACCCAGATGCCCCCATTTCTCTCTTTTTTTAATATAGAAAAGTACACTTATTGAAACAAATTTAAACAGTATAAAAGCATAGAAGATAAAAATCCTCCCAACCCCCATTCAGAGTTTCTGGTAGTTTCATGGCTATTAGTAGCAACAAAGTCCAGCAGAAGAGTAATTCAACAGGTGACCTCAAATGGAACTTGTGTCACTAGAAGTGATGCAATTTATTGACTTCTTATTTAGACTCTAAACCATTGTTTTATAACTTCTGGACTTTAGCTTTTTATTCTAGTTATGTTTGCATTGAAATGGGGTCACCCAAAGAAATCTGGTATAGGCTTGGCACTGCTCGGTTGAGTACAACAGAAGCAGTTTATACTAGGAACGTAAATTATTAGAACTTTTATAGTATAGATATTTTATATGGTTAGTGGGTATCTAGGTGAAGAGCATGGTAAACCTAATTTTGGAACTAAAGCTTGAAAATAGGATTTTTTAGATAGGAGAGAAACATTGATTTTGCTTATTTAATGCAAATAGCAAGAAGAGAAGATGACTACAAAGGAGACAGCTGAACTGCAAATTGCTTCGGAGTCTCAGGAAATACCAGGAATGGCTCTATCCAATTCTGTTTGTCCAGTAAACTCTTGTGCCAGGTAGGACCACATTGGTGGAAGGGATGATGCTTATAGGAGGGCACTTAGAGCCAACCTTTGTCTCTAATGACTTGAAGTCTTTTGTAATATCAAGACAAAATGTTTGCAAGTCTCTGTCACAACGTAAGCTTTGATGCTGATGAGGGAAGACAGGGTACTCACTTTTTTTCCATTAAAAAAATACACGTTTCTTACAGAAACAATCAAATATCATTTTTAAATTCAAAACAAATTTTTTTAAAGTAGGCTCCACGCCCAGCATTGAGCCCAACATGGGGCTTGGACTCACAACCTTGAGATTAAGACCAGAGCCGGGATCAAGAGTCGGACGCTTAACCGACTGAGCCACCCAGGCACCCCTCAAATACAATTTTTTAAAGATAAAGCCACCCATTTCTACAACCAAGAAATTACTGCTATTAACATAAGTATATCCTTATGTGTTCTGTTTTTTGTTTTATTTGATAAAAATGAGAGTTTACCATTTTGTAATCTGTTTATACTGTTAATGTTAAAACATCTATTGTCAAATATACTTCTGTAACATTTTAATGACTGAAGGTTCTACCTTCTTAAAGAATTTGGATTAACAGTACTAGAATATTTTTTTTATCTTAGAGTGAAGAAGCTTATATTTAATGAAAAAGCCTCTTGGACTTATAAGAATCAAATAATTCTTTCTGTGGGTACTTAGGATGTGTTCTAAAACAAGTTTCTTCACAGGGAGACTTCACTTGCAGAAAACATTTGGCAAGAACCTCATTCTAAAGGTGAGTTGTATTTGACAATGTCATGAAAAACTTACCTATAGCAAACACATTATGTAATATGTGGTAAATATTTTTCTTAATTATGGTAAAGGGAGCCGTAAGAAGACAGAGGGGAACTAAGATACTGTCGTATCTTTGAATCATGGAATTCAGTTATAAACATATGATTCGAGATAGGATAGAATTTTTTTTTTAAGATTTTATTTATTTATTTGACAGAGAGAGAGACAGCCAGCGAGAGAGGGAACACAAGCAGGGAGAGTGGGAGAGGAAAAAGCAGGCTCCCAGCAGAGCAGGGAGCCCAATGCGGGGCTCGATCCCAGGACTCTGGGATCACGCCCTGAGCCAAAGGCAGACGCTTAACAACTGAGCCACCCAGGCACCCTGAGAAAGGATAGAAATTTAAGAATGTTTTTGTTTTTGTAAGATTCCTCGGTGCTTTGAAATGTTTAGTTTTACTGTAAATTTAAATTTATATTAACTACCGGATATTATTTTCCACCTTACCAGTGTACACTGAGCAAAACCTATCAATAGTATCCAGCAGCCAAGAAAGTGGTTTTTCTTTTTATTTATTTATTTGAGAGAGAGAGAGAATGGTAGAGAGAGCATGAGAGGGGGGAGGGTCAGAGGGGAAGCCAACTTCCTCCTGAGCAGGGAGCCCAATGCGGGACTCGATCCTGTTACTCCAGGATCATGACCTGAGCCAAATGCAGTTGCTTAACCAACTGAGCCACCCAGGCACCAGAAAGTGGTTTTTTGGAAAAGAGGGGAAAAAATGTCTAAAACTAAAGCTATTTAGGGGTGCCTGGGTGGCTCAGTAGGTTAAGTGTCTGCCTTTGGCTCAGGTCATGATCCCAGGGTCCTGGGACCAAGCCCCACATCCAGCTCCCTGCTTGCGGGGAGCCTGCTTCTCCCTCTCCCTCTGCCTGCTCCCCATTTGTGCCCCCTCTCTGTCAAATAAAATCTTAAAAAAAAAAAAACCTGAAGCTATTTATATTCAAATTTATTCTTTTTTTTAAAGATTTTATTTATTTATTTGACAGAGACAGCACACAAGCAGGGAAAACGGCAGGCAGAGGGAGAATCAGGCTCCCCACTGAGCAGGGAGCCCGATGCGGCTCAATCCCAGGACCCTGGGATCATGACCTGAGCCAAAGGCAGAGCTTAACCAACTGAGCCACCCAGGCATCCCAAATTTATTCTCCTTTCATTTAAAAGTATGTTAAAAGTGGTAAAAACATGAATATCTACCTATTAGTAGTTTAAAAAAATTAAATAGAATCTGATTAAAACTCTAACTCTAACCACCAATTTATAGGAAATACAAAGCCTGGAGGAACATGTTAAACAACACAGGAAGATGTAATTGGCAAAAAATCCAGCATTATGGGGCAAACAACCAGTTTCTTCAACAGAAAATTACTAAAACAACAACAAACCCTCTAGAATCAAAGTGATTCAGGAGGCATTTCAACCAGTCACAGTATATGAAACTGCTTTCCCAATTCAAACTTTCTAAATAATTTTAGTAAAATGTGAATCTTCTGATTAGATATATGATACTCAGAAATTATTAATCTATAGGTATGATTATGTTTTGAGATTATGCTTTTTTGAACGAGCCTCTCTCTTTTAGAAATACATACTGAAATATTTACAAATGAAATGATATGATGTCTTAGATTTGCTTTAAAATAATTCAGAGTTGGGTTGGGTTTGGAAAGTAGTGGTAGTGGTGAGCAATAAAAATGAGACAATCATCCACGTTTAGATAACTGTTATTAAATAATCTCTACTTTTATATGTTTGAAATTGTTCATTTTAAAGAACAGATTACCTTTCTGCTTCCAAACAGCACAAAGTATTAATTGACTTAGATTTCTTAAAGAATAGGCATTTACTCTTAAGAGCATAAATCTGTTATCTTTTTCTATAGGTCCCAGTATACCTTTCTCCATTTTTGATGAGTTTCTTCTTTCAGAAAAAAAAAATACCAGGTTTGAAGTTTTTGTTTTGTTTTGATACTTAAAACTCTTCTATTATTATGAATGAGGATGCATTAAGGTTTACTGTTATCTATGTGAACAGAAAAATAAATTAAGTGGGGTATGTTTTTTTCCAGTCGTCCTGCCGATCCCCCACGGGTTTTATCCCAACGAAGACCCTTTGCAATTCTCAAAACTTCAGAAAGCATCAACTCAAATGAGGATGTGTCTCCAGATGTTTGTGTAAGGAACAATATTCCTAAGTTAATATAAGCAGACCGGTGAATTGTTTCATTCAGCTCTCACAAAGTTAGGGTTAAAATTAAAATCACTTTGAACACATGAAAAGATGTTAACGTCATTAGTCATTAAGAATGTAGGTCAAAACCACAGTGAGATACAATCTCACATACACTGTGATGGCTGTAATCAAAGAAAATAACAGAAACAGAAAATAACAAGTGTTGGTGAGGATGTGGAGAAATTAGAACCCTCATACAGTGCTGGTAGGAGTATAAAATGGTGCAGCCACTTTGGAAAACAGCTTGGTAGTTCCTCAAAATGTTAAACATAGAGTTACCATATGTATGACCTAGCAATTCTCTCCTAGGTATATATCTAAGACAATTAAAAACACGTTTACATTAAAAAAATTGTACGTGAATGTTCATAGCAACATTATTTATAATAGCCAAAATATACTAACATACATGCTATTATTTCACTTGTTATAAAACCCCTTATTTATTTATTTTTATTATAATTTTTTTTAAGTAGGCTCCACACCCAACATGGAACTTGAACTCATGAGCCCAAAACCAAGTCATGTGCTCTACCAACTGAGCCAGCCAAATGGCCCTAAAACCCTTAAGTATATGCACTTAAGTGTATGCTGTAACCTACCAGATGTGTATGGTAACAACCGTTGCCTCTGGGAAGTAGTAATTGGAGTGGAGATGGGGGTCAAGTGCGCAAGGGAGACTTTTTCACTATATATCCTTTTCAACTAGTTGACTTTTTAAACCATATACGTGAATTACTTTGAAAGACAAAGGAAGGCACCTGGGTGGCTTATACAGTTAAGTGTCTGACTCTTGGTTTCAGCTGAGGTCATGATCTTGGGGTCCTGGGATCAAGCCCTGTGTCAGGCTCCATGCTCAGCGGGGAGTGTGCTTGAGACTCTCTCTCTCCCTTTGCCCCTGCCCCTGCTTGCAGGTGCACTAAAATAAATAAATAAATAAATAAATAAATAAATAAATAAATAAATAAATCTTTGAAAGACAAAGGAATATTTTTAAAATTTTCCATTTTTTTATACTTTATACTTTGTTTTCCATATTTTTTACTGTGACTATTAATTATCTTTTAGAAATAAAATAAAAATTCAACATTTAGCATAGAAGAAGACTTAAAAGCTAGGAGGATAGCAGATTATCAGAACACTTTCTAGGTCAAAGCCAGAAGAAAAATAGTATTATTCTTCTGGTTCTTAGGTGAAATTGGTTGGGGAAAAAAACATTATCCAGTATTTTTCCTTTGTGTGGGAATCCTCACAGTATATTTTCTTGATAATACATAGTTTGCTGTTTTCATGATATAAAACCTTTTTCCTCAGACGTATGATGTGCTTTTTAAAATTATCTTTCCTAGAGATTCTAATATGCTACTTCTGTACCCTATGTTGAAAATCACTTATCTAATGTTTGTCTCTCTAAGTAAAAAAGATACGTCCTCCATATGCTCACTGAACTATTTCAGCTAAACTTTATGAATTTTTTTTTCAGGATGAATTTACAGGAATTGAGCCCTTGAGTGAGGATGCTATTATCACAGGTTTCAGGAATGTAACTATCTGTCCTAACCCAGAAGACACTTGTGACTTCGCCAGAGCAGCTCGCTTTGTATCCACGCCTTTTCATGATATAGTGTCCTTGAAGGATCTCCCTTCTGATCCTGAAAGGCTGCTGCAGGAGGAGGATCTAGACGTGAAGATCTCTGAGGACCAGCAGACTGCTTGTGGCACCATCTACAGCCCAACTCTCCGCATCAAGAAGCTCAGGTGATTGTATGTTGCACAAACCAGACTGTTCGAGTGATCACTTATTCTGTGTGTGCTTGTCAGTTAGAGCCATCATTTATCAGGTTCTCACTACCTGCCAGGTACCGTGCTAAGTGCTTTACATGACACGCTGATAACGTGGTGGTGGGATTTGGTAATTGATTTGCGTATGAGGGTTAGAAGAAGTAAATTTTGGTGGTTATGAGACTGAGAGCCCCAGGAGGATTCTGGTGTCTATGAGAAACTTGGCAAAGTATACCTGATTGAGAGACAGGAGGCATTTTGTTTTTCCTTTAATACTAAGTTTTAAATAGTGGTAGAATAGCTTGATACTAATTTCAGATAGGCTAGAAGTGTACTTTTTTTTTTTTTTTTTTTTTTAGATTTTATTTATTTGAGAGAGAGAGAGAGATCATGAGTAGGGGGGAGGGACAGAGGGAGAGGCAGACTCCCTGATGAGCAGGGAGCCTGAAGTGGGACTTGATCCCATGACCCTGGGATCATGATGTGAGCTGAAGGCAGATGCTTAACCAACTGAGCCACCCAGGAGCCCAGGAGTATACTTTTTTTAAGTATCTTTTAGGGGTGCCTGGGTGGCTCAGTTGGTTGAGTATCGGGCTCTTGATTTCGGCTCAGGTTATGATCTCAGGATCATGAGATCAAGCCCTGGGTCAGTCTCCATGCTAAGCGTGGTTCCTCTGAGCCTGCTGAGTCCCTCTGCCCCTCCCCCTGCTCTCGCTCTCTCTCTCAAAAAGGAAGGAAGGAAGAAAAGGAAGGAAGGAAGGAAGGAGAAGGGAAGGGAAGGGAAGGGAGGAAAGAAGGAAGGAAGGAAGGAAGGAAGGAAGGAAGTCTTTAAAAAGATAAAGTTACCTTTTAATGGGGAGGTGGAAATGAATAAAGGGTAGTATGAAGGAATGGCATAGGGAGCCACAGACTAAACCTTATGATCTATCTATATTTAAAAGTTGGCTAATTTAAACAAATGAATATTGGTTTTAGGAATATTCTTTAATTTGCCATTTTGTGCTTTTATTTTTATTTTTTATTTTTTTTAAGATTTTTATTTATTTATTCGACAGAGATAGAGACAGCCAGCGAGAGAGGGAACACAAGCAGGGGGAGTGGGAGAGGAAGAAGCAGGCTCCCAGCGGAGGAGCCTGATGTGGGGCTCGATCCCAGAACGCAGGGATCACACCCTGAGCCGAAGGCAGGCGCCCAACCGCTGTGCCACCCAGGCGCCCCGCCATTTTGTGCTTTTAAAACTGCATTTTCAAATTTTTGTCCAGTAAACTTTCAGTCACATTTGCTAGCATGTATTCACCTTGACTGATTTGGGTTTCCCTTTTTCTTTCTTGACCTTTTCTTATTAAAGAATAAAATGTATAGAGAAAGGATAAACAAGAAAAAAGTATCTTAGTGTTTCTCAGTAGTCTAGAATAGATGTAGATTAGGCATTTGCTATAGATTAGGTAAATAAAGCATAAATTTAGAAAATCTAATGCTGAGCATTGCCTGTCAACCAGGGTAGATAAAGTCACCTAAATTCTGATTATGAATCTATATCTGTTTCAGGAAAATAATAGACTTTGAAAATTAGGCTAATGAATACTAAATAACAAAGATAAAGTGATACCTGTTATCCCTATGAGGACTGACTCTTGTGGTTCTTTCAGCCCAATTATCGAAGACAGCCGTGAAGCCACACACTCCTCTGGGTTCTCTGGGTCTTCTGCCTCAGTTACAAGTTCCTCCTCCATCAAATGTCTTCAAATTCCTGAGAAACTGGAGCTTACTAATGAGACTGCAGGTAGCTTCATGCACACCACTTGTAAGCAGACCTCTACATCCATGTTTACTGAGCACTTATTTATGTCAGCACACTGAGCTATGTGGGGTTTTTTTCCTATAGAAAAGTTCCCATAAATTGTGCAATTTCTAGAATGAATCAGTATTAACTGACCACCGTAGAGACCTGAGGTGGATGAGTTGTCTGAGGTTAGCTGTGTTGATTGTGCAATCTTGTGTTTTTTTTCCTCTCCTCTGTTTATAACACCTATTTTAGGTTATGGGGGTGAAGGGTTGGTTTTTTTTTGTTGTTGTTTTTTTTTGTTTTTTTGACTGTTTTTTTTTCCCCCAGACAACCCTACTCAGTCACCCTGGTGTCCACAGTATCGCAGACAACTACTAAAATCTCTGATGGAGCTGAGGGCCTCTGCAGGGTTTTTTATAGAAGATAGACCAATGCCTAAGTTGGAAATAGAAAAGGAAATTGAACTGGGTAAGTATCATTGAAGGTTTTTTGTATGGCACTATAAAAGTAAGGGATTATTGGTACTTGAGCTTGATGCTTGGGCACAGCAAATATTTTTAGATGATAAGAAACAGCATTATAGGGGCACTGGATGGCTTAGTCAGTAGAGCACACAACTCTTGATCTCAGGGTCGTAAGTTCAAGCCCCACAATGAGGGTAGAGTTTACTTAATTAAAACAAAAAACAAAAAAACTCATGTATTAAAAAAAAAAAAGAAAGAAAAATAAACAGCATTATAGAGGTTGATACACTGTTAAGTTCATGTCTAGGTAACGATATGGATTCTGTCTTCCCCTCTTTCAACTTTTAACAAATGATTTAGAAAAGTATTCTAACTGGCTGCTAACTGGCAAATATAAAGTACTTTTGGCCCTTAAACCAGGAAGTAAAAGCTAAGGGGGCTGTACATATTCACAGTGATTTTTAAATGGAATCAAACCTTCTCAACAGGTAATGAGGATTATTGCATAAAACAAGAATACCTAATATGTGAAGATTACAAATTTTTCTGGGTGACACCAGGAGACTCTGCAGAATTAACCATAATAAAGGTGGGACTGATTTTTTGTCATTTCAGTTACCTTGTAAAAAAAAATAATGTGGGTTGAGGCAGTAATTATGGTCTCATGGTACCATCAACTCCTTTGAATAGTCCATAAGTTTCCTGATGAAAAGTTAGTGAGACAGTAAAAAATCACCCAACATTGTGTGCCAGGATCAGATATCAAAAATGAGAGGCAATTGTGTAAATCTCTTAATATGTCCAAACATACTAAATATTCTATCAATTCTGTCTCTTTGAGGAAATATCCTGAAATTTTCTGGCCTGCTCCAATTTGACAAATTACATTCTGGGCTTCATACACACACACACACACACACACACACACACAGTATTATTACCTTGACATTTCCGTTCACCATTATCCTAGGGAGTCACATTACCTCTTTCTTATATTGGATGCCCAGTAATATTGGCTCCCATTTTCATTTCTTTCTTGGTTTAAGCCCTCATATTTTAGTAGCCTCCTGAGAAAGGATGCATGGGATTTAAACTTTTTTGAAAACTTTCATGTCAGAAAATTGTTTATTCCACATCTTTACTTGATTGGTAGTTTGGCTGGATATTAAAATTCTAAGTTCAAAACTTTTTCCTTAGAATTTTGAAGATAAGCTTTATTATCTTTTGGCCTGTGGCCTTGCTTTTTAAAGTCTTTTGCCATTTTTTGGTGAGACTATTTTTCCCTCTCCCTGAATCCTTGTAGGATCTTCTGTTTGTCCCCAGTATTCTGAAATTCCACAAGTATATGTTTTGGTAAAAATCTATTATTGCCCATATGCTAGGCACTGAATGGCCATTTCATTGTGGAAACTCCTTCAGTTTTGAGAAATTTCTTCGAAGAATAAATTATTTCTTTTCAGTCTTCTCTGTTCTCTTCCTCTAGAATTCCTTTTATTAGGATATGGGGTCTCTTGGAGATCCTTTAAAAATCTTTTTTTCTCCTTTTCTATCTCTTCGTCTTTTTGCTTTACTTTCTAGAATGTTTTGTCAACTTTATTTTCAGACTTGTTACTGGGTTTTTCATTTCTTTTGTCATGCATTTGATTTGCCAGAGCTCTTTTTTATTCTCAGAATTTTCTTCTTTGTAACATTCTGCTCTTCATTTCAAAGATGGAATATTCTTTATTTCTCTGAGTGATTTTACAATGCTTTAAATTTTTTTCTCCCTGCATTATCTGTTTCCTTTTGTCTGTTTTGAACTCTGTCTTTCATATTAGAGGCTTTCTTCAAGTCTTTGACTCTCTATTCATATTTTAAGTGTGGGACTCTAAAAGCTAATTGAAAGCTCTATGTATACAGGACCTTGGCAGCTGTTGGGCCTCACTGTAAGAAGATCTTGCTTAGGGGCACCTGTGTGGCTCAGTTGGTTAAACGTCTGCCTTCGGCTCCGGTCATGATCCTGGGGTCCTGGGATGGAGCCCGCATTGGGCTCCCTGCTCAGTGAGGAGCCTGCTTCTCCCCTCCTTCTGCCTGTCACTCCCCCTGCTTGTGCTCTCTCTCTCTCTGTCAAATAAATAAATTAAGTCTTAAAAAGATCTTATTTGGCCATTCAATAAAATGCCTCAATCCTTGACATCTTTTGAGCTGATCAGATCCTTCAGAGAAAACTTCTAATATCCGTCCTGGAGCATATAATCCTGGCTGCTAGCCTCTTGGAAGCTAAGTGGGAAAATTAGTCTTGAGAGTGGAGGGGCGGACAGGTGTATGTTAACGTTTGATGTATAAACTCCCCCACCCACTTTTAACAGTGCCTGGTGACCTCTAGCCCAGAGCCCATCTGCTTTATACCTACTAGGGTTAAACTTTTGGTATTCTAGAATGGAGGAGAGGCAGTAGGTAGGCTGGGCTACAGGAGCAGCAGGGGAATCTGGGGTTTAATGTCCTCATTAATAGAGTTCAGCCGCTCCTGTGTTAGCTCCACCGCCACCTTTACTTCTCTAGGTAATTGGTGCCATCAGTTTTATACAGTGGGGAGATGGTCCTGTAGCATAAATTTGGTTGTTGTCAGCTTTCTCTACTGCCAGAATCAGCTTTCCTTGGGTCTCCTAAGTAGATTGTTACCTCTTGCGGTTCTCTCTCCAGCTTCCAGAATTTGTTGCTGCTGTGTTTTTTATTATAGATTTATGACTTTTAAAATATTCCTGTACTATTATTTCTGTTGGGGTATCATAAAGGCTGGAGGGAATGTTTTCAATCTGCCAACCATAACCAGAGATTCTAATAGCTCTTATTTTTTAAATTTCTTACAGGTATCGTCTCAACCTGTCCCATGGGACTTTTATATCAACCTCAAGTTAAAGGAACGTTTAAATGAGGAGTATGACCATTTGTGCAGCTGTTACCAGTACCAAGACGGTTGTATTGTTTGGCACCAATATATAAACTGCTTCACCCTTCAGGTTTGAATAATATAAAAGCATATCATTTCAAGTCCTTAAATAGAGAGATTTGTGTTCCATGTAGCAAAGGAATTTAGTGCAAAATTCCTGTTACTCTTCTAGAAATAGACCAATTAAATTATAAACTTAAAACATTGATCATTTTCCTTTCTCAAGTTGTTTTGGCCAAAAACTTCTTTGGGTTTTTTTTTGTTTTGTTTTTACTTTTTATTATGTCAGTTTTCTTTTTCTTTTTCTTTTTTTAAAGATTTATTTATTTACAGGGGCACCTGGGTGGCGCAGTCTTTAAGCGTCTGCCTTCGGCTCAGGGCGTGATCCCAGCATTCCAGGATCGAGCCCCACATCAGGCTCCTCCGCTATGAGCCTGCTTCTTCCTCTCCCACTCCCCCTGCTGTGTTCCCTCTCTCGCTGGCTCTCTCTCTCTGTCATAAATAAATAAATAAATAAATAAATAAATAAATAAGATTTATTTATTTACATAATCTCTACACCCAAGAGAGATGGGGCTCAAACTCACGACCCCGAGACCAAGAGTCACACGCTCTACTGACTGAGCCAGCCAGGCACCCCTATTATGTCAATTTTCAAATAGACAGAATTGTGCAATGACCCAGTCATCTAATTATAATCATCATCAGTTCATGGCCACTCTTATGTTAAACTCCTGGTGTGATAATTCCAATATTCTTTCCATGTCTGGTTTTGATATTTGCTCTGTCTCTTTAAATTGTGTTTTTGGCCTTTTAGTGTATCATATGATTTTTCTCTTTTCTTTTTTAAAGATTTATTTATTTGAGAGAGAGTGCACGTGCGCGTGTGTGAGTGGAAGAAGGGGCAGAGGGAGAGAATCTCAAGCAGACTCCCCGCTGAGCCCAGGGCCCTATGTGGGCCTCCATCTCACCACCCATGACATCATGACCTGAGCCAAAACCAAGAGCGACACTTAACTAATTGAGCCCCCCAGGCGCCCCTAATTTTTCTTGACCACCAGACATGATGTACTGGGTAAAAGGAACTGCTACGAATAGGCCTTTAATAATGTGGTGATAAGGTGTGAGGGGAAGGAAGCGTCATATAGTTCTGTGCTTTATGTTCTTTTATAGTGAGCCTGTGCCTCTGGTCTGTGTACCTCACAAGTATTTCTCCTCCCTTAGGTGGGACAGGATGGCTAGAGTGGACTGGAGTTGGGTATTTCCCTTCCCCAGGTCAAGTAGGCTCTGATAATACCCTAGCAGGTTAGGCTCTGGTTAACTAGTTTCTCCTAACAACAGAGCTTTTTAAGAACAGGATGCTCTGGCCTATTTCAGAATGTTTCTCTTCTCTTCCACCTCTGGAAGCACAAGGAGAATTTTTCTCCAGCACTTACTGTGAGAACCCGATCTAGCTCCTAGACATAAAATTCACAGAAGAGTGAGGACCCCCTCCACCACCACCACCATGCTTATAGATCCTAGAAAAGTTGATTTTTCATTCTGTTCAGCTTTTTACTTGTTAGGACAGAGTGGCAACTTCCAAACTCTTTACATAAGGAATGGTCTGTTTTTGTTACTCGTGTTTTATCTATGCTCCCCCAGTAGATTATTTTTAGAACCCAAACACAATATATCATTTTATTCTTTGGAATGTTCTTTTTTTTTTTTTTAAGATTTTATTTATTTATTTGAGAGAGAGCGTGTGCGTGCCAAGGAAAGGGAGGAGCAGAGGGAGAGGGACGGACTCTGTGCTAAGTGCGGAGTCCGTCGCAGGGCTTGATCCCAGGACCCTGAGATCACAACCCAAGCCGAAATCAAGAGTTGGTCGCGCAACAGACTGAGCCACTCAGGTGCCCCTGTGATTTTCTTAAGAAGATTTTGTTGCATATTTCGATGATAAAACGAATTTACTAAAATGGTTGGAATGAGGGTATTTTGAAACTACCATTTATAGAGCACTCTTATGGGCTGGGCTAATCCTTGATGTTCTTCATCCATTATTTCATTAAATCCTTATAGTCTTAAAGGAGAGCAATGTTGTGAGAACCGGGACAAAGACTCAACCTATGAAAGCGCCCAGATTCTAGCAGAGAACAACAAGGAGTACAGGGCAGCGCGTGGCAAGGTATTGAGTGTAAGTATAGTCACCCCAACTTAAGAAATAGTGAATTTTCTATCCTTTTGTTTCTAGGATCTTCTTCAACACAGTGAACTTATTACCCATGAAATAATAGTGTTGGTTATTTATAACCTTTTGAAAATAGTGGAGAAATTACACAGAGCAGAAATCGTCCATGGTGACTTGAGTCCAAGGAGTCTGATTCTTAGAAACAGGTTGGTCCTTTTCATTCCTTAAAATTCTGTCAACTTTCTCTTAAAATATGCATAGTCTCGATTTCCTTTTGCCTCTTGATAAATGTCATATTGAGGAA
The DNA here is from genome assembly GCF_023065955.2 of Ursus arctos. Classification (NCBI taxonomy): domain Eukaryota; kingdom Metazoa; phylum Chordata; class Mammalia; order Carnivora; family Ursidae; genus Ursus; species Ursus arctos. The sequence continues at coordinate 6,481,640 of NW_026623050.1, forward strand.
CACAGTATGTTAAAGCATTTGCTACCTAAAAGTCAATAATCAAGGGGAATAGTTTAAAAGAATTCGAAGAAAAAAATATATTGAGGAAATAAACTAGTTCAGAAAAAAAAAGTTAAATTAACCATTGTGATGATTCCTGGCAAGAAGAGCTGTAAAATATGAATATTTGGAGGAATGTGAAGTAGATTGTGTAGTCTTTCTTTGAGTGGGGCCGGTGCAGATCGAGTGAGGCTGCTAGCAAAACCAAGGCACTTCTTGGTTTCAAAACCAAAGCTTAAGTCAGGCCAAATTAATGTAATTGCCAAGAGAAGTGGCTAAGCCAGAGTGCAAATGCAAACTATGCCAAGGAAAAGGGCTTAGTGTTCAAATTAAACCCAGTTCAGCCATCACATTCAAGGGGTGAACACAGAGCAGGAAATATATAGTTTTATGGTGGCCAAAAATTGTTGTATCTTGTGCTAAGGAAAAATGGGAGCAATTGTAAATTTTAAAGTAAAATATATCATTCTGTGCTGTGGAGGTATGTGATGAGATTAGTCAAAGCCGGTATTTAAAAACATAGCATCTGTCACTGATACTAATCAGCGACTTGAAGGAACTGAGGAAAGCTGAGACAAAAGGAACACAAAAATAATTCATTCTTTTCTCACATAAACAGTTATATGTCTCCTTGGAGAGTAGCTTTATTGCATGCGATAGATAAACCCAAGGAAAATATGATTAATAGTGAATTAGTGTTATTAGGTTTTCTTTTGTTTGTTTGTTCGTCTGTTTTGGGAGGGGTTAGTAAATAACAGTCGGAATTACAGATAAGAGTAAGAGCGAATATGGTGTTAGTTTAATAAGAACAGGATAGTTTACAGTATAGGTGGCATCTTACACAAAAACAGCCTTATGTTGTTTCAGTTAAACTCTGAGAAGGAGGAATCTGAATGACACTTGGAAAGCTTAATCTATAGTAGTGAACAAGAAAGGCTATGACATCATAAAAGCTTAATTTCTTCCATAATTCTAATTGTTGGGTAAATCATTGCTATTGTCCGCATTAATGTGTCTAGTATAAGACAGAGGCTTGTACTCTACATCCAGTACTTGTTTTATATAATAAATATAATATGACAAATGTTCTGTGGTGGCTGTACATTATGGTTTAGATATCCTTGTGTCACTAGACTAATCTCAACATTCCCCACTTAGCTGGACGCGGCCAAGGCTCTTACAGGTGCATTTTCATAGCTAACCACTGGAGGGAGCTGTTGGCATAGCTAAGACACACCTGCAATACCTATTTTTTTCTTTTCTTTTTTTTTTTTTTTTTTTTTTTTTAAAGAGCAGCTCTGCAGCTTCTTTCATGGCCTATTTTTATTATCTCTTTCTCTTAAATCTGGGCTTAGAATCCACGACCCCTATGATTATAATAACGATCAAGCTTTGAAGATAGTGGACTTTTCCTACAGTGTCGACCTTAGGGTGCAGACTGATGTTTTTATCCTCAGCGGCTTTCGGACTGTACAAATCCTGGAAGGACAAAAGATCCTGGCTAACTGTTCTTCTCCCTACCAGGTAAGTGTCAAACAAGCCTGAGCAAATATGGAGAGGGTTTCTTAATCTCTTTCTTCCATAGATAAACCACTAAAGCTAGTGTTTACTGATATTGTCTCCCCTGGAATAGATGACCTAGTTTTCAAATATCACCAAGTCAAGCAAAATGTACCATTTTTCTGTCACAACACTGAAGACTGTACACATACACATGCAGACACATGACTAACTCAGTAACCTAAGTGTCAAGGCCACTTCTGTCACTCATCTGTGTGATCTTTTGTAAGTAATTTTCTGTAATCTTTATAAAATAAGGGTAACAATTTGCTCTGTGTATCAGAATTATTGTGAGGGTTAAATGAAATAATGTACGTAAAAAGAATGTTTCAAGTGTAAAGTGCTTTGCATGGTAGTATCCAGACAAAATCCCTTCTGACTCATCTCTGGACATTTGGCATTTGCTGATTGAAAATGTAGCATGAACTTGAACTAGTCATGGGGACCCCGTTTAGATCACAGCTAGAGTCCATGCACATTCGGTAGGTGTACAAATTCGAATCTGACAGTCCATATGTTATTGTTCTTCAGGATAATTTTGTTCTCATCTTTTGTTCTTAAGGATAATTCCTAGAGTTAGCTCTATTGATCACTTCTTGGGGGATCTTCTCCCTTTACGATAAGGATAGGGAACAGTGTACTAAAACATATGTCATAAAATAAACTTAAACACTATAATAACTTTCAACTTTCTACATAAATAAATTGCCATGATAGTAGCAGAGAATTATTTTAGCTGATGGTGCTTTTTGTGATTTCAGGTAGATCTGTTTGGTATAGCAGATTTAGCACATTTACTATTGTTCAAGGAACACCTACAGGTCTTCTGGGATGGGTCCCTCTGGAAACTTAGCCAAAATATTTCTGAGTAAGTATTGGTGATTTCAGGGTCTTTGCCTATCCAAATAATTTTCTCTTTCTCTTGGGTGCCCTCTGCTTGGACAGCCTTCGTTTTCTTAGTCCAAATGCCATGATTCCATTAATTTCAACAAGTTTTCATTAGAGTGTCAGTGGAGCACCTGGGGCAGAACAAATGAATTGCTAATTAATAATAAGAATCAAACTAGTCAGACTTGAGGACATCATTCTGGACCTGCATGTATCATGTAGACCATGACTGTGTTATGGTAGCCTCTCATTCTGGAAGTGTTAATAGAAACATTTCCTGGGAATAATTTTATAATCAATTGACATTAGTCTTATACCCCTTTTTAATAGCTATTGTTATCAAAGTTAATAAGCATCTCTTGAAGAGAATTAAATTTCTAAATTATATACTAATTTTAGGTTATTATTTATTTAATGAATGGGTAGAACCAAAGCAGAGAACGGAGTCTCCTTGGAGAAGTAAATGCTCCCTTAATAAGAGCTGCTTGGTCTCAGAATCTTAGTATTCCCTCAAGCCTACTCATAAAACTTATTAAATATCCCAAGTTCCACTTTAGCTTATCATAGCTAATAACTTCCCAGAATAAGCTTTCTATCTATCAACTTACTGGTATATTCTCTGGCTTAAAAACAAAAACAAAAACCACTGTTGAGAATTTAACACCCCTTCTCCATTCCCACTATTCCCAACAAGTGAATTGTATTTTTTTCTTTATTTAATTCAGAATTTGGTCAGTCTTATTTGTCTCTGAAACATACTTTAAAAATAGGCTTTAAATACAATGTAAGACTTGTAAGATAAATTCTGGTCTCTCCAGTTGGCTATGGTCCTAGGAGGGTCTAATACAAACAGACACAGGTAGGGTCACCGGCGTTTCCTAACAACCCTGCCTTGTACGATAATAGAAGCTTCTCTGATTAAAAAAAAACAAGGAAGTTAAACATCGTAGACGTAAGCAGTGGTTACTTCAGTCAAGCTTAGGATTCTCAGAGGATTGTGAAGATAATAAAATTCTGGGCAGGGAGAGAAGAACTGCAGTCTGTCTAATGACCTAGACTTTAGGAAAGTTAGAGGAAAAGAGCAAAATTCACTTTTCTTCTTTTTGTAGAGCAGTGTCGTGTCGTAGCACACAGAGGAAATGTGTAGATTCAGATCAGAGACTTTCTCCTCACGCACATTGTATTATGGCTCTCCTCTCTTTTTTGTAGTTCCACCCTGGGCTTTGAAGGATTACTTGAATGAGTTCTAACCCTAGACTTCTAGCTATTACCTTAAATCATTTAGTGCGTAAATGTACCACTGATTTTGCAGAATTCTTTTATATGCCTAATCTTGATGGAAATGGTTTTATATATTTTTAGGCTAAAAGATGGTGAACTGTGGAATAAATTCTTTGTACGGATTCTGAATGCCAGTGATGAGTCCACAGTGTCTGTTTTGAGGGAACTTGGAGCAGCAATGAGTGGGGTGGTTGACACCACATTTCAAAATCACCTGAACAAAGCTTTGTGGAAGGTAGGGCAGTTAATCCGTCCTGGGGCTTTGCTCTTTCAACAAGATAGGCAACCACATCTCTCACAGATTCCTGCCTAAAATCAATGGTTGTATTGTAGAACACTGGACCTGTGTGTATATAATTTAATTTAGGGCATGTTTAGATACACTACCAACACATTGCTACTTTTTAGTAGAGGTATATTTCTAGGTAACTGGCATTTTCTACATAGCGCTATATCTATTCTTGGCCTTGTCTAACAAAGAACTGTTTTATTCTTAATGGACTCCAATGAATAGGTACCTTGTTGTCGTTTAACACATTTGTCTCTACTTTTCCCTGTACATTTTTATTTTGTAATTTGTGACATGTACCCTTATGATCACTATGTATTTTTAAGTAATAAAATAGTATTTGTTAAATTCACGCTTCTAACATCTCATCTACTTTTTGCTAATAACTAAGATAATAAATGGCTTGATTTCGCAGACAGGAGCTGTTTTACCATGGAAATTTGTATGTCCTAGACATGGCACTGCCATGATAGAATCATAACAAGACAGAAAAGCCAGCCATTCCTTCGGGTGTTCCTGACCTTCAACTAAGATTTAAAAATAGATAAAACAATTTAATACAGGGCCAAATTTTCTTAAATTTCAAGTGGCAAAATTGTTTGTTCTGATTCTATTTTAATGTTTTCATTTTTTTTTTTTTTTTTTTTTTTTTTTATCCACCAAACCCTTGGGTCTATTTATATAATCTTGTGGTGCTGAGGCTACTGGGTGTCTTGATTAGGACTGTGACTGTTAGAAAGGAAGAGAAAAGGTTTTGAATGGGGGATAGCAACCTTTCAGAAATAGAAAAATTACCATCCTACTACCTGCAGAATAACTTGGCGAGGCAAGGGTTAATAAAGGAATGGAAGGAAGTTTTGTTGATTGGAAGATTTGAAGAGGTAGAGGCCAGGGTAAAAAGATCACTTGGAAGCATGTAATAATTTGGGAGAGACTAGAGGTAGAGGAAGTAGTAGACCCCCAAACAGAAGCATGAATTACACCGGGTTTTGGGCATAGGGAAGAAAACTAGAAGAAAGGGATAATGAAAATGATTTATTTCATATCCAAATATCAGAATTCTCAACTGCGCTCCCTCCGTTGCTGGTGCCTGATTTTTTTTTTTTTTTCTTTACTCTAGTTGTCACTGTTACTGCTCTAAGATTGCTGGAAAGCAGAAAATTCTAAGTATATCTCAACTAAAAATATTTAAGCATATATAGTTGAAGCACTGAAATATGACTTGAATCTGAAAGATAATCAACTTAGAAATTTTTGCTCTTAACCAAAATACAACTTTTCAAACATTTTCATGTTTGCTTCTTGTACAACTGATGATGTAAAATTATATATCCGTATCTTTGATGTAATTGAGCCCTTCTACCCCTCTGCTCTCATTTCTCAATCCACCGTTTTGACACATAAAATCATTACTCTGAGGATGGACAGTAAATTTAGATTATTTCTTAACATAGCCTTAGCTACCAATTAGTGACTTCTTCAAGAACCTTGGCAGCAAGGCTGAAAAACCAGAGCTCTGTCTCTGAAAGTCAGCTCTGAGGAGAGGGAAGAGAATCTGGAGAAGTTTCTTTGTCAGAGAATTTGCAACTGTTTTGCCACCTCTCCCTCCATTCCCCATCCCTCCAACCCTGACCGTTCTCTGTAGGGGGAAGAAAACAGGACCGATGATGTCTTAGTTTTCTCTTTGCCTGGGCATAAAACCACAAAGTGGGCACGTTTCCATTTCCCTTGTATTTTGTGCTTGTTTGTCTTTGAAGAAGGAAGCCTCTGTTTTTTGGCAGAAGCTTCAAATGGTTCTTATTTCTCGTCTCACTAAAGGCAAAAGTAGTGTAACAGTGGACCTGGCAGGGGAAACAGCTGAAAAGACAGGATTTTTACTTTAGTTTGAAAAGAGACCGTGGAATATATCTAGAGCCTCACCATTCACAAAGTCTGCTTCCGCTAATCTTCTACCGCTGTTAGAGCCCTCACCTTCCTGTGCTGGTTGAGTAGGAAACCTTCCACCCAAGTCACAGTGCTCTAACTGAGGCCAACCTGAATCTGGACATAAGGTTTTCCTATAGCAGTAGGACTTTAGACTATTAGTTGAGCTATTATCTCCAGGTAGATAAGAAAGCCTTCAGATGGTTGGCTCAGGGCTCTTTGAAACGACCCTTGATGCGTTTAAGCTAACATCTTTAAGCAAAGACACCAAAGAAAGGCTTCTTTTCCGTTGCATTGGAAAATGTGGAATTCTTCCTCCAACTGCACCAATTCTTTCTAACATGCCAAAATTTGCTTCCAGTCTGGCTCCTAAAATTAAGACTTCCCTAGTGAGAAAGATATATTGTAAAAAAAGATTTTTAATACAGCAAACTTCGACCTTAATGAGGTCCTTGGTTCCACCAAAGACAGAAGAAGCTATGAATACTTAATAAAATAAAGGTGGCATTTCCAACCAGTGTGGGAAGAGATGGGGTATTCAATAACTGGTGTGGAAACAATGGGTTAGAGTTTGAACTCTGTCGCCAGTGCCACCACTAGTTCATCCCTTTATGCAAATTAGAAAAAGGCCCCTTCCTCCAGCAGTTTCTGTGCTTCCCAGTGCACCATGGCTTTACTGGATTGCAGCCCCCACGTAGCCGGTCAGCCTGCTGCCCTTGTGCAGTGGGGTCAGCTGCACAGCCATATGCAGTGGGCTTGCCTGCTCCACTGCTTATCTGCAGAACCGTCTTAGATAGATCAAAAACACTAATGTAAGAAGATGAAAATGTAAAATGCTAGGGATGCCTGGGTGGCACAGTTGGTTAAGCGTCTGACTCTTGGTTTTGGCTCAGGGTGTGATCTCAGGGTCATGAGATCAAGCCCCACAGTGGGCTTCACATGCACACACTCAGTGCAGAGTTTGCTTGAGAGTCTCTCTCTCTCTCCCTTTGCCCCACCTGCCTGTGCTCTCTCTCTCTAAAATAAATAAATAAATCTTTGGGGGGAGAAAAGAAAATATAAAATACTAGATTATTTTGTAACCTTTTGTCATTGTGACGTAAAACCAAGATACAGGCAAGAAGATTGCTCTTTATTACTATAGTAGATAAAAACCAAAATCTAATAGGGCTACCTATCTCTCCCCTCCACAAAAAAAAACCCAAAACCAAAAAACAACCCATAAATTAAAACTAGGAAAAATAACTTGCAACATGTATTTACATCATCTCTCACTTGCATTATCTCAAGCTCTCATAGCTGATCTCTATGCTTCCCTACCCACACCCAGTCATAACAGAACCCTTAGCACAGCCTGTGAGATCCTACCGGTCTGCCCCCACTGTCCCCTGCCCTCTTCCCTGACTCTCCTTTTTCCCCGCTCACTCCTCTCGAGCCTGTCCACCTCCTTGCTGCTCCCTAAACACGCCAACTAGCTTCTCTCTTTATGGCCTTTTTGCCTGCCATTTCTTCTACCTGCATCTTCACATGGATTACTCCGTTCAGGTATCCTCTCAAATCTCCACCTTATCAGAGAGGTCTTCCCTGGCCGTTCTGTGCACAGCAGCATCCCCCCCCCCCCCCCGCCCCGCCACACACACTGCTGCTACTTTGTCCCTCTTTACCTGCTTTGTTTTCTCCAAAGCGCCTATCACACCCTCGTGTGTGTGTGTGTGTGTGTGTGTGTGTGTATGTGTGTGTAAATTTTTTTTATTTCTGTATCCTACTACTAGATACAGAAATCTTAAAGAAGTTAACTTCTTCTTTAAGAGCAGGGATTTACTTTGTTTCCTGTTTTAACCCCTTTAACTTCTTTAAGAGCAGGGATTTACTTTGTTTCCTGTTTTAACCCCAGTGTCTGAATGAATAAAATATGATAAAGCATTATTTAACTCTAAAGTACAGAGACCTCTTTAAAAATTTTTGAAAACCAATAGAAACAGACAAAGGACATGAACAATCCAGTAAAAACATTTTAATGGCCAACTCACGTGAGATGTTCACCCTTCATTCGTAATTAAATAAAATGCAAAATAAACCTGAAATTTTTATCTTTCACATAGGAGATAGTTGAAAATTGTATTTGTGATGGTGAAGGGAAGCAGTTACTCATATGTTATTTGTATTATTAGCTGGAGTGCAAATTGTACATCATCGGAAGGTGATTTGGCAATATTTATTAAATTTAAATATTCCCTCCAGCTGAGAAACTTTCCTAAGAACTTATCTTAAAGAAACATTGGCACAGGTTGGCACACTCACAGAAAGGCGCCCTTTGTATTGTTGTCTTCCTGCTTCCAAGATTCATTAGTCCCGACAAGGTGATCAGTATGACAGACCCCAGGAAAACAGGAGTCCGGGAACCAGTGCAGAGGTGACATGGGACATTTGTGTAGACTGCAGGGGTACTCTGGCTCTGGTGCTGACAGCCAGTCTTCTCGTTTGGCATGAGCGCATAGAGATGGCGGAACATACATTAGGCTTGGAGAGAGAAACTCCAGACATTTTCAGCTTAGGTTAAAAACAAAAAGAAGCTGAAGAGAAAACGTGATTACTTTTGGAGAGAACCATAGGAGTGGGGAGAGAAAAGAACAAAGGCTTTTACTTTTCGTTTTGTGCCCTTCTGGACCTTTTGAATTTTCTGACCATGTCCATGAATTACTTTTTTCCTTTTTTTTTTTTTTTTTTTTTTGTCTATTGTCTAAGAAACGATGGGCCACCTAATGACTGTTAGTTTGGGGGTGGTTTTTTTTTTTAATGGGAAATTTGGGAAGCTTTATCATCCAGATATCAAAGCAAGATTAATTTGGAATTAATGAGACACTGAGGGGCGCCTGGGTGGCTCAGTTGGTTAAGCATCTGCCTTCGGCTCAGGTCATGATCTCAGGGCCCTGGGATCAAGCCCAGCCTTGAGCTCCCTGATGAGTGGGGAGTCTGCTTCTCCTTCTCCCTCTGCCCCTCCCCCCTGGTCATGCTCTCTCTCACTCTTTCTCAAATAAATAAAATCTTTTTAAACAATGAGAGAGTGAAAATATTTTAAATAATTGAAGATACTTCTAAACTTCTATTTTTAGTTTGCTAAAAATTCATATATATTCAAATGTTTTATAATTTTTCTATTTGAGAAATGCTTTCCAAAATTGCCATCTTCCTTATAATTTCCTGTCTGTGAACAGGGATTAAATTACATAAAACTTGACTTTTTTTCAAAACAAAATGCATTTTATGGCTTTCATATAAAAACTTGAGTTTCTACAAACTGACATTGATTAAGAAAGGAACAGACAGACCATGATGAACTTAGGCTAAACTTCTATAAACACATACCTTTTTTCTACCAAAGCATACCATTACCAATAATCCTGCCCCTCACGGCCTCCTGTGGCAGATTTTCGGCTGCTGAGCAGTATTGTCCCATAAGTTCAGATCGGCCTCTCCATGGAAAAGGAGTGGCTGCCAAACTGCTTGTTTTCAAACTCCTTGTGAACAAAGGACTATGCATCTATTAATTTTATATATCCCAGAAATTAGCACATAGTTGTCAAAAATATGTTGTGAATTAAAGTGTTGGAAAAGAACAGCTATGAGTTCAAAAATTAGTTGCACTGGAGCTTTGGCGGGGGGGGGGGGGGGGGAGGTAAAATCTATCCTAGGCTCTAGATGTGCTTGGAATCATAATCTCACTTTTCTAGTGTGAGTGTGTTGCTTTATGTATGTTTCTGTAACCTTCTGTTGTAATTGCTGACCTTACATTGTGAGACATTTCATTGTCCTGTTTACTCCTTTCAAAATTAAATGTTATTTCCACAACTGTATTTATTCCATTGGAATGTGTACTTTATTTCCCACATGTGTTTAATCCAGCCTCACATTCATTTGAAAGTTATGTGAATCAGCGTATGCTGCAATTTCAGTCTTACTGGCCTGGTCATGTGATGTATTTTTATTTAATTGCTTCAGTCCTGCAATTAGCAAAGTGAGAAAGGCATTTCATAAAAACAAATGCCCATTAAAATCTGTGAACAAAAAGATGAATATATACATTTATTTGTTTGCTTTTGCATTTTTTCAAACAAAATGGAAAAATCTGGTAATATTAGAATCAGGTGATAAAAACACCGAAAAGATGACACATGAAGCTTCAATGAGATTGGCTCGTTCGAGGAAATGAGATCACTAAGGATGAGTGCATGTGGTACAGTGAGTCAAGGGGTCCCAGCAAAGCGGGGTTAGGCAGGCAGAAATAGGAGCGAGGCAGAATAGATTAACGTTAGCTGCTGTTCCTGGGAGATAGCTTCCATGTCAGCTGGACTTCATCGCTGAACAGGTAGAGAAGCCCCTCCACTTCCTCAGAACTCACCCAGACAGGCACATCCCATCCCAGCATGTCGACCAGTGGTTGAGGCTCCATGGTGTCAGCCACTAGGGGCCGCCCCATAGCTCCTACCTGTACCGTCGCCCTGCTGCCTTACAGGCCTGTGTACGTGCCTTCCCTCTCTCCCTCGGATGAGCTCTTTGAGACAAGACTTGTGGGGTTTTATTATACCTTAGTTTTAACTTGCACATTACAGGGGGTCAACTCCACAGGCCCAGGGCCTGCTAGAACGTCCTCAGTATTGAGGTGGCTCCCTGCCTGTGGTGCCGAATCAAATCCTAGCATGGTGGTCAGAAATGCCTCTAGAGCCAGAATACCTGGGCTTGAATCCTGCTGTGTGGCACTGAACAAGTTACTTACCCTTTCTGAACTAGTGTCCTCTATGAAATGAGGATAGCACGAGTGTCTACCTTATAGAATATTGTGAATTAAAGTTTTTAGTACAGATAACTTGTAGATAGCTTGTATTGAGTTAGTTCTAAAGTTGCTTGCATGGTCTAAAGTTCTCTGGAATCCTCTCAAGTACATTGGGATCCCAGCTAGTTGATCCCCACCTTTACTGTCTTTTGAGTTAATTTATAGTATAGCGTGTAGCCAAATCTGTAATATGATAAGGGTAGGGGAAAGAAGCATGGTGTTCTATAATCTGGAGATAAGGGGAAAGGCGTTGTTTCTGTTGGAGGTAACTTTCAGGAAACCAAATCTTTGTCCTTAAGACAGTCTCAAGATCAGCCAAGTACCAAGCTACCAGGAAGGGTCCGTCTGGTCCCCAGTCTTCAGCCCACAAGGGCATTTCTGTCTGAAGGGTCTCCTCTGGCTTACAGCTCTCTGCTGCTCCTGTGCCGTGTTCAAAGCACAGGAATCCTTAAAAGGCTGCCTCTGGTCAGTTTGTTGTGATGCATCAGGCAGGGTCTTGCTCGGTGGTGGGCAGAAGGACGCGGATTTCCTTCCTTCTAGCCACTGACAGATGTGGCTGACTCCTCTCCCCCACCAGGGGAAAGACCGTCCGGCTTAGGGAGCAGGACCTACTCACCCCACTTAAGCCCAAGACATTTAGTCTTTCTGACACTCTTCTTGCTAGAGCTTAGGCTTTTGGGACAATTTCTATTTTACCTTCTGCTATCTCCCTCTCCTGAGCCAATGAGTAAAAGATGACCACTTGCTTAATAGGAAAAAGAAAAAGGGGAACAGAGGGAGCCCTACAAACTCAATTCAGGAACTAGAAAACTCGGGCCCAAACCCTAGGTCTGCTTCTTACCAGCTACTTGAGCCGGGCAGGTCAGTCTGCCATCTAGAAACTAGTGCACATGGCTCCTACCCCAAAAGGCCATTGTGAGAATTAAAAATAAGATGTGGTTGCTCAGCATGAAAGCTCCTTAGCTCATAGCAAGGAGCAGATTCCTCTTCTCCCCCCCGCAGACCTCAGAGCTGGGTGCACAGGAGGCAGTTGGAGCTGCTGTCATCCACTGTGGAGTCTAAGCCAAGATGGCGACACCTGACTTTCTTACTCACTCAGGCCTCCAGCTGCAACCTGTTGATGCCTGTTGAAATGTGTTCATTTATCCCTCCAGGGCAGCAAATAATCTCTCAGAATATGTCAAAGAAGATGAGCCAAGAAATGTTTATTAAGCTCTACTGGGGTTTCATATTAATGACAGGGACCACGAAGGGCATAAATAGACGTAAGGATGCTCACTCCCTTCGGGGAGTTTATGATTTAGAGAAACAGGCTATTACAGGTTAAAACCAGTAGATGTAGAGAGAAGAAAGTCAAGGGACATCTCAAGGTAAGCGACCAAAGTTCAAAGGAGTGGAGCAGATGTGTTTTAAGACGCTCAGAAAGTGAGGGCCAGACAAGGTTGGGGTGTCATGGCGTGGCAGGGACGGGAGCTGGTCGGTATTAGGTAGTTTTCAGCTACAAAAGTCAGGAAAACAATCCAAAATTTCATACGGGGTAAGAATATCTGTTATTTCACATAATAAGGCTGGAGCTCAGCAGGTGTGGAGGGTCCAAGTTTCTATCCCGCCATCTTAAGCACGTTGGCTTTTGTCCTCGGGCTGGTCACCTTAGGGAACCCAGCTGGCGACCACAGTTCCCAGATCCACAACTTGGAACAGCACAAGAAAACTTTGCCCAGAAACCCTCCCGGCAAACTTCCCCTCTTGTCATCCACATGGGGGATCCCTGGGGCCTAAACTAATCCCTGGCAAAAGGAGGGAAATTACGAATACTGGTTCAAACTAATCAAGATTCCCTTCTGGGGCTGGGGCTGGGAAGGGGCCCTTCCCTGAGCACACAGGTAGGAAAGTGTACGTCCAAATAAACTGGGTTTCTTGCAGCAAGTACGAAGGGAGAGGCAACCAACGGTGCATGCCACGTGGGTGGTGCTGGGAAGAAAAGAAGGACGCATTTGATAGCAAGTAGCGTCCTGGACTCTGAAACAGATTGCCTGGGCTCCATGCCCTGCCCTGTCACTTAGCGACCTGAGCAAGTGAGTTAAATTCAGGAGGCCTTAGTTTTCTCATCTCTGGAATGGGATAATAGGTCCGACCTAGATTGTAGATTTCATGAGGACAACTAGTCTTGCTCACTGAGTTATCCTCAGCACCTAGCACAGAGCTTTGCACCTAGCAGGTACTCAATCGGTATTTGTTGAATGGATTCATAAATTAGATTGTTGTGAGGATTAAATGAGGTAACATATGGCAAGGGGTTAGCACAGTGCATAGCCTATACCTTGTGCCCAAGAAAATTAGCTTTTAGCCCCATTGTAGAGCCCCTGGGAGCCCTCCTCCACACGTGTGCTTTTGCTGCTTTGTTTCACTTGGACCGCCACATCGATCACTAAGCCCTTGCTCATGCAGAAGCTGAGATGTGTCAGGAAGGCTCTGCTCCCGGTGAACTGGGGCTCGGACAGCAAAGGTCCATGGCATCCTCGGCTGGAAAGAGGGTAACACTGGTGAGTCCGATACTTGGGACTGACCAGTTTCTGAGCCGGCCTTCACATTGTCGTTAACTCCTGAGGGTCAATCCCCTGAACTCCCCCCCACACACACACACTGGGACCAGGTCTACTCACTTCTAAGGCCCATGTAGCCAGAGTGGAGGGGCGCCTGTTTCACTCTGACATAAAGCTTCCCCCCACCCCCCGCACCGTCTCAGCGAGGTCCCAGCCAGTCTGACAGAGGGGCGCCAGCCCCTGTCATAGAGGCTGCTCCCAGGAAAGGCTCATCCTATTTCTCCTCAGGGGGAAAAGTCCTACAGGGCAAAAGCAGAGTCCCTAGCCGGGGTCACTCCTAATCCTTTTGAGATTCTGATCTGTCCTCTCCTCCCTCATGTCCCTGTAGCATCGTGATGGGGCATAATGGCAAGAAGGCAAGACCATAAAAAATGGTGCCCACCTTCTGCCCTCTCAGCCATCTGCTGCCACTGGCCTCTTCAATGGGTCTGTCTCCCCACTGGCCATGCCCCGTCACCCTCTCTTCTTGCTCCCCCTGGTTGACCCAGAGGCAGGGGCACTGGGGGGATGGAGGCATGGGGAATGTTAAACCAGTTTCTCAGGGAATAATCCCTGTCTTTCCTCAAACTGCACTATGGTCCCTTGGCCTTCTCCCAGCTTCCCGTGCCCATTGGTATCCAGCTAGGTTCTGCAGGCCAGACTGGGCTATGGAAGGCCTCGGCATTTCCTCTTCACTTTAAGGCAGCATTGGCCTTCTGATCAAGGTCAGTGGCCAGGCAGCAAGGCTATTAGCCAGCAGCAGTAACTCTCCCTGGGCTTTTCCAATTTGCTTTTGTTGAGGAACAGAGTTCCTGGAGAAATTCCCTAATCTGCAGCCCAGCAGGCATTCCTACTCCATGGAGCATGGTGGAGAAGATTCCCCTGCCAGCTGTCTTCCACACATCTTGCCCAGTCCCCAGGGCACCTCATTACCCTGGGCTCCCTGCCCCACCCCACACTCTCAGGATGGACAGAGGAGCAGGCAAGAGATGGCACAAAAGGGACCCAGAACAACCCAGAACAAGCCCTTGAGCTTCCTTCCCACTGAGGACCCCCAGGACTTGACCTTTATTTGACCATCTTCCCCTTTACTACCAACACCTTGGAGGGCAGCAGATATCCTGGAAACCTCTGCTTCGCCCACCTGCCACGTAGGAAACCGTTTGGGAAGATCTCGTGAAGGTAGGCCTCTCCCTCTGGTCTGGTTCTCCTGGAGGCCCAAGGTTTAGGGGCACCTCTAAGGTGAGGCCGCCCCAGAGTGCAGGACACACAGGCCTCCAGTGGCAACACATGCTCATTCATCCAAGCCCTTCCTTTCCAGGTAGGGGATGAAGGTGGGAAGAATTTGTCCCTCCCTTCCTGGCCCTGCAGTAGAGCTGTTGACAAGTGTAGGCAGGTGGAGACAGGCCCACACAGCCATTAGGAAGGTCTTCGTAAAGCTTCCTACATACACGCAGCACAAGGGGAAGTGTGGGGAAGGAGCTAAATATCTAGAAAAATTCATCTGGAAAAAGGAATTTTTACCACAGACTAAAACCCTCGATTTTGTTTCTGAAACTTTTTATCCTTTGGGAAAACCTGGGAAGCATTCGTTTATAAAAACTTCTGGACTTCACTGCTTGCGTGGCCTTTCTGAGCACATCCCCAGTGGTTTCTTTAAACCGTGCAGCGGGACACTGGGGATGCAAGAATCCTTCCAGCTGCCCCTGACCGAACCAAAATGAGGCACGTTACCTTTGAGGCTATAAGCATATCTCCATTTTCAAGAACAAAAGAATAAAGGGAAAAACTTCTATTAAGAAATTGTAAGGCCGCCGTCTTGGCCAGTTCGCAAAGGCTGCAACTCCCAGGGAGCCAAGATTCAAAGGCAGAGAGGCCCCGGGTGACAGCACTGCCGCGGCCTTTGACTGAATTACAGAGCCAGAGCGGGCCTGTGTGGGCAGCAAAGGGGACAATCCGAGCCTGTGAGGAGGGAAAGCTGAGTTCCAGTCATGACTTTGCCTCTCATTTCCTCTGTGGCTTTGCTGAGTCACTTATGCTCTCGGGGCTGCAGTTTTCACACCTGTAGAAGGGGCGGGAGGGGCTGGTGATTCTAGAGTCCCTTTCGGCTCCATGATTCACTGTATTCTAAGTCAGGCTGGCCAGGCACAGAACCTCTTCAGATGTTCATTCATTCCACCGCGTTTACAGGAGCGTTCACTCTGTGCCAGGCACCACGCTGGCTTTCCTGCCCCGGGGAGCTCAGAGCCTGCTGGAACCAGCAGAGACGGGACTCAGCCGGGATAAAGAAGGGCCCAGGGCGCCGCCACTGGCGCAGGAACATCTGGGCCTCCGCCCACCCGTCCCTGCAACAGGCAGTCAAGCTTGGCAGGGGGTCTTCCAAAGGCTGGCAGGTCCCCCTGCCCCTTGTACAACCTAAGAAAGAAATGGATCTCAGTTGGCAGGTATTCTCACCAAATCAAGAAATCACGCCACATGGAGTAGAGGAGTAGGTCTCTGTGCAGCGCATCAGTTTCCAGAAGCTCAGGAAGACAAGAAGAATAAAAGAATCAGCAACACCGAGTATCACGCTCAGAAATTGAAAATGAATAGAAAAAAATAGCAAAGGGGCACCGGAGTGGCTCAGTCGGTTAAGCGTCTGCCTTCGGCTCAGGTCATGATCCCAGCGTACTGGGATCAAGTCCCGCATCGGGCTCCCTGCTCAGCGGGGCGTCTGCTTCTCCCTCTCTCTCTGCCGCTCCCCCTGCTCTTGTGCTCGCTTGTGCTCACTCTCTCTCTCAAATAAATAAATGAAATCTTTATAAAAATAGCAAAGATGCTCTTTTGAGCATCAGCTCGTTTTTGGCCCCCAGCACCCATTCCCCTTTCCTTCAATAATAGCACCCTAGTTGTCTTCCCCACGCCATGTGTGGGAACAGGAGCACTGTGCCCAGGGTGCCCCCCCCCACGTGACCTGAGTCTGCCAGCCACTCCCCTTGCTCTTGTTAGGACTCAGTTACTCGACAGCCATCAAAACATTCCTTTCCTGCTCAGGATGGAGCTGGAGTGGGTTCCACAGCTGGT
Source organism: Ursus arctos (assembly GCF_023065955.2). NCBI lineage: Eukaryota > Metazoa > Chordata > Mammalia > Carnivora > Ursidae > Ursus > Ursus arctos. The sequence continues at coordinate 6,498,096 of NW_026623050.1, forward strand.
AGTTGGGGGACCTGACTCATCAAAATTTTCATGCGTAGTGCCATGAGGTCCAATGAGCAGTTCGACCTAAGTGTCTGTGTGCGCAGCTTGAGGCCTTCGCTCACAAGGTCCCTGGGGGGGTCACGGTTTTAGAAGGTGAACCTGCCACGATTTGGTGGGTGGTTAAGGATGAGCAACAAAAAATACAGTCATGAAAGTGGAGAAAAAGACTAATGTTTATTGAGCTCTCAGGATGAGCCGTCCCTGTGCCAGGAGCTTTGTTCATTTAGTTCCCCCAGCCCCGTGAGGCAGGTGAAATCATCCCCATTTTGTGAATGAGGAAACTGAGTTCAGCTGGTTACATCACAGGCCAAAGGTCACTCGGCTGATGACCAACAGAGCTGGAATGTGAACTCAGGACTAGGAAAACTCAGAACCTGGGCTTTTACTCAGACACCACATCGCCTCACTGTGGAAGATTTATGAAAGAGTTCTCAAAAATAATTTGAGCGGCCTAATGCCACCTTGGATATAAGGGCCTAGGGCTGGGAAGAGCCAAGGGGAACAGCAGTCTCCCTCCGGCTGTCAGCAACAGTGGGCCCTCGGAGCAGGAGCTGGCTCGTCAGGGGTGGTGTCTGCAGTGGGGCAGCCAGACACGGGTTCTGGGGGAGCCTGTCCAGGCTGACGGTCAGAGCCAGGGAGAAGATGGTGTTTCTGTGAGTGTGGTGAGAGAGGGGCAGGGGGCCAAGACTAGGGCCCCGCAGTTGGACACTGGGAGGAGAAAAGGAGCTAGGGAAGCAGACAGACAGGCTCAGAAACCAGGAGGGCGTTTTGGAAGGCCAGGCTCCACCTGGTGTATTCAGGGAAGCTGGCCTGTGGGTGTCCAGAGGGGCTCAGGCTGCCGACCTGCACATCCCCCTGGTTCTAAAGGGTCTGAGTGGCTGGCTTCTGGCCCCCCCAACCCAGGAAGCTGGCGCCCACGCTGCCCAGCACCCACTGTGTGCCGCTCTCCCTGTGCCCTTCACAGCAACTCCAGCTGAGACCCTGAAAGGGGAGTTTGGCCCAGCTGCGGCCAGGGCCAGCCAGCTCTGTGGTGTGGGGCGCCTGGGGGTGTGGGGGGGGGGCGGGTTCTGGCTTCTGCGGGCTGGGGAGCTGCCTCTGAGCCTGGCAGGCAGCCCTTCCTTTCCCTCCCCCTCAGTAAAGGAAGGCAGGGAAAAACGTGTTTTTATAAATAGCTCCAGCCCCAGCTGATTTGTAAATTCAGTGGGTTTTTTGTGTCAATGACATCACCCTCCTCCCCATAGCAACCCCCGACGATATCAAAATTGCCAAGCAACGTTGGAGCAGCTCAGCGCCCCAAACGAGCAGGTCGCTGCCTGAGGATTTAATGGAGAAATCCCAAAGTGAGCCTGGGTGCGTGGTGGAGGAGGGGCGCGCTGCGGCGGGGAAGGAGGCCGGAGCTCGCGCGCCGTGCAGCCTGCCAGGCAGCCCCGGGCCAGCTGGCGCGCCCCGGCCAAGGCCACGCGCCCTTTGACAGCCCTGCTGTCGACAGCAGATGGGGGAGGGCACTGGCCTGATGTGCCAGGAGCTGGGAGCAGCCATCCAGGTGACTAAGCCGGCCCACTGGCACTGAGTCACCTGCTGGCCCTGAGATCTCTTCCTTCCCTTTCGCATCTGATTATTCTGGGAGCTGGAAACTCGAGCTGCACCTGGGTCCCGCCCCTTCCCGTTCTCCCCTCTCTACCTTGGGCTCCGAGGAAGATGGGACCCGTCAGGAATCGGCTGCCACCCCCTAAGGACATGGAAGATGCTGTGGGGGCCCGAGGTTCCGGGAGAGAGATGCTGGCTGGCCAAGTGCAATAGCAGACATGGTGATCGGGCTGCCGTGTCCTCCGGAGGTGTCAGGAGAGAAGGGGAGACTGGTCCGTGCTAACTGGAGTCCTCCCGGGCTGGCTTTGAACTCCCCTCCCACAGGATACTGCTGTACACGAGTGGCTTCTAGGGCCAGAGTGGCATTTGAAGAGCGAGGCTGGATTGGCTTAGGCCGGCCTGGGCAGGTAGGTGGCTCTGTGCTGGGTGTGGCCCCACGTGTGTGTGAGAGGGCGCGTGTCACCCCCCACCCCCACCCCTGCTGAGGACAGAGGGCTGGGGATGGGGGACTTGGCAGCAGTTCACCCCACGGATGCTGGGCCCCCCAGGGCCCTGAGGTGGGTGCTGTGGAAAAGGGACCCCAAGCCCCCGGCCTGAACAGGTGAGGCGCAGATCGAGCTCAGACAGGCCCAGTCCCCCTCTGAGCCCACGGGACAGAGACTCGGGAGCACCTCCAAGTCGGGAATGGTGCAGAGGGTTGGGCCAAGGATGGAAGCCAACCCGCCAGGGGGCCAGACGGAGCCTCGGCTGCCCCCCCTTCTGACAGCCCCCGGGAGTTGTGTCATTCGACCGCGTAGTGCCAGTCAGCACCTAAGTGTGTCCCCGGCCCAGCCGACAGGGACGCATGCCCCGAGCGGGGTGCGGGCCGGGGCACGTCTTCCCCCTCCTCAGGACCCCGCTGGGGGCCGCCTGAGCCCCCGGCCCCCACGGAGCATGCTCCGGCGTGTCAGGCAGAGGGGCGTGGGCCACCTCCCGCCGCCTCCCCCAGCCTCCCCCGTGTAGCTGGCAGCCTCACGGGCACACCGGTGAGTAAGCCGCCAGGGGGAGGACGGCTGTGTGCCCACAGAGGCAGGACGACACCAACCAGGAGCCTTCAGGAGAAGCGGCTCAGCCAGAAAAGCACTGAGCTTTGCTTCTGTTCCTTTTTCTCTTTTTCTGCCTGAAGGGAGTGCCTCTTCCTGGGCTAGAGACGAGCACCGGCCTGCAGGGAGGAGCACCAGGCCCGGCGGCCCCAAGGAGTGGCCACGGTAAGGCCCCTGCGGCCGCTGCGGGGTCGGGCTCCCCGGGCGGGGCTGGGGGGCCCAGGCGTCCGGGCCGCCCACCGCCCGGGACAGGGGCAGAGGCTGCGGGTTTCTAGGAGAAGGAGCCCCACACCCCACCCGCTCCGCCGCGGCCTTTCCAGGTTGAGGTTGAAAGAGCCCGGGGCAAGCTGGCTTCTGGCTTCCCACCCGAGGGAGAAATGCTTGTTCCTGCCTTTCTGCTCTTCTGCCTTTACCTCCCCCTCCCGCCGCAGGGCCGAGCTGGTGTGGTGCACCCGGACGCCCCTCGGGGAGGCCCCTCTCACCCCACCACCTCTGGGGCACTCGGCTCAACTATTCATCCCACAAATATTTATGGAGCATTGCTGGGGCTCGCAGTCACACCCTGATGCAGAGTCTGACCTGGCTGAGCTTCTGACTCTGAAACTTGGCTTCAGGTCAGGTTCAGGGGGGCTGCCTGGCTGAGCACCATCCCTTCTCACAGGCCTCAGGCTCCCCACCTCTGCGGCAGGGTTGATGACCTGGTTGGCTCCAGGGGTCACGCCCACTGAGCTCGGGGTTTAAATTGCCGGGGCCCCACCGAGAAGCCAGGTGAATCCAGCGTACACAGTTTGTTCTTTCCCTGGTGTCACAGAGCAAGGTTGGAGGGTCCTGCGTGGGGGTCTTTCCCTAAGCTGGTTCTGGTGGCAATGGGGTTCCAGGAGTAATGGATGGACTCAAGGCCACCCGACTCGGCCCCACAGAAGCTCATCAGCTAGGAATAAGGCCTTTGGGCCAAGCAAGGAGTCCCCTCTGCAGCTTAGGAGTGGCAAACCTGGGAGCCCTACTGACAGGCGTGCCTAGCCAGGAGGGGCTTGGCACTGGGAGCAAGGCTTCTAGAAACACCCAGCTGGGGTGAAAAGCTCTGTGCACCTGAGAATGGGCACAAGGTGGAAGTGTGGGGGCTGCATAGACCTTCCAGGCCCCCAAAGACAGACTGATGATTCTTTGTGAGCTGAGCTCTCTAGGCTGTACCAGGCACAGGGAAGGTGCAGGCCGGTCTGGGGTCTCTAGCCACAGCAAAGTCCACTCAGCACAATTCCCAAGGATGACCAGGAATGCCCTCTGTCCTGGAGAAGGACATGGGACTGGAGTCCAGATGAACCATAAGTGTCTCCCATTCAATTAATCTCCATACCTGGCTCCAGTATGAGGAAAATGACCCAGCTGTGACAGTAATTTGCCTCCTTGCACAAGGTGACTCTGAGCCTAGGGGTCTCCCAGGTGTGCAGAGCCGAGCGGCAGCTGGCCAGCTGGGGGCAGAGTGACAGAGATTGTGGATGCCAGACAAACAGCAGACCAGCTGCCTGGGTGAGGAGGAAGCAGAGGATAGAGGGCAGGGCATAGGGGGCATAAGGGGCAGGAGGAGGAAAGGTTGCCTGGGCTTTTAAGAGGGCTTGGGGAGGGCTCTGGATGGCTGGTTTTCTTATGACCTGCCCACCTTCATGGGAGGCGCTGAGCAGGACAGAGGTGGAGACGCTGAGAGACTGTGCTCCTTACCCAAACAGTCCCAGAGATGCTTCCTTTTCTTTTTCTTTTTTTTTTTTTTTTAAGATTTTATTTATTTATTTGAGAAAGAATGAGAGAGAGAGAGAGCATGAGCAGGCGGGAGGGGCAGAGGGAAAGAGAGAAGCAGACCCCCCACTGAACAAGGAGCCCAATGCGGGAGTCCATCCCAGGACCCCTGGATCATGATCTGAGCTGAAGGCAGGTGCTTAACCAACTGAGCCACCCAGGCGCCCCCCAGACATGATTTTAACACACTGTGCCCTGGGTGCAGAAAGCAGGAAGGACTGTCCTGTGGCCTGAAGCAGAGCCCTTCCCATAGGATACCCTCCACACTGTAAGTGGGAAGGCCCAGAATTCAGGACTAACTTGGGCAGTCGGAAGGTTGCTAGCAACCTCATAAACAGGCAGAGCCAACCGGTTGGAAGGGAGCATGGAAAATGGAAGCTTTGGAGGCAGAAAGAGCTCTCCACTCCCTGAAGCCAAGCTGGCCCTGTTGCCCCCGGGGAGCATGCTGACTGGTAGCTGCCCCCTTCTGAGCTCAGCCTGAGGGCCCACTCAGGGCTAAGGTGAGAAGCACGAGACGAAGGGGAACTTGACTTGTCTGTTCTTGGCAAGACCTTCGCTCAAGGCAGCACATGGAGATGGCAATTGGCGCCTGGTCCTGGCTTGCTGGCTTGCAGGGAGGGAACAGGGCTGCCTGACTACTAAGTACAAAACACATGTGGCAGGGACAGGGGGTGGGAGAAAGTGCTGATAAATGAAGGACCAAGCCCGTCCCCTGGGGAGCTAACAGCTCCTCAGCAGAGCAGTGGAAAGGGAAGCTGAGCTTGGAGCCGACCCCACCAGAAACCAGCTGAGCTACAGAGCCTGGATCAGCAACAGGGTGGTGGCATTCTTCGGCCCACCCTGGGCCCCAGACTCATGGCTGAAGCTGTCAGCCATGACCCATCCAGTCCAGATAATTTATGAATTTAGACCAATGCTGGGAGATGGATCTTAACATAGAACTTAACAAAGATGGACAAAAACGGATTCGTTGAGAGTGGAAAGCAAAGGAAGAAGCAGTTCGAACGGCAGTGGGTGGAGGATGAATGCTCAAGGAGACAGACAAGTGCAGGAAGAGGGAGAACGCTGGGAAGCAATGTGGTACCAGCTCCAGTCTTTCCTGAAGAGCAAATTGTCTGCCCCTGAGTTTGTCTAAGGAATGACTTGAGTCTGTGGAGAGTTTCCTTCTCCATCTGGGGTCTAGTTTCAGGTCTTGAGGACTTAGGCAGTAGACAGTGAAGGAATCAAGAGGCCTGGTCCCCTCTTTGAGTCTGGAATTTTGTCACGTGGTGGCCCTGATTCGTTGAGGGACGATGTACTCCTGAGCCCCATCTGAAGCACAGACTTGGAGAGGCTGCCTGCAGGGGGCCGGACCGAAGACCACGGGGGACTTCTTTTTATTTTTTTTTCAGATTTTACTTATGTATTTGACAGAAGGAGACAGCCTGTGAGAGAGGGAACACGAGCAGGGGGAGTGGGAGAGGAAGAAGCAGGCTCATAGCGGAGGAGCCTGATGTGGGGCTCGATCCCGAGACTCTGGGATCATGCCCTGAGCCGAAGGCAGATGCTTAACGACTGAGCCACCCAGGCGCCCCACACAGGGGACTTCTTGATCACTCTGGCAAGTAACTTAGAAATGCCAGGAACCATTAAGGTTCAGACTCAGAGACTTTATGCTTTTTCTGCCAAAGTTATCTGTTCTATGGATTTAGGAAAGGTAATGTCACGTTCTGTTCACCTGAAAAAACAAGAACAAAGTATGTCCCAGAACATGACATACTTTCATATGCTGGGGGAATACGGATGCGAAAAATGGGTTCCAGTTCCCCCAAAACTGCATGGAGCCACATTAGCCCCAGCAAAGGGACACCCATGGTGGCCACCATTTTCTATCAAACCTCTTTATAACACATCAGGCAGTGCAGAGACCCAGGTCTTTACAGAGGGAAGACAATGACTTTTTTTGCACACCTGTGGGTTTTCTGTGGCAACCTTCCCCTCTCGAAGTGTTGCCTCAGTCAGCAAATGCTGGCGTCTCTCTGCTTGGCTCTGGTTTGCCCAGGTCTCAAAGCACTCAAGCCCCGGGGCCAATGGCTAAGGGGGCGGAGGCAGATCTGTGTTCTCTTGCACACTCAGGCTGATCAGGACGTGGAGAGGGGGACCTCTGGGTGCTCAGAGAAGCAGGTCCAGAAAGCTCAGGTCAGCTAGTGGGTTGTTCTGGTCTCTGATCCCAGTGCAGCAGGGACCCAGCCCGCTCCACCCCGGGGGGCAAATAGCTACCAGCCAGTCACCTTTACTCAAGGTAAAGTAAAGGTGCTGCCTGCCGGCCTGCCCAAGCTCCTGAAGGCTGCCGGAACAGCAGCAGGGTGAAAACCGGGAGGACTGGTTCTTTGCTTCAGCTTCCTGGCCAGGAGCCTCCAGCCTCCATTTTCTTTCTTTTAGCTTCAAATGAGGAATTGCACAGGAAGGCACAGAGGGGAGAGGGAGCCGGGGGACCATTTATTCCACCACCTCACGGGCATCCAGAGCACAGTCTGGGGGCCGTGAGGTGGGGTGCAGAGGAGGAAAGGACTGCCCCTGAAAGGAGCTCGCCACCTCGGATGGCCATAGCACCTTCAAGCCAAAAGGAGTCCCTAAGAATGTTTACTCAAGCCCCATAATACTATAGAGGGAAGCAGAGGCCCAGAGAAGCAAAGTGGGTCCTGAGATCACCCAGCTGACTGGTGGCAGAGCCTTGGTTTCAGGCCTTGGGGGTGCCCACCTCCCAGTCCTGTACTCCCTCACCACCCAGGCTGCCCTTCTGTCAGCAGCAGCGTCAACGGTGCCCCCCAAGCAGGGGCAGGCAAAAGCTGCAGCGGAACCTGATGGTTCGAGGAGACAGCCTGGCCCAACACACTAAGAGGCCAGACAGGTCCTGATGCTCGGCTGTGCCTCCTGCCCTAACAGGGACCTGGCCTTGCCACACCCACCGCCCCGCCCCGCCTCACCCCGCCCCTGCATCTCGCTCAGCAAGCAGCCCCAGCTCAGCCCAAGTTCATTGCTCAGTGCCCCCCAAGGAGAGGCTTTGCCCCCACACTGCCCCACCCCTCCTCCAGGATACTCTCTGATAAACAGAACCAGCTAATTCATAAATGGATTGATTTGACGTTCTCCTTGTCCCAGGAGGCATTTTACCTTTTACCATAAGGCTGGCAGCCGTGTCTTAAACCAAAGAAGAAAGTAATGACGAAGGTATCCAGGAATGAAAGAGAGATTCTGGGCAGAAGTCAGAAGAGGCGCGCAGGACACCCTGTTATTTCCAGTGGTCTTTTCACCAGTACATACTAGGAACCCAGGCAGGAAATTAAATGTCCGGGGTTAGATCCCAGAAGCAGGAGGCCTGTCGCCTGTCATCTGTCACCCTTATCACCAGGCCCAAGCTGGACAAGAGAACTTGTATATTGCACTATAGGGGTCTTGCTGGAAGATGGTGGGTCTGGGACCCAGAAAGGTGGGGTCCCATCCCCAGGGAGGGATGAAGTCAGGCCCAGAGGCAAGAATGCAAGGCCAGGAGTGAGCATGCATGCAGAGCTCTTGGGGAGGAGAGGATGGTCAGCCAGGAAGAGCTGGCCCCACACAGTCCGTCATCCCAGCAAAGGCCATTGTGCCAGCCACTGGTGAGGACATGGCAGTGCGACCAGGACCCCCGCCAAGTCCGTGTTCACATAAAGTTCCTGCGGGCACCATCCCTGGGGTAGTCAAGGCATGGACCAGAGACTGAGGAAGGAAAGCCCCCACGAAGGGATGGCAGTAGCTGCCTGGGCCCCTCCAGGCCCCTCTAAACATGGGCCGGCCCAGCCAAGTGGCAGTTAGACAGGCCATGCCGTCTAACACTGACCCAGGGCAGATGCAGAAAGCCGAGTTCAGGGAGCACTGTAGCCAGGGAGTCAATGTTCCCAAGAGGCCACAGGCCAGAGCGTGTGAAGTATCTGCATTTAGAGCTAAGGTGTTGCCCCCAGACAGTTGGGGACGGGGCCTGGGCAACCAATAGCGTGTTTCCTCACACTCTTTCCTTCCCTGGGGCTCCGGTCTGGACCCTTACCTGGTCAGGCACGAGCCTTCTGCTCCCCCCCCCCCCCACTCACCTGTCCTTCCTGAAAGCCAGGCCCTGGGATCAAGGGCATGGGTGCCAGTCACGGCCCTGACCCGGCCTCAGACCAGGGACAATGGTGAGAGGCTCAGAGGAGGGAGGAAAGGACAATGAAAAGTTTCCATTCAAGCTGCTTGCAGCTGTCAGCTCTGCCAGCAGAAATGCTAGCCAGAGAGCTAAACTGCCAGCAACAGACATTTGCATGGAACTTTGGAGCCCATCAAGAGCAAGGGCTGCGAAGTGATCACAGTGAGAAGATATTAAATGAATTCATCATGTCTCTAAAATGGGTGTCCTTGGGGCGCCTGGGTGGCACAGCGGTTAAGCATCTGCCTTCGGCTCAGGGCATGATCCCGGCGTTATGGGATTGAGCCCCGCATCAGGCTCCTCTGCTATGAGCCTGCTTCTCCCTCTCCCACTCCCCCTGCTTGTGTTCCCTCTCTCGCTGGCTGTCTCTATCTCTGTCAAATAAATAAAATCTTTAAAAAAAAATAAAAAATAATAAAAAAAATAAAATGGGTGTCCTTGGCAGGTAGGTGGCCCGTTCTGTTTCCAGCCCTCCCCAGGGTAGCTCCTACCCCCATGAAGCTGGGAAGGGTGCCGCAGCCAGCTCCACCCCTGCTTCAGCCCCTTGAGGCAGGTGGACGGTGGCCCCGGAGTCTGAGCACTTGTCCACATCACCAGGCCGCTTAGGGCCATCAGACAAGTTCAGCCTCCAGTGTCAGTCTGCATTTGGGGAGGACAGGCCTCCGTATCCCCAGCAGCACAGGAAATCTAGTACAGATGCAGGGCTTGAGAAAAAGGCAGGCAGAGAGAGGGTGGAGGCTTCTAGGTATGGTTCACCTCTGCTAAGGCTCAGAATGGCACAAAGACACATCTGTCCAGCCGCTGGACAGGTGAGTCCCATGGGCTTTCCCCAAACACCTAACGGCCCAGGCAGTGCTGCCACCCGGGGCTAGGGTTCTCTCTCTGGGATCTGTAGTTGCTAGATCTACTGGGTGGACGTAGTAGCAGGTTCCCCTGAAGAATCCTCGGACTCTGCCCTTGCAGCACCCACACTGGGCTCTACTGCTCCCTGTAGCAGCTGTGTGCATGCCTGGCATGGGGGAGGGGAGTTTCTGCCTGGGTCCCTTTAGCAGCTACGGGGGCCAAGGGTCAAGAACCTCTCACCCCGTCTGGGAGTGCGGGTCCCCGGGACTCTGATACCCTAGGCTCTAGCCTTGTCATTCCATCCCCTTCCCAAGAGAGAGGGACACTGTCTCCCCAGTTATACACATCAAGAAACTGAGACTGAGACATGCAGGAAGCCTAGAGAGGCAGAGGGCTCCGACCCAGCAAGAACCCATGGTCTCTGCAGCAGCACTGTCCACCTCTCTCCTGCCTAAGGGCCCCTCCATCCATACTCCCAGGCCCTCAGGGGTTTGCACCCGCCTCTCGGCCCCATCACAGGAGGGGCACTGGCCCAGGCTGCCCCACGAGCAGGAAGGGACAGGTACTGGGCACCCTGGACAAGAGGGAGAGGACGGGGTCTTTTCCTAAGTGGGCCTCTCTCCTGGGTCCAAGGGCTGCAGGGTGAGTGCACAGCTACCCCTCCTGGGGCCCCGGCTCCAGGAGCTCCTCAAGCCAAGTAGCAAGCGGGGGCACCAGCGCCCACCGGCCCAGCCATGCCGCATGCGGGCCTGAGCGCGCCAGGCCTGGTCTAGGTCTGTGGAGGACAGATGGCTTGATGAGGGGTCTTCAGGCAGCATGCTGGTTCGTGACGGGAAATCTAGCACCCTGCTCCTAGCAGGGGACTCAGTGACAGGGTGGAAGAAAGTGAGGCCCCTCTGCCCCACATACCCACTGCCACGTGGGGGTCCTCATGCCCTTCTCAGAAACGGGGGAGGGATATTTCCCACATACACTGTGTCACGTGACTCACCCTTCCTGGGTGGTGGTCAGAGTTGGCGCAAGGAGGGCAATCCTCCCCGCTCAGCTGTTTCCTGGGACTTGACCCCACATGATCAAGTCACGTCCGAGAGTCTGAGTAGCACAGATAAGAGAACAAGCTGGGGGCAGATACACTGGGGTCAAGTAACCACAAGACCTTGAGCTCGTCCCTTACCCACTCAGCCTGTTTCCTCGTCTGTAGAGTGAGAATATAATCGTATAGCGCTTCTGTGCCGGGGCTGTTGTGAAGACGAGTAAGATATGTGTAAATACTCACGAACTGGCAGCATTACTATTTCTCTTACTAGAGGAGGGCAGAGTCACCCAGAGGAAGGAGCCCTGGAAGGAGTAAGTAAGCCTGTCAGCAGTTCTTGATCCCCAGGAAGCTTCTGAAGTCACGGAGCAGAAAGGTACAGGGAAAGGATAATGTGTTTTTGTTTCTAAACCACAAGCAGATCCGTATCTTTCCTCTTTGGCCCTAACCTGGGCTCTCAGCCCCGGCTTAGGTGCTCAGATGTTCCAACAGGCCCCAACAGCCAAAGGCTGAGAGAGAGCTAGCTGGGAAGCACCCGCCCTGCTCTGCGGGGCTGCCCTGATGCCCTCGCAGACAGTACTGCTTGGCCAGTGCCCCAGAGCTGGAGTGGCTCCAACGGCATTGCCCATTGAAATGTCAGTTGTCCGTGTCCCTGTAGAGAGCTCCTGCCCGATCTGAGAATGGCAGTGCATGGACAAGCAGGAGGCCTATGCCAGCCACCAGGGTTCTCCAAAGAAGGCTGTGCCTGGTCCCTTACCCTGTGCTCAGGACTCTAACCTGGGAACAGGGCTAGAGGGAGGCACATGAATGCTAGAGGAGTCACTGTCCCCCAGACTGCTCCTGCCACTGCCTGGGCAAGGCTGAGTCGGGCGTGGATCAGAGGAGGATGGGGGTGCGGGGCGGGGGGACTTAATCACAGGACGAATTCTGCACATCCCAGTCGTCCCATTTTGTAGAGGGTCATCCAACCCAGTGCAGCAGACCCACCTGTAGATGGGACTGGACGTGCAGAAACTGAGGTTGGGAGGGGCCCAGGAGGTCCCCTAGTGTTGTCTAGTATCCAGGATGGGAACCTTTTCTCTAGCATATCTCACTGATAGTTATCTGGGTTCTTGGATACCTCCAATGTTGGGGGATTCATTACCTCCCCTGGTCAGTTATATTTGGGAGTCTCTGACTCTCTTCAGGCCCCAAACCCAATCTCTGCTCCAAAAGGACCCCAGGGTTTCCTAGACTCACTCCTACAGGGTGAGGATGGGACTTGACTAGTAGCCTTTCTGGGACACCCAAGCCTGGATTCAAACCAGATTAAATACCAGTTCATTTCTGATAATATTCTAATGGTCAGTCACACTTTATCGTAGTCCAACAGTTCAAAAGTACTGCTTGGAGCTCTAGTTTTGGTATAGAAGTTATCTGAATTTTTTTATAAGTTATTTGTATTAAAAGAAAATCATTCATGTGTGCACTTGTGAGTCAGTAAAAAGTAATTTAGGGTGTTGATTCTAGGTCCAACGTCATGCAGTTCATTCTAGCTTTGTTCCTGGTTCATCTCAAATCCTCAACAACCAGTTTCCAGAACGCTCCCACCCAGCACAGCTTGCTTCCAGTAGCCAGCATTCAGCCAGTGCTCCCACATCTCTAAGGGGAAAGCCACCCTTGTACCTGCTGTCCCCTCCCCGCCACACGGCCCCCTGAGCCTAGGCTCAGCAGGCAACTTCCTGAGGGGATGCAGGAGGTTAGGGGTTGGCTCACAGGGTCAGGCCTCAGTGTTGCCCTGTCAGAGGAAAGAGAAGGAATCTTCTTGGGAAAGACACAAAGAGGAGGAGGGGAGACAGAGGGTAAGAAGAGGAGCAGAGACTAAATATACGTAAGAGCGTGTGGAGGCGGGCAAGGGGACCTGCACTTAGCTGCCCAGCTGCCACACCACTAAGCCCTATAAGCAATAGAGCCCATATGCAAATGCTTTATCTAGAAATTGCACCCATAGATCTAGAATCAGTGAATAAAGGCAATACATGGCAATAGCGAACTCAATAACGGAAGTTCGAGGCACCCAACGATGACAAAAATCCCAGCACTGTCCTCAGTCCCCGCTGTGACATTGGCAGTCATCCAGCCACTGCTTGGGAGCAGCCACTCAAAGTCTAGATATACCGAATTTCAGAGCCAGAATCCCCCCAGCACTCAGTCAGATACAGCCCTGTCTGGGGGCCCAAGTCTAGGACAGCAAGGGTCTTCTCACTTCCTGGTTTAGGGAAGAGACAGACAGGTGGCCCTGCCTCTGCCCCACAACATATCGACCCTCTAATTCAAAAGAAGCAGGGTAAAGTGCAGCCAGGAGTGAGCCCCTCTGAAGGGCCATCCTGCTCCTAGGCCAGGGCGCTGCAGGGGACAACCTGGGGATGCCAGCTGTGTAACCAGGCCCATTCTCCGAGAATGCAAGGAACTCAAAAGCTTTCTTTTTCCGAGGGGTCCCCTTGGGGGCGGGGGGCTGGGAACCTTGAGGCTGAGGTTCTCAGAACTGAGCCGCGTCTGACGAGGAATTTGGAATCCCTTTAAATCCTGGCTTTCCCACCCGAGAATGGGCCTTGTCGGGATGGGACAGACAGGTTTTAGGACTCCAGCTGAGACTCCCCAGTGAGTCTAGGTGGGTGCACTCGCCCCGCTGCCCCTCTGGCATCCGGGAGGAGTCGGCGCGCGGCCTCCAGACGTGCAGCTGCAATGCCAATCAACGAGTTAATTACACACCGAGGCACTCAGCGGATAATCCAGGTCAGGCCCCTGCGCGGCCCTCCAGGGGCCACGGGGCCACGGCAGGTCGCAGCGGACCCGACCCGGATGAGGGCCCCCAGGCGAAGGGCCGGCCAGGGCGGGAGCCGAGAGTTTAGAGGAAAAGGGTCGAGCAGGGGAGCGCCCCTCGGGCGAAGAGGCTCCTGGCCATGGCCCCTGCACCCCTGGGCGACTTTTCCCGGGCTTTGTGTTCGCCCTGTCCTACCTGAGGCCACACCCTGAAATCAAACTCGCGGCCAGGTGAAGCCGGCGCTGCACAAACAAGTAAGCGCGGCCTCTCTCCGCCGTTCCCGGCGCCGCCGAGGTCCCTCCCGCGGAGGGCGGGCCCGGCTCCCGCGGCCTCCCCGAGCTCTCCAGGGACTTCCCGCTGGGCAGGTGGGTGCCCCGGCCAGCCCGGGAGGCCGGCGACCCCTGGGGGGGGGGGACCGGGACGCAGGGACAGGTCTCCCGCGCGCGCGGCCTCCTTTCCCCGGGTTTTCAGTCCCTAAAGTTCGGGGCTGGCCGGCGCCCTGTGCACCCAGGAGCGGCCGTGGGGAGGGCGCGGGGCTGACGGGCCCGGAGCGCCGGTACCGGGAGCCGGCGCAGCTGGGGGCCGGACCGACCTCCGCGTGTGCGCCGCCGCTTCCGGCCCAGCTGCTGGGGCTGCTGAGGCGCGGGGCTGGGGGATTCGCGCCCCAGAGGGGCGCCGCATGCGGGCCTGCGAGGTGGGGCCGGTGGCCGCGCTGAGTCGGAGCGGAGCGCGGTGGGGACAGCGGCCCGAGGCGGTGCTGCGCCCACTGCCCCTCCTCCCCGTGCGCCGGGCGCGGAGCCCGCCACCTCGCCTTGTACCTGAGATGGTGGCTCAGTCGGGAGGCAGGCCTGGGGCGGATCCGAATGCTCTGGATTCGGCAGGTCGCAAAATCCACCGAGACACATACAACATTTGTCACAATGCATTTCTGATCTCTTTCCACCCAGGCCTCGGAGGACTAGCCAGGGAAGGTCCTCAGTCTTCCCTCTCCTCGGTGCCTGAGAGATCTGCCCACTGAAGGGTGAGGAGTCGAGAGGAAGAGGAGGCGAGGAAGCGGCCAGGAGGTGAGTGAGGAACCTTCAGCCCTTGTAAGGTGTCCAGGAGCCTTCTCAAGACCTCCATGAGGGACAGGCTGGAAGGGGCAGTGGACAGGCTGGTGGCCCTCCTGGGACGCTCTGGGTACTGTTAGGCAGGGGCAGTGGTCCCTCCTAGGTGCCATTTCTCCATCCTTACTGGATGTGCACTGTAACTCCGGCCAGCCCACAGCAGGAGGCCCCGGCGCAGACTTCTGCCTGCCCCTGGCCCAGTCTCTGCTGTGGTCAGGTGTGATGCCTGTCTGGGGCGAGCCAGTGTCACGAAGGCCGGGGCACTGAATTCTTGCTTGGGAAGGAGGCTCCCGAACAGGAAGGGCAGCAGCCGGCCCAGTGTCTGCACTGAGCAGGCCCGGAGGCAGCCCCAGGCAGAGGTGCTGCTCCGCACATCCCAGCCTGCTAGCTCATTGCCCACATCTCCCAACCTGCTAAAATGGATCCAGCTGTTCCCACACCCGTGGAAGATGAGCAACATCCCATCTGGGATCTAGACGCTGCTAGGAGCACCCAGGGCTAAGACGTGAAGAGCTCCCGGCGTGTGGGCTGGGTTTTCTGTGTCTTGTCCTATTCTGGTGTGTTTTCGGCTCCCCCGACTTGTTTTCCTAGGTAGGGGAAAGAGGGGCGTCAAGACCGTGTCTGTGCTCGGGTCTTTTGGAACTGTTACAGCATCTACTGTAATACTGCGAGTCCTCCTCGGGCCATACATAGGACAGTAGCGGAGAACACATTTGGAATCAGAAAGAGCTGGGTTCAAATTCTGACTTCGCCTTCTATTTATTCCTTAAGCGAGTTGTTTTACTTCTCTATAAACTTAAATGTCCTCACCTATGAAACCGGGCGATCGAGCGTGCCTCAGAGGAGAGTTGTGAGAAGTCACGGTGATAAATAATCAACGTCCAACAGCCCCAGCCGTGAGCCACCTCCTCACGCTCTAGTTATTACTTAGGAAAAGTTAAACTACCCAAGCCCTGGATTCTCCTGGAGAACTTTGAGAATGGTCTGGCTCTGTGGCAGCAGACTGGGGAGGGTTTACCGCAAGCCATGGGAACAAAGTAAAGGCAAAGGGTCTGTGGTGGGCAGGTAGAGGTGGCCCGGGAAGGGGCCAGATCTGGAAGAGGCGGGGATGTACTGTATGGTGACTAACATAATATAATAAAAAATCATTATTAATAAAAAAAAAAAGATCTGGAAGAGGATCCAGCTTTGGAGGCAGAGACAGCAGGATGTTCTGTATGTGTCACAGGTGCTCACGTGTGTGTGGGAGACCCGGACACATTGTTGCCACAGGGCTGCCCTGGGCAGAGGGAGCCTCTGGCTTGAGGCTTCTAGTCCTAGCTCTGCCCTCAGCGGCTGTGTGACCCGGGGCAGGTCGTTTGACTTCTCTGAGCTCCAGGCATGTTAGCTTAGAGACAGTGGATTTGAATACCAGCTCCAAACTTACTATCTCAGACAGTCTTTCTCTCTGAGGCTCGGTTTCTTCACCTGTAAAACAGAGCTCATAATATCTAGCTTGTAGGATTGTGGCCATTAAATGCACTTATAAGCACCTAGCACAGCGTCTGACGTGTGCTATGCGCTTTACACCCATATGTGTGTGTATATTCCCTTCCTGGTCTCCTCCATCCTCTCCCCGGCCACCTGTCATCTTTCAGATGCACCCAGTAAAGCAGGTTTGACACATCTCACAGTATTGTGAGCATAAAGTCAAGAGGGGAACGACACAGAGATATAGGAAGTGAAGAGCTGTGAAACATAATCTTTTTGTGTGGTTAGGGGCCTTAAGCCTGTGACTGGGGACTCTAGAGGCTCGTTCCAGCCAGGGTCTAAGGACCCTGTGATGAGGACTCGGGCCTCTGCATGTGGAGGCTGCTGAAAATTGGGCAGAGTGAAGAGGGGTTCGACCTACAGCCCTTCCAGGAAGGCCATTCTTTACTTTTCCCTTGGAGATAACCCCGAGCCCGGGAAAGCCCAATGCTGTGGATTCTAAGTACAGTGAACGGAGGTCAGAGGGCTGCGCTGGCTTGGGCCGCTGCTGGACCACAGCACTGCATTAGTAGGCTGGAGCGGGCCCCGAGGCGGGCCTGAGTCAATATTGACCTTCCTGGCTGGCCAGCCTGGCTCTTTGGCCTCTCATTCAGCTGGAGTGTTGACACAAGAGATTGAATGAGCTTTATTATCATATTCTTTTCAACAACAGCCCCATTATCTCTCCCGCGGGGATTCGCTGGGACCTGTAGTGTGGGAATGGTGACAAGTGCAGGGAACCCAGGCATTTTGGCTTACATGCAGAATGCCCTCTGCCTGCACACTCAGCTTCTCTCTGGGTCTGTCCAGTGGGACAGCAAAACCTCAAGGTCCTGCTCAGCATCCTGGGGACACTCCCTGCTTCAGCACGGAGGCCCTGGGCAGATCTATGAGGCCCTCAAGCAATGGTCGTGAGGGGCACAGCCTGGCTCTAGGACCCAGCCACCCTGCAGGTGACCACTGAGTAGAAAAACACATGAAATTCTCTTCAGGCCCTTCCCCCTGGTGAGACTTGGAGGGGGGGAGGCAGGAAATGAGTCCCCTGACTCACGTGATGTGAAGAGGGGTAGATGGCAGGCCCAGATCTCTGCTAGAGACTGAGGGAGGGCAGAGATCAGCTCCATACAAAGGATGAGCAGCAGGGGACAGAAGGACAGAGGGCAGGGGCATCGGGGAGCGGGGAGGAGCTCCCCATCACTGAATGTATTCTAGCAGGCCACAGACATGTCCCTGTCAGGAGTGCCACTGAGGGACTGAAAGTTGGCCAGGGACAGAGGAGAGGCCAGACCCCATGAGCAAGTCCCCAGGCATGTACACTACCATCTCTCTGGCAGGTGGGGCAGATCAGGGTGGGGTCTAGCAACATCTCTTTGGAAAAGCAAGCCAAACTGCATGAGACCAAGGATTTTGTGTTATTCACCACAGTCCCTAGAACCTGGAGCAGAGTTGATGTACAATAAATGAATTTATTGAATCAATTTATATTTAAACAAACTCCAGAAAGTAAAATTTGAGAATATTCCTGGCCAATAAGAATACTTCAGTGAAAGGCTGGCTTCTGTTTACGATATTCTCAACCAGGGGGCCAGTGAGGCCCATCATTCTTCACGGAAGTGTGTGGATGACAGTTCCCAAAGTGGGTTACAAAGAATTTGGGCAACCTAGCTACAGCTCTCTGGGTGGAAGGGCCCGGCCCTGGAGGTGACATGGTCCTTTTTAGGCCCCTCTGTGCCTGGATGGTGGCAGTAGTGGAGGTACCTTTCTAAGTGCTATAGAACTTTGGGGCTTGGGGGGCCTGGGGGTTCAGTCAGTTAAGTGTCTGACTCTTGATCTCAGCTCAGGTCTTGATCTCAGGGTTGTAAGTTCAAGCCCCACATTGGACTCCATGCTGGGCATGGAGCCTACATAAAAAAGAAGAAGAAGAACTGGGGGGCTTACCTACCTCAGCATCATGATTCTAGAATTGTTCCTTCCCCAGGGCATCATGAATGGGTGTGAGAATGAGACAGGGGTGGTGGTGGGGGGGGTGACAGCTGTCTGCAGCAGCATTCACACCAGGTCAGAGAGACACAGGTCTTCCCCTTCTTTGCTGCTTTACTTGGGCAAATGACTTGATCTCCGTGAACATGGGATTCCTCGTCCACGTAATGGGTACAGTCATAGCCCGCCTTATAGGCTTGTGGGGACGAGATCCTAAATGTGACACGATCGGCCCAGAGCCTGGTGCTTACACTAAGCACTCCCTGCGTGACGACTGCCTGAGTGTTTAGGTATTTACTGAAAATACCTAAAATTGCCCCTTGAGCTTAGAACAGGTACTGGTCCCCTCCTCAAGTACCTGGGGACGCTGGCAGAGGTGAATGGGTCTGTTCCCTTGTCACCACTGGAAATGCTACAGCCTAGAAAGGAGGAGAGTAGGCCGAGGTCACAGGCAGGAACTCAGGACCCGCATACTCTGGGGCCACCCCAAGCCAGCGCTCAGTAGTGCTAAGCAGGCGCTAAGCCTCCCTCAGAGGAAGCCCATGTGTCCCTCCACTCTGGCTTACAAGCACTGGGAGGGGGGCCCACGGTCCCTCCTTTCCAGTCACCTGGATATGGAGGGGAATCCCACCGGCCTCATTCCTAAGAATTTACCAAGATCTCAGGACTGAGACAACCAACCAAATCCTGCCCCCCTCAGATTAGCTGCAAACTCCTCCGGACTCACTTTCTGGAAGCCACCTCCCCAGCCTGCAGCGCCTTCTTGTGGCTCCCTTCAGTGGGCTCCAGGTCCTTCCTTTGGAAGGGATCTGATGTGTGGAAATAGCCAAACCCCACTTGAAGCTGGGTGTGGAAGGTAAGGTAGGTGACTCAGCTGGACAGCAGCACTGCTGGTGAAACAGCTCGGTGGCCCTGGCACTCCAGGCCCTGGCGGTTGCACGTCTGCTCCCCCAGAGGAGCAGTTTGAGAGGGTGACCCACCCACTGTGGCTCTTCTCCTCATTCCCGTTGTGGCCTCTAGAGCAGCCTCGCCTAGCAGTACCCTGCTCCAGGGGGCCCACCGCCCAGACCCCTTGTAGTCATGGGACAGTAGCATCAGCCGTGAAGCTCTACCCACCACTCCTTGAGCCAAGCCTGCAGGTTCCTGGCTTGAGGCCGAGGCCCCGCCGAGCGGCCGTGGATCCGTGCTGGAGAGAATACACTCCTGCTGCTGCTGCCGCTTTTCTCATATATCCAGGCCCTGATGTCACAGCCATCAGCATGCGCTCCATGGAACATTTGAGCCACCCCTTGCAGGGCAAAACCCAAACCTGATTCCAAACAAAGTAAGGGGCAGCCTACACGTCAGGACAGCCCCGATCTCCTCTGGCTTCTGACTCACAGATGAGCCCAGGAAAAAAGCCTCGCAATCTTGATTGAGGGAGCTGGCCCTGCCTCCCCCCCTTCTCCACACTCCCATGAGTCCACACAGGCTGCTCAGCCCCATGGCTGTTCACAGAGACCCCAGGAAAGAGACGAACAGCAGCCCAACTCCCTCAGAACAAGCCTGGTGGACAGAGCAGGGGCTTTGGGACCAAATGTAGGTTCAGACCCCCAGCTCGGTCCTTTCCTGATTCTGTCCCCTTGGGCAAGTTATTTAGGCTCTCTGAGCCTCATCGACAATCGAGAATCATGGGTAATAACAGTAATTCCTACCCCCCCTGGGTTGGTGTGAAAATGAAATGAATTGATCCTTGGGAAGAGCCAAGCACATTCCCTTTCTGGCTCCTGTTCCTCTGACATGACAGCCATACTGTCAGGGACATTGGGCCTTTGGCTCCCTGAACTCTCCCACCAGCTCCACCCTCAGGAGCTGGGTGTGGCAGGATTTCCTCCAGAAAGCCTCTGCCAGGAACTGACAGGCCCCCCATCTGCCAGGCTCTGGCTGGAGGAAGCAGCCATAGCAGGAGCTGTGCTGGGAGTTTCCTTCCCAAACTGGTTTGGGCAGGGCTCTTCCCCTCCCGGTGCTGGGCATTCCCTCTGGTCCAGTCCGGGGCCAGCCAGCAGGTGACGTCTGCAGCCATTCAGAAGGGGGAAGTTCAAAGCATTCCTCAATCTCAAGGTTGGATCCCCGCTTAAGAAAGAACCTTCGGCATCTCCTCCCTCCCCTGTGTTGGGATGAGGCCTGCGACAGGAGGGGCTGGGGCAGCGGAGGGCTCCCTGAGCCCGAGCTGGTGCTTGGCTTCTGGCCATTTCTACTTCAGAGTGTCAGGTCCAGGTGGTTTCTGTCAGGCTAGGCAGAGGGAAAGGCAGGGACTGGCTCTCCGAGGGAAGATCATCTTCCTTCCTCCTCCCTCCTCCCTCCTCCCGGTATCTTCTTTGAGGAAAGCCCTCTACTCGGTGAGTGGAGTGTGCGTGCAAAGAGGTGGCGATACCAGGAAGGCAGCAAGGCAGCTCTAAGGGTCGGCCGGGCTGGTTTACCACCACGGGTTTACCACGGCCTCAGGGCTGATGCCGCAGCCACCCTCCCTCGGCCCCTGGGCCCTTGACCTTGGTCAGAAGTAGGAAACAGGGCTGGAAAATGGAGACCTAAAAATGGCAAATGGAGGCCTCTGTCTGGACCCGGTGTGCTCCAAGGACACGGGACCCGTTGCCAGAGAGATATAGGACGTCTGTCTGCATCTCAGGGGTTTCACACCCAATGACTTGTCAACATTGGACACCTGAGTGGGGGAGTGTGTCTCTTAGAAACTCAGACCTCATGATCACTCTTTATTCTAAAATGTTTTGTTTTCTTTATTTTTAAAAAATTCTCTGAAAGATTTTATTTATTTATTTGACACAAGCAGGTGGAGTGGCAGGTGGAGGGAGAGGGAGAAGCAGGTGGCGGGAGAGGGGGAAGCAGGCGGCGGGAGAGGGGGAAGCAGGCGGCGGGAGAGGGGGAAGCAGGCGGCGGGAGAGGGGGAAGCAGGCGGCGGGAGAGGGGGAAGCAGGCTCCCCACCGAGCAGGGAGCCCGATGTGGGGCTCGATCCCAGAACGCTGGGATCATGACCTGAGCCGGAGGCAGGTGCTTAACCCACTGAGCCACCCAGACGCCCCTTGTTTTCTTGAGAAAGAAATTCTAGAGGGGCGCCTGGGTGGCTCAGTCAGCTAAGCATCCAACTCTTGGTTTTAGCTCAGGTCATGATCTCAGGGTCCTGAGATCAAGCCCCGTGTCGGGCTCCCCCCTCAGTGCAGAGTCTGCTCGTCTCTCTCTCTCTCTGCTCCCCCTGCCCTCTCCCTCTAAAATAAATAAAATCTTGAAAGAAAGGAAGGGAAGGACGGAGGGAGGAAAGAAGGAAAGAAAGAAAGAAAGAAGGAGGGAGGGAGGGAGGAAGGAAGGAAGGAAGGAAGGAAGGAAGGAATGAATGAATCCTGGAATCCTAGAAAGAATCCCCTACTCCTAACCGTTGCCATCAAGAGTTCTGCTTTGGACAAAGAAAACCTTGGTAGTTGAATTTATCCCTGAGACCCATGGGTGTGGAGGTTTTGACCCCAGAACATCAAGGGTTCCGGGAGAGCCCAACAAACTAGGCTCCCATGTAGTCACCCACCCTGGACCTGGGGCAGGCAATGGCCAGACTGTGGGTAACCCCCTCTCCCATCCCCCCATTACTGCCTCCAGCTTATTATTTTAGCTTTCACATTTAGATCTGATTAATTTTGGGGTATGACATGAATTCATTTTTCAGGATTCTTTTTTTTTTCCCATATGGTTATCTAATTGTTTCAGCTACATTTTTTGAAAAGATCATCTGTTCCCTACCATATTGCAGTGTCACATTTGTCATAAATTAAGTGACCTTATATGACTGGATCTATTTCTGGATTCTCTCTTCTGTTCCATTGGGTGATTTGTCACTCCTTGTGCCAGGTCCACACTATATCGATTATTGTACTGTTACCATAAATCTTGGTATTTAGTAGTGTAATCCTTCAACCTTGTTCTTCAAGATGGGCTCTACTATTCCTGATTCTTTATGTTTGCTCTGTACATTTTCAAGTCAGTTTGTCAATTTCTACCAAAAGAAATATGCTGGGATTTTGACTGAGACTGAAACAAATCTATAGATTAATCTGGAAATAATTGATACCTTTATATCATTGAGTCTTCCAATCTATGAACATTCTTTAATAAATTTAATAATGTTTTATACTTCTCGGGGCGCCTGGGTGGCTCAGTGGGTTAAGCATCTACCTTCAGCTCAGGTCATGGTCCCAGGGTCCTGGGATCGAGTCCCACGGTGGGCTCCCTGCTCAGCGGGGAGCCTGCTTCTCCCTCTTCCTCTCCCCCTGCTTGTGTTCTCTCTCTGTCAAATAAATATAAACAATCTTTAAAAAAAATAATGTTTTATACTTCTCAGTGTAGGGACCTTGCACATCTTTGATTACGTTTATTCCTAGGTATTTGACTTTTTTTTTTTTTTTAATGTCTTCATGGACATTTTTTTTGAAGTTTCTCCTGGAACTCATTCATTATAAAAAATACATCCCAGGCACAGCCGAGCGGGGAAGATGCATGCGGGAAGCCCTCCCCGGCTGCTTCACCCTCCCAGTGCCTTGATGTGCGCACCAGCCCAGAAGCTCCCTGAATCCTGTCGTTTAGGGGTTTCTGTGGAGGCCTCAGTGCATAGGCACAATTGATTAAATCATTAGCCATTGATCATTAACTCCATCTCCAACCCCACTGCCTCCCCAGAGGTGGGGCAGGGCTGAAAGTTGGAACGTTCTTTCCATCTGGGATTGCAAGGGTGTTAGGAGTTGTATACCAGGAACGGGAAACTGAGACCAAGTATCTCTTTCCCATTGTACCACAGAATCTTTAAAAAAATTGTTTTTTCTATTTGTTTGTTGTTGGTATGAAGAAATACAACTGATTTTTTTTAATTGACCTGGAATCAGGGATCTTCTACATTCACTTATCTAATTCCAATAGTTTATATATAGATCTTTCTCGATTTTCTATGTACACGTTCATGTTGTCCCAGGCAGTGTTAGTCTCACCACATTCTGGATGCGTTTTTGCAGCCTCTCTTTAGGTGGGGATTTCCCATTAGCTAAGTGACTCGCTCTGATTTCTGACCCTACCTGCCCCCCCTCCAAAACCCGAGCTCAGTTCATTGCTTCCAGCAGCTCCCCACCTTCACTACCACAACCTGGGGTCCTAGGACTCTGTGGTATCCTTTTTCCTCAGACTTTTCCTACTGCCTCTGGGAAAAACTTGTTCTCAGGAGGGGACCCAGGAGGTGGATCCCAGGGCCATTTACCTTCTGCTAAAGATGCTATCCCCTTGCATTCCTGCAGAAAAAGCTGGGCATTCAGGTGGGGCTGGGGGAGTCGGGAAAGACGGATGTTTGGGGATGAAAGTATTAGCTTACTCTTCTTCAGCTCTTGGGTGTGTCCTTACACCTGCAAAAGAATGTGAGTTCACAGAGCAAGGCGGGGAGCAATGACACCATCAGTGAAGCTACTCTAGGGCCAGAGGGTCTATCGGTGAGGCTCTAAGCACAGGACTGCAGAATGAGGACTCTGGGAGCCAAAGCCTGAAAGGGACAAGGTGTTTTACCAAACTGCAAACCGTCTACACAATGGAGAGGTGGTGAGGTGGCCAGGTCCCCCAAATGAGGCATGGCCCTTTGATCAGCGAATCTGTAAGGAAAGGTATTGGGCATCTCTCCTGGATCTGGATCTGCTCACGTCCTGATTTCTGCAGGGCCCTGAGCTGGGAAACAGAGGTGCACAGAATCAGAAACATGAAAAAAGAATCAGCCCCCGTTCACCGGGGGGTCTGCTCACTTAAGCCTCCTGAAGCCTTGTGAGGCAGCCTTTACTAACCCTGTCTTATAAGTGAAGAGCCCTGAGGCACAAATCATTTAGGTAGCTTGCACAGAGTCTCCCCAAATTAGCAGGAGACTCCCCACAATTCGCCTGCAACTCAGCAGGTATATTTCACTCCAAAGGCCTTGGTCCTTGGGGCTCCTGCATAGGGGGATTTGCCTGCAGGGAGCATTTGGTAGACTCCCGGTGGCGTCAAGGCCCCAGAAGCAGCTGACATTCCAAGAGGTGTCACGTGGATTCTGATTGATTCACACGGGCTGAATCCCTCCTTGGGAAAGCTGTGGCTGTCTGAGGACCCCTGCCTTTACGAGTGGGCACCAGCTGCCTCCCACATCTGTGACGTCCTCCAGAACGTGCTAAAGTGACCAAGAAAATGCTGTTTCCAGAGTAGGAACCAAAGGAGAACCCTTGGCTCTGTCTGTTTCCAAATCTTTGGGGCTTTTGTTTCTTTGTTTTATATGCAAAAACTTGTATTCATTGCAAACGAGAACAAAACAACAAAAAAGAAAACGGTCAGAACCACACCACCAGGGGCGCCTGGGTGGCACAGCAGTTAAGCGTCTACCTTCGGCTCAGGGCGTGATCCCGGCGTTATGGGATCGAGCCCCACGTCAGGCTCCTCCGCTATGAGCCTGCTTCTTCCTCTCCCACTCCCCCTGCTTGTGTTCCCTCTCTTGCTGGCTGTCTCTATCTCTGTCAAATAAATAAAATCTTAAAAAAAAAAAAAAAAAAAGAACCACACCACCAAGTCTTTGGATAGACGAACGATCCAGGCATTCAACTCAAGAAACAAACATGCCTGTTTCTTGAAACCTAGAAGTGACGTTTTCAGGTACACAGAAGCCCATTGAGTGTATTTACCATGATAAAGAAAAAAAATTAAAAACAAAACCCAAAAAACCATTGAGCGGCTTGGAGCTGCTTCAGATACAAAAGCTTTCAAGTGAGCAGTCCCACCCAGTCTTCCGTCCACATGTGGTCCTGGCCAGGGACTCTCTGAAGGCAAGCTGGAGTCCTCATTTTACCCTGGGTTTCCAGTCTCCCCATCTCAGATCGGCAGGCCCATGTCCCTGGTAGCTTTTGACATTGTTCATAGGGCCTTAGGCAAAGCCCAGATGAGCAAGGAATAGAGGTTTGGCTGTAAGTTGATGTTTTGCACAGAGTTCTGAGACTCGAGGGCAAAGGGCCCAAAGTGGGGAGACTGACCCCTACGCAGCTGTCCTCACTCACGCCAGATGTGCCCTTGACTCAGGACCCTTCTGGAATCAGGGCCAAGCACTTGGGGACCAAGAGGGCCCTTTTGGGGGGTTCCTGGTCCTGTGATACGTGCTCCCAGACTGCACACCATGTTGGCTTTTTATGAGTGTGGTTTATTACCTAAATAGGTTTTCTGTCGTTGAACCATACTGGGATGGACCTGAGTTAAACAAAAACCTGTAACACGCTGTTGGGTTCAGTTTCTTAGTTCTGTTTAGGGCTTCACTTTTGTTCATACGTGAGATTGGTTCAAGTTTTCTCTTTCCTGCACTATTCTTACCTGGTTTAAGAATCAAAGTCGTACTTGCTTCATAAAATGAATTTGCCTGCTTTCCTCCCTCTTTCTCCTTTTTAAATTATTTGACAGTAAAATGATATTTGTAATGGGCTTGGGATCTTATAAAAACACACCCCCAGAGTCTGCCTGCTCGGCAGGAGACTTGGCACAGACGAGAAGACAGACACCTCTCTTCCTTGTTTATAGTCTGTGTCGGCTTATTTCTGGCACTTTTGTTGTTTCTGGGACTGCTTTGCTGGGAGCTAGCCATATCCCTGAGGAAGTAGGGATGAGAGGTGAGGGGAAGCCCCGGGCTGGGGGGAGGGAGCCCTGAGCCGGGGTTGGGGGGGTCCAGCACCCACTGCAACCACCTAGGCTTCCGGGGGCCAGGCTCCCAGGAAACCCCTCACTGGAGCTCAGCCCAGCCCTCCCCCACGCAGGCACCATGTTCCGAAAGAAAAAGAAGAAACGCCCTGAGATCTCAGCCCCACAGAACTTCCAGCACCGCGTCCACACCTCCTTTGACCCCAAAGAAGGCAAGTTTGTGGGCCTCCCACCACAATGGCAGAACATCCTGGACACACTGCGGAGACCCAAGCCCGTGGTGGACCCTTCTCGCATTACTCGGGTGCAGCTCCAGCCCATGAAGGTAAGGTGGGCGGCGGGACGGTCGGGCTGACTGCAGGCTCTCCCGCTCCACGGAGACCGGAGACCGTGCCTGGCAAGACAGCAAAGACACCTGGAGGAAGCACGTCATTGCCAGCTATCAGTCAGCTGGCTGTTTTCAGTCTCCACTCAGGAGCCTCACCCAGGGGGAGGACTCCATGTCCAGGGGGGAGGAGCCTGGGGAGGCCCTCTCTGCGGGCTGGTAGGGTTGCCAGATTTAGCAAACAAAATTACAGGGTGCCCAGTAAAATCTGCAATTCAGGGAACAACACATTACCTTTTAGTGTTAAGTGTGTCCCATGCCATATTTGGACACACAGCCCCTGTTTGGGCTGGGGCTCCCAGACCAGCAGGATTTCGCCGTGTGGGTCACGAAGGGCAAGAGCGTTTGGAGTCAGGGGCCTGTCAACGTGTGTGGAGGAGAGCTCTGCACTGGTTGCTGCCTCCTCGGGGAGCTCCGGACAGCTTCCAGAAGGCCACAGATGGAGCTAGAGAAAGACAGCAGGCCCCAGGAGGGTTCTGGACCCCACCCCCTGCCCCCTCAGCTCCCCAAGCTCAGCTGCCCATACCGTTTGAGGGGCTTACCCCCTGTCTGCCCTGCCCGACTGCCCCATGACAATAGGCTTCCTCCTTGTATCTCTGCCCCCCCCCCCCCCCCGCACAGGCCTGACCTGCTGTGGGTCCGGGTGAGTGGCTGAAAAAGTAAGGAACAGATGGATGACACAGCAAGTGAGGCCCTTCAGTGTCCCCCCCCAGGATCTCCCCCCGCTCCGTGGAGGCCCCGTGCCACGAACAGGCTGCTCGCTCACACTCTTCTCCCTCCCCTACAGACCGTGGTGCGGGGCAGCTCGGTGCCCGTGGATGGCTACATCTCAGGGCTGCTCAACGACATCCAGAAGTTGTCGGTCATCAGCTCCAACACCCTTCATGGCCGCAGCCCCACCAGCCGGCGGCGGGCACAGTCCCTGGGGCTGCTGGGGGACGAGCACTGGGCCGCGGACCCGGACATGTACCTGCAGAGCCCCCAGTCTGAGCGCACTGACCCCCACGGCCTCTACCTCAGCTGCAACGGGGCCACACCAGCAGGCCGCAGGCAGGTGCCGTGGCCAGAGCCACAGAGCCCGAGGGTCCTCCCCAATGGGCTGGCTGCCAAGGCACAGTCGCTAGGCCCCACGGAGTTCCAGGGTGCCACGCAGCGCTGCCTGCAGCTGGGTGCCTGCCTGCAGAGCTCCCCACCCTGCGCCTCGCCCCCCGCAGCCACCAGTAGGCGCGGGACCAAGGCTGCCAGGCACGGTTCTGAGGAGGCCCGGCCGCAGTCCTGCCTGGTGGGCTCAGCGACAGGCAGGCCGGGCGGGGAGGGCAGCCCCAGCCCTAAGACCCAGGAAAGTAGCCTTAAGCGCAGGCTCTTCCGAAGCATGTTCCTGTCTACTGCTGCCACGGCCCCTGCAAGCGGCAGCAAGCCGGGCCCTCCCTCCCAGAGCAAGGTAGGTGGGGGCTGGGGTCGACCCTCTGGGCCGCTCTCAGCAGGGCAAGGAGCCTGGCCTTCCCTACTTACAGGGTCAGGCTAGGGAGAGTAGAAGGGAACAGAATGATCAAGAAACCAGCTCAGCCTCCACTGCGGATTCTACCCTGAGCCAAATGAGCTCTGGTCTTCCAGAGGCTGTGAGGGTGAGTCAGAGGGGGCAGGCCAGCTCGTTCGTTTTCTGGGGGGCCTCAGAGGGGCTTTCGGTACACCCCTGCCCTCTGCCGTGTGTCTCAGTGGACCACGCTGGGAGGCAGTCACCTTTAACCATAAGCCCAGACCCTCCCCCGGTGCCCAGCGACCACCAGCCTGGCCCCAGCACTGGGCAGTGGCAGGCTCCGGCCTCCCTCTTCCCAGAGCTTCTTTCCACCTCCACCCCTCTCTTGCCCAGTGCTCTCCTGAGGTCCAGCAGACGCTCCCTGGACTGCTTCTCCCTCAGGTGTCAGAGTTTTCATGTCAACTCCTTCTCCAGCGAGAAGGATTCTTTGCTTCCGACCCTGCCCCTGCCTTTTTTTTTTTTTTTTTAAGATTTCTTTCTTTATTTGAGAGAGAGAGAGTGCAAGTGCAGGGAGGGGCGGAGGGAGAGAGATTTCAGCAGACTCCTCGCGGAGCTCAGAGCCCGATGTGGGGCTCGATCTCACAGCCCTGAGATCATGACCTGAGCGGAAACCAAGAGTCTGACACTTACCGACTGCGCCACCCAGGCACCCCCCCTCCCCTTTTCTTGAGTGGTTGTTCGGTTTAGCATTTCTGGAATGATTTGTTGTGCAGTTCACGTGCCACAGGAAAAGCTGGAGGATTGAGTTGGCCTCGGCCCAGAGCAGCCGGAAAGCCGACTTTTGACATGCGCGACAGCCTCGAATGCACAGATTTTTCTTGTGAAATAGGAAACAGCGAAGGGAGCTCTAATGGTGACATTTCTTGGCAGGCAGAGGAGAATGTTTTTGCTTTTTCCATGCCCTATGATGTCCTGTCCGTGGTGACAGTACCATCCTTTCTCATTTAGCAGATGAGAAGGTGGGCTCCGGGAGGGTCACACAAGCCCCAGATATGGAGACTGAGTCAGGGAGGGCAGCAGTGAGAGGGCCCTCCGGGCTCACGCCTCTTGCTCCCCAAGGCTTTCTGATCATGGCATCTCTAGCTCCTTCGTCGGGGGCGGGCAGAAATGAGCTTACACTGCAGCGCGAGGCTGGGAAGTCAGACGTAAGAAACAACTGGTGACAGTGACATGAGTGACAGACCTCCCCTCCCCGGAGGGCTTTCAGAGCAAGCCTGGCACCTCCCCGGCGATGGTGCATGAGTGGGCTCCAGCCTGGACTTGGGTGGAGAGTTTGAGGAGTGGCCTGACTCTCAACCTTCCTAAGTCACTGCCAGCCCAAGGCTCCCAGGGAAGGTTCTGGGCTTTGTGCACTCGCTGGGATGAAGGACGCAGGCCGGGCTCCCCCATGGAATGGGGGGTGGAGGGCTGAACAAGTGAGACGTGGCTTGTTGTGTCTGTGAGCGGAGAGGTCTCTGGAAGGCTGTGCTCCTGGAGAGACACTTCCTTGAAAAGGAAGGTAGGAGCAGGCCAGTGCACACTGCCCAGGAGGTGAGAACTGGAACTTGATCGCTCGCTGGCCTCTTGGGAATCCTGTGGCAGGGTTTCAGGGATTTGGAAAAAGGGGGTGTCAACACTGGGTGGGCACTGACATGCCTGTTTCCGAGCTCCTGCCGGCACCCTACAGCAGGGAGCAGGCTGTCCAGCCAGCCTCAGTCGGCCTGTCCATCCTGCATTTTAGCAAGGATCTGGCATAGGCCACTGCAGCTGGGTGTGCAGTGAAAGCAGGTGGTGGTCGTCCTCTGGGGCTTGGAGACACCCCAGTTCCAAACCCAGGGCAGTGGTTTCCTTCCCGGCCTCTTGGGCTTACATTTCTAGAGAAATACTTCCAAGCCAGGCCTCTAAAAGACAGGGCTGAGACTTCGTCTGAGCTGCTCCGGGCCAGGCCTTCTCAACCCCTGCCCTATTGACATTTGGATCAGAGAATCCTTTGTCGCAGGGGCTGTCCTGTACCCTGTAGGGTATTTAATAGCATCTCTGGCCTTTACCCACTAGATGCTGGTAGCACCTCTCAGCTGGGACAACCAGAAATCCTCCCCATACATGGCCAAATGTCCCTTGGGGGGATAAAATCAGCCCCCATTGCCAACCACTGCATCCAGCTTCCTCCTCCACCCCCACCGCCCCAGGAACCACCAGACCAACCCAGCAGCCAGCCTTCTGCACCTCGGCACATCCCAGGGCTTGGCTCAGGACGCTCACAGCAGCAACTACAGCCGCTGTCCGTGCACTGGTGCCCTAGGAGGTCAAGCCACCTGCCACCCAGCTGCCACCACACCCTTGGCCACTGAACTAGCCAGAAGAGGCTACAGAAGGCTGTGTGGCTCTCGGGCTTTTGCGCTCAGCCCCAGGAAGCTTGGCCTGCAGTCACTCACTTTGGCTAAATAGCCAAAGACCTCGAGCCCTGACTGGGGTCAGAGGCAGGGAGGCCGAAGCATTAAGACAGGAACTGGGGGATTTAGAAGCGGTTCCACTTAGAGGCAGAGAGGCTAAATCAAAAGACCCCGACAATCCACAAACCTTGGTTAAACACCTACTGTGCACCCCGTACTCTGTTATGTGCCAAGGACCTCCGATAGGAGCACAGCTAAGGTTATCAGGCTGACCAGGACTGAAGTGAGCCCGCTCTTACTACTCAGTGCCTCTGGGCAAGTTACTTAACCTCTCTGAGCCCCTTTCCTTACCGACAAATACAGATAATAGTAGCACCCGTGGAATGCTAAAACAACCCAGAGGTTATGAGAATTCAATGAGATTATGCATGTAAGACCCTTGTCAAAGTGGCACACCCTTCATAAATGGCTTTATTATTTTTAAAATATTAGGACATGGCCTTTGCCTCCAAGGCACTTAGATTGCAGCCCCCAGCCCACGGCTGGAGAGCCTGGCCCTGTCGCCATGGCCCAGGAAGGGAAGATGAGGCATTGTCGTAACCATGCATGGCTCTTCCCAGTGGCTTCCCGCCCAGGAAGACATCTCAGTCACACAAGGAACTTCAGAGCCCATGACAACTAATTCCATCTTCTGTCCCCCTTTCTCTTTCTCGGTATGGCTTAAGACATTACCCCTGGTTTTTTCTTGTGGGGACATACAGTAAAAGCTCCCTTCTTGTGGAGACAGGCAGCAAGGCCAACAAAGGGACTCTGGGGACCAGAGTCCTGCTGAGGTGAAGACTGAGCCCAGCCCCATTACCCCGCATCCCCTGTCCCAGGCTGGGCTCTCGGCTGGATCCCTGCCCTTCGCCGCTTCCATCCACCCACCCACCACACCCTTGGCCCCTGAGTTCAGCCAGCACCTGCAGCAGTGTCTCCACAGGGGCCTTGACGGGGCGGGGGGGGAGCAAATCCCCTTCTTGGCCCCTCAGCAGGGCCTGTCCTTACCTCCCCCGTCCCCGCTGCCCAAGGCAACTCAGCCAGAGAGCAGAGACAGCCTGTGTAGGGGGCCAAGAGGCCACCAGGTGAAGGGAATCATTTTACAGCCTGCCGTCGACATCCAGGGGGAGAGAGGTTAGGGGGCCATTAGAGCAACCACAAGAGCAGCTCTAGCTGCCTCTAGGCCCCCAAATTGTGTGCAGCCCGACCCAGACGCTCAGAGAGCATGTTTTCTGTGACCCACACCTTGCAGGCCAGCGGGCAACGTTTTTGTAGGGCCTTGGGGGCTGCCTCGGTGATGGCGTGATGAAGTGAGCTGTGGTGGTGTCCTGTGAAGCCTCTGCTTCCAGGACATGGCCTCCCAGCCTCAGTAGTGGCCTTGCTCCCTCCACCCCCAGTCCCACCCCTCCCGCAGCCTCCCTGAGGCCATGGAATCACAGAGCCCATTTGTCCAAAACTGCTCCCAGTGTGGTCCACTGTCCTCCGGCATCAGAGCCCAGGGGACTCATTAAAATGCAGAGTCACTGCTCTAGGGACTTACCGAAGCTGGACTCTGCATTTTATCCAGCTCCCCAGATCACCATGTATTTATAGACGAGATGGGCTCCAAGAGGGTGCGTTGCCTGAGATTCATCGCTGGTCAGAGCAGAGCAGTACTGGAATCTAGGTCGTGACCCCCAGTCCAGAGGTCCCACCGCTCCACTACACAGAGTGGGGAAACGTGGGTGAGGGTCAGGTGCTGGTGACGACATGGGAGGGTCTCTTTACTATCCAGATGTGCTCCCCGGGCAGGATGGAGTCGTGGCAGCAGTGCTGGGAGGCTGTCCTGGCTCCTTCACTGTGAGGGCTGAGCCCGAGCCAGGCATAGCCTGCCAGAGGCTGGTGTGCACTTTGGGGTGTGCAGGCGGGGTGGGGGCGGCAGTCTGCCACAGCTTGTCTCTCTGCTGGCAGGGTTACTCTCATACGTGCTCCCCTCTAGGCAAGATCAGGCACTGTGTAAGGTGGGGTAGACACCCTGAAGCCTGGGGAGAGGGTGCTGAAGAGGTTGACAAAGTTCTGCTGAGCATGGTAGGGTCCAAGGCCCAGACGTGGGGTCCCTCGGCCCAAGCTGAGAGCCTAAGGAAATCTCTTGGAAGTTGATGTAGTTCTGAGGATCTGGACTAGGGCCCGCTGGACAATAGACAACTGCCATATGATGGGTTCTGAGATGTTCTGGAAAGTTCTCTGCAGCCCCTGAAGTGTCCCTTGTTAGGTTACTTACAGCCCTTTCCAGGTGCCCCTTTTAAAATCATATAATCCCTGGGAAGAGTCATGTTGCACATCGCCAGCTCCTTGGAGAGAACCCAAGGATGGGGCACTTTCCTGCCAGGCTGGCAGGAGGCCTTGGGCCCTGAAAGGCAAGGAGCCTCAGAGGCTTCAGGGCTGGCCCTTGGGCTCACTGAGGCCCAGTCTGCCACTCAGTTCTACCTTCCCTCCCTCCCCACCAGAGGCCATAAGGATAGGCCCCCCACCTTCCCTTCTGTGTGTGGGGGGTCATCAGCCAGGAGTGCTCAGAAGCAAGTCCAGAGGCTGCTCTGGGGAGCCCCTAGGAAACCTCCCTACCCCTGGCCCCAGGGCTTGGGTTAGGCTGGACCTACCTCCCAATTCCAGATCTCTCTGGCATCAGATCCCTAGCCCAGGAGACATACCTGAGAACACCCCAGATGGTAATAGGGCTCTGTGGTCCTCTGTTGGGGCACACTCTCACAGCATAGACATGCAGACTCCCTGCTGTCAGGCAGGAGTGGGGCTGTCAGACCCCTTGCTGTGGCTTCCCTGCCCTGTGCTGGGAAGCAGTCCCAGCTGCCCCACGGCCCAGGGCCTCTTCCGCCCACTTGGGTCCTTGGGTGTGAGCACCCCGGGAATGAAGTAGGTCTCTGACCCAGATTCCCCACAGAGCCTGGCAGTACAGAGGGAAGACAGCCTCCCAGTGGCCTCCCTGGGCTCTGGCTGTCAATTACCCAGGAAGAAATACCCAGCAGAGGACACCCCAGGGACTTTGCTTTCCTTCAGTTTCCCCGGCGAGGCAGAGCGGATGTCAAGAGCTGCTGTTTGGACTGCTCACCCGGGAACGCTGGGGGCTGGGCTCCTAGGCAGGAACTTCGGCTTCAGCTGCGTTTGAAAATCCTTGCCCACAGCACCTCCCCGATTTGGTCCGATGCCCTGCCAGACCTGCCCCTGTCCAGAGGTCACCCCCTGCTTCTGGGAAGGTCACTCCAAACGCTGCCACAGCCAAACCCTTCTCTGTTTCTCTTTCTCTCCCTGCAGCCTAATTCCTCTTTCCGGCCACCACAGAAAGACCCCCCACCAAGCCTGGTGGCCAAGGCCCAGTCCTTGCCCCCGGACCAACCCATGGGGACCTTCAGCCCTCTGGCCACCTCGGATACCAGCAGCCCCCAGAAGTCCCTCCGCACGGCCCCCGCTGCCGGCCCACCCCCAGGCCGGTCTTCCCCCGCGGGCTCTCCACGCACCAGGCAAGCCCAGATCAGCACCAGCAACCTGTACCTGCCCCAGGACCCCGCGGTGGCCAAGGGTGCCCTGGCTGGCGAGGACACAGGTGTTGTGACACATGAGCAGTTCAAGGCTGCACTCAGGATGGTGGTGGACCAGGGTGACCCCCGGATGCTGCTGGACAGCTACGTGAAGATCGGCGAGGGCTCCACGGGCATCGTCTGCCTGGCCCGGGAGAAGCACTCAGGCCGCCAGGTGGCCGTCAAGATGATGGACCTCAGGAAGCAGCAGCGCAGGGAGCTGCTCTTTAATGAGGTGGGAGGAGGGGGGGTGTGGTGGGGCGCTTAGGATGACCATCTGGGAGCCTGGCCGTGGGGACGGGGCCTGGCACTCAGGCAGCCCCATCTGCCCCGCAGGTGGTGATCATGCGAGACTACCAGCACCTCAACGTGGTGGAGATGTATAAGAGCTTCCTGGTGGGCGAGGAGCTGTGGGTGCTTATGGAGTTCCTGCAGGGCGGGGCGCTCACGGACATTGTCTCCCAAGTCAGGTGGCCAGCTGGGAGGCCTGGGCTCTGGGAGCTGGCTGCCCCCACCATTGTCCCAGCAGGGGGATTGGGCAGCCTCGGGCCAAGAAAACTTGGGGTGCCTGTCACATCATTGTGAGCACCCCCTGTCCATTTGGGTTAACAGACCCAGGAGGGTTCGGGGGAGTGGGGTGGGGTCTCCAGCCTAGGTCCAGGCCCATTTCCACTGAGGCTCTAACCTGCCTGGACCCCCGCACCTATTGCCTAGCAGCCGTGGGGCCTCACCCCAGGGGCACCTAATCTGCCAGCCCGGCTGCCCCACAGCCCTGCCGAAGCTCATGTTTTCTTCTGTCTGTGACCTGGCCTTCCCTGTCCAGGCTGAATGAGGAGCAGATCGCCACTGTGTGCGAGGCCGTACTGCAGGCCCTGGCTTACCTGCACGCCCAGGGTGTCATCCACCGGGACATCAAGAGTGACTCCATCCTCCTAACTCTCGATGGCAGGGTAGGGCCCTCCCCAGCCTGGCACACTTGTGCCCCTCCCCCTGTGTCCATGCTCCCAGCTCAGCTCCCACTTCTAGTTCACCACTCCCTGCCCCCCCACCCTTCTCAACCACAGGTGAAACTCTCGGACTTTGGATTCTGTGCTCAGATCAGCAAAGACGTCCCTAAGAGGAAGTCCCTGGTAGGAACCCCCTACTGGATGGCTCCTGAAGTGATCTCCAGGTCTCTGTATGCGACTGAGGTAACCTCTCCTTCCATGGGCCAGTCCTCCCAGAAACTCCTGTTTGGGAACAAACAGCCCCTGTGGCCCCTGCAGAGACACCCCTCCCCCAAAGAGCCCTGGTTTTCAGGTTCCCACTTAGTCAATACCCTACCCCACTTCCCATTGCCCCCTGCCCACTCTTGGGTGGGTCTTCCCTCGCTTGTGACTTTGCTGCCAAACTATTCCCAAAAATGTTCCTCCTGCAGCTTGTGGGCAAGGTGGGGTATGGCCAGGCTTCCCCATGTGTGATGGCCATTCTCCCTGAATGGCTGACAGCTCTGCCCCTAGAGTCAGTGGGCACTCCTGCAGGAAGTCACTGGCCACAGGGCAGATGGACAGGAAGGAGGCCAACTCACCAATGACAGCAGGGACCAGCTGCTCCCGTCCCCCTGCAACACACTGCTACCAAGGGGCCCTACTCTGGCCAGTGGTGTCAAGGACATTCTCTTCCTCCAGGTGGATATCTGGTCCCTGGGCATCATGGTGATTGAGATGGTGGACGGA
The DNA here is from genome assembly GCF_023065955.2 of Ursus arctos. NCBI lineage: Eukaryota > Metazoa > Chordata > Mammalia > Carnivora > Ursidae > Ursus > Ursus arctos. Next base: position 6,533,398 of record NW_026623050.1, read on the forward strand.
GAGCCACCCTACTTCAGTGACTCCCCAGTGCAGGCCATGAAGAGGCTCCGGGACAGCCCCCCACCCAGGCTGAAAAACTCTCACAAGGTCAGTCAGTGCTCAGGGTGGACGCTGCTGGCCCCATTCTTCCTGAGACTGAAGGGACCAGAGCCTGGGCTCCCAGGCCCACCCCCTCCCTTCCACAGAATTCGGAGGCTCCCAGAAGAGGTTCCACCCTCCCCACACAAAACCCGCAGCAAAGTCCTGTGGTCGTTTGGACAAGTTTCCACCTGTAGGCAATTGACAGGAGCCTGAGAGAAGGAAAAGCAAGGCTGCCAGGAATCCCTGATGTCCTGGGGAGGAATCTAGAGAAGCTAACTGAGCAGGAGCCCCTCCACTCCCTCTGTCAGGGGAGCCATAGCATGGCACGGTGTTCCCAGTCTAACACAGCAAACTGTCTTTTCCTCCATCAATGCACATCCTGACCACATCTGAGCCACAGGTTTTCCCTTAAAACCAGTGTGTGTGTGTGTGTGTGTGTGTGTGTGTGTGTGTGTGTTTGCGCACGTGCACATTTAACCCTTTTCTGTCAAATCCACCCAAACCCACAGGCCTTACCAGTGGACACCCCCTGCTGGTAGCCAGGTCAGCTTAGGGCGGCAAGTGGCACTGCCATCTGATGGCCAGAGAGAGAAATGTCCCAGAGGGTTGAAACCCAGTCCCTAAATAAAATACTTCTGTGGCCCCAACACAGCTGGATGGGAGGACAGTCTGGAAACACCTTCCCAGTCAGCTGGTCCTTGGAACCTGCCCTGCCAGCCCCAGGACTAACACATAGGGGAGATTTCCAATTGGTTAATTCCCCCAGAGGATGTAGCCTTTTGTAACAGCCCAAGACTTAGTCTTATCCCAAGATACTGGCTCAGAATGAACCAAGATAAGCCCTTGGCTCAGAGCATTAAAGAAATCTTCCTTGTCAGGTCTCACTTTGTTCTTTTCCATTTTTCAAGACACTTCATCCCTGGCCTCTTTTTGGATCCTCACTAAAGACAGGGCACGTACATTTTATCATTAGCCCTTTGGGCAGATTAAGAAAACTGAGGTCTAGAGAAAATTGCAACTTGTCGAAGATGAGGGATAGACCCAGGACTGGATCACTAATACCAATCCCGTGCCCCTTCCGCAGAGCCATAGAGCCTGAAGTCTGCGAGCCTTGAGCAGCAGGGTGGGGAATGGGCTGTGTATTGAGAGCTGGGCTCCCTAGAAACCAGGCATCTTCCTTCCACTGCTCAGCACCACCCCCTAGAGGTGAACTAGTCACTTTTCCTGGACTGATGCCAAGTTTCTTTACCTACCTGATGATCTGACAGTACTGGGCCTGGGAGCTGCCAGGAAGTGAGCAACAAGAGAATTCGGGACCTTCAGATGATGGTGGGGCTGGGCAGATGAGTCACCCCAAAGTGACTGCATGCGACGGCTTCCTCTCAGTGCTGCCCTGTCCTCACAGGTCTCCCCAGTGCTTCGAGACTTCCTGGAACGGATGCTGGTGCGGGACCCCCAGGAGAGAGCCACGGCTCAGGAGCTCCTGGACCACCCTTTCCTGCTGCAGACGGGGCTGCCCGAGTGCCTGGTGCCCCTGATCCAGCTCTACCGCAAGCAGACCTCCACCTGCTGAGCCCACCCCCAGAGCTCACCTGCCACCCATGCCTGCAGGCAAGGGACACTGGGCAGCCAGCCTGCCGGCAGGGCCTGCCTGCCTCATTCTCTCAGTATTCTCTCCAAAGATTGAATGTGAAACCCCACCCACACCCTCCTGCCCTTTAGCCCACTGGGCCAGGCCGGACCTGCCCCTTGGTCTCTCTCCCTCCCAAGAGAGTCCCCAGTTGCCTTTGGGATGATGGAGACCCCTTCTACAGGATAACCCTTTGTTATTTGCACAGGGATATTTCTAAGAAACGTGGAGACCAGCACTCCTGGCCGCTGTGGCCAACCCAGCAGAAAAGGCTGCTGCAGTTTTTTAACGGTAGTTGTACACTAGCGTCCCAGGCCACCTCAGCGGGCACACTGCCTGTCTTCACCAGGATACTTGCTGTTCTCAGCTCCAGCTCTAAACCCTGGGGTCTCGAGAGGGCCACAGGGAAGGTTTCTGTTGCCTGGAGCTGTCTTCCTCCCTCGTGTCTGACTTCCTGAAGGTACAGTCCGACCTGCACCTGCTTCCCAGCCCACCTGCACTGACATCACTCTCCCTGCACAGCCGGCCCTGAACTGTGAACAGCCTGCTCGCAGGCCAGGGAAGTAGGAGGAGCGTTTTTCTGAGGGAAAGAGAAAGAATGGAGTTGGTGGTAAACGTGGTCTCACTTTACAGGATGGAGAGAACATCGTGTGTGTGTGTGTGTGTGTGTGTGTGTGCGCACGTGTGTGTGTGTGTGTGTATATGTGTGTGTGTGTAAGTGGCGGATGGTCACCCCGACAGCCTGGCTCCCTTCAGGTGGCCCACAGCCAGCTTCAGTAAGGCTTCTCCATCCTTTCTGCCACTGAGTTCTACTCTGAAGGGACCTGCTTTCTTGGCCTGGCTTCCCACCTCCCAAGTCCCTTGTTTCTACCTGACCAGCGAAGAGATCTGCATTGAGTCTAATGCATCCTAGGGGCTTGGCAGATTTCCAGGTTTCTTCTCTACTGTCGAGTCTGAGAGCCAGAGACAGGAATGGTGAGGGAACAGACTTTGTTTTACCTGTGAGCTCCATCTCAATAACCAGGTCATCAAGGACCCGTTCTTATCAAAATCTTGGTCTGGGGGGAGGTGAACCACCTCCTGGGTCCCATCCTGTCATGAAAATGGGCACCCCCTTTGTGCAAACCATCGGCCCTAGCTGCCTCTTCAGACACCTGTCTCCTTGTCCCCCTCCCCTCCCCACCTTCAGGGATGTTGTGAGTCAGGGAATCCAGGGAAGAACTCCAGGTGTCAGGACCCTATCTAGATAATATTTTTAGATTCCTCTGCTCCCTAGTGGCCTGCTTTGGGGCCCCCCCCAAAAAAATCGCAAGGACTTTTTTAAGGGTCAGAGTTTTAAAAACAAAAGCATCTTCCCTAGAAACTTTTGTGAATTGTTTGCACTTGTGCCTGTTTTAAATTAAACTGAGTGTTCAAAACCTCTGGGCTGTTGTCTCTGAGAATGGAGCCAGGCTGTCTTCAAGCTGGACACCCTGCAGTGGGTGTCTGGTGTGTGCCCCCCCCACCACGTGAGCTCCCCAGCAGTCACTCAAGTCCGCAGAAAACCCACCTCCCTGGTGGCATGTGGGCCCGTGAGGGCAGATAAGGAGGAAACAAGAAATGAAAGGCCCTTGGGCTGAAAGAGCTGAGAAAGAGACAGAGCTCTCCTTCCCAAGGGAGCAGAACCCAGCCAGGAAAGCTGGAGCCATGTGCTGTGCTGGCTGGAACCACAGGGGCTCTGGGGGCAGCCGCCAGGGCTGATGACCACTTTCTGCATCAGCATCTCCCTTCTCCCTTTTGCCTCTCACCCCAAGACAAGTCAGAGGCCGAACTCTGACTATCCATAGGAAGTGGCCTGGAGCTGCTTCCAGGAAGAAAGCAGTCTCTGTTTCGGTTCTCAGAACTGAGGGGTTATGAAGGAGCAGTGCAGTGGCTGGAAATCAAGAGACTTTGGGTAGGGGAGGTGGATGGAATTTTCTTTCAACTTCTAGCTCTGACACTGATTCCAACACAGCCTTCCTGAAAGCTCAACCTACTCCCCAGCCCAGGGTTCACTGAAACCTCTCAACCGGCATCCAAGAGGCATGCAGACCTCCTTCTGCTCCCCACAGCAGTCCCACCCAGACAGTGGCCCTAGTTGGAGGGTCCTAGTCCCACCAACTCGGTCCGAAGCAGTACCTAAGTCCTGCCTTCAGGCCGCAGCCACAGTGCCCAGGGGGACAGACGGGGATGGAGGCTGATGGAAGGCGGAAGCTTTGCAGGAAGCAAGCACACCCTTCTGCTCCAAAGGGAGCCCAGAATCAGGAGCAGCTGGCAAGGCAAAGAGAGGCCAGTTCTTGCAACTGAGTACTACTGGATTTATTAACTATTCTTCTGAGTTCTAATAGTCCTTCCACCACGCAGTGCCATTCCAAAAGTGTGTGTGTACGTCATTTAGCCTCCCGCACAAACAGGTTCTGAGCTCGTGTTAGGGTGCCGGGATCCAGTGGCCTGGGTGATTCTTCACAACGATGAAAGCAACAAGAGTTGGAAAAGAAAACTGTTCAGAAAGTCTCTTCGAAAGTGGAGTGAGTTCGAGAGGACCCCAGCCTCAAAGCCCTGAGGCTGACAATGAGAAGGAAGTGCAGGGAAGCGAAATATGGTGACATAGAGAAGTTCCGCACAAAGCTGGGCCCGGTAAGAAATCTGCAAGAACAGCAAGTCAGTCAAACACAATTCAGTACTGACAGGAAAGATCTGCTGCGGTTTTTCAGAAACATTGCTTTCAACCACCAAGCCCTTGGCAACTCGGTGGAGAGGAGCCCTCACGGTTGTTTGCTCAGTAAGGAGGGCCCCGGGGTAACACTGAACCAGAAAGCCAAACAGGTCAGCAACATTTGAAAGATGACAGCACCTTCTACCTAATGTTCAACCCAGACCTTAATGGTGTTCTGAAGAAGCCAAATACTTGTATGCTTACACCATTAAAAAACTCCGTGAAAATTAAACACAGAAAGGGAATAAGTGAGCAAGCAGGGATCGGGGGAAAAAAAGGAGTTTGTACTTGGGATGTCCAGTGATCCCCCATCCCACCCCAGATCCTCTCCCTCTGGCTTTTCAGGTGCTTCTGTATCGGTTCACCCACCACCCAGACAGTGGGACTGAAGAGAGGCAGGTGTGGGGGGAGTAAGGAGTAGGGGAAGGGCAAAACACCCCCAAAACGAAAGCAAATCTCATCAGAAGAAAACAGTGCAGGTCCAAGCTTCAGAAATTATAAACAAGGGGTTGGAAACTCCTGTTTTTCAGAACAGAGCAGGAGCTCTCTGGACATGGGAGCCTTTACTTGGAAGATCTTGGGGTCCTTAGTGAAGAAGGGTCTGGGCTCCTTCTACTCCAAATCCGAGTTGTTTTTTTGTTTATCGTCCCTCACTTCACTGCTGGGAAATGACTTCAAGTATCCGGATGTAACATACTACAAGAGGAAGAGGATTTCATGGGTAAATGCACACGGAGGGAGAATGTGGCGGTGATCCCAAGTAAAACCAGAAGTCTAACTGCAAGCCAGGGCGCCGCGAGGAAAGCGCAGCGCTGCCACCAGGGGGCACCAGAGATCACGTCCGGTGCCGGGTGGGGGAGAGAGGGCGCGGCCTTGCCGGCCTCAGAAGGGTGGAAGGACTCGGGAGGCGTCTGACACCTATACCAGACCCGCTCACCTCCAGGAGGACCAGTTTCTCAGCACAGATCATCCTCGCTCTGGGCCGTTCCCTTAGAGTTACTGGTGAGAAACCTTCCGTTCTGCAAAGGCATATAGATCGACGTCTTGAAAAGACCCCACCTCAGACGGGTGAGGCGCTGCACGTTCAACCTTCGGGGTTCACAAAAAGAGCCCCCAAGCGCCAACGATCCCGCGGGCTGGACGCACAGATCCCTGTGCTAGCGCTTCCGCAAGGTCCTGGGGCACGCGTTCGCCAGACCCGCTAGAACCCCCGCCCCCTTAGGCCCGCACAAAGAGGAGGGCTGGGAGGGAGGGGAGGAGAGGAAGGACCACGCCGGAAAAGGGCATTTAACCACCTCTCCGCGGTTGCCTCTGACTCACTAATCTGCCCAGTAATGAAGCTGGGCCGGGCCCGCGTCCCACGCGCCTGGGCAGAGGCAGGGGTCCTTGGTCTCGACCTCCAGCATCCATCATCCGCCCTGCCCTCCATTAACGGCCCAGCGAGAAGCAGGAGCCCTTTAACAGCCCCCTTCCAGCTCTCGCAGGAGTTTGATGTAATTTAAACCCGGACCTGCGGCTCGTGTGGGCTTCCCGACTCCCGCGCGCCGCCGTTTAACGTGGCAAACACTTCAGTCAATTATCCCCCTCGCAGAGCTTCTATTTAAAGAGACATTGTCAGGTTCTTAAGCCTAGGATCAGCCCCGCTGCTTTCTGCCTCATATACAAAGACTCAAACCACGAGTTCTTTGAGAACTGGAAAAAGTACAATTAAACCAAGCCTTCGCAACCATTCCACCCTGCGGGAGCACCCACGTGCGGGACGGGGGAGCAGGGAGGTGGTGGGGGCGGGAAAGTGCCAAGTCCTTTCCATTTCAGGCTCTAAGAGTGAGAGGAAATAAGGCTGGGCCCTGAGGGGCAAGACCTCAAAGATAATACTCAAATGCAGCTGAGTTCTAGCTGGGCTCAGGTGCTGGGAGCTGGGCTCAGAAGGCGTTGGTGCAGGGCAATGACCCCACCTCATCAGCGAAGTTGAAAACTGGGTGGGCCAGAGGCAGAGGGAGCTGAAATTACCCAGAAGCTATTTCAGGGGACAACTAACCTTCCATACCAGGGCCTCTGCCACCCCTTAATATGCTCTCATCTTCTTGAGGCAAGAGTTTCTCCCCAGAAAACCTTAACCTCCAGATTCCTTCCTAATCAGCTCTCCTGTCGAGAAAGGCTCAAAAGCTGGTCTCCTTGCTCTCCTTCTCCAACACTTAAAGGAAGGGAGACTTCGGCGGCGTTCAGCATTACTGTCCACATCACTAAGCAGAGGGGGGAGGCTAGGCCTTTGTTCTACGAGTCAACTCTTCCGCGCAGCCCAGCCGGGGTGTGGGAAACTGATAAGGAGGAGGTGCCCCGGCAGGAGTCGGCAAGACTCAGAACTGAACCTTAGGGCTCACAGTAAGGGGTCCATCTTCCTGGCTGAAAAGCTGTAGCCTGTGGAACCAGTCTTCTACTCCTCCCCTCCAGGACAGGAAAGGTAGGCTGTAGGGAAGGTGAGAGACCTAGGCAGGGAATACCAACAAGCACAAAAAGAGAAATAAAATAGGGGTTCTTTTCAGAGAGAGGATTGATAGGGGTCTGGCCTGGGCAGTGGGGACAGGTTCTGGGATCACAGGCCGAGAAACTGCCCGGAAAGTGAGGGACCTGGAAAAAAGAAATCTCAGTGGAGGAGAGACGTAAGAGGAGGGGGGCCAGGGCTCAACCTCGACGCTGTTTACCGCTGAGCGTGCAGCACCACGGCCTCCGTGCCCACCTGCCAAGGCTGAGGCTCAGGCACCGAGTGGGGCAGAGCGTTGGCCTCTAACTCCGCGCCGCTCTCGGGCCCTGATGCCTCCCCGACCAGGCTGGGGATGTCTGGAGCTGTGGAGCGTCGGCGCAAACCCAAACGGCCAGAGCCGGGGCCGCCCTCCGGGTGGGGGCTAAGGCCAATGGGGGCTTGCACTAAGGTCGGAGGCGCTCCCTCCAGCACCTCCTGCGAACGCCACCGCCCAGTCCCTGAAGACTGGGGCGAGTGTGGTCGGGCCATCAGGGCTCCCGCCCGCAGCCGAGCCGCTTCCTCCTCTGTTACAGCACCCAGCGCCAGACTCATACTCCGGCCCAGCTCGGGCCTCTCGCTGCCCTGTGCTCGGTGCCGGCCCGAGCCCTTGGCCCCTGGCCCAGCCTCGCCGCCGTGACCGTGGCCGCCGGCGGCTCGCGCAAAGCGCGCCAGGAGAGGCCGAGGTAAGCGGCGGGGGCTGGGTCTTCGGCGCTCGGGGCTGGGCGCGGGAGCCGGACGGCCAGGGGGGCTGTCGGAGTTGGAGCCCCGGGCCGCGGCGGCGGCGGCTGCGCGGCCCCAGGGCCCGGTGAGGGCTTGCACGCAGGTCCCGTGGCCGCGGGCGGCTGCCAGCTGCAGCGCCGTGAGACCTGCTCGGTTGGTGCGGTCGAGGCGCAGGCCGAGGCGGCGGAAAGAGCGCACCAGGAACTCGAGCACCGCCCCATGGCCGCACGCCGCCGCCCACATCACTGGGCTGTTGCCCGCCGAGTCGGCCGCCTCGGGGTCGCCGCTGAACTGCACCAACAGCTGCACCGCGTCCAGGTGGCCGCGCTCGCACGCCAGGCTGAGTGCCGTGCGGCCGCGCTCGTCCCGCAGGTTCACCGCCGCACCCTGCTCCAGCAGTAGCCGCACGAAGCGCGCGCGCAGCGCGGGGTCCGGCAGCCCCACCGCCACCATGAGCGGCGTGCGGCCCTGCTCCGCGCGGCAGTCGATGATGCTGCGGTCCAGCGCATCCAGTACAAAGCGAGCCAGGTGCACTTTGCCCGCCTGCATGGCCTCCAGGAAGGTGCGCGTACCCGCTCGGGGGCACAGGTCCTTGGGCTTGAGCATGGCCCCGGCCGCCGCTCCCAGGCGGCCCAGCAGCTCCGCACGGGGGCGCCCCTGTTCCCGCGCCCCGCCGGGCTCTGGGCCCTGCTGGTGTGGCTCCCTCCGCGCGTGGGCGGCTGCAGCCGAGGGTCCTGACGTTCCCACTCTTGTGCCCCAACGGCTCCCGCTTCCCCGCTGCTCCTGGGCCGCACGCCTGGTGTCTCGCAGCTCCTTCCCTGGGCTTCCCGCGTGGAGGTGCAGGTTGCTCGCTACTCTGGGCTCCGCGCCTGGCCCGCCACGAGACTACGGGAGCCAAAGCTCGGATCCCCTCCTGTCTGTCCCGCTGTTTTCCGCGTGTCCGATGCCCCTCCGTCCCTTGTGGCACTCACCCGCACCCGGGGCAGCCCCCGCTCCCCTGATGAGACGGTGGCGCCCGCCGAGCGCGCCTGCCTCCAGCCCTGGCGGGGCGCGCCGCTCCTCAAGCTGCTGGCGCCGCTCCTCCGCCTCCTCCCCGCTCGCGGGGGCCGGGCCACACCGGGGCGCTTGCTCCTTACTTGAGGGGCTCAACGGCGCGGGAGCCGCCGCCCGCCTGCATACCTGGCTTTATAGCCTCGGGGGTCTCCAAGGCAATGGCTGCCCTGGAAGCCGGCTGAGCCGTCAGGGCAGGAAAGCACCCGGCGGGAGAGACCGCCCCGACGCCCACCCCTTCGTGGGCCACGAAGTCGGGGAGCGGCTCCTCCTCCGCGCTCCCCTGGGGCTGCGGCGGCGGTTGCGGGGCGGAGGCGGCGGCTGCTCGCTGGGGGCCACATGCACCAGGCCAGGCCAATCCCAAAGTCACAATCGTCTCTTCTCGTCTCCCCCCCCCTCCGCCCCTACCGGAGTCTGTGCTCTCGGCTCCTTAGAAACTTAGGACCTCGGGCCCGTCGGGGAAGACGGAGGGCTGCTCCCAGCGGTCCAGGTGGAAGGAAATGGAACCCCATGAGGACAGAATTGGACCGCAAGCGAGCTGGGAGGCAGCGGCGAAAGGCGAACGGGGAGTAATTGGCGGGGGCGGGGGGGGGGTACCTGCGCTGCGCGCGGGGCGGGGGGCGCTTTTTCTGGCTGAGAACTGCCACTCCAAGTGTAGCGAATCACGCACTCACACACAATTGTTCCTCCCGCACACGCTCACTCGGAGCGGGGGTGGGGGGAGACTGCGCCCTCCAATCTCCGACGTCTCCAACCCCGACCACGCGCCCGACTGCCAGCTCCCGGCGGCTGACGGGCGGGCGGAGCGGAGACGCCGCGGCCCGGGCGGGCGCCTGGGGATTCGGCAGTGCTGCAGCCGCGCTAACGACGCCCCCGCGCCGCCTCCGCGCCGCTTCGGGGCCGCCCGCCACCCCGGGACATGTGAGAGACCTACGCAAGGCTCCCCAGGGTCCTCGTCTCCCTCCGAAGCACAAAACCACCCCCAGATCGCCGGGCTCTGCTTTTGACTACTAGCTGACCCCTTTCGAAGGGAAGGAGAAGAGAGCTGGAGGCACTAGGTGTGGGAAAACTACCGCATCCCCTCTCCCTCCTGAGGTGGGGGCGGTGGTGGCCAGGCCTTGGTTGAGGGGAGTCAGGGCTCCTCAGAGCCGCCGCGGGTGGGGAGCGGGAGTAGGAGTGGAATGAGTATCTGTGAAGTGTAAAGCAGTGAATCAGTTATCAACTACAGAATTTACTGAGACTTTTCATGAGCCAGGCATTGCGTTCCAGCCGTAGGAAATACAGAAGCAGCAGCTCAGTTCTGGATAGAAGAGACCTTCCCTCTCAAGCAGGAAGATAAGACCAGGACAAAAAAGAAGAGGGTATCAGCTGAGGGCTGAATACCTCTGTTAAATACAAACAAGACCAAGACAGTGCTTAGAGGAAAAGGTGGAGTTGGGTGTGAGGGGCTCTGGGATTGTCTGAAGCTAGGACTCCAGAGGTGGTCTTCAAGGATGTGGGGGATCTGGCTGCGTGGAAATAAGGAAGACATTCCAGACAGATTACATGGAAGCCAGAAAAACACCTCTAGGGGACAGTACTGAGAGCTGCTTTACCAAGTACCTTCCTATGGAAGACAGGAAATGAGGGGAGTAATACAGCTGTCCTGAGCCTGGGCAGAGCCATGATAAGGTGCTTCGAAGCAGGAGCCGTCTGGGGAAAGGTTCTGGGCATGGAGACCATTTGCCTCTGGGAAGAAGACAGTGGGCCCAAATGGGTGAGTGTCAAAGTGCACACAGGGCCCTGCACTCCAGGCTTCTTGCCTTTCTCCAGCTCCTAGGCTTCAGGGATGCCCACCTGGCATCCTGGGCCCAGCCATGGAGCAGGGGCTCCCACTTCCCTCTGTTCTGGGGGGGGGGGGTGCATGTGATGTATGCCTGTATATACTGTCAAGCCCCCATCCCCTTTATCTTTTTATATTCTCTAATCCCCCTGCTCTGCCAATTTTCTGTCATGCTGCCACAGAAAGGGCACAGCATTTGACCTCAGAGTTAAGGGCCAGCTTGAAGGCCTTTACCAGAGTGCCGCTCCAGACCAGCCTAGTCTGATCTGCAAAATGAAGCCCACAATACTAGCCCCGCCTGCTTTAGGCAAGAGCAAGCTAGGGAGTGTCAGGGAAAGAGCTGCACGGTTACTCAGAGTGTAGAAGGCCCAATCTCAGCCGCAGACGTGGGGTCCCCACCTGGGGTGTCACCTGGGGGTGGGCACAGACTCTCCAACCCCAGTAAGGATGCAGGAAACTCTCCCCCTACTCAGAGAGCAGAAGAAAGGCTTTCCTTCCCTTCATGACTCAATTTCCCTTTTCTGCAGCATGAAGGAAATTGCTTTCTTCCCTTCTTTCTGTTTCCAGAGTCAGGGAAGGAGGTAACCGTGGAATCTGTGTGTGGCAGGCCGGCCTGACCGGCCAGGCAGGTGGTGACACAGCCCAGGTAGAGGAGAGAAGCAGTGGGAACATGGAATGGGCACCTGCTTGGTCCTAAAGAACCATGGCCCCTCCTCCTTGAGCTTCCCTGAGAACTCTGCCTCATTTGTGTTCCCGCTCCTGGGGTAGATGGAGACACTTCCAGGGAAACAGAGAAGCTGGAGCAGGTCCCTGTCAAGGCCTCACCCTGGCTTGGCCCAGAGCGCTAGGCTGGCTATTCTAGAACCGAGCAGCCAGTGCATCTGCTCCAGCTGCCACCGCCAACCCGGCCAGGCCTGTGGCAGGATGGGGGGATGGGGCCAGGTCTCAGGCCCTGGAGCCTTTGCTCTGACTTTTCCGTAGGCTCAGTATGTTCTGAACAGAAAAGAAATAGCAAAACTGAAAAAAAGCTGAGCGTGTGCTGCAGAGCACGGAGGCTCCGACAGCCGGAATTAGAAGCTGTCGCTTAGGGAGCCGAAGGCTGACAGGAGATGGAGCTGAGGCAGGGAGCAGGCAGGCGCTCGGCGCTCCCCTCCTCCCCTCCCCTCCACCTGCTGAGCCTCTCCCCTTGCAGGCCCCAGGCTGGCAAAAGAGCTTCCTCCCAGGGGTGCTAGGCTCAGGTCTGCAAGTCTGTCATTCTGTCTGTGGCTGGCCCCCCTCCCGGACCCTCTTCTTTCTTCCTCAAGTGTCACCAGCCCCCTCAGCCTGTCACGTTGCACCAGCTCAGCCGGGTTGGGCCTGGTAGCACATGGCTGGGAGATCCAGAGAGCTGGGGGGTGGGGGGTGCAGGAGGTGGGGTGAGTCAGCAGGGGCTCTGGTATCTGAGTCAGCAATGGGACTGAGAAGGGGGTAGGGACCCTTCCCTTAATGTAAAAGGTGAAACTGAGGCACGATGACTCTACGGGGAACTTTGCCCCAGCCCCACAGATACACAGCAGGAATTCTCCTACCCAGGGCCTTGAGGGGGGCATTAACTCCTTCTCCACACATCCCCTGCAGCCAGAGATGAACTCATGTCCAGGGCCCAAAGACTATGGCCTTTTCCCAGGGGGCACCTCGCCCTCTTTCCAGAGGACAGAAAGCAGGGAGGTGGGTATCTGGACCTGGCCTCCTGGGAAGCCCCCAACCTACTGCGTAGAGGCCTCTCTAGGAGGCAAGACTGCAGCTCCTAGCCCATTCCTGGGCTCCCCAGCTCCACGCTGGGGACCCCGAGACTCTGCCTGGTCTGACTTCAAGGCTAAGGGAAGGCAGTTTCTCCTTCCCCTCAGCAGCCATTGGCAAAAGCTGGGGACTCCCCAGTGGGCTCTCTTTGGCAATGGCCCTGGCTTATGCCCGCGTGCCTGGGTCAGTGCCTTCTTGTAACCTGGCTCCTCACCCCTGCATGGCTCTACCCCTGGCTTGGCAGGGAGCTGGAGCAGTTGAGTGCCCAGCAGGAGAGCTAAAGACAGGGCACTGCTCTGGGGTACAAGTGTCCCACCCTTGGCTGTATCCAGTGTGTATGCAAGCAGGACATGTCAACAACAGGCCTTACTGCTGTGAATGGGCAGGACCCCTAGTCTCAACTTGCAACCAGGGAATGCTAGGATCCCAGAGGTCAGGCCCCCCAGAGGGACGGAAGGTGGTGGTGGTGGTTCCGTTTATTTTCCAAAGGCACAGGTGCTCAGAGCTAATGGCATTTGTTACAACTCTCTGATGAGAAAACAACCTCTTCCCAGAATCAGTCCCCACCTGGCCTCTCCCAAGCCAGTGCCTGTTTCCATTTGGGATTTGGGACCATGCCATAGGTGCAGTGAACAGCTGCCCACAAACCCCTTTCGAGCAAGTGTTGGGTGCAACCATAACTACCTAAGAAGCTGACCACTAAGTCTGCCTAAAGGGGCCCAAGTGGCCTCGAGGTTCACAACTCCCCGAGAGGAAGGGGGCACCTTTGCACCAGGCTCTTCTGCTGCAGCCCTGAAGGTAGAGACAAGGAAGGGCCATGTCTAGTTGGGGGGTGGAGAAGAGGGATGACCTCATTTTCCAGTGGTTGTGGCATCAGGACCCGCAGAAGGAGAAGTGAATCCCCTTCAGGCCCAGAAGCGGGGCCGTTCCACTGGGCTCTGGAAGGGGCCTCACCCTTGGGTTAAGCTCCCAAGGGTTTTCCCCCAGGCCATTTCATTTCAGCAGCATACTATCCCCTGCCCCCCCCCCCCCATTTATTAACTGTAGAACAAAGGCCAGGCTTAGGCAGGAAATTTGGGACAGGGTTCTCTTTAGTAGGAGTAAGAAGGAGAAAAATAAATAAATCTCATAAGGTCAGGAGAGAAATGATGCTGACCTTGTCAGGCAGCCTGAGTGGGGGTACGTACTAGGAAGTACCCCCCCCCCCCGGCCTAGGAGAGTGTCCCAAAGGCCTTCCTTAGTCCTCCCTACAAGCCAGAGGCCCAGTTGTCTCAGCAGTCAGGCAGCTGAGGCAGCTTTTCCATGTCAGCCTCCCATCCCCCACAGGCAAGAGGCCAGGGAAGGGACCTCAGCCTGGAATTCTCGAAGCAGCTGTCCCCAGGGAGCGTGGAGGTAGTGCCAGGCTCTATATCAGGGAACTGACAAGGAGGCCAACTCAGCACAGGTCTGAGAAGGGGCCTCACAGCAGGCGGGTTTGGAGTTTGGTCCTGCTTGACCCAAAGGTGCTAGAGTGGAAGTTCCAGGCAGCTAGGCCTAACCCTCCAGGTAAGGACATGGAGTCCAGGGCGGGACACCACTATGTTGCACGCTGGAAAGGTAAAGTGTGCCTTTACCTGCCTCCCAGTCCGTATCCTTTTGCCCTTAACAAATATGTGACATTTATTCAGAGGCAGAGAAGAAGGATGAGGAGTAGGAAGTCAGATTGGAGAGGACCTCCAAACCTCAGATGGGCCCCTGCCCTGATGGTACCTGGTTCCTGCCTCCTCCTCTAGCCTGGCTGTTGAGGAGGGGGCTCCAGAGTCCAAAAGAGCCCCAGCTTCCCACAGCCTTAGAATGCTAGGGCCTTTCCTCCTGGGGGGATGAGCCACATCCCAGAGAAGAGTGAATGTCCTTATAGAATGTCCCAGTGGGATGGGGGCATCAGAGGCGGCTCTCCTGGGCGCCCGTCTTTACTGTGAGTGGGTCCTGCTCACACAGCTCCCTGAAGGCCTCACAGGGCCTCTCAGGCTTGTCCTTGGCCTCAGAGGGTAAGCAGTCCCTGAGGCAGGCCTTCACTGACTCCTTCACCTCAGCCTCCAGGCCCTTCATCCTGGCCTCGTATTCTGCCAGCGCCTCCTGCTGGAACTGTGGGGACAGCAAAGACCACCGCCAGGCTCAGGAGGGGCCAACTCCCCACTCTCCCTCCCCTGGACAGTCAAACAAGGAGATGCCCAGTCTGTTCAGATCTCCCAGGAGACTGGGGTGGGAGGTGAGGGGTAGTGGAGACCATCAGGGAGCCTCTCAGAGAAGGGGGTGCCAGCCAAGCAAAGAGAGCTGTAGAACTGCCTATCTTACAGGACCCCAGGACACTGTGAGAACCAGGGCCTGTGGCCCACCAGTGAGGGGTGAGTCCCCATTCTGCCCCCACCCAGCTCCTGACTGGTGGCTCCCCGGGGCAGGCCAACTCTGCTGGCTGCCAGGGTGGTAGTCCCTGTCACCTGCTTTTCCATCTCCCGGATCTGTTCCAGGCAGGCTGCCTGCTTCTCCTCTAGCTTCTCCTGGTGCTTCTCCAGGTTCTCTGTCATCTGGGTGGGAGCGAAAGGCAGGGAATCAGGACAACACAGACAGGCAGCCTGGCTTGGAATCCAGCTACAATCCCAGTTAACCAGCTGTAAGACTCGGGATAAATTTGTTAACCTTCAAACAGTTGTTTTAAATGTGTACAATGAAGATAATTGTCTGTCTTGCTGGGTTGTGCAGGAGTGTATGAGACAGTTCATGTAAAGCACCTGGCTTAGAGCCTGCCACAAGGTCGGGATTCAGTAAGAGGAACCCGCAGCCCCCCCCCATGCCTGGTGGCCCAGCTTGGCCAGCTTTGTTATTGTTGTTAATAGTCCCAGGGGAGCTTTAGGTCCATTCTCAGCAGGGCATTCCTTCCTCTTCTGACTTCTTGGAGCCTCAGGAAGCCCCACTCACTCCCTCATAGCCACCCACCCCAATTCCATCCTCCCCTGGCCAGCTAGCCCCTATCATTTCCATCCAGGGCAGCTGGCCAGAGACAGATCCCTTTAGCCTGGTACCCTAACCTCCACACAAAGGGCAAAACCCTGGGGTAGCCTGGGGGCTCCTCCTCTCCTTCATTGCCTCCTCCCATCCCCAGTGCCTGGGCCACTCTGGACTGTGCACCTCCTAAAGACAATGTAAAGTCCTGGGGCCACCCCAACCCTCCTATGTAGAGTGTGAGTGAGAGAGAGAGAGAGAGAGAGAGAGAGTGTGTGTGTGTGTGTGTGTGTGAAGGACGCAGCTCTTACACACCTGCTTAATGACTTGCACCACCTCCTGGATGTGAGAGTTGTTAATCTCTCTCTTCAGCCTGTTGGGGTGATCAGAGTTTCAGAGAGGCCAGGAGGCCCCTAGGAGGAGTTGGGTAAGACCAAGTCTCTTCAGAGTGTAGATGAAATGAGGACTCCACCATAGGCACAGAACCAGCCAGCAGGGGGAATTATAGGGAACCAAGGAGGATGTGAGGGGACATTGGGAGCTCCAGGGCCCATCTGAGGAGAGGGCTTCCTCACTAAAATGCACTGTCTTTCACAGAAAGCAGGGGGGAAGCTGCTGGCCCCCCCCCCCATTTGTATGATTAGTTTTCCCTGAAATTCTCCTCTCTGCTCAGAGTGATGGCTTCTGTGTTTGGCCCAAGGAGGACACTCTGAGCAGAGGTGACAGAAATGGGATGAGCTTCTAGAGCTGGTAACAGGCACATCTCTGGGAAGTGAGTCAGGATCCACTTGCAGGGAGGCACCCTCCCACCTAGACTGGTCCCTGCTCAGACTGGCCCTGGAATTTGAGTCCTGGGCCTCCTTCCAGGGCTCACCTTTCCTGAGCCATCTTGTCTGAGGTGATTTTGACCATGGCCTGAATCCGCTCCAGCCTCTTGGCCTCCAGCTTTTTCTTCATCTCTTTGGTGTCACTGCAGAGAGACAGGCATCAGGGAGATGTTCTGTGGGGCCTGAGCCCTCCCGGGAGGTGAGAGTCAGGCATGGGTGGGAGGCAATCATACGTCTCCAAGGTCTCCTTGAGGGTCTTCAGCTCTGCAGCCTGCTTCTCTCTGGCCAGCTCCATCATCTTGGCGATTTGCTGCGGGGTGGTGCAGGGACAGGCTTAGCTTGAGAGGCCCTTTGCTGTGCCGGAGGCGGGGGCGGGGGAGGGGCAGGGGGGCGGGTGGGCGGGTGGTGCCTCCATCCCCCACCCCCACCCCCCAGGCACCTCCGCCACGTGCTGCTCCTTGCGCTTCAGGATGCACTCGTACTGCTCCTCGCCCTGCTGCAGCAGCTCCAGCTCCAGGCGGTCCTTCAGCTCGCGCGCACGCGCGTCCGCGCCCTCGGGGCCCTCGGGGACTTCGCTCGGCGCGGCCCCGGGGGCCTCCTCGCCCGGCAGGGTCCTGAGGAGGCCACGTGCAGACAGGCCCTGAGCTCTCGGCCGCCCCCGCCCGCCGGCACCACGGAGGGCAGGGCCCGCCGCCGCCGCCGTCCTTACCTCTTCTTGCGAGAGCCCTTCCCCGGGCCGAGCCTGCGGCCCCCGCAGCCCCCCGCGCCCGGCGGCCCCAGCTCGGCCAGCTGCGCCGCGCCCCTCTGCAGCAGCTCCTCCCAGCGCCGCGCGCCGCGCCGCTCCAGGTCCCGCAGCTCCTTCTCGTGCCGCCGCTGCAGCTTCACGACGCCCTTCAGCTCCCGCAGCTCCTCCGGGCTGGCGGTCCGTGGCTCTGCGGGGCCCGGGGTGAGGTGCGCCGCCGCGAGGGAGCCCCCCCCCCGCCCCGCCCCGGAGTCCCGGACCCTCCCCGGGTTCGTTCCCAAGATCACCCGGACTCAGCAGGCCTTACCCGCAGCTTCTTTCGTGGCCTCCTGCTTGGCCCTGGCCCCAGCTGCTGCAAGAGCCACAGGGTGGGCTGACAGGTGCCCCGGGGGCCCCTGGTTCTGGCAGTCTCCTCCCCGCCCCCCGGGGGGGTGTGGCAGTATGGGCCCCCTTTAGCGCACTTTCCAAGCGCCAAGGCTTCCGACACAGTGGGTCCCATCCCAGGTGAAAGTCTGTTTTGGGGGGGATGTTCCTGTGGGTACCGCTGGAGAGGTCAAGGCCCTTCCAGGCTGTGGGAGGACCCTGCAGTGCATACCTGCAGACCCGTTGCTCGTTGGGGCCAATGTCCCGTTGACCGGGCCGACAACTGGACTCCCAGGTGGGAAGGGTTTCTGCGTAGGGAGAGCAGATTACGAACAAGGCTCCAACAGCTCTCTCTGTCTCTCAGCCTAGGACCCTGACCCTCCCTCATCTTCCCTCGGAGAGGGCAAAGCTCCTGGACCCGGCAACACAGACCTCGGGCAGACCTCCCATGGCTTCCTTGAGCTTCACAGACTTCTTATCCTGGGCACTGAAGAACTTGATGGGATTGGCGAGAGCTACGGTGAGATCTGGGTGCATAGGGGCATCATGGGCCTGGTATGGAGATGTACCTGGAAGCCCTCCCCATCCTCACCTACCCCAGGATACCCTTTCCTGCCCCAGTCTGGAGGCTGGCTTGAGGAGGTGGGGGGGAAGGGGCCACCTACCTGCCCAGGTGTCAGGTACATAGTCCTTCATCTCCAGGAAGACAAAAAGTGCAGGCATGGTAAGGGGCATGTTGCTCTCGCTGTGCAGGCACAGGTGGTGGTAGCCTGTCGGGCATGACAGGGTGGGCAGTAAGCCATGCCCATTGCCACCCAGCACTGCCCGGGAGCCGCCCGGTACTCAAGATCTCTGTGTGTAGACTCAGAGAGGACAGAGTCTGAGTCTGGTGCTACAACTTCCTGCTTGCGTGACCTTGGGCAGTTTACTTGAAATCTCTTGAGATTTTCCTTAGCTGTGAAATGGGGTGAATAGGATCTACCTCATGTGGTTATTGTTAGGATTAAGCGAGAACGTGTTAAAAGCCCATTAACTCATTTTAGTACCCGGTATGTATCAGCAACTTGGGAAATGGCCCCAGTAGTTCCAGAAGATTACAGACGTTCTGTTAGGTGAGCAGAGACCCCAGCTCCATTAGTTTCCTATTCTTGCCACACTCCTTAGGGCTGATAACAGGAGAGGGTTAGGTCAGGTCTCAGGGCCACCTCCCTGAAGCTGCTGCACCCTCTGGACAGGCTCCTAAGGTGGGCCTTTGTCTCAGCCCGGGCTAGCAGCAGCAAAGAAGGACTCCATCCTTACCAGAATTCAGGGCGTTAATGGGGATGATGCGGTGCCCAAGAAATTTGTTGCCTTCTTCCATTACAGCCACCCTGAGGGAGGCCAGCTCAGGCATCAAGATCTAGAGAGAGTTCAGGACAGGACAAGCTGGGGCGGGGAGAGGGTGGCCAAACCACCCACCTCCCTGGCTTCAGAAGTCTTAGCCTCAGTGTGAGAACGTGGCCGGTGTTAACAGACTTGGTGAGGACAGAGGGCACACTCTAGGCCACGCACGTAGGCACCCTCTTAGCTCATGCCATGGCTGAGCCACACAGGGGAGAAGGGCTGACCACACAGCCCAGGGCTTGGTGCAGACAGTCCTGGACGGCCTTGCCAATGAGTATCCAATCAGGGCAAAAGACCCCTCCCCCCCAGGACTGGGACTCTGTACCCTGGGACTCTGTACCCCGGACTGGGAGTTCACATTTCTGCCTCCTGTCCTAACATGAACACACATGTGCGTGCACACACACGGATGCACACGTAAAACTTGTTCACCAAGTAAATTTCTGTAAATGTGGACTTGGGACTCTTAAAAATCAGGAGGGCACAGGGTGGGGAGTAGGGAGAAGAGGCGGAGCAAGGAAGTCCCTTCATTTATTTCCCCTTTTCTATGAGTAGAGGCCAAGAAGTAGGGACAGACCCCAACCCCTGCCCTAGCTCCCCACCTTCTCAAAGACAAAAGGCTCCTCCTTCCAGACAGGATTGATGGAGTTGGCGCTGGGTGACAGCTTGGTGCGATAGCGCCTCTTGGGGTCCCCAGGAAGGCCAAACAGTTCCACTTCCACATACGTGCGCACACTGCGATCCGACAGGAACTGCCCAGAGATCACCTGCGGGTGGGGACCCATGGGAGGCCAGCCTCAGCCCTCCCACCTGAGCTCTGGCCTCGCACCTGGGGGCCTCTAGCTCCATAGCTGAAGCTTCTGTTCTGGGCTGCTGTGAAGAGCGCCTTCC
This sequence comes from Ursus arctos, assembly GCF_023065955.2. Lineage (NCBI taxonomy): Eukaryota > Metazoa > Chordata > Mammalia > Carnivora > Ursidae > Ursus > Ursus arctos. The sequence goes on from NW_026623050.1 coordinate 6,552,920, forward strand.
AGCTGGGGCCATGTGGCTCAAGGGTTACAGCTAAGCTCTTGGCAACCAGGTGCTTCCGGCAGGCAGGGAAGCGGTGTGGGCCTCCCCACCCCCCTCCGCAGGCAAGGAAGGAAAACAGCACCCTCCCCTAGGGCCTGGGGCTCCTGCGGCCCCACTCTGCCTACTCTTCTCCCCTCCCCCACCCCAGCCTCAGCCCTTCCCCTTGGTTTCCATGGGGACCAAGAGGCAGCCTCCAGTGCTGAGGGGGAGGCAGTTTCCAAGGCAACTTGCTACTGCACGAACTGGCTTGGGCTGAAGTTTTCAGGATATCAGGGGAGGGGGTTGGGAGTGGAGGAGTAGAGCTCCTGTATCGCTCTCCTCAAGACCCCAGCCCTCCCAGCCACTTGTGAGCCTCAGGGCCTTGCCGTGATGGAAAGGGTGGTGGCTACCACCACGTCGATGCGGTCCACGGAGAAGGGGTTGAACTGCTTGTCTGGCCGCCGCATGAACTCATGCTTGAGCAGGTAGCCACTCTGCCCGTTGAACTCAAACAGCGCCATGTTCTGCTGCATGGGCAGGTCTGGGGGGACAAGGGCACTCAGTGAGGAAGGCCCAGCCCCGGGTCTGCACCCAGTCTCTGTTTCCTACATCCCTCAGCCTCTGTTGTCTTGTGGAATGGGGAGCTTGGGTGGACTGGGAGCATGAGGGTCTCTCATGACCCAGCCTGCTTCCTTAGGGTGTCTCATCTCTCAGGAAGACTCCACGACCTGGAGTCAGCGGGGGCAAAGGCACAGCCAGGCCGTGGCTCACAGTGGGAGTTGAGGCCGATGAAGCTGGTGTTCCTCTGGGCTCATTCAGGCAGAGCAGCCAGAAGCCAGGCCAGCACACTGGCGTCTTCACATGCGAACTCATACACGTGCCGTCATATAGGCACGAGCCAACGTACTTAAATCCCTAACCACTCACATGGTTGCACGTGCTCCCAGAGTCTAAACAAACATCAGGACCCCCAGTCTGTTCTAAAGACGCCCCCCAGGAATGCAGTGAAGGTGGGAGAGGCAGGGGGCAGGGGAAGGTTCTTAGGGGCCTAGAAGTACCCTCACCCATCGTCTGGAAGTTGAGGGCAACCATCTGGCAACCGGCGTTCCAGAACATCTGGGGCATGTAGTTGGAGGAGTCCATGCGGGTGCCCTTAGGGTAAATGCGGCTCATCTGGCGCTTGTTGTAGCTGCCCCAGAGTTTAGGAGCTGGCCCGAGGCCACCCACACCAGAAGGACCCAACAGCTCCCTCTGTGCGCCCTGTCCCCAGGCCTTCCCCATCCCGCCACCCCAACCAGGGACCCTGGCTATGGAGTCTTCAAGGATACTCCACAAACTGCACCGAGGCCTTGGAGAGCAGGTCATAGGCCTTGAGCTCTGTGAAAGACGAGATGACATAACTTCGGTTCTTCTCTGTGTGGGAGAGAAAGGGCAGGGGGGCCATGTCAGGCTGGCCCCCCTCTCTCTGGGGTAGCTCCCTCCAGCACAGAGATCCCTGCAACCTAGCATTTCCACGGAGGCCCAAGGGTTGAAGGGGCCAAGCTGATGTGCAGATCTGTGTGGGTAATGGCGCTGGGGGTAAAGTGTATGCGCGGGAGACATGCACGGAGGTGGGGTGTGTGGCACAGTCCTGGAGAGTGAGGGACGCGTGCCCTGGATGGCACAGAGAAGGGGGATCCAGGAGGTCAGGAGCATGCCATGACATTCAGAGAGTGAGTGTCCAAGCTCTGGCTGAAGGGGAGGGGTGGGGAGGGGGGGTGTACACCAGGGGGCAGACCTGTTGCGGGTGGGCACAGGTGGGGCTGTGGACTGCGGGTCCAGGGCTGAGGGGTCAGCGTTGTAGAGGCATGCAGGGCACCAGTGTATGCAGAAAGAGGTGTTCACGTTGGGGGCATGGGCAGCTGAGAAGAGCGAAGCTGAGTAGCGTGGGTGTGCACAGGGAGGGGAGGGTGCGAGGGGCGGATGTGCACTGGCCAGTTTCTCTGCCTGTGGCCCTTCCCGGGAGTTCTCATGCCCAGTGGGGCCAGCGCTCCGGGGCTTGGGCCAGCCCAAGGCACCGTTCAGCCCCGGGAGCCACAGAACCTGTAGGAGGCTGCGGGAGCCCCAGGCCAACAGGGCCAAGATGACCTGTCATAAGTGGCCTGCCTGTCACCGACACACTCCAGAGCATTCTGGTTGGTGCCAAGTTCCTCAGTACGGCACCGGGAAACTGGGAGCCACTGCCACTTCAAGAAGCCCTTTGCCTGCCTCCTCTGCTGGCTCTGTCTATAAATAGGGCCCCCGCGTCCAAGGAAGGGGGGATCCCCCGTCCCCTTCTTCCCACCCATCAAGCTGCTCTGCTGTCAGGACCTACTTCTTAAGGGCCTTCTAAATCCAGCCTAACCTCCAGCTTACCGTCTTCTGCCCACCGCGTGCTTACTTACGGGCAGAGAACTCAAAGGAGATGAACTTGGTGGGCTGGATGTAATTCACTAGGCTGGACATCTCCTCATAAGCTGTCACCTCCAGGCCCGCTGTGCCCTAGGGAGGAGAGGGGAGGTGGAGAAGGGAAAGGCAGCACCGAGGGCAGGGAGGTGGCCCCATGCCCGCACCTGGAGGGCTCTGCTGTGGGGAGCGCAGAAGGGCCCGGGGCTGCCCCCTACACACCTCATCCGACTGCATCTTCTTGATCTCCTCCTCATCCAGGTTTCCCGACTCTTCCTCCTCCTCCTCCTCCTCTTCCTCCTCTTCCTCCTCTTCCTCCTCCGGCTCTGCCCCTTCCTCGCCAGCCCACACTGCCACACGCACAGCCATCAGCACTGGGACCACAGTCCCTACACATCCCCTCCAGGCCCAGCGCTTCTCCCCACTCTAGATGCTCCCCCGCCCCACCCCTCCCCACCCAGGCTACTCACCTGTGTCGTCCCCCACAGAGGCCTCCTCTCCAGGCTCCGTGCTGGGGGCCGCTGGGCCAGAAAACTGGTTCTTTTTATTCTTGATGAGGATCTTGCCTCGGAGATCCTCAGGGCTGGGCAGGGGGGTGCCTGGGCTCAACTGTGGGAGAGGGGAGACAGTCAGCACCATCTCCACACCGTCAGGGGGCAGCCTCGGCGCCTTCATACCAAGCTGTGGTCCATCTGCCCTGCCTGCTTCTCCAGCCTCGCCTCCCACCATTTCCCCCACCGTGTGCTGCACTCCTGCCCAACCCAACTTATCCAGTTCCTCAGACAACTCTTTTCCTTCACCTGCCTAGAATACCCTTTCCCCACTCTCATCGAGATAAATCCGGTTTCCCCTTGGATGCCAGCTTGCCATCCTTTCCTCCAGGAAGCCTTTCCTGATGCCCAAGTACTCCCATAGCAGCCACTGGTTGCGATGGCCTCATTACTTATCTGTCTCCCCACTAAAGGTAAGCACCTGAGGGCTGGGACTGAGTCTTTGTCACTAACATACCCCCCCAAAGCCCAGCCCAGTGCCTGACACATGATAAATGATAGGATCCTGGCCCCACAAGCCTCCCAGATAAATCCCAACATCCTCTGGGGACATCTGCCTCCTTAACCTGGCTCCCACACTGCCTCAGGCCCAGATGCCCCACAGCGAAGTCCACTCACCGGGAACTTTTCCAGGGGCTCTGTGAGCAGCATATCCCCAAACATCATCCGGCAGTACTCAGCCATCTTGGCCTGTTGGCGGGGTCTGCAGGGAACGGCAGTGGGGTAGGGTTCAGCAGCTCCACCCCCCTTTTGTCCATCCTTCTGGGCCCCTGACCCGGGTCATCAGGGCTACAGGGGTTCAGGGAGGCAGGGACATAGGCAGGAGAGCCTGGGGTCCCAAGGAGCTTGTGTGGAGACCCGGGAGAGAGCTGGGGGGCATGACTAGGGGGCGGGAGCGTTGGGGGAGGGCAGCTGCAGGCAGGAGATGGGGACAGGGGAGAGAATGTTCGACAGGTCTGATACGCACGAGTCCACATGGTTTTCAAATGACAGGATGACAGGATAGGGGGAGGTCTTAAAGGCACTTTCTGCGATGGCTTCAATTGCTTCCTGGAGAAGAAGGGGACCGGGTGGAGAGGAGGTCAGTGGTCCAGCCCCAACGGCACGCTTCCCCACTCCCCAGTTTCAATACACATAGAACTGGATGGCCACTGTTGGCCCTGTCTCCTCTGGTCCCCTCTAGTCCCCTCACTGGTCTGAGGCCTGCCAGCCATCCCTCCCTTCTGTTTCACCCACTCCCCTGATCCCCACCCCCAGGGCCCTTCCCTAGTGCCACTGCCACCAGCTTCCACACATGGAGTCTTACCTTGAAGTAGATGTCCGTGGTCATGGTGAAGCCGTGGGTGATAATGGGCTCCTCGTCAGGGGGCTTGCCCTTCCAGCAGTCCAGCTCCACACAGCGGCAGCCAGCGAGCAGCACCTGGCGGTACATCTCGGCCGAGGAAAGGCCAGAGAACTGGCCGGCTGAAGCCAGAGCGGAGGGGAGAGGCAGGGGCTCGCTCGAGGCTGGTCCCGCTCACCCCAGCCCGCTCCCACACAGTCTGTCCTTTTGCAGCCCGTGGACCAGCCCCGCAGAAAGATGGATTCAGGGAACAGGAGCCCCCCCCCCACCACCACCACCGTAAGAGGAGACATCCCAGTGAGGTCACCGTGGTCACCTGTCAGGTAGGTGTTGTGTGAGGAGTTGATGAAGTAATGGTTGAGTGGCTGAGTCATGTCATGGTGGAGAAGCAGCTTGTCCTGGGCCAGCACGCTGTTCTCGGGCCCACAGAGGAACCACACCATGCCCTCCGGGGAGAGCTGGCCTGGGGGAGGTGGGCAGGGCAGAGCTGTCAGGGCTGCAGCCCCTTGGCAGAGCGGGTCAGGCCCACGGAGGGGAGGGGCTCCCTGAGTCCTCACCCCTCTGCACGTTGATGCCACTGGGCTCATACTTGTCGATGAGGCCCCGCACCTGGTCAGGCCGCGCCGGCGGAAACAGCAAAGAGTTGAGACGGGGGTCCCTCTGTTTCTGGTTGATGAACTTGGTCAAGTGCTCCTTGGTCATGTAGGGTTTGGCCTTGGCATGGCTGCAGGCCAGAGAGGGCACAGGTCTGTGGCGCCCCCGGGGTTGGGGAGCACGGACAACCGCCTTCTCCAGAGAAGCCACCTAGTTCCCAGCATGGCAAGTGGGATGTTAGCCACCAGCCCTTCCCCGTGCCCAGCCCAGCCAAGGAAGCTCACTAGGAAGTGAAGATCTCGTCTATTTCTGGCCGAGGACAGAGGCTCATGAGGAAACTCTTGTAGACGGATTCTGGGAAGTCCTCAGGATTGATGGCATCATTCTGGGGGGATAGTCACCTGCGTCATTCCTGCACCTCCTTTCTCTGCTAAAAACCACAAATGAGGCCCAGGCCTGTGCAAGGGAGCCTGTCAGACGGAGGGCTCGGGGCGGGCAGAGCGGCATCAGGCAGGCTCCTGAGCACCCCCTTTTCAAGGGGGCTGGTTGCGGAGCAGAGAGCCTGCTTAGCTGGTTTGCCTTGCCCCTGAACTTGGACACTGGCTGGTCCCTTGGCTGGGGCAGGATTGGAACTAGGAATGACCACAGGGCAAAGAAGACAAGGTTAGAAGTAAGTGGGGCTGCTGCCAGACCAGTGGGCTGTCTTCTTTCTTTTTTTTAAAGTAGAGGACAAATTTTCCTAAAGAGGCGACTCGAATAGAAACAGCGCACCTAACAGCAGAGCCCCCAGAGGCATGAGCGAAACCTGACAGAACTGAGGGGAAAATGAGACAGTTCAACAGTAACAGCTAGAGACGCCAGGAAGCACAAGGAACAACAACAACAAAAGACAAACTGGACTTCATCCAAATGAAAAACCTGTGTGCTTCGAAGGACAGCACCAAGAAAGGGAAAAGACAGTCCACAGAAGAGGGGAGAATATTTGCAAATCAAATATCCAGGAAGGGACAACTCAACGGTAAAGAGACAAAAAAAAAAACCCCAATGGAAAGACAGGCAATAGATTTGAATAGACATTTCTTCAAAGAAGATATGCAAATGACCGATAAACACATGAAAAGGTGCTCCATCTCATTAGTCATCTGGGAAATGCAAACCAAAACCATAAGGAGATACCACATCACTCCCACAGGATGAGTCCAGTTCTAAAAAGACAGACAATAACAAGTGTCGTTGAGGAAACGGGAAACGGGAACCTACGTTCGTTGCCAGTATGATTGTACAGTGGTCAGTCACTTTGGAAAACGGATTGGCAGTTCCTCAGAATGTTAAATATAGAGTTGCCACGTGACCCAACTATTCTACCTCTAGGTATAGAGAGTGAAAACACACGTCCAGACAAAGTCATGCACACGAAGGTTCATAGAGGCTTTATTCAAAATGGCTGAAAAGTGGCCACAACCCAAAGGTCATCAGCTGATGACGCAGAAGCAAAAGGCGGTCCCTCCAAACACTGGGATATCACTCAGCAGTGAAAAGGCATGACGTGCCAATCCGGGCTACAACATGGAAGAACCTTGAAACTCATAAGCTAAAGGATTAAAGCCTGACATCGAAGGTCACACAGTGTGTGATGTCCAGGTTCGGCAACTTTATAGAAATAGAACTGCAAGGAGAATAGTGGTCTCTGGGGATCCTGTGCCTTTGCATTGCATCCCAGAAAAAAAACCCATTAAACATCTTCCAGGATCCTACTGGAAGGCCAACATCAGGCTTAGGCCAGGCACAAACCCTAGGCTCAGGGCTGTATCTGCCCAGAGGGCTCCTTTCTGTAATCCATATAAGGCCCCTTATGGGGTGACCCTGCCTACATCCTGTAATTAAAAATTACTTAGTCAGAAGGGGGGAAAAATGTTTTTCTGTGTTGAGCTAAAGGCTATGTTTTGGCAACTTTGACTCTTGGTCTGTTCCCCTCCCCCACACTCTGCAGAACTAACTCCTTCCCCACATTGCAGACCCCAGCAGGTTGCCTCCATCCCTGCTGACCTTATCTCTCTAGGCGAGAACATTCACTCTCAACTTTCGTTCCAAGGCTAGAACGGGAATGTACCCACCCCAGCTGCTTGCCCTAAACACAGTCTACCAACCATTGCCCCCAACAGTCACCCAGGAGCAGGCAATATAGACCAAGCTCCTCTGGACCCAGGCACCTCATCCCTACTCCCCTGGATCTGTCTCTGTGCCTAGTATCAGAAACCAGTGCTCTCGGGTTAACTGGCTTTTCGGGCTATTGGCTGGGCTGTGCTATCTTTCCTGCCCCCGCCACCCCAACCAGGCCTGGCCACCGTGGCCTCTTGTCAGAGCCAGCCCAGGTGAGGGGTGGGCTGGGCCGGGAGAACCACTCACCTTGCCTTTTGGGAGGTGGCAGGCGCTGAGGGCAGCTTCCACCCGCTTGCGGTCAGCAGGAAACATCTGGAAAAAACTAAAGGAGCAAAGAAAGGCACCAGGCAAAGAGAGGGGTCAGACCTGGAGAGGGAAGGCTGTGAGGAGCTGGGGGGAAGTGTGGGGAGAAAGTCGAGGAAACTCACTTTTTCACAGGAATCTTCCCTTCGGGGTTGAGCTGCATCTTGAGCTTGACCAGGCTGGCGGGGGAAGGGCAGAAATCGGCTTATCAAGGCCTCATGGCTGGTGCGCTTGGCCCCGCACGCTAAGGCCGGGCAGGCAGGCACTTACATTTTGTCCAAGAAGGTGCTGCGGGAGGCATTGGCTGTCAGCGGGTGCTTGACCAGAGCCAGCACATCTTCGGCCCAGTTCTGTGGGACCCCAGAGCACTGCAGTCAGACCCTTGGCCACACGCAGGTGCCCCCACCCCCTGCAGCCCAGACCTGTCCCACAGGAAGCCCAGGTTACCCCCCGGTGCCCAGCCCCAGGCCCACCCGCCTCCCCTGGCACACCTGGCCCACATTCTCCTTGTAGGAGACGAAGTTGTGGAAGGTGAGGTCCACCATGTCAGGGCCGGACACCACAGTGAGCGTCTTAAGCAGGAAGTTGTTGTCAGGGAAGTCCATGTTGAAGACATCCCGGAGCTTCTGGCTCTGCGGCCAGCAGTGACAAGGTTAGGATCAGAAGTGCGCCCCCCAGCCCCGCCCATGGTGGCTCTCCCTGTCCCTCCCCACCGCTCTAGAACTGGGGCCGCTAGGGGGGAATCCCGTTCCCATGGGAGGAGCCGCAGGGGCTGGAGTGGGGGTGCAGAGCCCACAGGAAGAGGTGAACCCAGCAGTGCGGCCTGGGAGTGCTGTGGATTTTGTTTGCCATTTTTCGTTTGAAGATGGATTCTTAGCTCCCAGTCTCATGGAATCCTGGTTCCCACCAATTCCTTCCTCCAATTTTCCTACCGGCATTAGACAAATATAGGCAAACGAGATGGGGAGGGCAGTGGGCATAAGCAATACTCCCAGACGGTCTGGAGTGCTCTGGGAGCAGGACCTGGTCACACAGCATCTCTGTTCACGGCTCCCTGGTACTAAAGCTCTGCAAGCTCAGGAGCAGCCACAGCCCTTCCTCAACTCAGGGAGAAGGCCCTGCTGCCCAGCCTGCCAACTCTTCCCCTCGCTCCAGACATCAGGTTTCCCATTCCCACAGATACCTCTGCCCTCGCCCCATGGGGCATATGGCCATGCTGACCCTGGGCTGCCATGGGGCCCACCAACCTTGGGTATCTTGGCAAACTTCCCAAAGCGGGTATCCCTGATGCTGGTGATATCCAGAAACTCCATCTCCTAGAGGGGGCCCCGGCAGGAGCGGAAAAAGGGATGTGGACAAAAAGGTCCGTGAAGAATGAAGAACAGAGAGGAGGGAGCTTCCAACACCCCTACACGTCTTGGCCAACTGCCTTCCATAGATGCCAAGAGTATCTGGGGTGGTCTGGACCCCAGCCTTCCCTTCCCACCAATCAGGTTCTCCCTAGTCATGGTGAGCCTCCTCCCTTCCTCTGTCCGTTCCTTCCCTGGCCGCTCAAGTGACTCAGGAGCTCTGGCCTGCAGCCTTGCCCATACTCTCCTGGACTCTCCGCAAGTTCCCTCTCCCTTCCCTTCATCCAGGTGCTGAGACCCTTGATCTCTCTGAGCCCTCGAGTTTCCCAGAACCACAGGTCAAGAAGCAGCCTTTTCCCTTTCCCTCTCCCCAAGGGATGCTAAGGCCGGAGCATCCTGGCCCGAGGCAGCCATGGTTGGAGTGACTTAATCCTCCCTCCCAGAGCAAGTAGCCCCTGCCCACAGGAGCAGAGGCTGCCACGGAGCCACCCTTCCAGGTCATTCTGTACTCCCTGGGCATTCACACCTCCACCCCTGCACTATGAAAAGGCTGCTTGGACTCAGTGGATCAGCAGGAGCTCAGGTAGGGCTGCCTCACCTTACTCTGATATGTCCAATATAAGTAGTAGCCCTTGGGATCCACACGGAGGATAACCGGGGAGGCTATTGTGGTTTCCTATAGACAGACGTGGTCAAAAGAAAAAAAAAAAGACAAATAAGCAGGAAAAGACAGAAGGGGTCAGCTCTCTGCTCTGAGACTTCAGGCCAAGCTTCCCTGGCCCAGGCCAGGGGTTTCAGAGCTCACCATCTCCCTAGCAGTTGGCTGTCCAGGGAATCTGCAGGCTTATTCTTTGTTCTCCAGATCTATGGGCTAGGTACAAGCCTTAAAACCTCTGAATCAGGGATGGAGAGGGGCAGAGAATCAGAGATAGCATTTCTGAAAGAGAAGTTTCCCCTCTAAACCCCAAATAGAGATTCTCCCTCTGGACCCCAAACAGGATCTTGGCCCCCCACCTCGCCCTGTTTTTAAGGGCCACAGCTTAGCCAAAGGGGTAGAATGTCTCTTCACAAGACTCAGTGCCATGACCCAGGAGAACCCAACACAGTAAGAGCTAAGAGCGCAACTCCTGCGCCTCCATCCGAGGCCCTGTACAATCCACCTGCTACCTGGCTTCCCGCATGCCCCATCCTCCCCTCCACAACCCACTCCCCGGCCAACCCATCCCCAGCCAAACCATCCAATCCACGTCTATGGTGTCCCATAGACACCAAGCGCATTCCCACCTCCAAGCCTAAGAACCCAACTCTCCCCTGCCTGAAATACCTTCAAAGAGCACCCCAAGTCTCCCCTCTTCTGAAAAGTCTTCCCTGAAACATGCTATAACAGTGTTATGTGGTTTGCACAGCTAGAAACCCATCCGGAAAATCCCCAAGGGCTTGTGGACGCCAGGGAAACCAGCCTGTGCTGTAGCATGAGGTAGACCATCAGCTTCGGTGCTAGACCGTGAGCTCAGTGCCCCATGTTTGCTGAAGAAGCCAAGGACCAAACCAGAGCAAGTGCAGAATTTACAAATAAAATGGTCAAAAAAAAAAAAAAAAGGTTCTCCGGTCAGGGATGGTTAGAGTCTGGGGTAAAGAACACTTGGCGAGGAGGCTGATTTTGGAGAAAGCTGTGTTGTGAGCTCCACTCCCTTTCCTCCACAAGGCAGGGTCGGTGATGGTGCCTGACCCCTCACTTAATTTTTTGGTAAGATTTATTTATTTGCGAGAGAAAGCATGAGTGTGTGTGCATGAGCACAAGCAGGGGGAGAAGCAGAGGGAGAGGGAGAGAAGCAGACTCCCCAGAGCACGGAGCCCTATGCAGGGCTTGATCTCATGACCCTGAGATCATGACCTGAGCCGAAATCAAGGGTTGGCTGCTTAACGGACTGAGTCACCCAGGCGCCCCCGACCCCTCCCTTTAAGCCTAGTGAGGGGTTTCAACTATACTTAGAGAGCTTTGGTCACCCCTGCAGTTGTGGGGCTAAGTAGACTGGGGTCCGACTCCTGCCCAAGAAACCGAGTATTGGAGGCATTAAGACCCTGGTTGTGCTAGATGAGCCCAAATCCCAGAGTCTGTTGGGGCAGTGAACGCAGAGTATGTGCTGTGGTCGAGTGGGCCCATGGGAAAGAGGGGCAGAGTCCAAAGCTACAGGAAACTGAAGGTGGTAACTGGATTCCAAGGGGCTGAAGAAGTAATTGTGAGTGACCCCCCCAAAATAGAGATGGCGGAAGGACCCTTAAGTAAGGGACGACCAGCTCAGTGGGCAAGGGTCTCCTCACTTTGAGGAGAAGCCTCAGAAATGTCTACCAGAGAAAGAATAACCCTAACATTCTGCCAGGCTCAGAAAGCATGAGCCCATTGATGATAGCACCTGTTCAATTAAGAACGTCGGTACCCCTCTCCCACCTGCTTCCCAGCACCCCATGGTGGGGAGGGCTTGGGGGAAGATCAGGGAATCCTGCCACAGACCTTTTCAGAGCACCAACGGCCTACCTAAAACCACTTCTAGAAGAAGGAGGGGGGAAGATGTCATCCAAATTAAGATTTGAGTTTTGAATTATAACTCGTTTCTGAAATAAGACTGGGTTTTATGAGGAACAGTGACCATAGGATTGTCTATTGCCCAAAAGCAAATGGAATGTCTTGTGACTGGCTGTGTCCTTCCATGGGCAGGAGAAGAGCGTCTCCCACCAAACACATTGTGAAGGGATCATGGGAGGCAAAATCAAGTTGGGAGCTGGTTACATCTTTTCATTGTGCTTATTCAACATGACATGACATACTCAAGTCATCTGCCATCTGGGCTAAAGGCATTCTGAGCGGAACCTGTCTCACAGGTGCACGGGCCTGTGACTAGGCTTAGGAGATTCTTGCTCCTGGAGGTCGGGATCCTGGGGCCAGGCCTCAGGGAGGGGAGTGGTACTGGCCTGCAGAGAAGCCCATAGAGCCTGTCCTCACCCCTAATGACCCTCTGCCCAGTCAGGTTACACACACTTCCCAGAGGAACTGAAAGAGGCCACTTCGTTTTTCATTCTGAGCCACTTCCCTCATTCCACAGTCTCCTGGGACCTGTCACCACCATGCCACATCGCCCACACCACTCGTAGGGAAGCAGAAAGCGTCTAACCAGGGGCCTCCTACCCATAGTCATGGCAACCAGATTACTCAGCCTAGTGCAGTCCTGAATGGCCAAGAGCCCCAGGCTTCCTCAACTCACAGACCCAGACTCCCCTCATCCCACCTGTAAGGAGGATGAGCCAGCCCTAAGGGCCTCCTTGCCCCCCAGAGCCTTCCAGTTTCCTTCCTGGCACCAGCCCACTGTGATTCCGTTAATGGGCCTGAGTAGCAGCTTCATGAAGAACCCCAGATTGTTCTCTGGTCTGCCCAAGAGAATCCCTGGCTTGTCACGACACAACATTTTCAGGGGCCGGCAGGACCAGAGTCTGGGAAGCAGGCCCCAGTCTGAGAAGGAACAGACAGCAGAGACAGAGGGACAGGGCAAAGCAGTGGCTTCCCCCTTTCCTTGCAGACAGGCGGGTGGCGGCGGGGAGCTCGGCAGAAAGCAGCCAGCAGAAGCAGAAGTCGAGCAGTTCCTTCCTAGGCCCCTGGGAGCAGAAGCCTCGGGCTCTCCCTTAGGGTGCCCCAGCCTTTTATGGCTTCCCCACCGCAGCTCAGGGTAGAAAGGGGCCTCCCTGGGCCAGGCCAGGGCCAGATGGGAAGAGCAGGAGCGGGGCATCCGTGCTGGGAGTAGGGGCCGGGCTCACCTCTGCTTCTGGCCCTGCCACAGCTTTGGGGCTCTCTCCTCCCACTCATGCTGAGATTAGGATCCCCCCTGCTTGTCTTGGGGGCTTGGGGGAGGACAGACCCAAACCCAAAGAAAGGCCCTCCTGTGAGCACCCGGGCAGCCCAGGCTCCTGTCACGTCCGGACCCCGAGCCCTAGCCCCGGCAGTCAGTCGGGGATGCACGCTCAGGGGCACACACCCTCACCCCCAGGTTTGTTTATCCAGGCTGTGGTAGCCGCTGCCCGGCCAAGCCACACATGCACCTGGTCCCAGCAGACGTAAACCAACCCAGCCCCCCAGCAAAGCCCCTGACAGCAGCCCCCCCACCACCACCCCAGTGCCCCACTCACATCGTCCCATTTGATGAAGCGCTCCCCTTGGCTCAGATAAGCCTTCACCTTGGGGGGCAGCAGGACCGGGCTGAGCAGAGACATGGTGCTAAGCGTCCCTCTCTGGAGAGGCTGGACAGGCACACGCGGGCAGGAGGAGGGAAGGAAGGAAGGCCGGCTGGAGGTGAGCCAAGCTGGGCTCACATGGCACCCGCCCTGAGAGGGTCCGGAAGTCTGGATACTCCTGGGACCCACGGGTGGCAGTGGCTGGCGGCAGAGCCGAATGCTTTGGCCAGAGGCCCATCTGCCTTTTAAATCAGCCTCCTCCCACCTGCCTTCAGTGGGGGGGAGGCCTGTGGTCACTGCTCCTGCCCAGGAAGGTTAGGCTCCCCTCGGCAAAGCCCCCCCCCTCACCCCATGCCTCAGCACTTCCTGCTCGGGCTTCCTTCTTGGTGCTCTTCGGGACTGAGGGGCGGGCCCTGAGGCCGGTCTCCTTGGAGCCAGGGCTGGGGCGAGGGGGTGGGCTCAGTCCCAGGGGTGGTCTCTGGGCAGATGAAGCTGAGGGGCTGGAGAAGGAACAATATGGGGACCACGTGGGGATACTGTTGCCCTGGCTGGGCCTGAGAGGAGGGTGTCAGGAGCTCCCCAGGGGAAGGGACCTCCGCAGGGGTGGGCTCTAAAGCATAGGGGTCTCTTCCAGAGGCTGAGGAGGCTGGGACCACCCTGGACGTGGGAGTTGAAGGTGGGGTAGGGCCCAGCTGGGATTGGGTGTTTTGAATAAGCAAAGTTTGCTGAACACCCAGCTCCTGTTTCTCAATGCTTCCTCCCATGAAAATGAGGTACAAGTGAGGCAATCACACCTCTCAGCCACTGCCACACAGAACTCTTGGCCCTCTGGGCCTCATGGAGGCCTGGAACCTCCGCAGACCAGACTCCACACACAGCAACCCTTGGCCACCAGCCTCCACTGCGCTCTCTTGCCAGGCTCTCTCCTCTGCTCTGTGCCCAGGGCCCAGGGTGAGAACACTGGGAAGAGGAGGCTGCTTAGAGAGGCCTCGGCGCCGGGTTCCTTCTCAGAGTGCATGAACCTAACACTGACCGGGCCCAGGGAGCTCAGTCGCAGCCTCGCTCAGCCAGCCCACTTCCTCTTGCCTAAACGCTCCTCTTTATCACTCTTCTTAACTTACTGCCTGGGAGACTTCCTTCCCCTCTCAGGGCCTGCCTTTCTGCTCTCGGGCCCACCGTGGGCCTTTGTGCCACCCCCGAACAACTATGGGACCCTCACCCAGGCCCTAAACTGCCTCTGCTGGCCAGTCTGGGCCAGGATAAGAGGAGAGAGGGCTGGAGCTAGGGGGATTCCTGGCACAAAAATACCCCCCAGAAAAGCGATTCCAAGATTCCAAGACCAGTGGGGTGGATCTCGTAATAAGACTTCACAGCCTGTGGAAGCAGCTCTAGAAAAGGCAGCTCGCTTTCCTGCCTTCTGCTCTCAGGGCTCATCCTCTGTCCCCTCCCTCCAAGCCTGCAGTCTCTCATCTCTCCTCCCTGCCTCCCTGCAGCTGTGGGCCCCTCTGGGGGCCCCTCCAGTGCCCCAGCAGTTCCCGTTCCCTCCCTGGGATCAGGTTCCCTCTTGGTCTGTTTGAATGGATTTTGCAAGGGAAATCCTGGCCCTTTCCCAAAGACCCTACACCTGTCACCTGCAGCCGGCCCTGGCCCTGGACCCAAGTCCCTCCCTCTTGTCTGCCTGGAAAGATAGTCCCCTCCGGCTCCCTCAGCCTGGAGAAGGACAAGAGGCAGACCCCTCTGGTGTCATGGGGTTGGGGATGCCACAGGGAAGGCAGAGATTTCAGTACTTCTTACTCCGATCCTGTTGATCTTGGGCTCTGAAGACTGAGGCTCTAATCCACAGAATAGAGCCTCACCCATCTTGCCCAGTAATGGCAGTGCCTGGACCCTGAAGCTACCCCCCAATTGTAGCTTCAGCGAGGCCTGTACTCTCCTGCCCACATCCTATCTAGCAGCCCTCAGAATGCAAGAAATCCGCACAGCAAGGGGAGCCAGGAAAACCTTCACCAAAGAGGACTTTTTTTTTTTCTTTTAAAAATACTTAGATTTCTTAAAACGTGTAATGACAAAGAAAAATACTGTGTAAATAATGCTGGAGTGGATATGGAGAAAATCAGGAAGGTCACAAGAATAACCAGTTGGTGAAATGGGGCTCCTGGGCTAAGCTGAGGAGCGGGCACCCCACACCGTCTGCCCATCTCACCCCCCAGGGCAGAAGGTAGAAGGGCGAGGATGCCCCCTGGTGGGTACACTGGAAAGTGTACAAGCTAGGGTACACTCCTAGGGAAAGGCTGGGGATCCAGGGAAAGGCGACTCTCAGAGAAGTCTCTGGGGCGTCTGTGTCCTACGTGATCCACAGAGACACGTTTGCTGGAGGGTTGGGCCCGCGCGAGCTTTGGCGGTTAAGAACTTATATTCAATGTAATGCCTGCCGAGGAGATGATGGTGCCTAGAACCCAGGAGGCGGGTCTGGAATTCTCGTGCTTACTTGGTGGTTTGGTGTGGGGACCTTGTGCTGTGGTTTCCCAGCCTGTTCATCAGAGGTTAGTAGTGGAAGTTAAACTCCGATCTTCAGGTTATAGCCAAACAGGAGGGTGAGATTAGATTGGTTTCTTACCTGATCCCACGACTTACCTGATAAAGCAGTGGGGTTTGGGAACCTGTAGGCCTAGGGTGCCTCTCAGGCCAATGGCTAGCTACTTTTGGAATGAAGATGCCTTGGTTGTTGTATCCTTGGGGGTCTGTTTCTCAGACCATCATAGGGAGTCCCACTCACTGCTCCATGAACCCAGCCCCTGACAAGCTGGTTTATCTTGTGACACTTAACCTTCCTATGCCTCCTCTTTCTCGCCTATAAAGTGGGGATCATAATACCTCAAATGGTTGTTGTAAGCATTCGACAATATAATGTATGTAAAGTACTTAATATGGTGCCTGTGTATGAGCTTAATAGTATCATTGTCATTATTTATAACCATTATTTATGAGCAGACACCGGCAAGGGAAACACAGTCCTTAGTACCTTCCTCCTCAGTATATATGCTATTCTTTCTACAATAAGAATCTTCACTGACTTGCTTTTTGCATCGCTTTCTCAGCAGTTTGTGTGGCTCGAGGGCTGACGTACCTTCCCAGGGCTGAGTTAGGGGTGCTCCTGCTTGTAGACTTGAAGCAGGCTGTGCCCTGTTCAAGCAGGCGGCCTGAACTCATGAAGTCATGAGCATGAGGACTCAAATCATGGACAGGGGCCAACCTCCCACCACCTTTAACCACCACAGCCCCACCGCTGATGAGGCAGGTGGGAGAGTGAGGACCAGGAGCTGTCCACCTGTCCAGCTGTATGTCCAACTGTCATTCCAGATCCAGCCGCCCTCTGCGTGCTGAGAGCTGGCTGTGGATGGAGACACTTAAAATAAGTCCCAAATGTGTTTCCCTTTGTTTTGAGGGGTTTTATTTTTATTTTTTTAAAAGATTTTATTTATTTGACAGAGAGAGAGAGACAGCCAGCGAGAGAGGGAACAGAAGCAGGGGGAGTGGGAGAGGAAGAAGCAGGCTCATAGCGGAGGAGCCTGATGTGGGGCTCGATCCCATAACGCCAGGATCACGCCCTGAGCCGAAGGCAGACGCTTAACGACTGCGCCACCCAGGCGCCCCGTTTTGAGGGTTTTTAGGAGAAGGAAAGAGGCAGAGGAAGAGGGAGAGAGAGAATCTTTTTTTTTTAAAAGACTTTATTTATTTATTTATTTATTTATTTATTTATTTATTTATTTGAGAGAAAGCTCGTGCAAGGGGGTGAGGGCAAGGAGGGAGGCAGAGGAAGAGGGAAAGAAACCCAAGCAGACTCCGAGCCACAGAGCTCCATCCCACGTCCCGTGGGATCATGACCTGAGCTGAACTCAAGAGTCTGCTGCTTAAGCGACTGAGCGCCCCGGGTGCCCCCCATGTGTTTCCCTTTGACGTGCCATCAAACTTACCTGAAGGTATAGCTGAGTGAGCACTGGGCCCATCCTCAAAAGCCCAGAGTTTAGTCTCAGCCAGAGCAAGAGTTTGCTGTGAGATCTTGGCAAGTTACCTGCGCGTCCTGACCTATTAAGCTTTCGCTTCTTTCTCAGATTCCTTCCGACTCTAAAAATCTTTCTCTTTCTACTCAGAAGGGCCAGCCTCGTCCCTTTTCTCTCCTGCCTTTCCTCTGACAGGTGATAAACCTCAAGACGAGAGCTGCAGATGGCAGGAAAGATGGGCCCCTACCCCAGCAGGATGGTCTTGGACGCGAGACAAAAACTGGTCCGTCTCACAGAGAGCTAAACAGAGGTCTTCTCAGCCTCTGTTTAGCTCTCTGTGAGACGGACCAGTTTTTATGAGTGTGATGGAAGGAAGGTGGATGATGTCCTTCTCCAGGTGGGCATGGTGCATAAGGAATGCCCTCGGAGCTGACCTTGTCAGCTGGCTTTGTCCTTCCTCCTGTGCTGGTCCACCTTTTCATCAGGGCCTGGGTAAAGCCACAGTGAGCAAGCCCCTCACCTTTGTGGAAAGCAGGGAGCCAGTGAGGACAGGGAATGTGTTGGGAGATACACTCGGGATCCCAAAACGTCCTAAGCTGCTGGATGGAGCCGCAGCCTGAACCTCACAAGGTAGAATGAACAGGGCTAACTGAGAGATCCGGGCTTGGCTCCAAGGCACCAGCCGTACAAGGACAGGGTGGGGAAGTGGCGGCTTAGCAGAAGCATGTGTGAATAAAACTGAGGGCTTTCGCTGACAGCCAGCTCCATATGAGTCCGGTGAAAAGGCTGCTAACTACGCGGACAGACTCTCGGGCTGCTGAATCGCAGGACTGAGCCCAGTGATTCTCCATCTTGCTATCATTCAGCATGGCCTGGGAAGCTCTGGGAACACTGTGAAACTTGCTGCACCAGACCCTCTGAACCAGGACCTGGGATGGGTGGCTGGGGAGAGGGAAGGAAGGTGAGGAGTTTGGATTTCTAAAGAGCTTCCCCCTTGCTTTCTGGTTGCAGCCAGGGCTCAAGAACCGAGAAAGACTTAGCGCCTTCTCATTCTTGGCATGCATGTCAGACCACAACTGAGATACTTGGGAACCTCAGTTTAGGGTGCTTTATCATGGGGAAACACACACGCTGGAGAACATTTGGTGAAGGGCAGCGAGGATGGAGGAAGCACACAGCACGCTGTGAGGACTGTTAGAGAAAACGGCAGCATGGAAGACACCAGTGGTCCACGAGGTTCATCTTCAGACGCTTAGACTTGTTCTCTGGGGTCCTAAAGGGTTAGAATCTTAGGTGACGGTCTTAGGTCAGCCTTCTCATGAAACATTATGAGACAGAGATTTGCTTGTGGGAAATCTACTGGGAGGTGCTTTCAGAAGCAACACAGCGCACCTGAGGGATGGAAGGAATCAGGATTGGGGTGGTGGTGGTAGAAATTGATCAACGATGTAGTCACCACAAAGGACACCTCTACAAGCAGCTGTAGGATTGAGATGACCCTTCAGAGGCAAAGTGAGATGGCCCCAACTGAGGCAAGAGGACTGGGCCTTTGAAGATTGGCTAGATTATCCCCAGGAAGGGTTCGTGAAGTCAGGCCCAAGGAGTTCCCCGGGGAGAGACTCATCTCTCAGCCACCATGAGCCAGCACTTCTGGCAACAGGGGGATAAGCTTCTTTGTCCCAAAGGCAGGATCTGGGTAGTGCACCATAGCGACCATAGCAGGACCTACTGTGCCCAGTTCAGACCTGCTTGCTTCATATGCCAAGCTCGTTCTACCTGGAATAACTCCTCCAGGATTCTGGTGATTGCTTTCCCTGGGAAACTTACAGGAGCATGAATGGAATGCACTATAGCTCCCACTACTGCAGCTTGATTTGGTGACATAACTGATATTCAGCATCCCCCACTCCCCAACCATCACCCGTTCTAGGTTCTCTTTATCGTCAACTTGTACACCTATGCGTCTGGTTGGCTTACCTGGTGAAATGACTCAGATCCTCATTCCTAAGGGATATGAGCCTCTAATCAGGCTGCTGCATTTGTCCACTTACTATCAAAATTGGACAAGTGTGTACCAAGAGATACCCTAGTGGATGACCTGAGTGCCACACATATTCTTCCCTGACCCCACTGTAGCAGCAAACCTACTCTTCCAAAGGATCAGGGTGAAGTATCTCTACAAGGATGTGACTCTTTTTTTTTTTCCTACTGGTCTTCTGGCACAAGGAGTTTGAAGGACAGAAAGCAGCCACACTTAAAGTTTATGGGATTCTTGTTCTGTCCCTTGGTGGAAGGGTTCTACATCCGGGAACCAGATTCTCTAAACCTAGAGAGCCTGGAACTGTAGGAATAGGAGCCACAAATTCCTCCAAAAGTGTCACTGGGAGTGATATTAAGTGGGGTTATTCCTCTTTCCACCCCTTGTTTCCTAGACCTATCATACCCACTGGGCAATGGAACCATATTATAGTTATTGAATAGGGTACACACTTCATCCTGGAGCATGGTGTCCCATGATCTCTAAAATGGTCCTTCTGCTGCACCTTTGAAAGACTGTTCTTTTACTCTGTCAGCTCAAGTGGGTGGCAAAGTACATGATAGTCCCAGAAGATTCCATGATCTTTTGCCCACTCTTGCTCTGATACAATGCTGTGTGAGATTCCATGTCAGTAAATGAAATACTCTTTAAGCCCTCAGGGAATGGTGCTGGTTGAGGCCGTTAGCAGGAAAGAGAAATCCTTATCTGGAATATATGATGATTCAAGTCAAGATTAATCACCAACCCTTCCAGAGAAGAGCAGGTCCAATGTAGTCATCTTGTTCCCAAGTGGCTGGTTAGCCATCAGTGGCTGGCAGGCTGAACATCTGGCAACAATTGTTAGATCAGCCTTGGTGAGTGGGAGCCCCTTTTGTTGGACCACCCTTGCCACCATATACAATATGCCTACGTGTAGCCTTCGTCTGTGCCAACATGGCCACTTTATTCATGTGCCCATTGTGCCAACATGAGTGGTTGATGACAGAGGCTGGCAAATATCAGCTAGCCAAGTCGTTCTATCTACTTGGTTAATTAGTGTCTCCTCTGGGGGAGGCTCTCAGAGGAGCGTTAACATGCAACATACAGATCTTCACACTTCGGGCTCACTCTCATGGATACATCCACATGCCTCTCTCCAAGACCTTCTTGTTCCCAACTCCCCAGTATGGCTTTTTCTAGGCCTCTGACCAACATTTGCTACAGCCCATGAGCCTATACATGTTTTTACCCAGGGCCACTCTCCGGGGATCCAGGATGATGATTCAGGTCCACAGACATCAATATAATTCAAACACTGCATGACCTTAAAATGTTTGGCCATGGGGGCGCCTGGGTGGCACAGTGGTTGAGCGTCTGCCTTTGGCTCAGGGCGTGATCCCGGCGTTATGGGATCGAGCCCCACGTCAGGCTCCTCTGCTGGGAGCCTGCTTCTTCCTCTCCCACTCCCCCTGCTTGTGTTCTCTCTCTCTCTCTCTGGCTGTCTCTATCTCTGTTGAATAAATAAATAAAATCTTTAAAAAAAAAAAATGTTTGGCCATGGATGCCTGGGTGGCTCAGTTGGTTAAGCAACTGCCTTCAGCTCAGGTCATGATCCCGGAGTCCCGGGATCCAGTCCCACATCGGGCTCCCTCCTCAGCAGGGAGTCTGCTTCTTCTCACCCTCCCCCCTTTCCTACTCTCTCTCTCTGTGTCTCTCAAATAAATAAAAATCTTTAATAAAAAAATGGCCACTTCACTTTCCCCAGTGTACTGTTACCCGAGTAAATGGCCATGGGTCCCTTTGGGGAAGGACTAGTGGAACCATGGCTGAATGGCCATGGTATTACAGAAGCCTTCCTCCTTGGGACCTAACCTCTCCTTCAGGCAACACGTTCTAGATCTGAAAATTGAATCAGGTCTGGAAACTGGACAGGTATTGTGACTTTATACTGGAGGAACTGCCATCAATCTCCTGGCCTTTCATTCTTGATTTCTTTTCATGGTACAGCTCAGCAATTTTGTGTGAGGCCTACGGATCCTTGGAGGTCCTTGAGGCCATTTCAGAGACTGCACAAGGTCAAAATAATACTAAGATGTTATTTGCCTTTTTCACTGCCTAAACATTTGCACTGACAGTGCAAAAGCAATGGTGAATAAACCTTCTGGCATCTTAACAAAGCAAGGCAGTGGCGCCAGGCTGTTTGGGTAGTTCGTTGTGAAGACAGACAGAAAGAAGAAAGGAAGGAAACAGAGAGAATGGAGGGAGGGGAAAAAAGAAAGAAGAGTCAGTTTCACTTAAGAATGTCCTTAATGAAGCAATAAAAATTGCTAAAATTTAGTAAATCGTGACCCTTAAATATATGTCTTTAAAATAT
The DNA here is from genome assembly GCF_023065955.2 of Ursus arctos. NCBI lineage: Eukaryota > Metazoa > Chordata > Mammalia > Carnivora > Ursidae > Ursus > Ursus arctos. The sequence goes on from NW_026623050.1 coordinate 6,574,274, forward strand.
TCTCTGTGGATCAGGGCATCTGGCGGTCTCCATGGAGTGTGCAGCTCTTGATCTTGGGGTTGTTGTGGGTTCGGGCCCCACATTGGGTGTAGAGATTACTTAAGAATAAAAAAATCTATTAGGGGCACCTGGGTGGCTCAGTCGGTTAAGCGTCCAACTCTTGATCTCAGCTCAGGTCTTGATCTCAGGGTCGTGAGTTCAAGCCTCGCATTGTGCTCCACTGTGCAGTCGACTTAAAAACAAACAAAAATTCTTGAAAAAACAAAAATAAATATTCTGTTATTCAATGGAAAGTACTGTAGTGCACAGAAGTATAACGGGTCTCTCTTATGACCCACTGAGTTACCAGCTAAACACTTTCTTTCCATGAAAGAATAACTGACGGAGAAACTGTGGCTATTAAGACTTACTTATCTGGCAGATGTTTTTTCTAATTCGAACCAAGTAAGCTGTCACTTTGAGGAAAACAAAGGATAGTATTTGTGACTAATTTTAAAATTTGAACTGTTTGGTGAAAATTAGAATTTTAGAAAACGTATGTGCAGTATCATGAGTTTGACAGATTCCAATAAAATTTTTTTTTAAAGATTTTATTTATTTATTTGACAGAGATAGAGACAGCCAGCGAGAGAGGGAACACAAGCAGGGGAAGTGGGAGAGGAAGAAGCAGGCTCATAGCAGAGGAGCCTGACGTGGGGCTCGATCCCAGAACGCCAGGATCACGCCCTGAGCCGAAGGCAGACGCTTAACCGCTGTGCCACCCAGGCGCCCCCCAATAAATTTTTCTGATATTAACAAATATAACTTGTAATATTGTATAATAGATTGTATCCATATTTGAAAAATCTATATAATTCGATGAGCCAGTATTTCCCAAATGACCAAAGTAGGATGTTATAAAACAATGCATGGGTAGCAAACCCATTCATAGTGCAGGGTAGATTAATAGCCTTGAATGTTATTGAATTCACTGATACAGTTTCAAATTCTACATTACAACTACCATTTAAGAAAATACTACTTGTTGAGTTTTGGTGTAGTCTCAAATTAGGTGAAAAGGCTATTAAAATGCTTCTGTCTTTCCCAACTACATATCTGGGTCAGGCCAGATTTTCTTCATATATTTTAACCAAAACAACATATTGCCAATTGAAGCAGATATGAGAATCCAGCTGTCTTCTATAAAGCCACTTTTAAGAGATTTGCAAAAATGTGAAAAAAGCCACTCTTTCACTAACTTTTTTCTTCCATAAATATAGTTATTTTTTGTAAAAATATACTATTTTTTGTTAACATATAATGGGCTAACTATTTTTCATTAATTGATAAGTTCTTTATAAATTTCTTGGTCTTATTTCTAATGTGGCAAGTGTCAATAGATATAACCCATATAAACAAAAGCTCTTTGGAGACGTCAGATTTCAAGAGTGTAAAGTGATCTTGAGACCAAAAGGTTTGAGACCCACTGGCATGGGTAGAGCAAAACCATTCCTGGCTGCCCATCTAGTTTGCCCTAGGGATGCTGTGTTCTATTCACTGTCTGCGTATCTCTACTGTCAGGACCCACCACTGCGTCCAACTTGCGGCTCACCACTGTATGTACCAACCTCTGGCTTCTATTATTTCGTGGTCCTATCATCCCCATCGCTATCAAAGAGCCAGTTCTGTGATGGCCTCTTGCTGTCAGCCGTGGCCTACAGAGGACAGCCCAGCTGAGCTTCTCCCAGTGTGTTCCTCTTTGCTTTGATAACCAGAGTATCCTCTGGGCCTTCCTGCAGGACTGAAGCGGGTTTCTGGCCTTACATAGAGTACCGACCAGAGCGGGCTCACTTCTTGGAGCTTTTTGAAGCCTTCTTCCATCTTCTGCTATGGCAGTTCTGGCATTTCCATTTCACTTGGCTGGCCATTGCCTTTCTCCTGTCTCCCAAGATCCTTGTCAGGGTATTAAATCCTATTTCACCTGAGAGTGCTCCCATACCAATAAACTCTCCTTTTTTTAACCTCATATTCCGATCCAGCTCCCCATGGATCCAGCCTATATATCCTCTCCTGGCTCCTGCCAATACATGTTGGCTACTTTTGTAGCTCCTTGCACGTAGAGCCCTCTTCCTTCCCTAGCAGGCCCCTGAACATCTCTGGCTGGGTTTTGTTGCAACCTAGGCCTTATTTATTGGTTTCATAGGCTGAGAGAGAGGCAGCTTCCTTTGGCATCGGAGAGCAATTCCAGAGACAGTGGGAGCTGTGAGCCATCAGTAGCCAACACTCCTGGCAGCTGAAAGAATGAGTGCCTCTGCCCTGATCCAAGGGTACCCTCCCTACAGAGACAAATTTCATCTCTGCCTATGAGGCAGAGTAGAGCAGGGATCAGGACCTAAGGCCCTAGAGTCAGAAAGACTCAGGTTTGAATTCTTTCTAGCTGTGTGACCTTGAGCAAGTTACTTCTTTGAGGCTGTTTCTTCATCTTGAAAATGGAGATAAAAGAGTAACTACTCGATAGATCGTTGTGAGACAAATGAGATGATGAATGTAAGGGCTAATTCTGGAGCCAGCACATAATAAGGGTAAGGATGTTGATACCATTATAAGGGGTCAGAACTGTCTAAAGCTGAAAAGTCTGCCTTACAAAGCAGACAATAAGGTTCACCATCGTGGATACTCTTTAGCTGCCGCTGGAGAGGGCTCCATAGAGATGTTGTGGAGGAGGTCCTAGGGCCCTTGGGGGTATTAACAAAAGATGACCTTTGGGACCCATTCTGTCCCCAAGCTGCTTTGATTTTCTGATTTCTCTGACTGCTTACCCTTAGTTGGGAAGAGGCACTTAGAGAAGCGTATTCACTTTCAGGCCACTAGGGGGCCATTGAGTTGCCTGCAACAGGAATACACTAATGGTTTCTTAATGGCTCAGGCACCAGGGAGACCAGGCTCAATTATATCTGAAAGCATTTTGAGTTCCTAGGGTAAAAGACACTATGTAAATCCAGATAATAAATAGGGCTTATTGATGACAGGTTAAAGAATCTGGCACTGTTTAGTTTGGAGAAGAATAGGGTGAGAGGAATTGAATAAGGGCTTTGAGTATATTTATTCCTTAGCATAGAAAAGAGTGACATGCTGTTTTCCTACCCCACTGGGAACCAAGTAAGAAGAAAGAAGTTTACTTTGCAACAGAAGAAATATGGTGCACACTCAAAACAGAAGATGGAAGGAGGCTTAGGGTTGGGCTTACCTGGAATCTTTCAAAATAATTCACCTTGGTATAGTTGATCTGATCAGTTCTGCCAGGAAGACCAGAAAGTAGGGAAGAGAAGAGAGGACAACATCCAGAGACAATTCAGAGATTTTAACAGGCCATCCTGCTGGGCGAGCTCTAGACAACCTGGGAGAAGGATGGGGAAGGAGTGGTTGTCTTTTCCCACAAAAGACAATTAACATTCCAAATTTCCAATGTCTTTAAAATTTCTCAAAAAGTACAAAGGCAAATCGGCTATTCCTGGAGATAGCATCCAGTTGACCACTGCTAGTGGCACGCTCACACCTGGATCTCAGGAATGAGAGAGAGAGAGAGGCTGAGTTATCAGCCATGGTTTAAGCAGCTGATCAACACCCTCAGCTCCGGTAGCCCTTGACTTCTGTCCGGCTGAGGCAGCAGGGCAGGAGTGCTGGGGAGGAGCTTCCTTATAAAGGGAGGGGTGTCTGGAAGGCAAAGATTCTTGTGGAGGAGGAGAGAAAATGGGAAGGGCAGAGAGGGTCCTGTCCCACAGAGTCAGGAGCCAGAAGTCAGGCTCACACACGAAGGAGGGAGGGTGTGTCACACACAGGATCCCATCACCACCACAGTCCTCTCTCCACACACCGTCACACAGGCACAGTCTCACATACCCACTAAGACACCCAGGCAGTCCGCACACCCAGCTCTGGGAACACAGGAAGTAAAATTCAAGGAGGAGGGAACCATAAATTCTGGAAAGCCTTCTACAGAGGGAGTGGGGGAGAACAGAAGGCAGGAGAGAGGAGGGCAGAAGGACTGGGAAGGCACGGGAGAAAGCGGCTACTGAGACTCCGTTTGGGGAGGAGATGTCAGCCCCGACCCGACCCTAGGGAGGACAAACCTCACAAGGGAAGGGGGTCTGGGGGTGGGGTGGAACAACAGCCCATACTCTGAGGTCCAGAGGGAATCAGAGAGGGGAAATTTTCTGAGAGCCACCGGTTCAGTGCAGGTCCTTAAGTCCAAATCAAGCCCAAAGCTGGGAGTCGGAAGCCCCCCAACAGCGGGATCTGGGACTGTTGCGAATTTCAGGATTAAGATGGAAGGCGAGCCTGGAGAACCACAGCTTAGCATGTGGTTCTGTCCCAGAAACTCTGAAAGGTCTGCGCAGCGTGACCCGGGCTCTAAGAGAAGAAGGGAGGGGATCGGGAAGATTTCAGCAGAGCCCCAGAGCCCAGCCGGGGCCGGATGGGGCGGCGGGGGGAGGGGAGCTCGACCAGCTGTGACCACAGTGAGCGTTCCAGGCTCCTTAGCTGCCTGTGCGGGATGTGGGCCAGGCCCACTAGGAGTGAAGCGGTCCAGGAGACCCGCTCCGAAGATACGTGGAGCGGGGCGCAAGCCGAGAGCACGAGCGTGTTATTACCCCCACTTTTGGGGGTATACTGAGGCCTGGGGGGCGCAGCCGTTGCTGCTGTTCCACCTGTCACTTCGGACAGTCTGGAGCGGAGGGTTGAGGCGCCAGAGTTGACAGCTCCTTGCTCAGACCGCCCCTCCCCGCCCCTTTCCAGTTCCGCACTCCGCCCCAAACGGCGCCGTTCCCCTTTTAAAGAAGCGCCCGGGGCTCCCATCCTCGCCGCGCCAGCCCGCGCGGGCTGCGGCGCCGTTGCCCTTTTAAGAACCAGCCTCCTTTAACTCTCTCCTAACGGGGCATCCCGGCGGGGCTCGCGGCGCCCGGCAGAAGCCCGCCTCCCCGCGCGGCACTTCCGGACCCCGGCGTCGCCCTTTTAAGAGGCAGCCCCCAGCAGAGCTCCCCCCGCCCCCTGTTGCCGGCGCGCGAGGTGGGGGAGCCTTGCTGGAGCCGAGCGCGCCGTCCGCGCGGCCACTGGAGACCGGGCGGCCGGCGGCCGGGCAGGCGGCGGCAGCAGCGGATGGGGACGCGGAGCCGGGCGGCTGTGGCGGCTGTGGCTGTGGCAGCGGCGGGGAAGCAGCTGACGGGCCGGCGGCGGCGGCGGCGCTGGCGGCAGTGACTGATCCAGGCCCCGGCGGCGGCTGCAGCGACGCGGTGGAGGGCTGCGGGCGGTCGGCGTGAGGAGCGGCGGCGGAGCGCGGAGCTGCCGAGAGCGGAGGGCGCCGGGCCGCCCCTTGTCCAGTCCTCGCAGGCCGCCAGGCCCCCTCCAGCCGGGGCCGTGGAGCACCGGGGCAAAGGCCGGGGCCCCCCCATGAAGGAGCGCGACGCGGCCCCGGCCGAGCGGGGCAAGCCGGCCACCTACACCGGGGACAAGAAGGCGAAGATGGCGGCCAAGACCAACAAGAAGTGGGTCCGGCTCGCCACCGTGTTCGCCTACGTGCTCTCCGTGTCGCTGGCCGCCATCGTGCTCGCCGTCTACTACAGCCTCATCTGGCAGCCGGTGGGCGCCGGGACCTCGGGGGGAGCCGCCGGCCCGCCCCCCGGCGGCTCCAACGCCACCGGCCCGTCCGGGACTTCGGGGGCGGCGGCGGGGCCCAATTCCACGGGGTCGTCCCGCCGCGAGGCACCGCGCGACGCTCCCCCGCTGCAGGCGGCGCGGCCCATGCCTCCCGAGCCCTCTGCTGACAGTCCCCTGGCCGGGCCGCTGGAGCGGCCGCGGGGGCCAGAGGAGGACGAGGAGGAAGCGGCGGCGGCGCCGGGGAGTCGTTGAACCCCTCCGCGCCAGGGTCGGCCGGGAACCATTCTCCCCTCCCCAAGCCCGGAGGCAGGACTTTGCAGCAGGACGGGGCGGGGAGCCCGCGAGAGTGACCCCCACGGGAGTGAACGCCCTCCCTTCCCGGCAAAGATCGCCAGCTCGCCCCGGGAGCGGGTGGCCTGCAGCCCGATCTTCAGCCAAGGGACCACGATTCGCCGGGGGCTCGGTGTTTGGTCTTCCCAGGACCGTGCTGCGCCAGGGCCCTGAGCCATAAAGGGAATGGGGGGAGGGGTGGGGAGATCCCAGCTCCGAACCCTTTTTCGCCGCTAGCTCTTGTGTATCCTCTGTGCAGGAGTGACTCGGGCTTTCCCCCAAGACTCAGGGGAAGAAGGGAGCTATAGGGGCTCTTTAATAAGCTGAAGCTCTCGCAAGGAGGGCACCAAAAGTAGTGGAGCTCAGGTACGTCAACCTAGTTGCAGTGGCCACAGATGCATTTAATTTATAGATCCCTGTATATAGTTGTTGACATATGCACTAGAAGCTATAATTACACAGAACTATACGTATCCTCCCACAACCCTGGGTAGCTACCCACTGATGGGGTCGTGCAAGGGCTATTTGCTGGCCCCCAAAGTGCAGCTAGCCAGAAGGGCACAAACACTGTTTTTTTCACCACCCACTCTCTTCCCCCTATTTCAGAAAGATAGGTTTATGACCCAAAAGAGTATAATCATCCTTAGACTTGAAAGGACAGTGGAAAACCTTAGGAGAATTAGAAGCAGTTTAGGGAGGGTGGAGAACGAACTAATCCCCACCTCTTCCCACCCTAGTGCCCCCACGGATGAGGCTTCCTGTTGTGGCCCTAAGTATCTGGATATGGGCCAGGGAAGAAGGAAGGGAAAGAGCAATGCCTCTGTGCTTCAATCCTTGGCCTTCTCCTCACAGAGAGAGTTCTCTTAGGAAGAGCAAGCTTTTGTAAGTAGAGTGGCTCACAAGTGTTTTTATTTTATCTTCTGCTCCTCAAGATCTTGTCTTGTTCCAGTAATCACCCTTGCCTTCCCTCTTTCCTGAGTCTGTAGTGACAGTGTAGCCCTGCTATTAGGATGAAATCTGTTGTGAAACAAGAGCTCTGAGCACGTTTTCTGGTTTCGAGTTGTATTACAGAACCAGAAGGGCTAAAGGTGGGCTTCAAGCTCAGGATTGTGCTTTGATAGCCAGTTAATAGACCAGCCGTGGGAAAATTACATTGGTTTGTCTTTACGTTTCCTGATAAACCCTACTTATATGTAGCCTATACTTCGATGGAAATGAGAAACACCAAGGGAAGTGACATCTGTATAGTTCTGGGACAGCAAGAATTATACATCCTCAATTTGGCTTCCATTTCCTTCTGCCACTTGCTTTTAGGCATTTGAATGTGGGTAGTGACAAGATATCAAACCCCTTAGTGTTTCCTTTTTGGGAAATTAGGAACTTAAAAAAAAAAGACAAAAACTTATCCACCTGAGTCCTAAAACAGTTTTGTCTCCAGTTTTCTGGCCTACACTCCAGTTAGCTCTGATCCAAGTTTACAGGACAACAAGTCTTGCTTTAAGCCATGTTCTGTTCTATGAGCTGTCATAGCCTAGGAGCAGGCTGGTAGCACCCCCAAGGTGTCTTGGCTGAAGGAGATTTCTGAGCAGCTGATGTGACTTTGGTCATTAGGAAGCCTTTGAGGCCTTTTTAAATTTTTGGTGGGGGTCTGGGGGTGGGGAAGAAACATAAAATGCCACTTTATAACTTCAATAATAGCCTGTAATTTATATTTATTGTGTGAATTTTTAGTCCTATATTTTAATAATTTGTAAATTGATCTCTTATTCCAAGAATCCTTTGAACTTGCAGGAGGACATCTGGGAATCCAGTCCCCTGTCCCCATCCCTGCATTCTGGACTGTTGAATCCACTTTGGGATGGATCAAAGAGTCTAGAGAGACCACTCATAGGTCCAGCTGCTGGCCTCCTGACTCTAAAGCCTTCACTGGAATTGGGACATTAGCTCCAGCTCTAGCTGTGAACATGACCAGAGACATTATTTATAATTCAGCCATTTAAGATATACCTGTCCTCAAAAAGTCCTGTATATTTTTTAAAAGTTTTATTTTTCAGGTGAACAAAAATACATTCTAAGAACTCTCCATAAGCCTGTGTAAGTTGACCATTTCTTTTTTGTACTCCTTGGGGAAGGAGTAAAGGTTGGAAGAAGAGATGGTCTGAGAGGTGGTGGATGGATGAATAGGTGTAGGAAGAAAAAGCAATCGCCCTGAGGTTTGCTGTGCCCGATGGCTTGACAGAACTGATTAGTGAAGGGCGGCAGGACTGCCTCTTAGTCGGGAAGCAGTCATGAGGTCAGATGAGCAGTGATGTCTAGCTCAGCCACCTTTTACCAACCTTTAAAAATCTTTAAAAGGTTCTGCTCTTAAAGGATTCTGGGCAGATGTCTAGCTGGGAAGCTAAGGGACCAGTGAGTATACATATTAAGAGTTATTACCCCCCAAAAATTTACAAACACGGAGCTAGCCGAGAGCTGAGGCGGGGCTGAGCCACCTAACAGCATCAGTGTTCTTGCCGGTAAACTGTCGGCCCCTGGACAGTTCAAGAAGGGCTAACACTGGAGAGACGCACTGCTGTACCTGCAGGGGTTGGTCAGAGCTGTCTACAGGGGAGCGGGCGAGAGAGCCAAAGGGCTGAGAGGAGGTGTAGGTTGCTTCATAGGTGAGGCTTTTCCTCCCCCTAAAGCAAACAAGAAAAGACATGTGGGTGAACAGCAAAATATGAGGGATTAGTTCTGCTGCAAAATACACGGCCCACAGTTGAGCTGAGCTCATTATTAGACAATGCTGCCCAGTACAAAGCGGAGCGAGAAGCCAGTGTCGGTGGGGCCCCCTGAGGCCTGCACTTCTGCAGAGCTGTTGGGGGGTAGCTTTTGTGCTTTTACATCACCTTGTAGTCTGCAGGGGAGCCTGGAAAAAGGCCGCCCTTCTTTTATTTCCCTCTTCAGCCTACACAGTGGCTTTCTGTGAGAGGGTTTGGTAAGGCAGAGAAGAAGGGAAGTAAGAGAGTTTCCAGGGTTCTTCTCGTCGGCCCCCCCTTTGTGTAGATGGTGACATGTGGCTTTTGCAGTTGCACACGGCTTCACACGCTGGACACATACGGCAGTGTGTGCAGCAAGAGTCTTCTGGCCGCTGAGAAGGGCACTAGCACTACTGGCCCCTCAGAACAGGCCCAGGTTGGTGGGGAGCCGCGGTCGGAACAGCTTTATTTTCACGGGTTCGAAATTAGCTGAAAAATTGTCCGTTTGTCCGTCGGGAAGGAGAGGTCTCTGCAGAGGGGGATTACTTTCCTTTAACTGCTTTTCCCCTGGACTACCAGGATCGTTTCTAGGCTTTTTTACTTCTTTTTTTTTTTTTTTTTTTTTTTACAGATTTTATTTATTTATTTGACAGAGAGACACAGCCAGCGAGAGAGGGAACACAAGCAGGGGGAGTGGGAGAGGAAGAAGCAGGCTCCCAGCAGAGGAGCCTGATGTGGGGCTCAATCCCATAAGGCCGGGATCACGCCCTGAGCCGAAGGCAGATGCTTAACGACTGCGGCACCCAGGCACCCCTCTAGGTGTTTACTTCTATCAGAAGTTCCTGTGTGCACTCACTCCCCAGCAGCCTGAGTTTGGAGGAGATCGTCCTCTCTTGAAAATGAAGTTTTGGAGGGTGAAGGATCAGGAGTTTGCTAAACTGTTTAGACTGAGTTTGTGTTGGAATCCTTTCTTTCCCCCATGATGCTGAGGTGCAGAGAAGTGTTTCTCTGAAGTGTTAAGCATAAGAAATACTTGTCTTCCTAACAGCTCTAGATTTCTGCACAGTATGAGACCACAGCTTGGGAAGCTTTTCTGTCCACCTTGTTTTTCAGTTTTCACTAGGGAATTCTAAGATACTGTGTGCTTCAGTTGAGTATTTATATCCTGTTTTGAAATGCTGAGTGGAGAGCATCTACTTGTTTCTACATGTTTCTTTAAGGGGAACCGAAAGGTCAGGTCCCAAGCTTTAGGGCTACCGCAGCTATTTAAAAGGGGTAATGATTGTCCTCCCCTTCCTGTCTGCAGAGAATGGAGGTATTTCTGGAATTGCAGTGCAATAACAAAAGGGCCACAGCTGTATAGTTTTGTTTTGTTTTTCGTCTCCCTCAGTGGAGGCAGGGACCACAAGAGCTCTGCTCGCTTCGCGGGACCAGCACTAGTCTCAGCGCCTGGCACGTGGTAGCAGGTGCTCAGAGGTTGTCGGTCGTCTGGTTTCATCATTGTGTTAGATGATGAACCTCCATGTTCAGTATCAGTGTGGTGTCGCCGTCATAATCCACTTGTGTCCCCACATCCAGAGCCCACAGTCTGGTTCAGGGGAGCAGATGGCTAAAGAGAACCCCAGCAGACCACAGCTGCACCAGCTGTTCTGCCCACAGTCTCTTTATTTCCGAGGTGAAGGACTTGGGCCTGGCCTGCCTGTTCTTTCCGGGCACTGGAAGTCCACGCGGTGCCTAACGGAGGCAACGTGGAACGTGTGGCCCATTCGTTGTCCCCTCTGTCCTGGCCCTATGGCCCAATGCTGAGCTATAAAAATACCTGCTTTATGGACAGTTTTTGGTCACATCTGTTTTACTTGTTGACATAGCTTGTGGGTTTCTGCTGCCAGAAAACCTATGTTAGACTCTTTGTTCCCTCCAATAGCTAATTTAAAAAACACAAAAACAATTTTTCCCCCTTAACCACACACCTAGACTCTACCAGGCTCTCCAGCAGTGCAGAGAAAGCCACGGCTCCAAGTCCTACACCGTGTACCTGAGCCGCCCGGTCAGTAAGGAGCACCTGGGCCAGACAGTTTCCATATATCGTACAAACATTTGTTAAGTTACTATAAGGGACCAGAAAATTCCCACACAATTCTCGCCCTCAAGAAATTTAGTCATGCCAACAAGAATCTACCTTTGTTACTGCCCTGTTTCTTTCAAGAATCTGCTTTTATAGTAGCTTATCAGTTAAACAGCGATATGGTTCTAACCTCCCTTAGAATATTTTCCACGAACCACTACCATTAATCCAACTATCCAGTGCCTGCAGTGTGCCAGGTGGGCCTCAAAAGTCCCCAAACCGACTTGTCCAGAAAAGCAGTTCAAATGGATTACTAAGTCATTCCCTTTAAGTCTCCCTCTCTCTGCTACGTCCGTGTTCAGAGTCATGAGTGGAGGTCTCTGCCCAGCTTGTGACCTGGAGGCCACCTCAGCTCCCTGCTGGTAGTCTGGGCAGGATTATATCACGGCGGTCAGCCTCTCTGTGTGTGGCCAGCTCACAGCATCACGAGGACCTGGGGGTGGCGGGGGGCAGGCTGTGTGCTCTCGGAAGGGACCCTGAACTGGGAAATAGGAAACTTGCAGACTCAGTAATGACACTGGTTAGGGTCCCACTTTTTCCTTCTAACCCAATGGGAATTCGTGAGAGCAACTAAGGAGAATCGATGTGACAGGGCTTAGAGATCTGAGGACTCAAAGTACCGTGTGTACCTAGGAGGTAATATAGTTTCAAATGTCTGTCCCTTTGGGCTAAGTGATGCCTGGAAAGAGACATGAAGGGGCAGGTAGTAGACATTAAACACCCCGTCCCCAGACCACCCACGTCAGCATCACCTGGGAACTTGGTAGAACTGCCATGTCTTAGGCCCCCTCCCAGACCAACTGAATGAGAGCTTCAGAGGGTGAAGCCCAGCTTTGTGTTTTAACTAGCCTTCCAGGTGATTCTGACACTAAAATCTGAAAACCGCTGGCCCAGACTTTCCCTCTGATTCTGTAACTTAGGGTTTAGGTATTAATGTTTTGACAGATGGCTACAAGGTGACTTTTGACCTTTCTTCTTGGTTGAAGCCAGCCGCCCTGCTGGGGAGAAAGGAAACACCGTATCCCCAGAGTTTGTAAGAGAAAGGGAAAAAGCCTGTGTTATTGGTTATTTTTGAAGGTGCCGGGAGAACTTGCCCTGGAGAGCTCGTTAAGAAGGGACAGGCCTGAAAGAGTCCTGGTTCCCCTCCCACAAAGGTACTGCTGTGTTGGCCTCACCTCCTGCCCCGGGGCCTGCTGCTCCTCGAGTCGGTCCTTAAAAGGAGCAGTGCGTGCCACGTTTGCTCTTTCTGGTGCCAGGTCTGTGCTGTTTCACTTCGCCGGCGTCAAGTGGATGCTTCATGAGAGGTTGTGACGCAGGCCGGCAGGCTTGAGAGAAAGCAGCCTCGGTCTGCGCCGGCTGCAGCTCCTCTCCCTGCCTTCCCAGCCTCGGGGGCTCCCCTCGCTGAGCTTGTGGTCACCCCGGGGCGGGCCTCACTCAGAGCTGCTTGCTGGGGTCTGTGGCTACTGATAAGTGACTGGAGAGGCAGAGTGAAGTGGCATCTTTAGTGTCTCCTATTTCCTTGACACCCCCCTTCCCGACCTAGTCCCCAAAATAAGAAGAGATAGACAGCCATGGGCATTTTAGCCATTTCCTTCGTGGGGTTTTTCTGGGGGTGGGGGGTGGCTAGTACCATCTTTTCCTGTTATTCCCGTCCCTGAGGCCAGGGTTGGGGCCGGAGTTGACTGGTGGTCAAACCCTCCACACTAGTGCCTTGTTAGATAGCTGGGGGTCCCCAGTTACCTGTCCCTTGACCATAAGAAAATACAGTCATGCTGCTCCTTTGGGCGAAAAAAACCTTGACTCTGGGAGGCATAGAGCAAACGCCACAAGGGAGTTTTGATTCTGGGGAAAATAACGAGCGAAGAGTGTGGTGGGAGTCCACGAGATCGCCATTGCTGTTAACGGAGGAAAAGAGGAAATGCTGAGTTATGAAAGTTGGTATGTGGAGTTAAGGGAGATGCTGAGGGCAAAAAACACCCCAGTAAGAGCAGGGTCACTCTGTGAGGCTCTTAATTCCAGTCGACTCCCCCAGGTGCATAAAGGAAGCTCACTGCCCTGGAAGGCTGAGTAGACTTGACAACCCATCCCTCACTTCCCTGAGGTGTACTGACCCCGGTGAAGGTGACACTGAAAGAGGAGGTACAGGAGAAAATCGAGAACAAAGTAGACAGAGATCAAACCGATTAGCTACTTCGTTTATTCAACACATGTGAGTGCCAGGCAGCTGTTCAGAGAGTGCCTACTTAGTGGGCCAGGCATGTTTTGCACTACTCTTATCTTTAATTTTCTTGACAACCCCTCAAGGTCGTTAATGGCCCCATTTTGCAGATACGAAAACTGAGGCTTTTGGAGGTTAAACTTGATCAAGGTCACCCGGCTAGCAGATGACAGACCTAGGTTAAGATTCAGTCTGTTGAATTCCAAGGCCCATGTTTGTTCCACTCTACCATGCTGCCAGTCCTCCAAAAACATCCCTCCCTTGCAATCTGCTCTGCTGCTCCCTTCTGCCCACGTGATAGGGGCTCAGGACAGAGCTATCTTCTGCCCCTTCCACCCTCCTTGTTATGAGGCCCTAAGTCAAGCTGTCATCTCCCCACTCCCCTGTGGGCAGCTTCCTTCTCCGTTCCTCCAGCTCTGTGCCTGGGTTCCTGAGAGCTCTGTCTCATGAAGAACTTGCCATCTTTGAAGAGAGTCTTGTCAGTTGGTTGGGGAGGAAATAGGCATCTAAGAGAAAGTCTCCCAGCCAGGCCTTTAAGCAAAGGAGCCAGGAATTGCTACAGCCAGGCTTCCATGACCCTGAGGTTTGTGGAGGGGTGTCCATGCTTCCCTCCTGCTCCATAGCTCATTCCCTCTGAGGGGAGGAGGGTGGCTACCGGAGCTGCTGGTTCCCTTATTCTGAAGAAGGGCTCCCCCTTTTTTGAGGAAAGCTCAGTGATACTTGCCTGGCGTTGCAGTCTTCCTGCAGGGAAGGTGTCCTGGGCCAGTCTCTCCAACCCCTAGTGACTCCCAGGACATCCTTTCTCCTAACATCCTTTTGGATGTTACCCTTGAGGAGAGAAGCCCTATTTCTCCATAGCTCTTCATAACCCACCTTTCTCTCCTGCGTAGGTCCTCTTGCGAGGGCTGAACCAGAGTTCTGCCCGAATTCTATATCCCCGTCCCGTAGTCAAACATACCTTGGCATATACTCTCTAACGAAGGCCCAGCTGTACAGTCAGTAGCACTGGGGGGGGGGGAGCAGTTTGTGAATCTTAGAATTCAAATTCTTGATCATGATTATTTTTGGAGACATCTGAATTCAAGGACTCTGCCTGAATCTGCTCTTCCCCAGCTCCATCCTTTGGGAATCATGGGTCAAGTCCAGGGTCATGCTCCAAAGGCATTTATGTATGACTGGAGGGCAAGAGGAAAACTTGAGCTTAGAGTTATTACCCTTACCTATTCATGTCTCAGAGGGGTCTTCTTCCCATGTGCGTATGAATATTCCCAGGCCTTGTCAAAATTCCTCTAATCAACCCCACACCAACCTCTTCCACCCCTTCACCTCATCCCATTCCCAACCAGCTTCCTCACTCCCCACTGCAGGAAGTTGGCAGCACTCACTCACTAGCCTCTTGAGCCTTTTCCCAGGTGCCTCAGCTTCTCACCCAACTCTGAAGCCAGGAAGTCCCACCTGGCAGGGGCAGCCCTCGCCAGGTCCCCGATATAGCCAGCAATGAGTCCTCAGAGTCTAGAGTCTATCTGCCCCTAGCCCTCCATATATTCTAGTCCAAACCCTTACTACTCAACCCGTGGTCCAGGAACCAGCAGCACAGGTATCATCAGGAGCCTATTGGAAATGAACATTTCCAGGCCCACCACAGACCTACTGAATTACACTCTGCATCACTCTGCACCTTAACATGTGAGAAGCACTCTGATCTGCTGAAAAGACACCCCCTCCCCATGCTTCCTGAGTAGAGGGGGTGGAGGGTGGAGATGGAGCCAGTGAGGAAGCCCCAGCTGTGAGCCCACAGTTTAGCCCTCCCTTTGACAGGGGAGCACCCTTGGGATGATCTAGACACTCCCTAGAGAAGCCAGAGAGGCTGGTGAGGCCCAGGGCCCTCAGTTGAGAGGAAGAGCCACTGTAGGGCCCAAGAGGAAGGGAGAGGAGAGGGCCACATGGGGAGAGCCCAGTGTGGTGAGAGAGGAAGGGGCACCTGCCGCCCTTTCGAGCAGAGGTGAGGTGCTTCTCTTTGGGCTCCTACCGCCATCGCCAGCTCCCGTCAAGGCTCTCAGTCAAGCACGGTTCCCGCTGTGCAGCTTGGATCTGCTGGGTGACTGGCTCCCCCTCCCTCCTGCTGGCAGAGTCACCGTCGCCCACCGGCTGCACTGCTGCTAGTGGGTGCTCAGGAAATGTTTGTTGAATTGAGAGGAAGCCACAGCTTGTGTGGAGTCTGAATAATTCACCAGCCGTGGGCCCCAGGGGAGGGGCGGGAACAGAGACTAAGTAGGAAAGACAAGTCCCGAAGTTTTACTGTGGCAGAGTCACTTTCTCTGCCCCTTGTCTGAGTCCTTGCTTCGGCACATGCCTGTGTGCAGGGGAGGTGGTGGGGAAGAGGAAGTAGGAGATGGCAGGAAATGGCCCTGGGCGGCCCCCTGCTCCCCCACTCCCCCCCCCCCCCGCCCCCCCACCATCCCCCATGCTGTCTTGATGGTATACTTGATGTCTGACCTGGGTGTGGGGGAGGGGATCCCTGCTGATGAGAGCTCTCCCATCCTACTGTGGGGAGAAGAAGGCTGTCCTCTCCCCACCCAACCCCAGACCATTTCAGAAAGAAGGACTTTCCGGGGACCCTCTCTTTTGCGGAGGAAACCTGAGCTCTGCTGTTCTGTCCCCAGCTGTCCCTACCTGCTGTGGCCTCCCTTTCTTCAAGCCTCAGCCTCCTCTTCCAGAAAGGCCAGAGGCTGCCAGCTGATGGCCGAGATTTCCCCTGGTTTGGCCCTCCTGTGAGTTTGGGGCTGTGAGTCACCTGGGTGCAAGGCAGAGGCAGGGGAAGGGACCCAGGCCTGGACCGGTCCTGCCAGCTACAGAGGCTCCTTGCACTGGAGGAGCCAAAGCCGCAGCTGGAAAGAGAAGCCAGGCCTTGGCGGTGACAGAGGCCAGGAGAGCCAGGTGCCGAGTGCTCCCAAGCCTCCCATTCTTGCCAGGGCAGGGAAGCTGGTGGCCTGGATGGTGACAGACCCAGGACAGGGCTCAACAGCCTTAGAGACCTGGCATAGGAATACACCAGGAGATTTATCTGCAGGTAAAAACACACCTATGCATAGGCTGTGCCCATGAGGGGCAAGGAAGGATGGCTCCTTGCCCTCACAATGTCACCCCGCTGGAGAGTTTGCCCAGCTGCTCAGCCAGACTGCCACAAGCCACCAGCATCCATCACACACAAGAGACAAGAGTGCTGACTTCATTCTTCCCTCCTCCTCTCCCCAGCCTGGCCCCCATGCTCCCAGGAGCTTTGCTCAGCATCTTCCTGCAGGGCCAGGCCCTCCTGTCCTGCTTCTCATACCACCTGTGCCCCTTGCCCTTTGGCCCATTCCTCTGGGGGGCCTGCTTCGTGGCGCCAAGCCCTGCTGGGCCCCAGCCTTGCCAGACCTGTCTTCTCTAGGCTCTGAGGGCCCTGCGCCTCCTTGTGGCTCCGAACAAGTCTGTGCTTCCGGCTCAGCCTGGGGGTCGTTCCACCCCAGGAGCTGCTCAGAACCATCTGGCGAGGACACAGGGTTCTCCTGCGCCCCGAGCCTTGGAGTGAGTGCACACACACTCTCCCCGGACCCAGGGCTACTGGCCCCTCCTAGAGAAAGGTCAAGGGGAACCAAGTCAGTGTTCTGTGGCGAGCCAAGGACTGGACTGGCTATGGAGGCTCCTGACTCCCTTTTCGGCTCCCCTGGGGGTCCTGGGGCTGGGCAGGTTGCTGGGGCACTTGCGGGTCGGCCCAGCCCCATCCTGCTCTCCTTCTGTGACTGTTCCTCCTCGCTCCGAGTCTTTCTGGTACTGTGGCTTCCCTGAAACAAGAGATGGGCCCTGCTGGCTGGCGGATTCAGAGCTCACGTCCTTAGCCCGCCACATCCTATTCCCAAGCACCCACCTCCTGGTTCTCCAGCTCCTCTCTGTCTTCCTTCGTTTCCCACCTGTAGAAACACAGCATGTGGCAGGCCCTACTCCTACCCACCCCCCTTCATGTCTGTCGCTCTGTAGCCAGTGGCCCATGTTCCCAGGAAGCAGCCAGAGCCCAAGGGTCTCAAAGGAACATCAGAGCCAGAACGAGGCTCCAGGATGCTTCCCTTCCAGCCTGACCTTGTTCCCCATCCAGCCATTTCCTCTGAACACCACCCACTTTAGCACCATCCCAGGTCCCCAGCTGCTGTTTATGGCCAAGCCTGCAGTACCTCGAGTTCCATGGGGACTCTGGACGTGTCCCCGCCTGCACCGCCTGGGAAAGGCACGCCCGGCTTCCCGGGGGAAGGCAACTGCTGTAATTACTGCCGGCCTCCCTGGGCACCAGGCTCTTGCGGCTGCTGCCTTTGCTACCGGCCTCTCCCCGAACCTCATTAACCTGCCGCCAGGCAGCCGTCAGGCAGAAGGCAGCAGCCCCAAGGGCCGGAACAGGGACCTGGAACAGTGCTGGGCCTGACCTCCCAGGGGCAAGGGAGATCCAGGAAATCAAGAAGCCCAGATGCTTCCCCTGATTTTGCCCCCTGCCATCTGTTACCTGCGGGCCCTGCCGGTCAGCCTCTCTGTCCCCCGGGCTTTGCTTCGTGTGGCCGACACCGCTGAGGGTCTGCTGGGTGGCCCACCCCGAGTAGTACCACCTGTAAGAGATGGTCCACAAATCAAGGAGAGAAGAGGGCCATGGCAGCCCAGCTCCTTTACCAGGGCATGCGACTCTGCTCCTTCTCTCCTAACTCACCTTTACCATCAAGGGACAGTGGTGGGGGCTGTGACTTCCGGTGGCTCCTGGGACCTAAGTGAGGCAAAAGAAATAGAGAAAGAGTGGGGTGATAAAGGATCCCAAGCAGTAACGCCGGTCTTCCAGGACCGGGAAGCTGTCAGTCTTTCTCTTGGTCCAGGTGTGGGTTTTCTGACTCCCAAAAAGATCCCTGGTCTGGGGATCAAGAGAGCTGGGTCCCTGTGCTCCCTTTGCCATTCCTGGCTAGGTAGCTGGCTGAGTTTCTCCAGCCCCAGCTTCCTCGTGTGTAAAATAAGCAGACTCGCCATTCTAGCTCAGTCAGTTGAATGTCTGCCTTCGGCTCAGGTCATGATCCCGCAGTCCTGGACTCGAGTCCCGCATCGGGCTCCTTGCTCAGCAGGTAGTCTGCTTCTCCCTTTTCCTCTGCCCCTCTCCACTGTTCGTTCTCTTTCTCTCTTACACACATAAATAGATAAAATCTTAAAAAAAAAAAAATAAGGGGACTAGCCATTCTAAAAGCTCTGTTCCTACAACAGGCCAGGGGCAGGGAAACTAGAGATTTCACCCATGAGGGACCAACTTCAAAAGGATCGCAGTGCAGACTTCTTGTGAGCCTCTTCCCCAGACCTTCTGGGGTCAGAACCCAGGGTAGAGGCTGTGGGTTTGGAGGGTGGAAAGGTGCCCTGCTCTGATAGTGAGGGAGAGGAAGTAAGATGTTCTTCCATGTCTCCTTCCAGCTCCAAAAATAAGTGACACACCAAGAGGCAGAGAAAGGAGAGGAAGCCCAGGGGGTGGGGGGGCTGTGATAAAAGCCAAGGAGGGGAAGGGGTGAGGTGGGTATTGGCTCACCCCTGGCGCCGCCCACCCTGGCCGGGCCCTCTTCCCGAGGCTTGCTGGAGTCCTGTAGCCTGTGGAGCCAGAAAGCCAGGCTTCTGTGGGGTGGACACACGCTACAGCAAGACCCATGTGGCCACTGCCTCCCCCGGCCCCAACCCCAGAGCTGACGGCAACAGGATGGCGGTGGGCCCAAGAAATCAGGGGACCCCAAGCCCACCCTGAGCCAAAGGCCCCAGCAGAGAGGCCCGGGCAGACCCTTAACCACCCTGGAAAGGGTCCCACCAGCCCTCCCAGAAGCATCCACAGTTAGTCCTACCCCCAAGCCCCACAAGCATGTCAGTCCAACGAGCTACCCAGCCCTGCCACCCACGTGGGCTTGGCCTTGTCCAGGTCCCATGGGCGGCGCCAGTCACCCTGTGCATCTCTGTGCCTCGCCACACGGGCCAGGTCGATCTGTTCCCGCTCCTGCTTCCACTGGGCATAGTCCCAGCCCACCTCCAAGGGTCCCCCCACTGGCCGGCGGGGAACTGGGCCTGGGACCAGGCCTGGACTCTGGGGCTCCCGAGCACCCTGCAAGGAGAAGACACTCAGCACCATGGGATAAAGGCAGGAAGCCTGACTTAGAGTGGAAATCTGAATCTTACCAACCCCTTCCCTCAAGGTTTTGAAGTCCCCATCTAAAAATGAGATCCATTTCATCTCCAACATGTTCATTTGCCAAAGATACTATTTCCATCCACTTGTTAGCTGTGTCTTTTGGGCAAGTTACTTAAGCTCTCTGTGTATTATTTCCTCCTCTGTAGAATGGGACTAATAATGGTGCCTATCCACTGGGTTGTTGCAGGGGTGTGCAGACAGGCCCAGAGTGGAGAGGCACCCAGCAGTGGTGAGCAAGAGCCAGGACTAGGGGCTGCTGCCACCTAGAGGTCACACCTGGCACATGGCCCACCCCAAGGCCCCCACATGCCTGCCATCAGAGATCCAGTTAGGGTAAGGGGCTGACTTCTGACATACCCTGTCAGAGGGTCTCCACCCAATGGGGAGACTGGCCAGAGAAAGGAAGAAGGGGTGGGAATTCTTGCTGGTGCTGCCTGGGCCATGTCCCCGGAGATAGGGGACATAAGTGACTCAGCTTCTCCGCCTCCCCCAGATGATGACTGCCACTTTCATGTTCCCATCCCCTCTTGAAGATGTACTTTCTGTGCAGAATCCGAGCTGGTGGCCATCTGCATGGAGGGGGTCCGTCCCAAGCCCCTTCCACGTGACCCTTCTGCCCCCTGGTTCCTTGCTCTGGTGGGCTTCTCGCTTACGATCCGCTTGGCCTGGGGGGAGGCGAGGATGGGCAGTGTGGCACAGCCTGGTAAGAGGAGGCTGCCAGCCTCGTGCCTGGGCTTCCCCCACCCACCCTGCTCACCTCAGCTTTGTTTTCCATGGTCACAGCCAGCTCCACCCGCTCCCCCAAGCGGAAGGTACCAGTGTGGGCCTCCACGTCCTCATCCTCAAGCATCCCACTGGCTGCTCCAGGTCTGAGGGACCTTGCCCAGTTCCGGCAGACTACCCGCTTCTCCTGAAGAATGAGACGCCATGCCCTCAGACCACATGGCCAGCGCTGAGCAGGAGCTGCGGACGGAGTCCTGTGGGAGGTGCCCCAGGCCGGGTTCCAGCCCTGGCCCTCCCTGGAATGCCCACAGAGGAGCCGATTCCATGGGGCATTCACATGCCAGTGGCATGAGGTTATCCAAGGACCGGGCCGGGGCCACCCCAGGGCCCAAGATGCCACAGCAGCCTATCCTCTCTGAGCTGGGAAATCCAGAGCGCTCAGACAATGGGGCTTTGTCCCTTAGACACTGCTCCCGGCATTCAGCCCCCTTCTCTGTCCCTCTAGGGCTGGGGGTTTAGGAGTGGCCTGTGGTTTGGAGCATAGCTGCGGGGCCACAGGGCCCCTAACTTTCACATTCATCTGGAAAAGGGTGTGAGGAGGATTCTATTTGGTGGCCTTTTAGCTGTGGCCCTTTGGGGTCAGAGGGACCACAGTGGGCTGGGCTACCTCAGGCCGGGAACTGAAGGGTAAACCCCACAACTGGCAGCGGAGGAAACGGAGCAGGAGCGTTGTTCTTCCCGGACATGGGCTGGGCCTCCACCTTCTCACCACCCCACCCTCTGTCCCTGCGGGGCTTACACCGGGAACCTGGCTGATAGTGACAGTGAGGCCATCAGGTCGGAGGAATTCCGCTGTGGTCACGGCCATGCCCCCCTGCTCCGCCTGCCGCCGGTCTTCCTGGATCTCCTGCGGGAGGGCCTGGGGTCAGCACAGGCCATGGCCCCCCAGATGCACACAGACAGGCCTACACAGAGAGACACCAGTGGGACACCAGGGGGCAGAGGCACCGCATCACAGCGTCCCCGAGATCCTCACAGAGTTTCTGAGATGGACCACACCACCGTGACTCTGGCCCCAGGCCTAGCGCCTGCAGGCCAGACCACCGGGCAGGGGTCTGTGGGTCAGACAGGGAGTACCAACCCAGCTGGTCCTCCTGGCCCCCCATCACGGCCCACTCACCTGGTACCTGCGTAGTAAGGCCTGGTTCTTCTTTCGAAGGGCAACTATCCTCCGATCCAGCTCGGCATCCTTCTCTTCCTGCCTGCTCATGGGGGACTCGGCTCCGTGAGACCCCTGCAGAGGGCAGGGGGCCCAAGCTCCTGACTGCTGGGCCCATCCCTTGTCAGCCCCCTAACTTTCACATTCACCTGAGAAGCATATTCTTACCACGAATGGAGCCATCCCCAGAGCTAGGCTCACACGGGGGGATGGCTCGCAGAAGGCCCCAAGTCCCCACCCTACTGGGCTTGTGTGCCTGTCTGTCTGCCTCTTCAGGGGCTCAGGTCAGGGCCTTATACCCAGGCCCGCAGCTCCCAGCACTGGGCTGCCCCTCCCCCGGGCTCTCCAGGGAGCTCCACTGCTGAGTGGAGCCTGGAATGAGAGTTATAAATGGCTCTGGCAGCGGAACCTGCCGTGACTGGGAAGTTGCCAGGGGATTCAGAAGGTCGAGGGGGGGAGCTGTTTGGCTCCCAGGCCCAGAACCACAGTAAAGAGAGGCCCCGGCTCTGTCCTGGGCTCCCAGGCCGTGGGCCCCACTCCCCAGGCTTGTGCCCAGCCTGTGGGAAAGAGCCGCTCCCAGAAGCCCAGCCTCTCCAGGCCTGGAGCTGCCGGCAGTCGGGGCAGGAGAGAGCCAGTTCCGGGGGCAGGCCCAGCTGGGGAGCCACCCTAAGCAAGCCAGGCCTCTGCCCCGAGATCCCAGGTCTCTCCCTGTCTGGCCGCAGGGTCTCCACTGTGGCCAAATGCCCCTGCCCAGCCCCCCACGGGCCTAGGCACAGCCCTCTTCCTCCCAGGCCCAGCTGTCCCCAGCTGCCCCCAGAGTGTGACTGCCTGGCGTCCCAGCCTCCTCCCAGCCCCAAGAAGCCCCCCGCCAAAGGTGAGGTGCCACTCACAGCTGAGTGCATGGCAACAGTGGGCACCGAGAGAATTCCAGAGCAGCCCCAGGGGAGCCAGAGCAGGAGGGAAGCCGGAGCCGCGGAGCCACCAGAGCCGGAGCCGGGCCTCTGCTGGCCTCTCCCTGCCGGCTTCACTGCTCAGCACACGAGATCATGTTGTGATTACAAAAGACTCCTCTGGGCTCCCAGCCAGGAATGCGCGCCGCCACCCCCACCCATCCACTCTCAGAGGGCAAGGACCAGGGCGCTGGCCCTGCCCAGCACCTCTCCCAAGCCCTGCCCCACGTCCCCACAGACACAAGCAGGAACCTCTCTCTGTTGGGTTGAACCCACACAGGGGGCCTGGCTGCCCCAGGCCCTGAATTCTCCGAGGCCCTAGGCCCCGCAGAGCCCCAGCCCCGACCTACCTGCAGATAGACAGGCAGCCAACCTAAGCCTCCATCCCTCCCATTAGGAAAGAAAGGCCTGCGGGATGCAGACGAGCCCATCAGCTCTCCTAGTCTAAGGCCCCCACCTCAAATGAGCCTCCCCTTACTGCTCTCAGCAGCTCTGGTTTAAGTGATTTGAAGGGACAAGAAGCTTCCCTCCCCCAGGCCACCAGATACGACTACATACCTGAAATAACACCGTCAGTCATACCTTTAGATTGAACATCGTCTTCCCTGTATTTTAAAGCACGGCCACTCCGGAGAGGCTCAGCTGTTCCAGTCTCCCCTTGGTGTGGGGAACTGGGCCTTCCTGCAGGGCCCATGCCACCGCAGCTCAGAGCCGGCCAACAGCCTTCCCCACTCAGGGTCCTCGCTCCAGGCCCTTCCTGGCCTTGCTCTCCATGGCTGGCCTTTCAGCCTCTCTCACCCCGAGAAAAGAAGCAGACTTTCTCAGGAAAATCTCTCCCCAGATCTTCCCAGTATAGCTGAGGCTGGTCCTTCTGTCCAGGGGAGCAGTTTGCCTGGCAGGCCCACTCTTGGAGCCTCCCGGAGCTGGGGCTTGGGGTTCTGGGTTTTTGGTTTTTTTTTATCAGGGATACCTGTGGTCTCTTTCAATAGCTAGAGGGCCGCAACCTCCAAGCCCTAAAGGGAGGGTCAGAGGTCCCTGCATCCCCCACATCCCTGATTGACCAGGCCTCAGTTTCCCTAATTCCAGGGTCTGTCTCCAGAGCAGAAAGCCCCGCTGCTCTCTCTCTCCTTCCCAGACCAGCCCAGTCAGCCAGCGTTTCAATCTCTGTTCTCCTTGAACCATCTCTTCCTGCCCCCCTCCCATCCCCACCACAGTTAGCCTCTTTCCTGGCCAGGCCTTCATGCAGTACCCCTGACCCCACACCCAGTCTCCACAGCCCCAGAGTTCCCATCCTGCTTGGAAATGCCACCACACTCTCTCTTCCTTTCCTGCCGGATGTTCCCACTGAGTCAGACTCCCAGCAATGGTGACGCACCCAGGCTCCTCTCCCTGAGCCAATCTCTCTCTCTCTGCCTCCCTGTCCTTCTCCCACCCTCTCTGTGTACTGCCTCAAACAGGCTGCTGACTTCCAGCCTAGCCCCGGAAGGTCAGAGGCAGGGCCCCGGTGGGGTGGCAGCCCGGCTTCCCACCACCTGCCCCACACCATGTTGTTGGAACTGGGAGGCCTGCCCAGCACCAGCCTGAGGTGGGGAGATGCCCCCCGCCGAAACCTAATGTTCTCCATCATCTTTGGAACCCAGGCTTGCAAACTAGGCCTGGGGCAGTGGGGGGTAGCTAGAGGAGGCTACAGGGGCGGGGCCGGGTCAGGTGCGCCCCTCACTTCTGTTCCCAGCCAGAGTTGGGGCGGGACAGCAGCCAGGGAACAGGAGGTATGGGTAGCAATCCAGCCGTCCCATGGGGAGGGCGACCCAGCTCTTCTGGAAGGGCCTGCAGGGAGAGACTCTCCAAACCCAGTGACAAAGACCTCGGGGCCCATCAGGCTGCAGGCCCGCGTGCCGAGGACAAACCGTTGATCAGATAGGACCCCACAGTCTCTGGTCTGCCCTTCCCAAATGTTACACAGCACGTCACACCTCAGAGCAGCCGCTACATTCTCCTGTATTTTCCAGAGTCCAAGGTGTGTTTATCTGCTCCCCCACTGGACAGAGGCTCCCTGAGGGCAGAAATGGTGTGCCAAGTGCCTCCAGATCCCCAGGGCCTGGCACAGTGCCCTTATAAACCACAGATCCTGGGACGCCTGGGTGGCTCAGTTGGTTAAGCGTCTGCTTTCCACTCAGGTCATGATCTCAGGGTCTTGGGATCCGGTCCCATGTCAGGCTCCCTGCTCAGTCGGGAGTCTGCTTATCCCTCTCTTTCTGCTGATCCTCCTACTGTGCTCTCTTTCTCTCTCTCAAATAAATAAAATCTTTAAAAACAAATTAAAAAATAAGTAAACCACAGACCCTCCCTCAGCGCTTGAAGAGCAAATACGTGTGTGAATAAGCCGTGCTGTCCTGTGCGGGCCCGTGGGTATCCTATGCATGTGCTTTGACTGCTTTTCTCCACCCAGAACACACGCAGCCCTGAGTGAGGCCATAGGCAGTGAAAGCCCCTCCAAAGGGTAAGCGACTCTCGTCTGGGGGAGGTAGGGAGAGACCATGTCTCTGTTACTCCATCCCACCACCAGAGGACAGCAGAGTCACAAAGCCTGAGGAGGTGGGGGTGCTCTTTTCCTTCTCTCCTCCTGCTCCCCAGCTCCTCTCCCTCCGAGTCTTTATGATCCCCGGACTAGAGAACGCCCAACTTTGCCAGGCGAGAGAAGCAACACAGTTGTAGAAGCCTTATTTTATTGATGAGGAGGCCCAGAGAGGTAGCACGATCCACCCAGGGCGCACAGCCTTTTGCGTCACACATGAGACTAGAAGCCAAGACCCCTGGATCCCGCAAGCGCTCTCCTGCCCTCCCACCCCCAGGCTGCCCCCGAAACCCTGTTTCCACCTCAACTTCACTCTGTGCCCTTGTCCTCTCTGCCCTGAAGTGGAGCCGTTGTCCCAGCACCTCGGTCATGGGTCCTGGTCTCAGGTGGCCTGCCAGCTGGGCCCACAGCCCCACGCCTGGAGCGGACCATATGTGGATGGGACTTGTGGTCTGTGGTATACACACGCGCAGTCATCCTGAGGACAAGATGGCTGCAGGTCTTGGGATCATCATGGAGGAGGAAAGAGGAGGGAGAGGCCTGCAAGGGAGGAAGGGACTCTCTGGACCACACACCGAGACTGGGAGCACAGCCCTGACGGAGGCCCCACTCCTGGGACTCACTCACTGCTTCCGGAATGGCCGCCAGTGGCTGATTACTAACACTGAAGCACTCTGGCCCTTGCCCTCCCTCAGCCTCGCCCTAAGATGAGGCAGAGTGGGATGGGGGGCCCAGATTAACTTCACGCTCACTGGCTGTGTGACTCTAGGTAAGTCCCTTACCTCTCTGGTCCGCATCTGCAAAATGAGGTATGCCTACTCCTCCAAGTCGTTGGCAGACGAAATGAAATAACCTGCAACATCCATATCTGGAACCACGTGCACCCCAGAGCAGAGTTCAACATAGTTCTCTTCTTGCCTCAGGTAGGCACGATACACCTACCACTGCAGCAGCCTTTGAGGGGCCCCAAAGGCTGCCTCCTGCCAGCCCGCTGGCACCTGAATACACTGAAGCCCTCTGAAGCCTGAGGCCCACCTATAACCTGGTGGGGAGATCCTGAGGCACCCCCCCAGCATCCTCTCGGAGCCTCCCTTCATGGTGACTCCTGTCCGCAAAGCCTGCAAGGCCAGGTTCCTGCCCCCCCCCCCCACTGCCCCCCTCCCCCTGCCTGCTCCCTCTGAAGTCCCAGGCTCCGGCTGCCATCTCTGGCCAGCTAGTGCTGGTGCCTCTGGAAGCAGTCCCTTGTGCTTCACCTGCGTCTGTTCCAGCAGGAGAACAGGAGGATCCCGGTTCACACCCCAGTGCCCAGGAACCATTCCTGGCTGGGGCCGAACCTTAGAGGTCACCAGTGCCACCTTCCCAGCTCTGTGTGCATGGATGAATATTGAGGAGGACGGGCAAGGCTGGATCACATGAGCACCCAGAAAATAGGGGCAACCCTCCAAATGGGAAAGGTCAAGAAGGTGGCTTAAAGCCTCCTGGGTTTCCTTTCCTGCAAAGCCAATCCCCATCAGGGCCTCGCTCAAGAAACTGCTGTCCTGACTCCTCCTGACCCGAGGTCTGTGTGCAAGCCTCTCAGGCCAGGCCAGGCCTACGCCTGGGTGCGGAGGACTCAGAGTCCATGAGGTAGGGCAGGAGGGACAAGCCCGGGCTAGGCTCCAGCCACCAGGGACGGTGTGGGCCTTGCCTCTCCCAAGAGCACACATGCCGGAGCGGGGTGGGACTAAAGTGCTTTGAGGCATCAGGAGGCAGAAGGAAGGCTGTTTGGAGATCTGCTCCTCTGTTCTGCTTTCCAGGGCACACCCAAGGCTGGGACATCACAAGCTTTCCAGGTTCCGCCCCAGCAGTGAGGGATGGACTCTAGTGTGGAACAGAACCCCTGGGGTCTCCCTTGTTTGGAGCCCTCTTCGCCACCGTGAGTGTTTTCCCAGGACCCACCCCTGCCCCCCACCCCCAGGCCAGAGCTGCCAACAACCGGGAGCTGAGTGCTGCCCTGTCAAGAGCTCGCCCACATTAATGCGGTCCTACTGTGTGCTTTCCCGGGCCAAGACAGTGCGGGAACCAAGACGCAAGTGCCTCCACCTCCGAGGCACTTGCCAACACCAGGCTGCGTTAGCCTGAGGCCAGGGCAGCACAGGGCTCAGGCCAGCCAAGGAGTTTTCCAGCTGAGTCTCAAGATGAGCAAGATTCACGAGGGATGGTCGTGAGAGGGTGTTCCATAAATGCGCCACGGGAAGTGGCAGTGGCACAAGCAGCAGGGCGTGTTTAGATCCTGCAGGGAGTGGCCTGGGTCCGGCAGAGCAGTGGGGGTCCAGGGAAGAGTGAGAGGGGGGCAAGGCGGAGAGGGGAGGAACCAAGACAACATTAAGGACTCAGGCGTAGGGGTCCTCACGGATGTGGGGAGCAGGCCAGGTTTGCCCGCACGCACCCAGGGGGCTCTTTCCTCAGGGCAGGCAGAGAGCCTGGAATGCTGGCATGGGACAGGCAGGCTCTGCCCCCCACTTGCTGCTCACCACAGGGGCCTCAGGGAGGTGGGGTGTGGGTGCGGGCATACCCTCTAGGCATAGGGGGAAAGTCTGGCACGGTTTTGAGGGGTAGAAAGAAGGACAGAAGCCCAACAGAAGGCAGAGCGATTGTTGAGAGCTGGCCTGTCCCACTGAGAAGAGGGAAGGGCTAGGGTGGGGGGCACACGCCCCCTCTCCAGGTGGCATCACCCAGCCTGGAGGCTTCAAGACAGGAAAGCATAGCCTGGGTGAAAGGGAACGTGTTGAAATGCCTGGGACACCGTGGTCACGGCAGGGAAGAGGAAGCAGCCTCGGGGTGGGGAGAGAAGTAGGGTAACCAATTGTCCTGGCTTGCCTGGAACCGGTCCCGTTTGCACACTGAAAGTCCTGCATCCAGAACACCCCTCAGTCCTCGGCAAACCCGGATGTTTGGTCACCTTAGGGGGAAGGAGGGTGTTTACAAGAGGCTGGGGCAGAGAGGGAATGTCTCGAGAGCCTCTCAGTAAAATACTCAGTGATCCAGAAGCCAAAAATGGTGACGTGTCCAGCAGGAAGATCCCAGTGTGAGCAAGGGCAGGGATGATGAGGCCAGGAAGTCAGGAGGTCATCGGTGCTAATACTGAATAATCAGAACACCGTGTTGGGGCGCCTGGAGGGCTCAGTCGGTTAAGCGCCCAGCTCTCGGTTTCAGCTCAGGTTATGAACTCACGGTTGTCAGACTGAGCCCCGTGTTGGGCTCTCCTCCTCCCCCTACCTCTCTCCAACCATGCACACATGTTGGGTGGGGGGGACGTGCTCTGGAGAGCTCTCTCTCTCTTTCTCTAAAAAAAACCCACTGTGCACTTACATACAGCGCTGCCAACGGCCTTACACCTGTGATGTCATTTGATCTCATCAAGCTTTGAAATCTGTGAATTAACTAGGGAGGGTGCTGTTAGCTTCTTTTTGGAGATCAGGGTCAGTGACCGGCCCAGGAGTCTCTGTAGGGGGTGGGGGGGTCTCCCCACTCCACCTGTGCTGCGTCAGTGAGGCCGATGCCCAGCCCTGCACACTATCTCCAGCCCATGCCCAGGACCAGCCACCTTTGCCCTGTTGCCATCAGAAACCTGTCCTCCCAAATTGTATAAAGACCCCTGGCTCTTCTGCCTCTTTCCCTAACCCACAGGGCAGCCCAGGAGCAGGGCGCTTTGCTGGCTCTGCTGGCAGGAATTAGGGGTCACAGAGAGTGACATCCTGCCTTCTTGGCCTTCATTGCCAGTCAGCACCCTCCTTGAGACACCCCCCGTGCCCGCCCCACAGCCTCTACAGCTAGGGGAGACTCCCTTCTGCCTCTCCTCTCCCCGAGCCCAGCCGCTCCCCTCAGAAACGTCTCTTTTGGCTCCTCAGAGTCCATTCTTCTCCACTCATGACTTTCTGGCAGGGAAGACCACCTCTCTCAGACAGACAGAAAGTCCAAGCGCTTGGTGAACGCTCACCATCTCTAAGGCATAGAACCCAAGGAAGGAGGGGACACACCCACAGTTGAGGCTCTGCTCACCCACATCTTAAGTTTGGGCAGGGGAGCATCCACGGGCATCATACTCTGGCAAATTCCCCCTGCCGTGTCTGCCACTGCTATGGGCATCCTCACCTGCCACAGGCCTCCCCCCGGCCCGGGCCACGGCCACTCCGACTGTCCCAGCTTCTCTGTCCAGCCCATCAAGACAGGTCCACCTGCTCTGCCCACAGCCTCCTTGCCTTCCACAGCCTGCCTGTAGGACTCGAACCCGAGCTCACACCCTGACTCCGGAGATGGTGAGAATGGAACCTGGAGCCCAGGGCATTGGGCCCCCACTGTGCTCCTCAGCCCTGCAGCCCCACTGCCCCCTTTGGGGGACCCTGAGGACTCAGGCTTTCTCCTTTCAGCCTCCTGCCAAAGGCTGGGTGGGGGTGGGGAAGTCATACCACCGGGGTCCCCGAAAGGGAAAAGGAGGATTCCCAGAAGGGGGGGGGCTTGCAGGGCTGCCGAGGCCAGGGCGTGCATGGATGCCGGCAGTGCCATCCCTGCCGTGTGGGCTGGAGGGTGGGAGCAGGCACCACATCTCTGTCGACTTCCTGGGACTCTGGCTGCCCTCTGTGCCCTGGCGCCCTGAAGGCACACAATTGTGGGCGTGATGGATTAATAACCCCCTCACCTTCTCATGGACCAAAGCCCTTTGCTCACAATGTTACCAGAGCAGGCTGGAACTTTTCTGAAGAGCGTTCCTGAAAGGAAAAGCAACATCGGGCAAAGAGGCTCAGTCTCCCGATCCGGTGGTCCTGACTGGGACTAACCACACACTGGCGGGGGGACCTCAGGCAAGTTTCTTAACTTCTCTGAGTCCTGACTTTTTTTTACCTATGAAAGAGGGGTAAATAATAACACCTTTCTCCAAGAGCTGATATGAGATCATTGATAGCGTAACAGCACCTGACCCAGGAATACTTTCCTTTCCTGTCCACCATGCAGATAAAGGAGAATCACTTTTTCCTTCTCTCCATTTTTCAAATCATTTTCTTTTCTTTTATTTTTAAGATTTATGTATTTATGAGACAGAGCACGCGCATGAGTGGGGGGGAGGGGCGGAGGGAGAGAATCTCAAACAGAGACTCCCTGCTGAGCGCAGAGCCCACTGTGGGGCTTGATCCCAAGACCCTGAGATCATGACCTGAGCTGAAATCAATAGTAACCGACTGAGCCACCCAGGCGCCCCTTGAATCATTTTCTGATGTGGTTATGTTACTTCTGTTTTTACAGCTCTTGACAGAGCCCAAATTGACATACCATAAACTGCACAAATTGTGCAATTTGTTACGTGCAATGTGTACACTCCATGAAACCATCACCACAATCAAGATAATGAACATATCCGTCAAACCCTAAAATGTCCTCATGTCCCTTCTAATGGCTTCTTTAAAAAAAAAAAAGATGTATTTATTTGAGAGAGAGAGATAATGCACACATGTGACTGCAGGGGGGAGGGACAGAGGGAGAGGGAGTCCCAAGCAGACTCCACACTAAGCACAGAGCCCCATGCAGGGTCGATCTCATGACCCTGAGATCACAGCCTGAGCTGAAACCAAGGCAGTTGCTTAACTGAGTGAGCCACCCAGGCGCCCCTCTAATGACTTCCTCTACCTCCTCCCAATCCCACCACACTGTCTGCTGTCGTTAGTTTACATTATCTAGAATTTTACACAATTTTAGAACTTTCTAGACATAACTATACACTGTGTATTCTTTATGTCTCGCTTCCTTCACTCAGCACGGTGATTTTGAGGGGCAGGCACGTCTTTGCGTGTATCAGCAGTTCGTCCCTTTTTGCTGCTGAGAGCTACCCCATGGAATGCGTGTCCCACAACCTGTTCATCCATTTGGCCTATCGATACGATTTGAAGAATCTCCAGTTTCCAATTTCAGCTATTACAAAGCTACTATGAACGTTCAAGCATAATCCCTCGTGAGGACCTGTTTGCACTTCTCTCCGGTATGTTACATTTTTTTTCTTTTTAAATCGGGTATGTTACTTTTTAAAAATGAATTTAATGCAGCCCGGGGACAGCCAGTCCATCCAGGCTCTTTACCGGGAGGCCTGGCAACAGTGGCTGTTTTAACTTCTCTACTTTCTCTTGCGTGCTTCCAATTTCTCAGGGTTCCTGTTCACCTTGATTGAAATGGGCCAACTGAGGCCTTCTGTCTAGCTGAGGGTGGGAGTGTTAGCAGGCTTCAGTTTCACCCAGTATTGGGAGCCCTAGGGCCACCGACGTTTGGGACCCTCCTTGGTTCTATGGCATCTCCTGAGCAGACGGATGGGGTAAAGGGTTGTTCCCCATTCCCCCCACCTGCTCCCCACCCACACCCCCACCCATCCTGCTTCCAGCTGCTCTTTGCCCTGATAAAGATTAGCCCACCCTCCCTCCTTCCTCCACACCCTCTGCGCATGACCCTCCGTGTGTACCTGATTCATCGAGCCCCTCCCCACCCTATACAAATACACCCGAGGACAGACGGAGCCTCAGACTTCCTCCGGCTGCTTGCTCTGTGCGCCCAGGTAAGGCTCTGCTGGCTGTGGACCGGGGCCAGGAGAGGCTCTCTGTGCAAGTGTGCTGTGGGTCTGCGTGGTCGTGCTTCTCTGAGTATGTGCGCGTGCGTACATTGGTGTCCGTGCCTCTGTTTCTGCTGGTGTGGGTGGCGTACATCTGTGTGGGTTGGTCTGTGTCTCTCATGAGCACAGCGCGGGTCTACGTGCTGTGGTCTGTGTATCCGCATATGTGCCTGCCCGCCTGCCCTGCCGCCACCCCAGGCCGAGCCCCGGTGCCCCCGCCATGCCAGGCACGGGGGTCTCGCCGAGCGCTGAGGGGATCCAGGTGTGCGGGATCCTTTTCAGAGGGACCTGCACGCCAGGTCAGGTCCTTCAAGCTCCTTGGTCTGAATCGGAGGAGAGGAAGTCCAAGGCTCGTCTTGTTTTTCTAACTGAGGTTTAACTGACATAACGTTATATTAGTTTCACGTGTACAACAGTTCGTACTTCTTTAAAAAAGATTTTATTTACCTGACAGAGAGAGCGCACAAGCAGGGGGAGCAGCAGAGGGAGAGGGAGAAGCAGGCTCTCAGCTGAGCAGGGAGCCTGACGTGGGGCTTGATCCCAGGACCCTGAGATCATGACCTAAGCCGAAGGCAGACGCCCAAACAACTGAGCCATGCAGGCACCCCAGGTCGTACCTTTTGACACCCATTTTGCACCTCCACTGACCCTCACCCCCTCCACCCACCGGCCACCAACCACCAGTTTTCTGTGTCTATGAGCTTGGGGGATTTTGAGGAGTTTTGGGGGGTTTTTTTAGATTCCACATGTAAGTGAGATCATATGGCGTTTGTCTTTCTCTGACTTATTTCACTTAGCATAATGCCTTCAAGGCCCATCCAAGTTGTTGCAGATGGCAAATTTCCTTCTTTTTGATGGCTGAGTAATAGAACACTGTACACATGTACCGTGTTTTCTTTGTCTTTCTGTTGATGGACACTTCGGTTGCTTCCTCGTCTGGCTATTGTAAGTAATGCTGCAATGAACATGGGGGTGCACATATCTTTTCCAATTAGTATCTTCATTCTCTTTGAGTAAATACCCAGAAGTGGAATTGCTGGATCATATGGTGATTCTATTTTTAATTTTTTGAGGAACCGCCGTACTGTTTTCCATAGTGGCTGCACCAATTCCCATTTCTACCAATAGTAGCTAACGATTTCCTCCTCTCTACATCCTCACCAACACTTGTTGTTTCTTGTCTTTTTGATACTAGCCATTCTGACAGGTGCGAAGGGTTCTTCCCCGTTCCCCCCACCTGCTGCCCACCCACACCCCGACCCATCCTGCTTCCAGCTGCTCTTTGCCCTGATAAAGATTAGCCCATCCTCCCTCCTTCCTCCACACCCTCTGCACATGACCCTCCCTGTGTACCTGATTCATCGAGCCCCTCCCCACCCTATACAAATACACCCGAGGACAGACAGAGCCTCAGACTTCCTCCGGCTGCTTGCTCTGTGCGCCCAGGTAAGGCTCTGCTGGCTGAGCTCACTGTGGTTTGATTTGCATTTCCCTGATGATGAGTGACGTTGAGCACCTCTTCACGTCTGGCCATCTGTACATCTTCTTTGGGGAAAAAAAAATGTCTGTTCACATGTGCTGCCCATTTTTAACAGGCTTGGGTTTTTTCTCCTTCCAACCTAACTAGTCCTAAGCTTTTCTTTATCACCCCCTTCCCTAACCCCAGCCTCGTGGATCTCTTCCAGACTCATTACTCACTAGGGGAAGGCTCGGGGGTCGGAAAGGACCATGGGCATAGCTCAGAGGCTAACCTCTGCTGAACATTCGTGGCACAAGTAGAAGGCAACAAAAATGGGTGACTCAAGAGGTGCAAGGGGTTGGCGCTGTTGTGTTAGGGATGTGTGTGTGTGTGTGTGTGTGTGTGTGTGTGTGTGAACATTCGTGCTTGCATGTTCAGCAACCGTATGAGTACCAGAGCGCCCTGATGTCAGGTATTTGGTCCTTTTGTCATATACTATAGTCTGACTTGGGGGTCAGAAAAACAATGAATGTATTGTGTGTGCACCAAGGTCCATTCTGGGGTTGTCCATTGTGATCTCTGTGCCAGCCCCAACCAAGACGAAGCCAGCCCTGGCACCAGGGCCCATCAGCAGCTGCATCCAACGAGAGTATACTCATTGGAGAATGGAGAATGGCAAACCGGTTCAGACCCCAAGCCTCCCACCAACTCCCAACCCTGGTGGGAGGAGGTAGGAACAAGCCAGTAGGGCCCTGGAAGGCTTTCCATTCACTTGTGCTGAGTCCCCCAGAGGCCCTTACAACCCCAGCCTTCCCTTCTCTGCTCTGGGTACACTGCTGTCTTCAAGCCTCCCTCTCCCACCTTTATGCCAGGGACAAGAATCTATAGGGACTGGGTACCATAGCCTGGCACAGGGTAGGCACACGTGAATAATTAACATGACTGACATTGACTAAGTGGAATTAATTCATGATTGGGAGTCTAGGGATGGTTCTGGGGGTCAAGTGTGAGGCTGTGGGGTTCAGGGGCCAGTGCATGATACTTTCATGTCCCTGTCTACCCACCATGTGGGTGGACCCGCTGGGTCCATTCAGCACCCATGCCTGGCACCTACTTGTGCCCTGTTCCATACTGGGTACCAAGCTAAGCCAGAGGAAGCACTTTTATCCCTTGAAGGGGCTTCCCCAGGAGGGAAGAAGGAGAGACTGAGATTTAGATGACAGCTAAACTTGACCTGTTGAACCACAGGTTTTCCTGTTGTCACTCCCTGTGCTTGGCCGATAAAGATGGATCCAGGTAAGTGCTGTGGCTGGGAGGCTGTGGGGTGAAGAAGGAGGGAGAGAGGTGAGGGCAGAGGCAGTCGGTCAGCCATATCTAGTGCATGGCAAGAATGTGGGTTTGTGCGAAGGTGGTGGAGGGTTCTAAAAGGAAAACAATCTCTTATATTTTGTAGAGCACTTTACAGTTTAGGAAACATGCTCCTACATCCTTCATCTCACTAGATCTTCACCCTCAGGAGTAAAACAGACAAGCGCTTCTCCCATTGTATACATGAGGCCCAGGGAAATTAGGGGTCATGCTCAGGATGAGGCTGTGGAGATATGGAGGGCCTGGAGCCCAGAACTCAGCTCTTGGCAGCTATGCCCTTGGCTCCCCTTAAAAGGAACAAAAGACTATCCTGGTCCTCAAGGAACAGCAGTCTCATCGAGCAGATGATTCCCAGCCCTGGAGCACTTTACATGCAGGACCACGCAGATTGGTTATTGCAGAATGAGCCCCCTGGACCCGCCGTGGGCAAGCAGAGCAGCAGGATGGCCCAATATAAGCACACTCCGCTGGAAGGCACACAGAACAGAGCAACAAATATGTCCAAGTGGCAGGAGA
Source organism: Ursus arctos (assembly GCF_023065955.2). NCBI lineage: Eukaryota > Metazoa > Chordata > Mammalia > Carnivora > Ursidae > Ursus > Ursus arctos. The sequence goes on from NW_026623050.1 coordinate 6,608,977, forward strand.
CATGAGCAAAGGCTAAGAGCTGGGACCAGAAGGTCCTAAGCCAGAACCCACGAACAGCTGAGGGTCTGAGCAGAGACTGGGCTGGAAAAAGTAGGATTTGGGGGAGGGGGCGAGCGGGGAGGCAGGGTTGGGACTGTCTGGACGTGGAAGCAGACGAATCAGGATTTGCCACCGTGGAGTGCCTTCCTCAGTGTCACGGAATTTGGCCAAGGTTGAGAGGGCAGACAGCAGGCAGGCTGGGGAGAAGAACCCACACTCCCTGACTTCACCCCACCCTGGAGGACTCCGTCAGCTCTTGACCAAACAGGGATGCACAACTGAGCTTTGTACTGACTTTCAATATATGTGTATCTGTTGTTGAGAGAAGGAATGATGGTCAGGCAAGTGACCAAGTCTGAGGAGCCTTTGTGGGGCTTGGCAGTGGGGGTGGGGCAGGGTTTGGTGGCCACAAAATGGGCACCAGGGACAGGACAGGTATCTCACCGCAGAACCAAATGACCAAAGCTGCTTCTTTTTCTCCTTTCCTCTCCCACAGGTCCAAAGGTAGGAAAGCTCTCCAGCCGTCTCCCCTTTCTCCTCCCCACTGCCATGTCCTCCAGACCTCCAGCCCACTTCCTTGACCTTCAGGGAGCAGCCATGACCTTCCTGAAATGAAAAGTGGGGAGCAGGCTTGGCCATCAGCCTCATGGGAGGCAGGCAGGGGCACCACAGTGCTCCTCCACCCCCTGCCGCCTGCAGCCTTCTCCTCGGCTCCTCTCCTCTTTTCCCATCTGTCTCTCCCGCTTCCTCACATCCCCTCCCTGTCTCAGCCTCTCTCCTGCTGCTTCCCCGCCTGTTCCATGCTTCTCTGCTTTCCTGGCTACCCCCAGAGCCTCCCTGGATGGCTGGATTGCTCCCAAACCCCAACCACACTGCAGTGCCCCAGGGACCTGCCTCTGCCAGAGAAGGGAGGCCCCCACCCCCTCCCCCCATTGGCTCCCACCGGCAGACCTGGCACCTAGGCCTGGAACTGGCCCCACCCAAAGACAGACATAGAAGGAAAAGGCGGGCAGGGTGGGACGTGGCTGTTTGCAGGCATCACTGAGCCTGGATGAGGAAGGGGCTACTCTGACATGGTGACAGGAAGGCCCTGAGCCCTGGAGCCTACCCCTTCCTTTCCCATGCCAAGCCCTCATTGGGGCTTAGGAGGCCGAAGCCGACTGACGATTGGGGCATAGCCCCACCCCCGCTCCCTCAGGGCTCCAGGCCCCCAGTGCCCCAGCGCCAGAAGCAGGGTGGCTGGTGTCTCTCTTCTCTCCCTGGGCTTGTGGCAAGAGGCCAAGAAACCCCTCTGGCTTGGGGTCCTCAGGAATTGTTCCAGCAAAGACAGAAGGTTAAGTCACACTCTTTCCGGCCTCTTCTGGCTGAGGCAATAAAGCCTTGATTTTACTATTTTTATTCTTCCTGGATTCTTGAGTCTAGCACCTGCTCAGGGACAGGCATGGGTTCACACACGCTCCCACTGTCATGTGTACGCAAGCATGCGCATGAGCTTACATGCGTGTACCGGTGTGCACAGCAGGCATGGGGCGGTACCCAGACCTAACTCTGCATGTAAGTGGAGCACACACCCTTGTACCTACACACACACACACACACACACACACTCACATAGAGAACATGTACATGTTCTCCAGCTACTTTCCTCGTCCTTCTCCTCCCCGCCCTTCCCCTTCCCCACCCCCCTTTCCTTCTCCTTCTCCTCCACCTCGGCTCCTGCAGCTCCCCTGACCTTGCCTCTTGTCTCCTCCTTGCTCCTGGCCCTCAGTGAGCTCCTTTATAGCCGCCCCCAGCCCCACCCTCACTTGTGAATAGTCAGCCTGCAGTTCCTAGCCTGGCAAAATCTCGAATGACTCTATAAGGGTTCCTGGGTGAGAAAAGGGAGAAGATGAGATAATTCTGTTCCTCAGTTACAGAAATAAACCAAGGTCCAGGGAGTAGGAGTCATTTCTTGGCTCAAGGAATGGAAACCAATGAATCTAGGTTCTTCCCCTTTTCTCTGCTCAGTGCTCTGGCTTCATCACTCGCTGTCCCTGCCTCCCAGCCCTCTACCACCATCCCCTGCTAGTGCCCAGGAATCCAGAATCCTCTATAACAGAAGGTGGAGGGAAGGGGGGAGGAAGAGAGAAGTTGATCTCAGGCAACTGGCACTGACCTCTGACTCTAACATTGTTCATTTGGCTTTCCACAGGGGCACTGCCATGGTGGTGGCCCTGGCCCAGGGCACCCCCCAGGACCCTGTGGGCACCCTCCTGGCCATGGCCCAGAGCATGGTCCTGGGAACAAACACCCCCCAGGGCACCCCCCTGGCCATGGCCCAGAGCACGGTCCTGGGAAGAAACACCCCCCAGGGCACCCTGGGCCCCCACCTGGTCCACATCACTAAGGAAGCAGAAGAAAGAGGACACGAGAATGGGAAGCCTGAGTTGGGTTGCCTTGCTGACCTGGCGTGGAGCCCGAAGCAGAATCTTCTCTTCCTAATAAACAGCCTCCCAGAGGCCATATTTTACTCTTAAAGAGCCTGTCTTCCTTTGTGTCCAACTTGGCATCCAGGGTGCTGGTGGTCTCTGAGTTCCCTAATTATAAAAATGAGCACCTAGCCAGGCATTCTCAGAAGCGTGACTCAGTGGTGCCCATAACACATGATTGTATAAGACCACTGCTCCTTTCCTTTTCACTTCTGCCCTCTCCCATCAAACAACCTCAACTTTAACCGCATCATATACACCTGGATCCCATGGGCCTCCCAAGGTTCCATCTAGATGCCTCTACAGATCAAAAGCCTTCAATGGATCCCTACTGTCCAGATGTATTTCTCACCATTCCCTAAAAAGACACTGAACTTTCCAGCCTCCTTAACTTTGCCTATTTCACCACCACCACCCCTTCCCAACCTCCAAGTCACAAATACCTTCCCTCCCAGCCAGCTGAAGCTCCACCATCAATATGAAGTCTTCCCTAAAGCCCATTAGGAAGAGAGAGGTCCTCCTTGTACGCTGTGCCCTTCTCTGTAGATTATATCAGCCACCACATGGGCCTAACCACACCCTACCCAGTTGGCACCGATTTATGGGCTGGCTTTTATACCTCCAGCCAAAGTGTAAGCTACTCAGGACAGGCCCACCCCTTCTACACCTACCTCCAGATTCTCCCACCTAGTGACCAATGCCTTGCATAGAGTGACATTTGCACACAGTTTAGGGATACCTATATTCTAAATACTTGTAAGTTCTGACTCTCTTCCTAGCCCCATTCCTCAGCCATGGCACCTCCCTGCACATTCAGCTAGCATGCTTGCTGTGAAACCCTTTCCATCCAAATCCCACATCTGGAACCCTCTCTACTCCCCAACTCCCAGGCCTCTCACACCACCCATGTCTATTCTAGCCCTCTATCCAGGCCTGTCCCAGGCCCATCACCCCCTCCCTTCCCTCATAACCATTCCCTGATAGTGGAGCAGCAAGTATCTTAAAGTGAGTGGCTATTGGGTACCTCCCAGGCTGAAGTGAGGTGATCATAAAAAAAAGAGCTGTGAATTCTCTCTTCTCCCTCTTCCCACACCCCATACTCTGCACTTGAATCATAGAAGCCAGCCTCCAGTCCTAAGGAGTGCAAACCCAGGTCCAGGTCCAGACAAATGTAAAGACAGAGCCAACCTGACAGTGCCTAGTCCCATTGGGGAGAAGGGAGTTGCTAAGCAAAGCCGAGAGAAATGTGGGACTTAAGTCGCCCGACCTCTCAACCCTTCGGCTTCCTGCAGTGAAGTGCGGGTGCCGAAGTTTCTCCCTCTTTCTGGCTGGAAGAGTGCGTTTCAAGTAGGGAGGCTCTCTGCACGGTGCCTGGAGTCGCGCTTCCTGGTCCCTTACGGGAAGATCGATGTCCTCTGGGAAAGGCCAACATGCGGACTACAGCCAGCCGGCCGCACTCCTAACAGCCCCTCTCAGACCTGGCCTGGATAGAGCAGCCCACCTCTACCGGTCCCGGGATCTTAAAGACAGCAAGCCTCCAGCGGAAGCCAAGCCGCGCCTCAAGGAGCCTCTGGCCCCGCCCCGCCCCGCCCCGCCCCCCCGGTGCCGCGCCCATTGGCTGGGCTCTTTGTCGGCCCCGCCCAGCGATCTGTCCGACTGGAGCTGACGCATGCGCGGGAACCCGCCACCGCCACCGCTTCAGCACCAGCGCCCGGACAGCGGTGCCGCCCACGGGCATGGACGCTGGTAGTGGCAGCAGCAGCAGCGGTCCGGCTCCCCGCCCGGGTCCGGAAGGGGAGCAGCGGCCCAAGGGGGAGCCCCTGGCCCCAGACGGCAGCTCCCCGGACAGGTAGGGAGGACCGCTCCGCAGACCCAGCTCGCAGACCTTCCCAGCACCCCCGCCCCAGGTATCCCCATAGCCGCCATATGTCTCCCTCATTCATTCCCCAGCCTCTCCCAAAGCCCCTTCCAGCGCCTCGGAGCTACCGGCCCCCTGGCCACGCCCTCATTCTGCCGTTTCAATTTTGTCTCCCTGATACCCCCTACTGTCAGTCCCCATCGCCCTCACTCCCCCAGTACCTGCCCCACCCACCGTTCCTACCTTACCTCTAGGTCCGGGGTTTCCTCCGACCCTACGGCCTCCTGAGCCCCTCCCTCTAGGCCCTGCCCCCACATCTTCTCAGTAAGCCCCAAGCCCGCGGAGACCTTAGTCTGGGTTCCAGCATGTCAGTGTGCTCGAAGGTGCGCGTGTAGCATAGACGGGAGGATCCCCCAGGTGTGTGTTCTGGGGAGGGCTGACACTCGCCGCCACACCAGGAACTGTCTTTGTCCATCACCGTCAGTTTCCAGTCTGCCTTCATGGCCAGCTGCACACGTGTGGGCTTGAGTCCCCGCGTGTGGCTGCTACCAGCATTCACTCGCTGGAGGCGCAAGGAGGATGGGCAGGCTCTGAGACTCAGGCGGCGGTCAGTACCATCCCTGAAGGAGTCCCAGGCTCAGATCTCAGCGCCTCTCCTCCCTCCACCTTCCTCCACCGTCTGTGTGAGGGAACAACCCAGCCAGGTAGCAATATGGCGCAATTTCTGTGGCCTGCCTGGTCTGCCACCCTTAGAATCCCTCTCCTGCCATGATATTGCCTCTCTCTCTCCTGCCTGGACTGAAATAAGAGGCATTCTTTAGGGGCAAAAAGCAGAGGTGAACATACACTTCCCCAGTTAAAATGTACGTTCTGTACCTCAGAGCAAAGAGGAGGCCCCACAAGTAGAGAAAAAATGTTTTCTTCCCTCTTGTTAACACATCAGCCTGGGTAGATTTAGCCACCTTTCACTCTGAAAGGCACAGAGCTTTCTTCAAGGCAGTGAGACACAGAATGGATGTGTTCCCTGGACCAGGGGGCTGCCTGACGAAGGAGCCAAGGATGGACAGGGCAGGGACAGGACAGGGCAGGGCGGGGGCCTGGGGCCAGGAGTACCCCTAGAAGGGGCTGGAGAGTCATTTGTTGATTGGATATTTCCTCAAGGATAAGCCTCGTCTGGTCTGATCACTTCCCCTGCACCTGGGGACCATTCTTGAGCACAGGAACCACTTGCTCTCCTTCAGCAACTCTTCAGCCATTCCTTGGGACCTCTGGCCTCTCTCTGCACTTCCCCAGAGACTCTGGACACTAATCAGGCAAAGGGACACAGTTCAATTCAAGAAACACAAATATGTTCCTGCTAAGCTAAGTAGTACTCTGGAGTTAGATACTCAGTGAATAAAACAGTGCACCTGTGTAAGCACACCATGGTCCTTTCCTAATTCATTGACTCCAGAGCGATTTGAAATTTTTCACTTTCTGTGTTTTTAAAATTACCTTTTTATTTTCCTATTGGCATGAACTGCTCCCTCATCTGTCTTGGCCACTCTGCGGGATCACATGGGTGTCCATATGGCTCTGTGTCTGTGGGCTGGGGGTGCCGTCAATGTGCATGTACAGTTACCTCTTATGAGTCTCCCAAGTGGAGCTCTGTGTAGGGGACCCTGTCAGCCAGGCCCTGGCTGCTTTAGCTTTGGCCTCTTGAGGAAGCCTGTGTCGCCACTTCCCATGCCCCTGCCTGCCCGCCCCAGTCACTTGGGTTACAGGCCAGCCTAGGGGGTTGTCGGAGGCATGGAACTGAGGGGGATAAGAATAAAAGCTGCCTGGGGCGCCTGGGTGGTGCAGTCGTTAGGCGTCTGCCTTTGGCTCAGGGCGTGATCCCAGCGTTCTGGGATCGAGCCCCACATCAGGCTCCTCCGGTAGGAGCCTGCTTCGTCCTCTCTCACTCCCTCTGCTTGTGTTCCCTCTCTCACTGGCTGTCTCTCTATGTCAAATTAATAAATAAAATCTTTAAAAAAAAAAAAAGAATAAAAGCTGCCTGGGGAGGCAAGGTCTGGGGTGTTTAACCTGTATTATTACTAGGTCTCCTGAAAACCGAGGGCAGCAGGAGCTGGCAGGAGAAAGTTTTTATTCTCAGAAGAGTTTGGCTCTTCTCCTTGGGAGGGTTGAGACAAAGGCCCAGTTCTACAGCAGCTAGAATGTGAAGGGTTTCAAATTCTGCCACAGTGACAATGATGGGCACCGTCAAGAAGGATGAGATTTGGGAGGAGCTAATCTTAGGTCCCTGGAGAGGGATGAGAGGGGTTGAGAAGAAGAGGCTGGGGCCAGGGAGACCCCAGTAGAAGCAAACCAATGGTAGAGGCTGGAATCCCCCTTGAAGAGAAGCCAGCTAAAGAACAGCACAGGCTTAGAACTTTGCCAGACTGGTTAAGGGGGAGTGCTCCCTTTCTCCTCCAGCACCCCCATAGTGCTAGGTACCCTTAATGGGGGAAAAAGAAACCCCACTCCAAGTGGGGCAGGGGAAGCCTGTCTCTAGGAAAAGCCCAGTACTCAGTGAGTGCTCTAAGGCCGTGGGCAGCTGGAATAGACACCCTGGCTGCCCCACCCTCCTGACCCCTGGAATGCAGGCTTAGCTCTAAAGAGGGAGACCAAGGGGCACCTGGCTGGCTCAGTCAGTGGAGCATGCGACTGTTGATCTCAGGATTGTTTGAGCCCCACATTGGGTGTAGAGATTACTTTAAAAAAAAAAAAGATCTTGGGGTACCCGGGTGCCTCAGTGGGTTAAGCATCTGACTCTTGATCTCAGCTTAGGTGTTGATCTCAGGGTCATGAGTTCAAGCCCCATGTTGGGCTCCACACTGGGCATGGAGCCTACTTTTAAAAAATTAAAATTAAAAAAAAATTAAATCTTGGTGCTCCTGTGTGGCTCAGTCAGTTAAGCATCCAATTCTTGATTTTGGCTCAGGTCATGATCTCAAGGTTATGACATCAAACACTGCATGAAGCCTGCTTAAGATTCCCTCTCTCTCCGTCTGCCCCTCTCCTCCCCACCATGCGAGGGTACACGCTCTCTCTCTCTCTAAAAAAAATAAAATAAAAAATAAAATAAAATCTTAAAAATAAATAAATAAATAAATAAATAAATAAATAAATAAATGGATGGGAGACCAAGATTAATGGGTCATTTTCATACCTTCAGGATAACACAGACCCAGAACGGTGCCCAGCATGTGATAAGTGCTCAGAAAAGACCTGCAAGGGGCCCCTGGGTGGCTCAGTCGGTTAAGCATCTGCCTTCGGCTCAGGTTATGATCCCAGGGTCCTAGGATCAAATCCCGAGTTGGGTTCCCTGCTCAACAGGGAGCCTGCTTCTCCCTCTGCCTGCCGCTCCCCCTGCTTGTGTGCTCACTCTCTCTCTCTCTGTCAAATAAATAAATATAATCTTAAAAAAAAAAAGACCTGCAGAATAAAAACCTTAAAGAAGTAAATGTCCACACTTATGCACAGAAACCCAGGCCATTATCCAGCTTCCCTTTGACCCACAGGAATGGGCCAATAAGGTCTTTTATCTGCTAGGACACTGGTTGCTATAGCCACTTTATGGGCCATCTGAGGTCTTGCTTTCGAACAACTTTGGTCAAGTTCCTCTTTTTCTAAACGTTGACTTAGTTAAAAAATAAGTGTCAGGGATTTAAATCATGAGATCAAATTCTGATGCAGCTTTTGAGTAGGAAAAAGGAAAGTATTTATAATTATATATGTACCGAGATTCTCAAGGTGTGAGGAGTTCTAAAATAGAGCTATATTATCTGAGGTGCCTAAAGAGGTCAAACTGTAAAGATAAATATACTTCTCAAACGACAGGCTCCCTGCAGCACTGAGTGCAAGAGGGGGCGGGACAGCAAATGTGTCTTCCACATGCCAGGCTCCGTAGCAGGCAGCTCACGTATGTTACACCAGGTAATTCCTGTACCAAACCTGAGAGGGGGCGTTATCGTCATCCTCTCGCTCAAAAGACAAGGATGCCAGCACCCCAAGAATTGTGTGTCTTTCCCAAGGCCCCGCAGCTAAAGAATGATAGAGCCAGGAGCCCACCTCCAGTGCTCCCCCATTTTGCTCTCGGCATGAAGGTCATGCCTTCCCAGACTGGCTGCTATGCCAGGCAGCCAGCCTTCTGGGAGGAGGAAGAGCTTGCCTATTCTTCCCAGTTCCTCTACTTAGTCTGGGCAGAACCCAGGCTCCCTGGGCAATGTCTGCTTGCCACCATGGCTGGGCTCTGGCCTATAGTCCCTCTGGGAGTGCAGCAGGCAGGGCTGAAAGCCAGAGTTGGCTCAGAGTAAACCACCCAACTATACAAGTTCTGGCAGGCCAGGCGAGTCAGGTGAATGGGGAGAGGTGACAGGGCTCTGCCACCGCTTCCCAGTTCAGAACCTCTCTGGGAACACCCCACAGCCCTCGGGGACTCTGTTCTGTAGCCATCTACTCCTGTCCTAGGTCTGGCAGTCCTGCCACTGGGTGGGACTCCGCCTCCCCCTGCACCCAGGGAGTGGGGCTGAGTCCATGCACTGAGTACCGCCCTCATGAGTAACTCTGAAAGAAGAATCTATTGCTGACTCTTCCTTGGCAAGCCTTTTGGGGGTCCCAACTCCCTCTCCCAACTGTGCACACTCTTGCAGAGCAAACCTTCTGTCCCGTGGCCTAAGGGTGCTCGTAGGGCAGCACTTGCCTCTGCCAAACCTTCCCTGACTACCCCGACCCCTGTCAAAGTTGGGCCTTCCTCTGGGCTCCTTCAGCCCTCTGTGACTTCCTCTCTCACAGCACTCAGCATGTTGGACTGTTGTCAACATCTCCCACCTACTATGAGTGACTAGAAGACAAAGATGGGCCTTATTCATCCCAGCACCACCGTTAGCAGGCTGTCTAGTGCTCAGTATTCACTCAGCAAACATTCCCTGGGCCCCTCCTGAGTGCAAGGCACTGTTCAAGGCACTTGGGCTACAGAGATGAACAAAGGCACAGACGCTGCTCTCCCAGAGCTCACATTCCATAGGAGAGGCAGGCAAGAAACACAACAACCGTCTAATGTCCAGTTGGGGCAAATGCTGTGCAGAGATATAAAGCAGGGTAAGGGGCTAGAGGGCTAGCAGGTGGTTATTTAGAACGGGTAGTCAGAGAAGGCTTCTTGAAGAAGGTCGGAGTTGAACTGAGACTAAAGGTCGGCTTAAGTCATGATCCCGGGGTCCTGGGATTGAGTCCCACATCAGGCTCCTTGCTCAGCGGGGAGCCTGCTTCTCCCTCTGCCTGCCACTCCCCCTACTCTCTCTCTCTCTGTCTCTCAAACAAATCTTTTAAAAAAAAAAAAGAAGAAGTTGGAGCACAGAACTGCAAGTCAGAATGGGTTGAAGGCCCAGTTCTTCATGTCTCACTGAACCTATTTTCAAATACAGAACAAGGAAAGTATTTCCCCCGTGTGAGGAGTATACCAGATCGTATATGTAAAAGTACAGCGTGTGGCTTGTCGCAGGCTGCCAATTATGTTTTTTGAGTGCATGGCCAGGTGAGTGACTGAGACAATGGACCCAAGGGGTAGGAAGGCGATGTACAGCTGGAGGCTGCACCCTCCTCTCCTCTCCCCTGGGACTAATAAGAACAACCTCAAGCCCCCGTCTCCTTGTCTCAGACTACTGAACAACTCTGGGGCGTGGGGTGGCCCAACACCATCCCCCACCCCCATCACGCTGGTCTTCTCTCTCCCCAGGTCCCAGAGAAAGGCTGTGGCCCCTGAGGCAAGCCCAGAGAAAAGCTGCTCCCTCCACAGCGGCCCCCTGGAGGACCCTTCCAGTTCTTCAGGACCCCCACCAGCCACTTCCACCCTCCAGCCTGTGGGCCCATCCAGCCCCTTGGCCCCTGCACACTTCACCTATCCTCGGGCACCACAGGAATACCGGGGGGACAGTTCCCTGCCAGGGCTTGGGGACCGGGCAGCTCTGTGTTCCCATGGCTCTAGCCTCAGCCCTTCCCCAGCGCCCTCACAGCGAGATGGGGCCTGGAAGCCACCGTCTGTGCAGCACCATGTGGTCAGCGTCAGGTAAGGAGGAGTCCAGCGGCCTGCAGGCTTCCGCTGGAACATGGGGCAGGGCTTAAAAGTGGGGTGAGCCCGCCGGGCTCCAGAAAGAGGCAGCCTGGGATGTCGCCTGGATGGAGGAGGAGGTAAGGGTTGGAGCTTGGGAGTAGAACAGCCTGAAAGGGTTAGTACCATCTTCCTCTGTCTCCACACCCTACCTCCCACCCTGCAAGTGGGCTCTGACAAGCAAGTGTCTTTTCTTCTCTTCCACAGGCAGGAACGGACCTTCCAGATGCCAAAGAGGTAGGCCTGGGCCTTCTCTGGCCCCCTAGGGGTGACTAGGTTGGAGCCGAGTCCGGCCCTACCACCGCTTCCTGGTGACTTCTAAGCTCACCACGTCCTGCTACCACACCCAACTCCAATTCCAGTGGCTTCTCTTCCTCTTTCCCAGCTATTCCCAGCTGATTGCCGAGTGGCCGGCGGCTGTGCTGCTGCTCTGTCTGGCCGTCATCATTCTCTGCACCCTGGCTGGACTGTTGGGGGACCAGCTGCCTGACTTCTCTAAGCCCTTGCTGGTAAGAGGCTAAGGGGAGGGACAGGGACGCCCTCCCCCCCCAACACCCCGGCCTGGCCACCTCAGCTCAGTCTGGGGCAGAAAGTTGGAGTGACCCCGGTGGGGGTGGGATGGCAGTGGTGGGCTCTTGACCCCTAGAGGGAGTTGGGGAGATGGTACGGAGGTGATACGCCTGTCCAACAATCCAGAAAGGCGGGCTGGCCTTCCCTGCTCCGGGGACTCAAAGGGGCAGAGCCAAGAAGGGCCAGATGGAGCCCTCCTCCTTCTGCCTGCCTGATCGTCTCTGTCCCCCTCCCTGCAGGGCTTTGAGCCTCGAGACACAGACATTGGGCGTAAGCTAGTGGTCTGGAGAGCACTGCAAACCCTCACAGGCCCCAGGAAGCTGCTTTCTCTTTCCCCAGACCTTGAGCAGAACAGGTAGTGGGTTTCCATCTTTCCACTGTTGAAGGGAATGGGGGAAAGAGAGAGGGCATCGGGTGACCTCCCCAAACGCAGGTCAAAGGGACTTGCTGGGGTCCAGTGGGATGTGGTGTCTGGCCTCCTCTGAGCCCCCACCTCTTGATGGTGCCTGGCATAGATCTTCTCTCTACCTCAGCTCAAATGCCCACACCACTCTGAGCCCCACACCCTGGAGCAGTACCCAGGAGGGCTTAGTGCGGCCTCGAAGGATGGTGGAGCCCCCGGAGGACAGAGGGCAGGAGGACTTCTTCTGTGGCCCGCCCGGTAAGCTGCAACCTGGCCCGTTCCTGCCTTCGATCTCCAGTCACACAAAGTCGGGGGGTGGGGGGCACCGGATCAGGCAGCCAGGCACAGGGTTCAGACTCCTGAGAATCTGAACCTCATAGGGCCCTGGGTAAGCATCTTCCCCCCAGTGGGCCCAGGACCTGATGCCAAAGAGCTGAGCTCTGGGGTGGGGGCGGGGCGTGTGTTGCAGAGAAGAGCTATGCACAGCTGGTGTTCATGTCCACGTCAGCGGGCAGCCTGTGGAACCTGCACGCCATCCACTCCATGTGTCGCATGGAGCAGGACCAGGTGAGCTGACTGGGGAGGAGCCAGGCGGCGGGAGGTGGGGCTAGGGGCGGGCGAGAGACAGGAGGGACCTAATTCCAGGGAAGTAGCTGGGACTGCAGGGTGGACTGGGGAAGACTATTTCCTCCTTAGAAAAGTATTCCAACCCTGTCGAAAGGCTCCAGATTGGCGGCCGGGGGAGGGGGGGGGAGTCAGCTGTTTTTAGAAAAGCCAAAACACAGAGACTATGCAGAGCCTAGGGGATTTTCAAAAGGTCCCGAAAAGGAGCCTCAAGAGCTGTTGAGGAGGCCCCAGCCCAAGGCCCCAGGCTCCATCAACCCAAGCAGTGCCCGTCCAGTCATGCTACCTGGAGAGCCATATACCATAACATCCGAAGAAAGGTTTGCTGCTAGAAACAGTGTAAACACCGCTGAGTGGCCCAAGGCACTCCACACAAGTGTGTGAAGTACTAGAGACACTGGTTAGGAACATGGGCCCTGCAGCCAGACTCCTGAATTCAAGGCCGTTTTTTTAAAAAGGTTTTATTTATTTTTCGTCTGAGAGAGAGCGAGACCAGGCCGAAGGGCAGAGGGAGAGGGACAAGCAGACTCCACGCTGAGCGCAGAGCCCCACATGGGGCTGCATTCCACGACCCCAAGATCACAACCTGAGCCAAAATCAAGAGTTGGACAGTCAGCCGAATGAGCCACCCAGGTGCCCCAAGGCCAGTTCTAATACCCCCTAGCTGTGTGACTTGGAGGCACGTTTCTAAACCTCTCAGTGCCTCGGACTTCGAATATGGAAAATGGGACAAATAATGGTACTTTTCTCATAAGGATGTTGTGGCAATTAAACAAGATAGAATTTGCCATAATGACTGGCAGTAGAAATCTCTCAATCAATGTTGCTATTGTCACCATGACCTCAGGCCCAAGGCCATACCGCTGGTTGGTAGCGAAACAAGGCTCAGATCCCCAGGCCAGTGCCCTCCAGAGCTGCACCAGCTGTTGTGATGTGTTGTGTCATCGGCAGGTGGGAGAGAAAAGGAGGCATGAGGTCTGAAACAGAAATAGCCCTGTCCCTAAGACGGTGTAAGCAGCCCAGTGGACAGAGGTAGGGGGCTAAGGTTTGGCACTGACCCTACCCTGGAATGTTCTGGCCCCTCCTTTTCCCACTGTTTGCTTCTGGTTCCCTGGACCCTTGAGCCATCTGTGGCCGACACAGCCACTTCCACTCCTGGCTGAGACAGTGTAGATTGGGGTACGTGACCTGCAGGGGCCCTTAGGACAGGACCTCTCAGGCCGAGGCCTCGGGCAGCGTTCCTGAGGCTCCCCTTTGGTGGAATCAACATGTAGCCAGGAACTAACTGCAGCTCTGAGACGAGCTCCGTGTGCTGGGCTGTCAGGATACCTCTCCACCCCCACGCTCTAGCCTGACAAGAGGTGAGAGGGCCCTGGACAGGGCCGGGGAACCTGGGCCGCTGCCTTGGCCCTGAGCTCTCTCCTGCCGTGTGTGCCATACAGATCCGCTCCCATAGCCACTTTGGGGCTCTGTGCCAGCGTACGGAAGCCAACAAGTGCTGCCCCAGCTGGTCCTTGGGCAACTACGTGGCCGTGCTCTCCAACCGCTCCTCCTGCCTGGACACTACTCAAGCCGATGCAGCCCGAACACTGGCCCTTCTGCGGGCCTGTGCCATCTACTACCACCGCGGGGCCCTGGTGCCCTCCTGTCTGGGCCCCGGGCAGGACAAGCCGGCGCACTGCGCCCAGGTTCCCGCCAAGTGCTCCCGGAGCAGCGCCGTCTACCAGCTCCTCCACTTCCTGCTGGACAGGGACTTCCTGAGTCCCCAGACTGCCGACTACCAGGTGCCCTCGCTCAAGTACAGCCTGCTCTTCCTGCCCACTCCCAAGGGGGCCTCCATGATGGGCATCTACCTGGACCGCCTCGCCACGCCCTGGGGGCTCTCTGACAACTACACCTCCATCACTGGCATGGACCTGGGCCTCAAGCAGGAGCTGCTGAGGCATTACCTGGCCCAGGACACGGTGTACCCGTTGCTGGCCCTGGCTGCCATCTTCCTCAGCATCGCCCTCTACCTGCGTTCCCTCTTCCTCACCCTCATGGTGCTGCTGGGGGTGCTGGGCTCCCTACTGGTCGCCTTCTTTCTCTACCGAGTGGCCTTCCGCATGGCCTTCTTCCCCTTCGTCAATCTGGCCGCCTTGGTCCTGCTCAGCGGCGTCTGCGCCAACCACACCCTCATCTTCTTCGACCTGTGGCGCCTCAGCAAGAGCCAGCTGCCCTCCGGGGGGCTGGCGCCGCGCGTGCGCCGCACCATGCACCACTTCGGCTACCTGCTGCTGGTCTCGGGCCTGACCACGGCCGCGGCCTTCTACGCCAGCTACCTGAGCCGCCTGCCGGCCGTGCGCTGCTTCGCCCTCTACATGGGCACGGCCGTGCTGGCGCACCTGGCGCTCACGCTGGCCTGGCTGCCCGCCTCCGCCGTGCTCCACGAGCGCTACCTGGCGCGCGGCTGTGCGGCCCGGGCGCAGGGCCCGCGCGGCGGCAGTGCGCCCCGGCGGCTGGTGCTGGCGCTGCACCGGCGGCTCCGCGGCCTCCGGAGGGCGGCGGCCGGCACCTCGCGCCTGCTCTTCCAGCGCCTCCTGCCCTGCGGGGTCATCAAGTTCCGCTACATCTGGATCTGCTGGTTCGCCGCGCTGGCGGCAGGGGGCGCCTACATCGCCGGCGTCAGCCCCCGCCTGCGGCTGCCCACGCTGCCGCCGCCCCGCGGCCAGGTCTTCCGGCCCAGCCACCCCTTCGAGCGCTTCGACGCCGAGTACCGCCAGCAGTTCCTGTTCGAGCGGCTGCCTCAGGGCGAGGGCGGCCACATGCCCGTGGTTTTGGTGTGGGGCATCCTGCCCGTGGACACCGGCGACCCGCTGGACCCCCGCAGCAACAGCTCACTGGTGAGCGACCCCGCCTTCTCGGCCAGCGGTCCCGAGGCCCAGCGCTGGCTGCTGGCGCTCTGCCACGGAGCTCGGAATCAGAGCTTCTTCGGGGCCCAGCCGGAGGGCTGGCCCACACTGTGCTTCGTGGAGGCCCTCCAGCGCTGGGTGGACAGCCCCAGGTGTGCCCGTCTGGGGCCGGGCCTCTGCTGTGGCCACTCGGGTTTCCCTTGGGCACCCCAGCTTTTCCTGCACTGCCTCAAGATGATGGCTCTGGAGCAAGGCCCCAACAGCACCCGTGACCTAGGACCCCGCTTCGATGCTCACGGCAGCCTGGCCGCCCTGGTTCTGCAGTTCCAGACTAACTTCCAGTATAGTCCGGACTACAGCCAGGCCCACCACTTCTACACCGAGGTCAGCCACTGGCTGGCGGCCGAGCTGGGCAGGGCACCTCCCGGCCTCCACCGGGGCTGGTTTACCAGCCATCTGGAGCTCTACAGCCTGCAGCACAGCCTGAGCACAGAACCTGCCGTGGTGCTGGGCCTGGCTCTGGCGCTGGCCTTTGCCACGCTGCTGCTGGGCACCTGGAATGTTCCGCTTAGCCTGTTCTCCGTGGCAGCGGTGGCAGGCACCGTCCTGCTCACCGTGGGGCTCCTGGTTCTACTCGAATGGCAGCTCAACACTGCCGAAGCCCTCTTCCTCTCGGCCTCCGTGGGCCTGTCGGTGGACTTCACTGTCAACTACTGTATCTCCTATCACCTGTGCCCACACCCCGACCGCCTGAGCCGTGTGGCCTTCTCCCTGCGCCAGAGCAGCTGTGCCACGGCAGTGGGGGCCGCGGCCCTGTTTGCGGCGGGGGTGCTCACGCTGCCCGCCACGGTGCTGCTCTACCGCAAGCTGGGCATCGTTCTCATGATGGTCAAGTGTGTCAGCTGTGGCTTTGCCAGCTTCTTCTTCCAATCTCTGTGCTGTTTCTTTGGGCCAGAGAAGAACTGCGGGCAGATCCTCTGGCCTTGTGCCCACCTGCCGTGGGACGCTGGAACTGGGGAGCCTAGTGGGGAGAAGGCAGGCCGACCACGAGCAGGGCCAGTGGGAGGGGCGCCCGCCTCCTGCTCGCAACAGTACGAGCTCCAGCCCCTGGCACGGCGCCGGAGCCCCAGCTTTGACACCAGCACAGCCACGAGCAAACTGTCCCATCGGCCCTCCGTGCTCTCTGAGGATCTCCAGCTGCATGATGGCCCCTGCTGCGCCCGGCCCCCACCGGCCCCTGCCTCCCCGAGGGAGCTGTTCCTGGACCACCAGGCAGTCTTCAGCCAGTGTCCAGCCCTGCAGACCTCCTCCCCCTATAAGCAGGCTGGCCCCAGCCCCAAGACCCAAGGCAGGCAGGACTCCCCAGGGCAGAAGTCTGCACCTGGGCAGGCCTCCCCAGACGCCCCCGCCCACTCTGCCAAACCCAAGGCTGCGGAGCCTCCCGATTGCCTCTGCTCCTCAGCCAGCACCCTGGAGGGGCTCAGCGTCTCTGATGAGACCTGCCTGAGCACCTCTGAGCCCAGTGCCCGAGTACCGGATTCTGTGGGTGCCTCCCCAGACGACCTGGACGAAACGGAGCAAACAGTGCCGGAGCGGGGCCAGCTGAATGGGAAGCGGGACACCCTGTGGCTGGCACTGAGGGAGACGGTGTACGATCCGTCACTGCCTGCCTCCCACCAGAGCAGCTCGTCCTGGAAAGGCCGTGGGGCACCGGGGGATGGCAGCCCTGTGGTGCTGCCCAACAGCCAGCCAGATCTGCCCGACGTTTGGCTCCGCAGGCCCAGCACCCACACTTCAGGCTACAGTAGCTGAGGGGGGCCCCGGGAGGCCGGACTAGGGTGCAGAGCCTGTTGGAGGTGAAGAGGCAGCCCCAGACTGGAGCCTGATGGTGTCTCCCCACATCAGCATGGAGAGGTTTCACCGTCCCGTTGTGGATTTTAAACCCTGCCACGTGTGTCAGCCTTGGTCCAGGCTGCGGCTTACTCCCCACATCTGGAGGATTCGGTGGGGAGGATTTTTGGAGAGAAAGGTCACAGGCTCATGTCTTGTGACTTGCTGAGGACTCGTCTGCCCTCTGTACTGCCAGCCAGGACCTCTGGAAGGGGGAAGGCCAGACGTGTAGCTGCAGGTATCAGGGGAGGCTGACCTGGCCCCCATGCCAAGTGGACGTGAGGGACCCAGTCCTTGGGACCCTGCAGGGCACCTTACCAACCAAAAGAGCCTTGGGGAGCCTCAGCAGCCTCCGGGACCTTACACCTTTCAGGGGCTCTTTATCAGGACACTTCCTTCTCTTTGGGGAGCTTCTCCGGGCCAGGATTAGGCTGAGGCCTCCTTCCTTGAACGGCCCTAACCCCTCACACTCCCCAGTCTGACCAGAAATTTGTCAAGGCCGGGCAGAGATGGCTGCTGGGAATGGAGCATGGGGACGGGGACTGGTCAGGCCCAGAGTGTCTCTAAATTGCAGCATGGGCCCTCGTGGAGAGCTGCTCCCCTGTCAGCAAACAGTAAGAACCCTTTACAGCCTGCATCTCTTCCTTCACACAGTGCTTAACTTGCATACCCATGTCTCCTTGGAATCGCCCCATTTCACTATGGGGCAGCCTGCCATTAGCCAGGTCTTTTTGCCTCCCCCCCCCCCGATTTATAGGTAAAGTCATTGAGACTAAGTAAGGTTCAGTGACTGACCCACAGTCACAGAGCTAGTCAGTGAGGGAGCAGCCCTCCTGGCTCACTTCACCACTGGAACTCCCACTCTCCTGCCTACCTGCCCCAGGGCATTGGCCTGTGCCTGCCGTGCTGGCTCCCCTGGCAGGTGTCTCTGAGGACACTCCGGTCCTTCCCTTTCAGGCCTCCATCTCCAGACAGAGCTGACTCTGAGCAAGCCGAGAGTTGTTCCACATCTACCCCGTCCTTCCCTCCAGATCCATGGAGAACCTGCCGGCTCTGGGGCCTCCTGGCTGAGCTGATGCCCACGTTCAGGGGCACGCGGCTTCCAGGACCACTGCCAGGAGAGGCACGGAGCGTGTAGAGGTCGAACAGAATGCCGCTAAGGCAGGAACTCAGGCCGGCCCTTTCTGGGAGTGTGTGAGTCAAGTCTGTCCGGGGGCACTCAGGAGACGAAAAGGTGACTCCCCGTCCCCAAAGCAAAGAGTCTCTCTGCAAGGTTTTATGCCACATGAGAGGTCCTGGCACGTGGAGCAAATTTACTTGAACACCTCTCTCATGTGGAACCCAAGGAGACAGAGGCATGGAAGGGAAATTAAACACGTGCCCTCCGGGAGCTCACGCGCTAGCTGGGGGGACAGTTCGCACACATACACAGGCACAGATGTGTCACTGATGGCACCACGCAGTGCAGGCTGAGGGCCACATGCCTGTCACCGTTCATACTGCTGGAGGTCAAGTACCCAGGACTGGGTAACCAGGAAGGCTTCCCGGAGGGGAGACAACTTGAGCTGGGCTTTAGGAGTCCAAGTATCTCAGACTGGAAGGAACCTTGATGATCATTTATTCCAGCAGTTTTCAGACTTTTTAGCCTCAGTACCCTTTCTTCAAAGAATCCTTGTGTGAAAACACAGCATATAAAACAGATAAAAGCAGCTAGTCAGGCGGGTGCTGGGCGGGGGGTGTAGAGCAGCTCAGCCTCCCTTTCTACTGTGCCTCTCGGGGGCCCTGGGGAAGCCCTCGAGCTCCCGGCAGCTCCACAGAATGTGGTGTGAAAACCACTGACCCAGGCCATTTTACAGATGAGCATCACAGAGGGGAAGGGATTTTTCTAGGCCCCAACAGACAGTCTGTGACGGAGCTGGAGGCAAATCAAGAGGCATTTTTGTTTTGTTTTTCTGCTATACTGTTGAGACCCACCTCCCAGCCCAAGTAGCCCATGAGAAGTGGAGCAGAAATCCAAATGCCGGGGCGCCTGGGTGGCTCAGTCGTTAAGCGTCTGCCTTCGGCTCAGGGCGTGATCCCCGCGTTATGGGATCGAGCCCCACATCAGGCTCCTCTGCTGGGAGCCTGCTTCTTCCTCTCCCACTCCCCCTGCTTGTGCTCCCTCTCTCGCTGGCTGTCTCTATCTCTGTCAAATAAATAAATAAAATTAAAAAAAAAAAAAAAGAAAGAAAGAAATCCAAATGCCACACCGGAGTTGTGGGAGAGAGAGAAGACCAGGGGCTGGAATGACAGGATGCATCAGCTCCTTTGCAAGATAAGGAAATCAAACCCATCTGACCCTTGACACCAGGAAGAGGAGGCAGGACTAGGACCTAACTTGGACCTATCCTCTGGGAGGTCTGCGGAGACCACTGCGTCCTCATGTCCAAGTGGAATTCCACCTCTCTGGCCTCATCAGAGTCTTGGCTTCTCTCCACCACGAACCGTGTCCTTCTGTGTCACACAGCCACGCCTTGAGAACCCCGGTCTCATCTGGGACAATCAGCCAGAGGGAGGACGGGCAAGTCCTTCCTCCTTAGCACGTGCAGAAGTCTGACCTCGACTCAAAAGAGAGACCAGTGTCCTAGTTGCGTCTGCGCAGCTCACCAACGCTCTTCTGCCCTGTATTGTCCGGGGGCAGCAGGGACGTGGACCGGAAGAGCCTGCTCCTGTGGTGTCTGGGACTGGAGCTCCAAAACTTCACCTGAACACCACCGCTGAAATGTCAGAGAGAATATGGAGGGGTGGGTAGGATGGGCATCGGGGATGTGGGCACAGCCGAGGATCCTACTTGGAAATTTCTGGGTCCCATTCTTGCAGGCCGCAGCCACAAAACCCTATAGGAAGACAGATGAGCCAGGATAGCGAGGTACCGGCTGGGTTTGTTCTTTATACCGCCAGGCCCAAAAGACTGGAAGAACACCGAGGTCGGCTAAAACCACCTCACACCTAGAGTGGCCCGTACCAACAGCAGGCAGCTCACATCAGTGGAAAATCCAGCCTGCCTCTCCGGCCCCAACTTTGGAAAGCAGGATTTAAAGCATTTCCAATTTCCTGTGAGTTTCAGCAGACCTATTCACTTTATTATTATTATCAGCGGTTGCAATGAATATATGGCTTAGAAGCATGCTGAGGCAGGGGGAAACCAGCCAAGGCATTCATGTTTGCTCTGAAAAATTCAAGAAGCAGTTTCTTAACACTGAGACACTTTAAAATAGAACTATGTTAACACCCATTTGGGACTTAAGGTCGCTTCTCCTATTTGTGCCACAGATCCTTGATCTCACACTCAGAGTATGAGTATGTGTGTTGTATGTTTTTAAGATGTAACTTGGTCTCCTTTGTTACTATGGGAAAACCCATCCTTCCATGGCGGTGGCGCTGTGTTGACAGGGACAGAGATTGATTTCACTAGAAGACTCTTAGATTTTACTGGCACATGGCATATCTGATACCATGATATTTAGGCAATATCCCATCTTGAGCCTGATTTTGAAAGGCACGTTTCGCAAGAGATTAATAAGCCAAACATCCTCAGCCCCATCTAACTCGTTCCATTCTTCTCCCATTGCGTGACAGGACAGGAAGGCAGGTGAGAGGTACTGGGAAAGAAGATTCATTGGTTTATAGCCTTCACCCATTTATCTGGGGAGTTTCTGATCTTTTTTTCCATGGTGGCCTTATCTCAGCCTTTGATAAAACATGTAGGCATTGACAAGCTCTCTGACACCCCATCCCATCTATCAAGATTCCATTTGCTTGGGGATAGAAAAAAACAGGCATTCCTCACCCTTTCCACCCAACCCTTGATCCCAGGGACAACTATAACTCAAGGTCTGGAGGTATTTATGCTCAAGAGAAGAAATTGTAACTCAGTTCGATGGGAAGATGAGAAACAAAAGAAAGCCACTGTGTGCTACGTAAATGATTGGTTGTCCAAAGCCACTCTGTGCTGAAAAGCCCTGAAAGGACCTTGATAAAGTTATAATCATTATCAGGCCTCTGTGTGATTATTCAGTTCTGTGCCTTCTTCATTTAAGAATTCAAATCAAGGGGCGCCTGGGTGGCACAGCGGTTGAGCGTCTGCCTTCGGCTCAGGGCGTGATCCCGGCGTTATGGGATCGAGCCCCACATCAGGCTTCTCCGCTGGGAGCCTGCTTCTTCCTCTCCCACTCCCCCTGCTTGTGTTCCCTCTCTCGCTGGCTGTCTCTATCTCTGTCAAATAAATAAATAAAATCTTAAAAAAAAAAAAAGAATTCAAATCAAGAGTGAAAGGTTGATACAGGATGTGTCTTAACCACATTTGTTTGAACTGAAAGACAGTATCAGACTTTTATGATAGAAAGTCAGTCTGGGGGCATCTGGGTGGTTCAGTCGGTTGAGCATCCGACTCTTGATTTCTGCTGGGGTCATGATCTCAGGGTCACGGGGTCAGCCTGCATAGGGCTCCATGGCCAGTGTGGAGTCTGCTTAAGATTCTCTCTCTCTCCCTCTGCCCCTTCCCCCACACCCTCTCTCTGCGTCTCTGTCTCTGTCTCTCTCTCTCTAAAATAAATAAATCTTAAAAAAAAAAAAAAAAGAAAGCCGATCCGATTTGGCTGATGGGTACAGAGGTCTGGCTTTGCACATGGGATATATGGTGAGCATTTTCCAAAAATGGGATGATTTAAATCTGCAGCTCCATAGTTTGAACAAAAATACATTTAGAGTACATATACAACTTCCCCTTTCAGACAAGATGGAGTAGCAGGGACCAGATTTGCCCTCCTTCCCGAAACAATCAACTAAACATAAAAACTATGAAACAACAGTTCTCAAGATGGTGGACATCAGACAACAAAGAACAGTGATCCCTGAGAGACAAGAAACAAATGATGTGAGCCCTATGATTGCTTCAGCTTATTGCTTAAGAGAGTTTCCAGGACATATTGCAGGGAGGGAGAACCCAGGCAGGGCCATGCAGGCTCCCTGAGCTGAGGAGATAGCTCAGAGTTTGTGGTAACCCAAACTAAAGTGCTCAGAACAGAGTACTGGAGAGAAAAAAGGTGCATAGAGAATTCTGGAAATCTGTAAAGAGCCCCCCTCGAGTATTCAGCAGAGCACTACTCATCATGTAAATGGAAAGGAAATTACTTGAGACTAAGGAAAGAATCATCCAAAATGATTAGAGGGAACAGTAGCCGATATTCATAGAGGAGTGGGATAGTGTCTGTTCCCATCAGCCAGACTGGAAAACTTCATAATTTATGAAGCGTTGGTTGGAGTTCTCAGAAGGGTCTTGCCTTAATGGTGGGGACACATTAGCCCAGTTTATTAATTTTTTTATTAGCCCTAGTTGCTCATCCCATCTAATAACTTTTAAAAGCAAGACCTGAAGGCTTCAAACTATTTCTAAGTAATGTAACTGAGTCCCAGCGCAAACCTCAAGAATATTTACGGAATACAAAAATAACCAGCATGCAAAACACAAGATTCACAGTGTCTGAGTTCTAATAAAAAAAATTACCAGTCATGCAAATAAGCAGAAAAATATGAACCATACTGAGGAAGAAAACTAATCGACACCAACCCAGAACTGACACTGATGTGAGAATTACCAGACAAAGACAGTATTATAGCTGTAGTCCATATGTTCATATAGGTAAGTAGAGACTTGGAAGATATCTTTAAAAATACAAATTGAACTTGCAGAGATGAAAACAAATGTCTGAGATGAAAAACCACTGGATGGAATTAACAATCATTTTGACACTGCAGAAAAAAAGATTGGTGAACTTGAAGACATGGCAAGAGAAATTGTCCAAAATGAAACACCAGAAGAATTTTAGAAATGAATAAAGAGGTACACAATATATAATAGGTAGAAAGTTGGTCCTTTACAACTATTTAAAATTATGGAAAAATGTAGGCATCAACTAAAAATGGGTGAGAGGGCACACTGTTTTTGTTTCTGTTTGATTATTTGTGGAGGTATGTGAACAAAAAAAGAAGATTTTGAAAATGCTACTGAGATTTCATCTTCTTTCCCTGTTTGTGTTTGACTTTGCTCCTTTGATCAACCCCTCTCCCTGAAGCACCCTTTTCTTCCTCTCAGCTGGCTCATTCCCCTCAGCACATGTATCCTCTAGTTGCTGCATCTCTGAGAAAACCTTTCCTTGACCCCCACAACCCACCTCCACCGTTACTGCCCAATTGCTCTACTCCATTCACCAAGTTGCTCAGGTCTGCATCTGCCATCTCCGCTTCTTCATTTCTCAGGTACTCTTTAACCCACTCCAAGGTGACTTCTATGCAGACCTACCTCTCCACCACAATTCCTTTTGCTATATTTGCCGATGACTTCTTTACCAATTATTTTCAATAGTTTACCGCTCCCTCCTTCAGCAGTTTACCACTTCCTCCTCCTTGGCTTCTAAAATACCACCTTTTTTTGTTGTCTTCTCACCTCTCTGACACCTCTTTATCAGGTTCCTTGGCTGGCACCTTATCACCGCAACTTCTAAATGCTGCTATCCCTATCCTTGGCTCTCTGGACACTGTACACTTCTTCCTTTGGTGATCTCATCGAATATCTCAGCTTTTTTTTTTTTTAAATACATCCATATACCCATGACTCTCAAGAGTAGATCTCCAACCCAGACTCCCCTCTGGGCTCAAAGCCTATATTTCAAACTGTCTACTTGACAGCTCCACTTGAATGTCTGAGAGGCATTTCAAGTTTACCATGTTCAAAACTAAGCTCTCAATCTCCCAGCAACATAAGATAGTGACTCTATCCACACAGTTATGAAGCCTGGGAATTCTCCTTACGATTTCCTTCTTGGGGCGCCTGAGTGGCTCAGCGTTCAACTCGGTTTCAGCTGGGGTCATGATCTCAGGGGTTGTGGGATTGAGCCCTGCTTCGGCTTTGGGCTCCATGCTCAGCAGGGAGTCTGCTTGGAGATTCTCTTCCTCTGCCCCTCCCCTTATTTGTGCTCTCTCTCTCTAAAATAAGTAATCTTGTAGGGGCATCTGGGTGGCTCAGTCAGTTAAGCATCTGCCTTCAGCTCAGGTCAGGATTGCGGGGTCCGGGGATCCAGCCCGGCCTCAGGCTCCCTGCTCAGCCAGGAGCCTTCTTTTTCCTCTCCCTCTGCCACTTACCTCGCTTGAGCTCGCCTGTGCTCTCTTGTACTCTCTCTGTCAAGTAAATAAATAAATTTAAAAACCTTAAGATAAATAATCTTTAAAATTTTTTTCCTTCTCCCTTTCCCCTCCTCCCACATCCAGTCCAACACTGAGTCCTGAGATTCTACTTCCAAAAAGTGTCTTAAATGTGTCTGCTTCTCTTCCATCCTTGTGGTGTCTGTTCAATCAGAAGGGGGGCCCCAAAATGTGGGGCAATGATCAGGTGGAAGCCCGTGGCATGGGTGGTGAAAGGATTCGCCTGAGGCAAAACCAAGAGATAGCCGTTTATTGAATACGGCACAAGGGAGCCATGGGTAGGACAGCAAAGGAGAGGCTGTCTGCCGTGAGGCAATGGGTGTGGAATACATGACAAGGGAGCCACAGGGAAGACCGCAGAGGAGAGGTTGTCTGCCTCGAGACAGTGCGTGGGGACTGTTTTTAAAGAGGGAAGGTGAGGGGCGCCAGGGTGGCTCAGTTGTTGGGCGTCTGCCTTCAGCTCGGGGCGTGATCCCTGCGTTCTGGGATCGAGCCCCACATCAGGCTCCTCTGCTGGGAGCCTGCTTCTTCCTCTCCCACTCCCCCTGCTTGTGTTCCCTCTCTTGCTGTCTCTGTCAAATAAATAAATAAAATCTTAAAAAAATAAATAAATAAAGAGGGAAGGTGAGGCGGTATGGGGACATATGGAATCTTCCCTTTTTTGGTAACTGGGCCTAGTTGTCGTAGCCCATTCATTGGTCAGTTAGGACCTATGGAGATTACGAGGTGGGTCGCCTGATGGGCCCATCTGTAGTCAGCCAGGTGGTTGCTGTGGGCTCTTCTGCATTCCATCCATCGCTCTAGCCTGTTTGCCTAACGGCGGTCTCTACACTCTACCGCCAGCACCCTCACGGCCAATCCACCATCATTTCTCCTGTGAATGATTACAGTAGCCTCCCAACTGTCTCCGGGGTTTTGCCCTTACCCCCCTTCAATCCTTTCTCTATGAAGTAGTCAGAATGAGCTTTTTAAAATATAAATTGAATAACACTCTCCTGCTCTAGTAATTCAATGACTTCCCACTACTCTTGAGATAAAATCTAATCTCTTTACCTTTGGCGGGCAAAGGTTGCCATTTGACTTCTGATTTCTCCAGCTTTATCTGTATGGCTTTCCTCCCATCTTCCATTCCCTGCTAGTCATTCCTGCTTTGGGACTTTGCATTTTTCCTCTCTCCCCCATTGTTCATCTGATGAACTCCCACTCACCTTTTTTTTTTTTTTTTTTAAGGATTTTATTTATTTGCGAGAGAGAGGGCACAAGCAGGGGGGAGGGGCAGAGGGAGAGGGAAACAGACTCCCCACTGAGCAGGGACCCCCCCCCCCAACACGTGTGGCTCGATCCCGGAACCCTGGGATCATGACCTTAGCCGAAGGCAGATGCTTAATTGACTGAGCCCCCCAGGCGCCCCGAGCTCCCATTCATCTTTCATTAATCAAACATCACCTTAGTCACCTTCCCTGACTATCGAATTTCAACTGTTTCCCCAATTTTCTCTCTCATAGCACATTGTGCTCTTCCTTCATAGTTTTACTACAGTTGGTAAATATATATTTATTTGAGTATTTTTCCCACTTAATTAAGATGTAACTAATGAGTTTGTGTGATTTTTTGTTTCCATTTTCTAGATCGTAAACTCCAGAGGGCAAAGCCAAAGTCAGTCTGGATATTTATTTCTCCGCTCCCATCTGTTCTTTTAGAAGAGTGGTCTGGCACACAGCAGGTGCTCAATATATATTTATTGAGTAAAATGAATGAGTGCATTAAGTGCTTGAGAACCCTGCCCTGTTCTCTAGGAGTAGCTCTGACTCTCTGCTTAAAATCTGGGTAAGTGTTGGGGCACCTGGCTGGTTCACTTGGTAGAGCGTGGGACTCTTGATCTCCCAGTCATAAGTCCAAGCCCTCGTTGGTCATAGAGCTTACATTTTAAAAAAATAATTAAAAAACAAAAAACAAAACAACTATATATATATATATATATATATATATATATATATATATATATATATATATAATTATTATTAAAGTTAGGACTGGGGTGCCTGGGTGGCTCAGTCAGTTAAGCCCCCCAGTCTGGGTTTTGGCCCAGGTCATGATCTCAAGGTGGTGGCATCAAGCCCCGCCTGGGGCTCCCCCGCTTAGAGAGGAGTCCGCTGGAGATTCTCTCTCTCTCCCTCTCTCCCTCTCTCCCTCTCCCTGCTCACATGTGTGCGCTCTCTCTCTCTCTCTCAAGTAAATAAATAAATCTTTGAAGTTAGGACTGAGGGTAGGTGAGGCGGGTATTTCAGCCCACAGACCCTTTTTAAACCTCACTTGCTACTCTCCACCCTGCCCATCCAAATACTCTTATGCGCTTGCCAATCAGGCATCGTGCAAAATCCCTAACAATCGCGGACCAAATAAAGAGGATTGTGACATAGACTCTAACCGTGACCGCGTTTGTGTCTCAAGCTCGGAATATGACAGGGCGGCTCACAGCTCCTTTCAGGCAGGCAAAGTGCACCACTCCCCTCCCCCGCCCAGACCTGGGGCCTCCGACACCTAAAGCTTCGAAGCTCTCGTCTCAGCTCTGAGCTGCCGTACAGCATGGCAGCCTCTAAAGGCGTGGCCCACAGCACGGCTAGCCGTACAACATGGCCGCCTACAAAGCGGGAACCGCTCCTCCTCCCGCCCAATCACCGGAAGTTTCCATTTGAAAGCCCGGCGGCAGACCCGGTAGCTGGTGCGGCAGTTACAGAGGAGCATCCTTTGAACCAGGGCGACGAGGGCTGCGGGCAGGAGCTGCAGGATCCTGGGTTCGACTCTCCCGGGGCGAGGGACCGGGCTGGATGTCGGGGGTGGGCGGGATGGGCTGGGAATGGAGAATTTTCTTTCTCCCGACTTCTTCCCTGGGCCGGGACAGGCCAGGTCGCGCTCTCCGGGGGTTACTCCACCTACTTGGGCCCCCGGAGTTCACAGGGTAACGTTCACCTTGCATCTTCCAGGGCCCAGCCGTGCCGCCTCGTTACGATGACCAGCGTGGTTAAGACAGTATACACCCTGCAGCCCCCCGCTGTGCAGAGCGGCGGCCTGCCGGCAGGTGGGTGCCCACGCCGCCCTGCGGACCGGCGGGGGTGGTCCGGCCGGGGAGTACGAGGGCACAGATCAGTGGCCAGGAAAGCGGGGCGCGTGCAGGGGAAGGGCAATTCATGGGCTCTGACAATCTGCTACCTCCCCTAGAACTGGTCTGTCTAGCTTTATGATGGGGGTTGGAGCAAGGGCCCTGTGGTAGGATTTTAGACGTGTCCTCCCCCATTCCTCTTCCCAAACCTAATCGTGCTGCATTCACTAATTAGATTAAGTTGCTGATTGTTTCACAATATTACTTCCTCAAGCTAGGAATCCTTTTTTATTTTTTTAAAAGATTTTATTTATTTATTTGACAGAGAGAGAAAGAGAGAAAGAAAGAGTACAAGCAGGGGGGAGAGGGAGAAGCAGGCTCTCCACTGGGAAGGGAGCCCGATTAGGGGCTCGATCCCGGGACCCTGGGATCATGACCTGAGCTGATGGCAGACACTTAACCAGCGGCGCCAGCCAGGCGCCCCAGGAATCCCTTTGTAAACAATTGCCAGTTTTATTTCCAGATCTGGGCTATCTGGAGGGCCTGGGTTTGTTGTCAGGGAGATGGGAGGAGAGTCATTCGAGAAGCGTGATTCTTAGGTTCGCACCAGGTCTAGTTCACATTTGTTTCTGCACCATGTCTCTTATATAGTGAGTTCTCAATAAATTGTTGGGTGAAGTGAGAGAGAGGAGCTACTCCTATCCAGAGTGGTCCATAACCTTGGGAGAAGAAACAGGATTAAAAACAATTTTTGATTGCTTTCCAGCTGGCTTTGTGGGGTTGTTGTGGCTGAAAGTCATCTCCTAGGCGCTGCGGTAGTGGAGCTGCCTGAGCTCGAGGGCAGGGCACAAAATAAGCTTCAAACATCAGAACCTGTGGCGGGAGACTTTAAAGTAGCTGTTTGAGGCTCCTTCCCAGAGGTCTCTGTGCAGCTGGCTGATGAGCCACAGCAGGATTGATCTTGTAAACAGGCTTTTCTCAAAGGCTTCCAGGGTGTTTTTGTTTGTCTTACCTGGCCTCGGAACACCTAAATGGTAATCTGGTATCAGCAGGACCTAGGAGTTGGGGGGGGGGGGGCACTGCCCCTTGCATTGCCTTTGGCTTGGAGACCAGTGCCCTCTTGTTGAGTGGAGAGTGGCTGGCTCTCCCGAGCCAAGTTGGAAGTTTTTACCTCAGCTTTCTATCCCTGGCCCAGCTTTACAATCCTATATCATCTCAATAGTTTAATATTTTAAGGCTATCTCCTAGGTTTTTTGACTCCGTAACATACACATGTAAAAAAGAATCCAAAGTTAGAAAACATTATGCAGTGAAGAACAAGTCTCTTTCCCTTCCTCGACCAGCCATCCAATTCCCCTCCGTAGTGGCTCTCATTTTTTTTTTTTTAAGTATTTATTTATTTGAGAGCGAGGGAGCGAGGGAGGGAGGGAGTGAGGGAGTGAGGGAGAAGCAGACCCCCTGCTGAGCAGAGACGGGGGCTTGATCCTGAGAGCTTGACTGAGTCACCCAGGTGCCCAGCATCTCTCTTTTCTTTCTTTCTTTTTTTTTTATTTAAGATTTATTTATTTATTTGACAGAGAGAGAGACAGCCAGCGAGAGAGGGAACACAAGCAGGGGGAGTGGGAGAGGAAGAAGCAGGCTCCCAGTGGAGGAGCCCGATATGGGGCTCAATCCCAGGACTCCGGGATCACGCCCTGAGCCGAAGGCAGAGGCTTAACGACTGAGCCACCCAGGTGCCCCCCGCATCTCTCTTTTCAAGGAGACAGTCTTTGTTAAATCCTGCTAAGTTTTTCCTACAATGCAGTCCTTAGGCTCTAGCAAGTACAGATTATTAGAACTGATTCCAGTCAATGAGGAGTGTTAATTTTGATCAATTTATTATTAACACCTTTTCGGGGGGGGGTACATTTGTTACTGTGTATAACTTACTAATACTTGAAAGAGGAGGTAAATATGTTCCCCCAAGGTTACCTTTTACTTCAGACAGAGACCTGGGACACCTGGCTGGCTCATTTGGTAAAGCATGTGACTCTTGAGCTCAGGCTGTGAGTTCAAGCCCCACGTAGGGCATGGAGCCTACTTTAGAAAATAATAATGAATAAATAGATAAAAACAACTATGCAACGGTTAAAAGAGAACCTCACAGCAGCTTGAGTGTAGCCTTGGGGGAGTGGGCAGAGGGCGGAGGAGCTTTGCAAGATGGTTGGGTTCCACCGGTTCTGGAAGAAGGCTCCAGCTTCTGGAAGGTTCCACCGGTTCTGGAAGAAGGCTCCAGAGGACTGCTCTGCTGACTGCCACACCGCCTCTCATTTAGCTCTTTGCTTGCATCGACATCCATGTTCACACCGGAACCCTCGGGCCCTTCAGTTTGCTGTATCATCAGGCTTTTGGCTGTCCTCAAATACACTGCACTGTCACCTTCAAAGGATTTTGGTTTCCATTCCCAGTTAGTCTAGAAGTCGTATTCTTCCGAATTAGTCTTCGCAAATTGAGATGGGCCAGGATGAAAATACAGGGTTCTGACAGCCTAGAACGGAGCTGTTAACAGCGTTGCCGCTGTTGGGTCACGTGATGCTTGAGGTTTCACCCGCTTGTCTTCCTTTGCAGACACACAAACTCGAGCCACTTCTAAGAGCCTATTACCCGTCAAGTGCAAAGAAGTGGATGTTTCCAGACTTCATTCAGGAGGTTCAGAGAATGATGTTACAAAAATCACTAAACCAAGACGAGAGAATGGGTGAGAGTCAGATCATTGGTATCCAATGAGAACATCTTGCTAGAAATTGCTCAGTATCAAGATTTAGAAAATAGGGGTTTTGAGAGCACAGGCAGCCAGGGTCAGTGGCCCGGAGCAGTGGTGTGTCAGAACCCTCTGTGTCGAGCAGTTCTGAAGAGGCCCAGGGGTTAGGATAAGAGGTACTTTGCTCTCTCACCACTTGCTCTGAGTGTGCAAACAGCAGTACGGTGGCCAAATGCCAGGTCTAAGTGGTGGTGGGGGTGGGTGGGGCTGCTTGTGAGCTTAGGTTGCTGGTGTGAGCGTAGTCCCACCCAGGCTGGTGTGTGTATCCGTCTACTCAGTTCCCACGTAAGCCAGCTTGACTCAAGGCAGCCACACCACTGTGAGCCATGACAGGTCTGTCGGGCCGTTGAGGTGGGTCAGGAGAGGATCCCATTCCCTGTTCATAAGCCTTTTCCAATAGTCTATAGGCTGAAACAAAAGTGCATGGGCCCTCGGAGCTTCTCAGACTGTTTGCGTTGTATGTGGTCTCTGGTTTTTTCCTCAGAAAACCAGGCTCTTTGTTCTGCCTTGTTCACAATGCACAGAACAGCAGTGCTGCCAGTCTCTGATTTCTTTGTCGTTGTTGCTTTTAACTGAGGTGTGGTAACACACACCATATTAGTTTCAGGTGCACAACGTAACGATTAGATATTTGTATATATTGCAAAATGATCCCCACAATAAGAGCAGTGAACATCCTGATTTGTTTTTGCTTCTCTAGGCAGGTAAAAGCTGCAGACACTGCCATGAGGAAGAACGTCAGAAAGAGGTGAGCATCAGGGTAAGCGAAAGTTGGCTGCCATTCTAAGGTGGTGGATCTCAGGCCTGGTTGTGCCTCAGAATCACTCGTGGGTTCGTGGATTCTGGTTTGGTGTGTGACAGCCTGGGCGCCACCGCAGAAATCCGAGTGGAATTTTCAGGGGTGAGGCACAGCCAGGTTTGAGAACCGCTGGCAGAGCAAGGATCTGCGGTGCTCCCATTGAGAACCAGACGAGAGCTTTCTGGGCTCCATGCCAGGACCGCTGCTGACTGGCAATCAAACCCTCAGCTAGAGCGCAGGGAGAGGCGCGTGGCCTCCAGGATAGGGGACACTGCCATTAGTGACTGAGATGGCTGCGGTAGAAATCCTGGGGAAGGATCCGTCTCTCTGAGGCTAGCTTGGATGCTTTGCTTCTGAAGACAGAAATACTACGAGCTGGAAAGTTTATAGAAATAGGTTCTAATTCTAAATCTATTATTTGGGCATGTCTTAAAAGTTCTGAAGATAGGGGCCCTGGCTGGCCCAGTTGGTAGAGCATGCAACTTTTTTTTTTTTTTTTTAAGATTTATTTATGTTAGAGACGGTGCACATAAGCTGGGGAGGGGCACAGGGAGAGGGAGAGAATCTCAAGCCGACTCCCCACTGAGCATGGGGCCCCGATATGGATGGGGCTCGATCTCATGACCCTGAGCCGAAATCGAGAGAGACACTTAACTGACTGAGCCACCCAGACACCCCGAGCGTGTAGCTCTTCATCTTGGAGTTGTAAGTTCGAGACCCACTTTGGGTGTGGAGATGACTTAAAAAATAAAAAAATTTTTTTAAATTCAAGAAGGGCTCTGAAGACACTGAAAAGAAGTGATGATGGTAATGGCTATTATTTATTAAGTATTTACTGTGTCAGTAGCTGTGCCAAGAATTCTACATGTATTCTCTTTATTTATTTATTTTTAAAGATTTTATTTATTTATTTGACAGAGAGAGTGAGAGAGCACAAGCAGGGCGAGCAGTAGAAGGAGAGGGAGAAGCAGGCTCCCTGCCAAGCAGGGAGCCCCATGCGGGGCTCGATCCCAGAGCCCTGGGATCATGGCCTGAGCCGAAGGCAGATGCTTAACTGACTGAGCCACCCAGGCACCCCCCTGTCTTTATTTTTCATAATAATATTATGAGACGTGGGTATTATCCTAATTCTAGAAATGAGGAAACAAAGCCTCATAGAGGTTATGTAACATACTGAGGGTCACATTCCACTATATAATGAAGCTGAGATTTGAACCCCTGTTCGTAGGGTGCGATAGCCCATTTTCTTAAGACCTCCACCTCTTCATCTAAGCAGTTGTCATTACAGCTACAAACCATTGAGTAAGCAGAAATCAGAGGAGGAGCTCAAGGATAAGAACCAGCTCTTAGAGGCCGTCAACAAGCAGCTGCACCAGAAGCTGACTGAAACTCAGGTAAGAGACCCGCCGGAACTCTGTCGGCACTGCACCAGGTAATGCGTGGACCCCTGAGCGATGGCCCCTGGGGGAGGAGAAGCTTGTAATGCCCGGGCGCCTGAGGGGAGGTAGAGAAGACTCCAGAGCAGGGGTGGGAAAGACCACCCTGCAGAGGGGGACCCGCCTGATCTGTCTGCATGGCGCCCCGTAGGGAGAACTGAAGGACCTGACCCAAAAGGTGGAGCTGCTGGAGAAGTTTCAGGACAGCTGTTTGGCAATTTTAGAGAGCAAGGGCCTCAACCCAGGTAAGACAAAGACAGTACACGGTAGCCTTCGGAGGAGTCAGTACACGTGCCCCTTCCTGGGGGGAGTGTGGCCGGTGTGTCAGGAGTCCAGCGGGGCATCAGCCGGCCCATTCAGCGCAGGGTTGCTTAGCAAAGCAATACAGATTGGGACGATTCTTTCTTTCTTTCCTTTCCTTTCTTTCTTCTCTTTTCTTTCTTTCTTTCTTTCAAGATTTTTTATTTTTAAGTCATCTCTACACCCAACGTGGGGCTCAAGCTCACTCAAACCCCGAGATCAGGAGTCATGTGCTCTATGGACTGAGCCAGCCAGGTGCCCTGGAGGAAGTTTTCTTTGTTCCCTTGCGGTGTTGACTTAGCCAGCAGAATTTCAGATGGTTGTGGTTATCTCCTATCTGAGCCCTTTCATGCCATATTCATTTGGTGCCAGCAAGTATGCCAATAGACCAGAAATATTTTATTTCTTTCAAGGCAGATAGCAAACATGGTAACTTTCCCAGGTGGGAAAAGACAGAGGTGGCACTGTTTCAAGGGCTCCTAAACCCAGCTCCTCAGGAGAATCACAACGGTTAAATGTGATTTCTGTTCTGACCCTGTCGCTAGAAAACAGAGTCTGTAGCAAAGAGGGGAGTAGAAGGAGGACTTGCCCAAAGACTCTACAACAGCTTCAAACCGAGTTGAGGAGGAGCCTGAGAATACCCAGTGAAGGGCCCCAGGCTTCTTTGAATTCAGGAACACTGACTTCTTCTTTTTTTTTTTTTCTTTTAAGGTTTTATTTATTTATTTGACAGAGAGCACAAGTAGGCAGAGCAGCAGGCAGAGGGAGAGGGAGAAGCAGGCTCCCTGCTGAACCGGGAGCCTGACACTGGACATCCCAGCACCCGGGGATCCTGACCTGAGCCGAAAGCAGATGCTTAACCAACTGAGCCACCCAGGCGCCCCAGGAACACTGACTTTGAATGCTGCTGATCAACCTGTACATTTTAGGGTTTATTCTTTATAGTCACCATATATGTTTCTGTATGATTTTAATTTATAATGCATGTGCACTACTTTTACTGAAAGTAATAATTCCTTAAGCCCAAAAAGCTTTGAAAAATAGTTTTTTGTGGGGCACCTGGGTGGTTCAGTCAGTTAAGCTCCAGACTCTTGATTTCGGCCCAGGTCATGATCTCAGGGTCGTGGGATCCAGTCCTCTGATGGGCTCTGTGCTCAGTGGGGAGTCCGCTTGAGATTCTCTCTCTCCTGCTCCCCCTGCCCCTACCTCACTCCATGCTCATGCCCTCTCTCTCTCTCCTCTCTAAACTAAATAAACAAATCTTTTTAAAAATTTTTTGCATAAAAATACTTTTTTGTATTATAAACAAACAAAATCCAACCAATACATTTCCTTTGGACAAATTTTCTGCTAAGCTGAGGAGAGAGCAGAATGAACTTTTAACCATATCCAAAGCTAGAGAGGAAGGAGGTAAAATAAAGCTCTGAGGGTAGGTGTAGGTGGCCCTGCCACAGTGAAAACTCAAGAGAAAGTCAGGGACCAGACTCTTCGAGAAGTTTCCCTCACGAATATTCCTGTACTTGTCCGTGGAGGGGTTTTTAGTTTTCGTTGTAGGTGCGGTTCCCTAAACAAGGCTGACTTTGTCATTTGCATCAGTTTTAGGTACTGAGACCCTGGCATCACAGCAAGAATCCACCGCAGATCACACGGACTCTATGGTGAGGGCATGGGTGTGAGTGGGTAAGGGCCAAGTGACCGTGGGGCTCTGCCCAGCCAAGAAGGTCTCTGCCATGTGCTCAGCAAACCCCAGGAAGCAGCCTTTGTTTTCCACGATAGTGGAAGAGAGCAGTGGATATGTACTTAAAATAGAATATTTTCCTTGGGAGGCAACTTTGTGCTTATAGATGTGAGTCTGAGTTGAAAATATGCTACTTTAAGATGTATGTTAAGATGGACCTGTATAGAGAACTTTCTGGTTTCTCTATTCTTCACTTTACCAAATTTCTCCCCTTGTCCATTTACTGAGAACTGTATGATGGAAAGGTCCAGCCTGAATTAAATTTGGCTTCTTTTTGGTTCCCTCACCAAAGTCAGAAGGTAGTTGTTTGGGATTAAGTCTTTGAGCTTCTATGCCCTCTCCCCAGGAAGATCAGTTGTCATCTTAGAATCATAGAATACTGGCTATGGAAGCCTTCCTCCGCCACCCCCAGGCTAGTAGTCACCTCTTCGATGGCCACTCTGTTTTGTCCGTATTGCCTGTGTAACATAGAGCACATGGAAGTGGGGTGGGCTGTCCATCCTGTGGACCGAGTTCCTCCAGGGGTGCCCAGAAGAGAGCCCAGCACGTGGGGACGCTCAGTAAACACCTGAACGAATGGAAGGGTTGTTAGCAATCATCTAATCAACTTTGGTTTCATATGAAGAGATTAGTTTATATGAAGAAAGTTTTCACATATCAGTAAAGTTTTGTTACTACATTGTACTTTCCTCTTAGTTGCTGTTAGAAACCTTGCAAGATGAGCTGAAGCTTTTTAACGAAACAGCCAAAAAGCAGATGGAGGAGTTACAGGTGAGAGGCCCACATCACCCTGGGGCAGGATTACCATTTCCTCCCACAGTGGGTGGGGCTCTGGAGGGCTCTTTCTTTTTAATAAACTGCTTTGTATTAATAGATTTATAGAAAAGTTGCAAAGATACAGAGAATTCAATGCCCTTAATATTAACATCATATATTATCGTAGTATATTTGTCAAAATTAAAAACCAACATCGATGCATTACTATTCACTCAATTCTAAGACTTCACTTGATTTCACCATTTTTTTCAACTGATTTTCTGTTCCAAAGACTCAGAAATGTTCACATCTACAGGGCTTGAGGCAATGTGCAAAATGCTAGGTTGCTCAATGTAAGAGGTGGACCTGTGTGAGGGCTATGCTTTGGAAACTTGGTATCTCAAGGAAACGTGTAACAGGAAACCCGATTCTTAAGTCTGGACTGCTCTGGATTGCTTGGAAGAATCAGGGGACAGTACACTGAATCCGAGAGGATTTCATGGCTCCAGTTTAGATACAGGAGTCTGTAGGAGAGAGAGAGAGACCATTCCTAAAACCAGCACAGATCTACAGATCTAAAATCTCATGTCTGTATTCGAGTGGTCTTCTTCGAGGGAAGAGAAGCATGGTGTCCTGAAACGGTATTGCCTTTCATGTGAATCAAAGTCTTGTGAGTGTTCGCTTGTTTCTTTTTTTTTTTTTTTTTTTTAAGATTTTATTTATTCGACAGAGAGACAGCCAGCCAGTGAGAGAGGGAACACAGGCAGGGGGAGTGGGAGAGGAAGACGCAGGCTCATAGCGGAGGAGCCTGATGTGGGGCTCGATCCCAGGACTCTGGGATCACGCCCTGAGCTGAAGGCAGACGCTTAACGACTGAGCCACCCAGGCGCCCCATCGTTTGTTTCTTTTTGAATGTCTTTCCATGCAGGCCTTAAAAGTAAAGTTGAAGATGAAAGAAGAAGAGAGGGCCCGGTTCCTAGAACAGCAGACATTATGTAACAGTCAAGTAAATGATTTTACAGCAACCCTTGAGGAAATGGAGCAGCTATTGGAAATGTGATAAAAAGCAAGTGACCACATGGCTCCCTCAGGGGAAGCCACTTAGGACATCTGCTTCTTGGCCAGGACCTTCTAGGACTCACCAGCCCCAGAATGGAAACATCTTCTGCAGTAGGATTAAGGATGGTCTATGCTAGAATGGCGGTTCCTCCTTTAGGCAAGTGTGCGCCACCCTCAGACTGGTGGGCTCTCCCGAACCCCACACACACATAATCCAGGCCGACGAGAGGGGGCCCCCCGGAAGCTTGGATCAACGTTCTAGGCAACAGAGCGGCAGGCCGTTAGAGTCAGGAGACGAAACCAGCCACAGCCAGAGGATCCCAAAGGTCACATCCAGATGCGTGGGAAGAAAACCTTAGCGGTGCAGGGGAGTGCAGAGGCTCCGCAGGACACGTCACTGAGAAGCGATGCCGTCCCCTTCTAACCCGGAACACATTCGGTCTCATCCTGGTCGGGCTCTCTACCTCACTGTAAATTAATGCGAAGTTATTGCAATGGCTTAATACATGGGGGGAAGGTATAGATAGCGATAACACCTACCTGAAATAATACACCTTGGAGCTTTTAATCGAAATCACTTCTGCTTTTTTTTTTATTAAGCGCTACTTTTAAAATAAATATTTCTGTGACTATCCGGACTACAACATTGAGAAATGAAAATAAGCCTTTTAACTGAAGTCTGTCCACTGAATACTCCTGACCTGATCCAGTGAACAGGTTCAAGACTCCAGTGTAACCCAGACTATCTCTCTTCCACTTCAGTGCTCCGTGGCTAGCCCTGTTGTCTTCCAGGAGCGGTAGCTGGTCTTCTGGGGGTGTCCCCTGTTCCTAGCAGCGGGCGCCCGACTCTGTCCCCCAGCTGTGTGTCACTGGCTGCCTGTGTCCTCCCTCTATTCCTGAGCCTGGTTACCTACTGCTCTTTGCACAGCCAATCCTAGGCCTGGCCCCGCGGATCCTTAGTCAGCTGAAGTCCGTGGTGGGCTTCCCCCCCCCCGGTTCACCAAAGGCACAGCTCTATTTCAGTTTTTAGTTGATCGAGGCAGACTTTGGCTTTGGCTATCTTCCATTTTTTTTCTGCATCTTCCAATTTCTTCACCAACCCCACCCCCCGCCTCCACTCTTGAGCCTTGAGGCTACCGCACAATCAGGCCAGGTAACACCCCCACCCTAACGTCAGGGCTAAATTTCTTTGCCTTCACACACAAACATCCACACAGTTGCTGATGTCCCAAAAATTATGAGGGGGAAACTCAGTTACCTAACTCTCACCAGTGAAAAGGGCTAAATATTTTCTTCTACCCCTTTTCAGCATGTTTATAGTTTAAAAAGATTGTTTACCCAAATGCATGTGTAATTGGCATTTCTGTCCCCCTCCCCCCAAAAAAGTTCTACTTGCTTCTTGGAAGGAGGAGGAGAACTCAGCTGTGGGATTCTCCCCTCCTTGTCAGGCCTCCCTAGTTAACACCTAGGACTGTAACTCTCAAGGCCTGTGACTCCTCTCGCCCAGCGCCGAAACCCTGCTCGCGGGCAGCCTGGGCTCCCAAGGGGCCTTCACCTCACGGTTCTCAATCTCACCAGCTGGCACCCGTGCACCTTTGCCTTTTCTCCAGTTTCCTCCGACCTCTGTTGCTGCAGCTGCCTTTTGTACATGCGGAGGTGTTCTAGATGCTTAACTTGGCGCCTTGGATGAACTCATGTTATGGAAACTCAGCACACAGAGGCCTGTACCTTCCACTTTGCCAGGCGCTATGGGAAACTCACGTAGCACGGCATTCGTAACCTCAAAGATGCTTGCCATCTGTTTGGTAAAACTTACACGCGCGGGTGACATATAAGTGAAATAACAAACAGCAACACCTGACTCAGTGCGTTGTGCGGCACAGTCGTGCGCTCTCGTACGTCGACATGGGCTAGTTTGGTTGGGGAGGGCTCGATGAAGGAGGTCGACTGGAGATTGAAGGAAGAGTGACGTTTGGAGAGGCCAGCTAGAAAGCGGAGGAACTTCGGGTCGGTGAACACGCGGAGGTTTGGGGAGCGGGCAAGCTCAGGTCAGGGCAGCTCCACTTCCGTCCCCCACACCTCGCCCTCCGCACCTCTCCTGCTGGCTGTTCCGGAGTTACGGCCTGTGCGTGAAACTGATCATCTAGAAAATAAAGTGCTTCCCTGAGTCTTGTGAACTGCTCTACAAATTATACCCCCAAGGAGGGGGGTCTCATTGGAACCTCCGGGGAGAAAATAAAACCATGCAATGCTGAAAGAAAGAAAGCTAAAGGGGTATCCAGATGAACCTTGGGGAAGTGAGCTGGGAGACCGGGCTTGTTCAGAGGTTCGAGGTGAGAGAGGATTATGTCTGACACGTAATTGAGCACTGGTACTGTGTCCTACACGGTGCCTATACACAGAACTCCCTGCTGCACTTCTCAGGTAATCCTCATGACCACCACAAGGTAAGCACGATTACCTCTTTTTACAGCCAGGGAAATAGGCTCAGAGATGTTAGGTTGGTGTCCCCAAGGCCAAACAACAAGCAAATATCGGAGAAAGATTTGAGCCAGGAAGTTAGTGGGGATGGGAGGTACTTGGTGTTAGTAGAAGTCTTGAAGATCCTTGAATGCCAGGCTAAGAAGTGTGGATTTTTATCATCTAGGCCAGAGGTTTCCAAACTTTCTCAGTTCATGATGCCCCTAGTTAGAGTCTTAGTAATGTTTCTGACACCCAAAGAAGTATCGATGGTTTTATTTTAAGAGGTTAGATCCAACAACTTAGTAGGTATTTGGAAAAAATATTTTTATTTCATTTTTAAATAATGACAATCATTCACTAATGAAATTGTCAACACAAAGTGAACGAACTTTTTAGAATCTCTAAAAGTAAGGAGGAGGGGTGTCTGGGTGGCCCAGTAGGTTAAGCTGCCAACTCTTGGTTTCCACTCAGATCATGATCTCAGGTTGTGGGATCAAGTCCCGCCTCGGGCTCAGCGCAATCTGCTTGTCCCTCACCCTCCTCATCTGTGCCTCCCCCATCCCCCACTGTCTCTGTTAAAAAATAAAAGTAAGGAGTTTTGTTAGGACAGCTGCCTGGGTAAACATGACCTTTAACAAGAAAGAAAGTGCTCCAGTGTATGAACAGGTTTTTTGTTGGTTTTAAAGGTTATTTATTCATTAGAGAGCTAGAGCACAGGCAGGGGTAGGGTCAGAAGAAGAGGGAAAAACAGACTCCTCACTGAGCAGGGAGCCAACATGGCGCTCCATCCCAGGACCCTGGGATCATGACCTGATCCGAAGGTTGAGCCACTCAGGCACCTGGGGAATCAACAGTTTTTATGGTGTTATCCTTTTTAACATCTTGTAAAAGCTCAAAAGATTACTTTTTTAAGATTTATTTGAGAGTGGGCTGGGGAGGGGGGTTGGAATCTCCAGCAGCCTCCCCTCAGAGCCCGAGGCAGGGCTCAATTCCATGACCCTGAGATCATGACCTGAGCCAAAATCAAGAGTCTGATGCTTAACCAACTGAGCCACCCAGGCACCCCTCTTTGTTTTTGTTTTTTTTTAAGATTTTTATTTTTAAGTAATCTCTACACCCAACGTGGGGCTTAAACTCACAACCCCAAGATCAAAGTCACATGCACTGCCCCCACCTCCAGGCAAATTTCTGAGTTTTCACCGTCTGTCCTCTTCCCCTTTCAACCTGGCTTAAAGACAAAGACAATTACAGGAGATACCCTAAAGTCCCTGAGTCCCTGAGGTACTCTCCTTCACAGAGACGGAGAGCAGACTAGAGGTTACCAGGGGTTGGGAGGGGGAAGGGCAGGGGGTTATGGTCTGATGGGTACACAGTTTGTTTGGCAGGATGAAAAATTTCTGAAAATGGATAAAGTTGTGATGATGACACAGCATTGTGCATATACTTAATGCCACCAAATTATACACTAAAATATGGTCAAAATGGCAAATTTTATGTTATGTATATTGTACTTTTTAAAGAAAATATACTGAGGCTTCACGAAGTATACTAACCTTAAATGTACACATCAATAAATTACTGCTCCCCTCCAGAAAGGAGCGCTCTTCCAACAGAAAATCACAATCTATGGGTATTGTCTTTTCTTGAACTACATATAAGTGGATTTGCCCACCGCATCAGTGTAAAATGTATTGGCATAAATTGCTCAAAATATCCTCTTGTCTTTTTTGTATCTACAGGATCCGAAAGCTGTCTTCTTTTTCATTTTTGTTATCAGTAATTGGCAATTACTCTTTTTTCTTGATCAGTCTTGTTAGTGGTTTATCAATTTTATGTTGATTTTTCTCTGTTGTACATCACTATTTCATAATTCTATTCATATTCATTTCCCTTCATATATGGGGTTTTAATTACTGTTCTTTTTCTGCTTTCAAATAGGAATAATTTCAATTTTTCTCTTCTCCGTATATGCCTTAAAATTATAAATTCCCTTCTATTAAAGGGCTTAGCAAAAGTGACTCCACTTGGGACCTGTTATTTCTTTTTAACATCTTTATATCTCTAAGGGCCAGATAGCTGCATCCCACTGGTTTTCGTTTGTCATATTTTCATTATCCTTCCATTCAAAATATTTTCTAATTTCCGTTGTGATTTCTTATTTTACCTATGGGTAATCTGGCTTCTTGTCTTATTACTCTACCAAAACAGTTTTCACTAAGGTCACCAATGACTCGCCTGTGGGCAAATCTGTTGGACTTTTTCAGTCTTTGTTTTGACTTTCAGAGTTGCTGAAGACACTATTAACTACCTGCTTGAAGTCTGGAATCTTGGCTCTCCTTGTGTTGGTGGCCTGAAGTCTTGCGGAGAGACATTCTTACCCCTTTGGCTGAGCTGTGGCTCTTGAAAACAGGGTGAGGTAGGGGCCAAGACCCTGCTTGGGGGCTAGAAGGAGAACCTCTATTTGGGGTTTAGAGGGGAAGCCTTTTCTCCACTTAGGGGAGACCCATCATATGTGAAGCAGTGGGGTGACAAAGCATTTTAGTCTGGACAAGCTCACAAAGCCTGGCTTTTGTCTTAGCTGTGTTTCAGACCATGGACTAATGGGGTGCTGTAAGAAACAAATCATTGTCACCAAGTATGAAATCTCCGTTATTCCTCATTAAAAAACAAAACTCAACAGAGTAAATCTGAAGACCTAATTGGCTTTATTAATCAATTCATGAATCAGGCAGCATCCCACCTAGCAAGTAGAGGGGAGCTCCAAGGAGGTGCAGAAAAGGAAAGGTTTTTAAAGGTGGCAAAGAAACAGAAAAAG
Source organism: Ursus arctos (assembly GCF_023065955.2). Lineage (NCBI taxonomy): Eukaryota > Metazoa > Chordata > Mammalia > Carnivora > Ursidae > Ursus > Ursus arctos. The sequence continues at coordinate 6,650,352 of NW_026623050.1, forward strand.
GGAATTATGAGCAAAGAACTGATTGTTTCAGGCAAGGTCTAAAGTGGAACACAAGGCCGGTGTATATCAATAAATTTCCCAGTGCTGATAGGAAATTCCCATGTTGAGTGATTAGAGGTTACATTTCTGGGGCGGTGAAACTACAGTTAGGTAGTAAAGTCTTGGTTTACTGATTCAGAGCCTTAAGTGGCTCCCCTATGGCTCTGTGGCCTTCTTTTTAATACTCGTAACACACTACTCTTCCTTTTCTGTATCTTCACACCCGCCCACACCACAACCCTATTTTTAAAAAGTTCTGATGTTCTCCTTGTACATTAAATAATTTGGAAGACAGTCAGTCTTCCGCATAAAACTACAGAATCACTAAGCCCTGTTACATAATAGAGCAAATTTTACTGGCTTCTAACAATGTGCACATCAGAGCCAGCGCTACTTGCCCAATCCTAGAGATCCCAGATTGGCTTTAACAATTTCTGGGGCGCCTGGGTGGCACAGCGGTTAAGCGTCTGCCTTTGGCTCAGGGCGTGATCCTGGCGATCTGGGATCGAGCCCCACATCAGGCTCTTCTGCTATGAGCCTGCTTCTTCCTCTCCCACTCCCCCTGCTTGTGTTCCCTCTCTCGCTGGCTGTCTCTCTCTCTGTCAAATAAATAAATAAAATCTTAAAAAAAAAAAAAAAAAGCAATTTCTTTCCAAGCCCTGGGCATCTGGAGAGTTTTCCCAGACTGTTTTAACACTTCCTTTGCCGCAGAGATAGACTTCTGTAGCTACGGACTGCTACTACAACGCTGGGGAGATGCTATTCCTCGACTCCGAAGACGCCGTTCTCGCTTTTCTACTTAAAGTCTCCACCAAGGGATGACTCCCGCAAAGCAGGTCCAGCCCCGCCGCCCCAACCTCGCCCCGCGCGGGGGCTCGGGGTCAACCCGTCACCGCTGATTGGCTCGTGCTGTGACCAAGCCGCGGAGGGTGATAGGCTGCTGGAGACGCACCCCCTCGCCGATTGGGTGGGGGCAGCGAAGCCCGGGATTGGTGGAGCCCATGGGGCGGGTCTTCGCCGCTGCAGCTGCCGTTCGGACTCCCGCTCCCGCTCTCCCTCCCGGTGCAAGGCCGAGATGGCGACTTCGGCTTGGCTTCTGGGACGGCGCGCGGCGAGTTGGAGGATGCGGGCGCCGCGGGCGCAGCTCGCCAGCCTCGTGTCCCAGCGGGCCCACTCCCTTTTGCCCGTGGACGATGCGATCAACGGGCTAAGCGAGGAGCAGAAGCAGGTAGGGAGCCTCATCCCCTTCCGGGCGCCAAGGCCTGCTGGCCAGGCCGCACCGCCCCGCTCGGAGGTCGCCCAGACGCTTGTCTGCCCGGCGCCCACGCAGCCGCGGCAGTGGCAGCGCGGGGGCGGGCGCGGGCCTCAGCCTCCCCTCTGTGGAAACAGCAAAGCCTAGCTGCTGAGTTAGGTAAGGAGTCGGAGACAGGAAGGCTCCTGGGAGGCTGATGGTGTTTTGGTGGATTGGCAGGGCCACCGGCATGTGGCAAAAAGATCTGTCTGTGTGAGGTCCGCTTACACCCGAACACTGTCTTAAGACTGGTTCTCAAGCCTGCCTAATCATCATCACCAGGGAATCTTTTTTGAATACACACCTCGGGGGCTTTGAAGTTCATTGTATAATCTGCTATACATTCTTCAACCCCTTGCGTCCAAGCACGAAGTTGAACAGTAACCTGAAAGGGAGTTAAAGGTGAGGCTGAACCAGAGCCTTCCTGGAAGGAGACTGTGTTCACTTGCATGTTGGCACAGAGTTCCCCAGGAAGCTGATTCTCCTGGCTGTTCAGCAAGTGCCCGAGCCTCCAGGAACTCCAAAACCCATTTGGGTTTGCAGTCAGTAGACAGAGCTTTGACTCACCTCCCACAGAAAGGGTTCAATCCTAGCTCTCAAACTGATCTGCCAAAAGTTTCTAATGTCTTTGAATAATCCGTTGTAACCAAAGTCTCAGGGACAGAAAGCCTGGCATGTGCCAAAAACTGAAGAGGGTATGGCTGGAGCACAGTGAGTGGGGGTCAGAAAGGTACTGGAGAAGGCTAGGAGAGTCAGTAGGGGTCCGCTCATGCAGGGCCTTATAGGCCTGAGTAAGGAGCTTAACTTCTAAATACAATGGAAAGCCATGGAATGATTTTATGTACAGGAGTGACATTTTAAAAATACCCAAGCTGTCTAGGCTGAGGACCTTAAAAGAGATGGAGATCATCTCCGAGGAAGTATAAACTCGTATGTCCTCTAAGTTTCAGTCTGACGCCGTTTGGTGGGGTTACTTGTGGTCTGTTTTCCTGAATGTGTCCTCAGGATTGGAGATGCTGTTCTTAGTGGCAGTGAGGGGCTGTTTCAGTGGCATCTGTCCACCTCTCTCCCCCTAGCTTCGCCAGACCATGGCTAAGTTTCTTCAGGAGCATCTAGCCCCCCAGGCCCAGGAGATTGATCATATCAATGAGTTCAAGAACCTTCGAGTGAGTCATGATGCCCGTGCTGGGGGGTCTGGCGGGGGTGGGGCCGAGTGCAGCAAGGGGCAGTTTGGGGGCCAGGCTAGGCTGGGCTGGGAATTGTACTGGTGCTGGGAAGAGCTCACAGTCTTCTGGTAAATAAAACCTCCCTAACAGTGCAGTCCCTTTGTGTGAAGCATTTGGGTCTCGTTCCAGATGTGCCAGACACCTGTGACTGGCTGCCTCCTTCTCACAGCTCACTGCACTCACTCCTTTCTGTTGGCAGGAGTTTTGGAAGCAGCTGGGAAACCTGGGGGTCTTAGGTATCACCGCCCCTGGTGAGTATAGTTTCCTTCCCTAATGAGAACTTTTCTTGCATGCGCTTTAACACTGTTTCCAAAAGAAACAGGAAAGGAGGGGAAAGATTGTGCCCAGAGAAACCCAAGACTTCCTCTTGGACCTGAGAAAACACCCACTGACTGTCAGCCCAGAGAAGAGTACACTATTTAAGCAGTAACATCCAGAAGGCAAAGGGATGAGGCCAGTGTGGTTCACTGGGTGAGAATCACCTAGACTCTTGAACTCTGCATGTTTAATAAGCTCCCCCAGCTGATCTGGGGAGTTTAGAAAACCCCAGTATCATGCAGCTGTCTTGCACTTCAGTCTTACCATCTCCCCTAATCCCAAAGTTCTGCCCTACTAGTGGCATCTAGGCAGGACCACTCAGGACAGGTCTGTCCCTGTGGGGACTGCCTGTGTGCTCTCCCCGCAGCTGGCCTGGGAGCTCACTTGAGAGCAGATGGTGGTATGGGGATGGTATGGGGGGGTTCAGATGCCTGAGCCTCCACGTGAGGTGGCCAGATGATGCGTTTAATAGGCTCTCCCTGGGCCTGCCCACTGTCCTCTATGCGTCTTACTACTTGTTTCCAGGCAGAGAGGGCACAGAGCTGGTGGCTTTGGTTTGGATGTTGGCCCCTGAAGGAGAGGCCCAGCCTGGCTTGCAGTGCCTAGTAAAGAAATAAGCCTGTGGCCTCACCTGCCGAAGTCTGGACAGTCCACACTGCCTCACGTATTAGAACAGAGGTGGAACACAGTGTTCTTATGTCTTCCCTCACCACTTGGAGACGGTTCCTGGGATTCGAGCTGCTTCCAGAGTCATGCTAAAATGGAAAGACTTAAAAATGTAGACCATCCTGATGTAAAGTGATAGGGGGAACGCCCCTGGGAACTCCCAAACCAGACTGTGCTTTGGGGGTTTATGAGCCCCCAAGGAAAGCCAGTTCTGGTGAGTTCTGGTTTCCACCTGGTTGTCCTGGTGGCTGTTTCCAGTGTCACCCACCTGTGGGCTTCCCTTCCTGGAGTTGTAAGGGTTGAGCTAACCTTTCCCTAGAGCCTAGGATGAGCCTGACTTCTTGGTCAGAGTAAACATGGGTAAAGCCTTGTTTTATTTTGTTTTGTTTTGAGATTTTTTTTTTTTTTAATAACCTCTTGACCCATCGTGGGGCTTGAACTCTTAATCTCGAGGTCAAGAGTCACATGTTCTACTGACTGAGCCAGCCAGACGCGCCCATGTGCAAAGGGTCTTACCAGGGTTTACCCAAACAGCAAGGTGGGGGTGGGAGGTGGTAGCACCAGATGATCCGGACACTTTGATTTTGGATCTGTTGCCAAGGAAAAGCCACATTTTTTTGGTGAGGCGCTCTGAAATTCACTGTCTGTGGCACTCCTGTCCCATTACTAGTCTTGCCTTTTATTTTATTTTTTTTTACCTTTTTAAAGACATACTTGACATATAACATCGTATCAAATAACCTGTTGATTTGATAGCTGTGCTTCATCAGGTCCAGTCACTATGCCATGAAAATCTCACCTTCCTCGGGCCTTTCGCATGTGGTGTCCTTCGCTTGGTGTCTGTTCTTAGTACTCCGACCCCCCCAACCCCCGCCTTTGTGTTTCTCGGTTAACTCCAGGTCCCCTTTCATTTATTCATCTGCCCGTGCACTTCTGTGGCTTTCTGAACATTGGGTGCTCAGGCTCTAAGAGGTCTGTCCGGGGTAACGCAGGCGTTGCAATGACTGTTTTCTGAACCACACGCCAGCTCCCCAGAGGCAGCAAAGTCAGTTCTGTGATCTTGGAAAGCAGGGCCTACAGCAGCGTCAGCCTGTCGACCTTGCTAGGGGGTGACCTGGAATAGGAGCTGCGAGGGTGTTTCTTTGCTGCCAATGAACATTCCTGTGAATGTGCCAATGTAATCTGGGCTGCCTTTTCCCCTCCGCTGCCCGCCTCCACTCCCAGTTCAGTATGGCGGCTCTGGCCTGGGCTACCTGGAGCAAGTGCTGGTGATGGAGGAGATATCCCGAGCTTCCGGAGCCGTGGGGCTCAGTTACGGTGCTCACTCCAACCTCTGCCTCAACCAAATTGTGCGCAATGGAAATGAGGCCCAGAAGGAAAAGTACCTCCCCAAGGTGAGGAGATGGGGTGGGAGAAACCCTGAGGCACCCTCCTGGGTTGGCAAGGGCCAGCAGACTTGCTGGCTACAGCATGCCACCCTCAACCAGGTACAGGTAGGAAGGGTCAGGGATTTGCTTTAAAATAATTCAGTCAAAAGAAATAAAAATAGGACCAGAACTCCTGAGTTGGTCGCTGGACATCATTCGCAGAGCATTTGAGGAAATGGAAGACTCGGACTCGCTTCCCTTGCAAAGGGAACGGGAAACAGGAGCTATTTTCAGTCTTAGGGAGATAGTGGGCTTCTCTTCCAGGACTTTACCAGTACCTGGTCTGAGAGAAGTCTGAAGGGGTGTCATGTGAAGAGGTGAGAAGCAATGTCGTCAGCTCCCGTAGGGACTTCTGAAGTCATAACCAGCCCTTGTGGTTTCCCTTGCAGCTGATCAGTGGGGAGTACATTGGAGCCCTGGCCATGAGTGAGCCCAATGCTGGCTCTGATGTGGTCTCCATGAAGCTAAAAGCGGAAAAGAAAGGTGAGGCTCCTCTTGACTTGGGAGCTTCTGGAATGGGAGCTGAAATGGACAGGGGGACAGCCTTTCTCAGGGTGAGGGAGCAGTCATTGGGGGTGGCCTCTGCCAGGTTTCCAGAACTGTTTCCCAGTGGGGCAGCTTTCTGCTCAGCAGCAGGTCCCCAAACTGACTGGTTGGGACAAGGCCAACATGGCTTGAGTAAGTACCAACTTCTTGTCCTTAGGCGATCACTACATCCTGAACGGGAACAAGTTCTGGATTACCAACGGCCCTGACGCTGACATCCTTATTATCTACGCCAAGACAGATCCGGCTGCTGTGCCAGCCTCTCGGGGCATCACGGCCTTTATCGTGGAGAAGGTGAGTGGAGGGCCGTGCATGCTGGGAGCCTTTTGTCTCCTGAGGTCAGTCCCAGAGACGGCTCTCATCTGCGGGTTGCGGACACAGTCAACGTGTGCTCTGCCAAGGCTCCCGGAGGTGGGAGGAGGTAGAGGAGCCAACTGAAAGGAGGGTAGCCAGATTGGAGCCCGAGAAGGATGAGTCAGGTCTGAGTGTGGTGGAGCCACACAGAGAAGCGCAGGAAGATGAGGACTAGAAGGAGGCAGCTGGGTCTGACAACCGGGATATCACTAGGTGGCCTCCGGGAGAGTGGCTGTGGAACCACGGTGTGAACAGGAATGCGGGGGGCGGAGGGGGGGCCAGTGAAGGCCGCAGCGAAGCAAGGGGGAGATGGAGCAGGGGTTGGAATGAAAAGGCGGGCATTTGCGTTTGTTTTAAAGAGTGGGAGAAAACTGAGCAAATTCTTTGGTAGAGAGAAAGGAAAATAGGAGAGGGAGAAATGGAGGTGTGTGGGAGCAAGTGGGCCAAACCCAGCGGTGAGCCATGGGAAAGGTAGGCCTGGGTTACAGGCGATGGTGGAGAAGCCATCTGACTCACGACCGTGAGGTCTGAGGGCTGGGAACCATGGGGGTCGGGGAGTTGGGCGAGAACTCCAAGAATTGGGTGTCATAAAGGTTTGCAATACCCCCATAGAGAGAGGGGACGGACTGAGACTAGAGGGAAAAAAAGTGAGTAGTCCAAAGGGCCTGGCAGATGGGGCGCCTGGGTGTCTCAGTCGTTAAGCGTCTGCCTTCGGCTCAGGGCGTGATCCCGGGGTCCTGGGATCGAGCCCCACATCAGGCTCCCCACTCCGCTGGGAGCCTGCTTCTTCCTTTCCCACTCCCCCTGCTTGTGTTCCCTCTCTCGCTGGCTGTCTCTCTCTCTGTCAAACAAACAACTAACTAACTAAACAAACGGCCTGGCCGAGATTGGAAGTCTCACAGTCACATGGTGCCACTCTCATTAGCCTGCCCGTGTGCACCGCCTGCCAGTCACTGGGCAGTGCACGCTGCATCTGGTTAGCCAGGCCCAAGCCCTTAGACAGCTGACTTGATCCTGGGTGGGACTCCACTACAGATGCAGAGGGACAGCGGCAAAGGAATTGAGTTACCTGGAGAGAGGGTCTTGGAAGTGCTTTCCCCTGAGGAGAGGAAACAGCCAGCAAAGGTCAGAGGCTGCCCAGGAGTGCAGTTCTTGAGAAAGACCTGCTCCCACGAGAAGTGGGGAGAACGCACTTAGTGGCAGAGGACAGGGGAGCGGAGGGCTGGACCTTCTAGGAGTGGAGCGGTCACACAGAGTGGGGGCCCCGGGAGGAGGGTGCAGTGTGTTGTGCAAATTCGGGACCTAGATGGGAAAGTGGGCATTTCCCAAGGGTCTGCCTTTTACTAGCCCCCTTGGGGACTGGTCTGTAATCAGGGCCACTTTTCTTCTGCGTAAAGGGTATGCCTGGCTTCAGCACCTCCAAGAAGCTGGACAAGCTGGGGATGAGGGGCTCTAACACCTGTGAGCTAATCTTTGAAGACTGCAGGGTTCCCGGTGAGTCTCTGAGAATGGGCCAGCCCCTGTCTGACCCTTTCCTAAGCTGCAAAAGCCCATCTCTGGGTAAGAGAAGTTCACCATTGTTAGCTTACTGATGACATGTGTCTAGATGGTGGGCCTCTCTCTACTGCGCTTGCCCAGGTGCCCATACGTGTGGCTGCCGGGCAGCTCTCCCCCCGGCCAGAGCTGCGTGCCTGCCTGTGGCTGCCACGAAGGGCGCTATTTCCTAAGTGACTAATACACGGGGCCTGAGGTGGTATGCCAGTACCTGGGGTGGACGGGTGGGACATGCCCTCACCCTCTCATGTCCTCCAGACTTCCTCGTTTGTGCATTTCTCTGAATAGCCCACGTGAGGGAGTCATTAATGGTGCTAAAAAAACCATTCCGATAAACTGATGGAAGCCAGACTCAGTGAAGACAAGGGAATTCAATTTGAGTATTTTTGCCCCTGAAGTGTAACTAAAAACGTGACACGTCATGGGAGAGCCAGCATACCCGTCACATGCGAATTAGACCAAGGGCGTAGACTTGCTGACCAGCCAGATTTGCTCTGTGCCTCAGCCATAGACCATCCGTCTCCCCCATGACCCAGACCCCAGAACAGTATGCTTTGGTTACAAGGAGCATCTCAGGAGGCGGGATCAGAGCAGATCCTTCTTTGTCAGCAGGAAACAACTGCCATCATTCGGTGGGTCAGTGGTCCACGCCGTACTGAGTTTCCTGCCCACACCTCCCAAGGCCATCCAGTGCCCTGGCTTCTGGGGTGGGGGGTGCCCAGCAGGTTCGGTAATAGCACTGAATGACCCAACTCTTACACAGAGACCCTTCCAGAGGCCACTCTGGTCAGGGGTGGGGGCTGGGGATACTGGGCAGAGAGCAGACTCAACAGAGGGGGACAGAGTAATTCTCAGTTTCCTTTATGGGTATGGGTGAAAAGAACTAGGGAGGGGTTGGATGGCTTCTAGACCAAATTAGCTTTTCCTTCCCATCCAAAGCAGTCGAGGAAGAGAAAGGGAATGCCTGAAGATGGGGCCTTTGTGTCTTGTCTTGTGGATGGGGTGTGTGTGTATGTGTGTGTGTGTGAGAGAGAGAGAGAGAGAACGGATTGGTGGAGGTGGGTCCCTCTAGCAAGCTCTACTTTTTTTTTTTTTTTTAAGATTTTATTTATTTATTTGAGACAGAGCATGAGCAGAGGGGTGGGGAGGGAGAGGGAGAAGCAGACTCCCCGCTGAGCAGGGAGCCCGATGCAGGCTCCCAGGACCCTGAGATCGTGACCTGAGCCCAAGGCAGACGTTTAACTGACTGAGCCACCCAGGCGCCCCGTAGCAAGCTCTACATCTAACTGGAAGCAGAAAACTCCATCCTTTTCTCTCACTCGGCACCCTAGTTGAAGGTCAGAGGTCAGGTGACATTTTAAGGCCTGTGTGAAAGCCACGGTACCAAAGGTAGCAGCTTTCATAAAAGTGAGGAGGCTGTGGACAGCCCCCTTCCCCCTGACTGGCACTTTTCCCGGCAGCTGCCAACATCCTGGGCCATCTAAGTAAGGGCGTCTACGTGCTGATGAGTGGGCTGGACCTGGAGCGGCTGGTGCTGGCTGGTGGGCCCCTTGGGTGAGTGTGAGGCTCGGGGGAGCTGGGCTTTTGGCCTCCTTGGCAGGTTGTGACGTCACAGCCTTCCCCGTGGCGGGGGACCAATGGGAACTGCCTCCTGGAAGATGTACCTCCTTTCTGGGAGACAAAAGGAGTAAACCTCCTCCTCCCATGTGTACTTTCTTCATGGTGAAGGGAACTATTTTATCAGATAACAGACAAGGCCTGAGGTGTAATAATACTTAATTACTGAGGATGAAGCAGAACACCCAGGCTCTGAGGCGCGTCTGCACAGGGGTCCTGCCCCTCCATCCGCTGCCGGGGAAAGGAGCACAAGTCCTGGAGAGTCGGTGCAGTGACTGGCGAGGGTGATCAGAGTCTTCATGCTCCTTCTCTCCTCCTTGGGACTCCCGTTCCTTGTCTTGCCAAGCCGTCTCCCCCCAGGCCTTCCAACGTTGGCATTCTGCCACCCCCGCTGGCAGTGGGGGTACAGTGAGGCGTCTCCCCAGTGTCTTTCTCTTTCCTGGCAGGCTCATGCAGGCCGTCCTCGACCACACCATTCCCTACCTACACACAAGGGAAGCCTTTGGCCAGAAGATTGGCCACTTCCAGGTGAGTGCAATGCTTTTGCCGAAATGCACTTTTTCACGGGGTCCAGACTGTCTTTAACAAATGAGCAAACGGGGCAGTCCCTATCTTTCGCCATCAGAGTGAGTCTGGAGGCTTGGAACGTGGGCTCCTTCGGCATGCTACCTGGCTTGGGAACCTGTCAGCGAGTGGCTCACATGTGTGCCCACTTGCTACTCGAGATGAATGAACTAGACCTTGTAAGGCTGGGTGGTGAAGGGTGCAGGTTGTAGACAGGCTGCGGGAAGGGAGCAGCATTTCTGGTCACGCCTCCTGCGTGAAGCCACAGCAGGACGTCCGCGGGTGTAGCGGCCGGTGGAGGGCCCCGTCAGCGTGCGGGTCCACAGTGCGGCGGCAGCTCTCTGGGCATCTCTGTCATCCTAGGCAAGGGCAGTCTCCTGTCTGCCCCGGCACCCCTGGGCCTGGCTATCAGGTGGCTACCGCGGACGCGCTTTGGGTGACTAGGGGGAGAGGCAGAGGAGCGCGGCTCCAGCGTGTTGACTTGTGGCCTCCCCTTGTGCCCAGCTGATGCAGGGGAAAATGGCCGACATGTACACCCGCCTCATGGCCTGTCGGCAGTATGTCTACAACGTCGCCAAGGCCTGCGATCAGGGCCACTGCACTGCCAAGGTAAGGGCCGGCTGTTGGGGCTCCCTCCCCACGGGGCCCTGCCAGGGCCCCGCTGACCCAGAGCCCCCTCCCACAGGACTGCGCGGGGGTGATTCTTTACTCGGCTGAGTGTGCCACGCAGGTTGCCCTGGATGGCATTCAGTGCTTCGGTGAGTGGCCCCCGCTCCCTGCTCCCAGCCACAGAAAGTTCCTCTCCACGCCTCACTCTGCGCTGCAGCTCACTGCAGCTATGCTGGCACCTTTAGGCTCCTTCTGCCCCAGTTACTAGGAAGACATGTTAAAGCAAATGAGAAAACTGCCAGAGGCCATGAATTGTTCATAATGTCAGCAATGCGTCCCCCTGGCACTTCTGGCCTGGTTTAGGGATGCCTCAGAGGCAGGACGGCCGTGTCAGTGCTGCACAGGGCTTAAGGGCCCGGAGTTGGGCCAGAAGGCCTGGGTTTGAACCCTAGCCCCACGACCGACTGGCCCTGTGACCTGTGCAAATGACTTACCCCAGTGAATCTTCTGCAGTACCTTCTTGTCCCCCTTCCCAGGGTCTGCCGGCAGCGGTCCCCATCTTTGCCTGGTGTCCTCAGCTCTCTGGGTGGCCTGCCAGCCCCTCTTCCCCGCTCCCGCAGCCAAGGGCTCCCCACAGCCTCCCCTTTCACCACCATTTGCTGCTTCTCTTTCATCAGTCTCTCCTCCTCTGGCCTGTTTCTGGATACTTAGCTCTCTGTTTGCTTTCCTCACTGCCCATCACCTCCTGTTGTCCTTTCTTCCCCGCCCAAACCCTGGCTGCAGGCGCCAATGGCTACATCAACGACTTTCCCATGGGCCGCTTTCTGCGAGACGCCAAGCTCTATGAGATTGGGGCTGGGACCAGTGAGGTGAGGCGGCTGATCATTGGCAGAGCCTTCAACGCGGACTTCCACTAACCCCAAGACCCTTCGCCCCCTTTCTCAGCACCTAGAGGCCTTTCTTTGGAAGTAGAGCTACGGCAGCTCTCCCGCTGCTCAGCTGCACTTGCATCAGGCCCTGGCCTCTGCGTGCGGTGTCTACCACGGCTGGCCTGCAGCGCCCGGCCCGCCGGCCTGCCGGCCCGGATGCCACACGTTGAAGACTGGCGTGGGGGAAAGGGAGAGGCATTCCTAGTCACACCTTCTGGTCTGAAGATGCTGCGGACATCAGTGAGGGTTGTGGTGGGTGGAGGGCCGACCTGAAAAGTGGATTAAAATGGACTCAGCCGGAAGCGTACTGGCTTTTCTGGGGCTTGCTGGGAAGGCTTTGGTGACTCTGAAGTCCGAGCCCTCCACCTCCTTGGGTGAGCACTTGGGGGCGGGCAGGCAGCCACCTCTTTTTTGGAGGGGAGGGGGGCTGTGCCTCTGGCAGGGAGCCCAGTACACCAGAAGCATTGCCCTTCTACATGTATTTGAACCTGGCAGCCTCTTCTTTCTAGGGGAAAAAAACCCCAAACCTAGCCTCTGTTTCTGCCGATTTCTAGAGGCATCAGCTCCCAGTAGCTTATGAGCAGGCACCCGCTCGGCAGCAGTCCCTCCATTCCCCCAGACCTTCATCTGTTGGGGTTGGGGTGGAGCTCCAGGAAGAGGCACCTCAGAACACCTGGGCCACCCAGACTCCGCCGTGCGGCAGAGGTCAGCGTCTTGTGAGGGATTGGCTTGGCGCCAGCCTCCGTGGCTGCACCTCTGAGCCCTTCAGCCCTGCTCTGCCGCCGCCACCATCCAGTCCTGGCCGGATGACAGCCTACAGCTGACTGGGCAGCAGGCCTGGCTGCAGCTCAACTTCAGCCAAGGCTGCCTGTGTACATTTCTCTGGATGCCCTATGCTAGTTTTGTTACGACAGCTCCACGGCTACTGCCATTTTATATTAAGCATTAGGAAGCAAACCCATCTGCTTCCAAACTGGTGTTTTTGGGGGGAAAGCACTCCACTTGCTACTGCCTCCTATCTGGCCCTAGCCCCGTGTCCTTGGAGAGGAGCTAATCCAGGTCCTACTCCTACACTCCCGCCTACGCATTGGTGATGGGGAACAAAGAGATGGCATCTGCCTTGAGGACAGAAGAGGTTTCAGCCTCCCTTCCCCAGATCTCCCAGTGGTTTTTAAAGGAAGGAGGGAGTCCAGAGAGGTAAAAGTCTTAGAGCCAGAAGGAAGCTTATACATTTCTGGACACCATCCCCATGGTTTTTAAGACCAAGACAGGGGCGCCTGGGTGGTGCAGTCGATTAAGCTTCGGACTCTTGGTTTCTTGGTTTCAACTCAGGTCATGATCTCAGGGTCATTTGACCGAGCCCCACGTGGGGCTCCACGCTCAGCACAAGTCTGCTGGAGATTCTTTCCCTCCCCTTCCCTCCCCTTCTGCTCCTCCACCTGTTCACACACACACTCTCTCAAACAAAAACGATCTGAAAAGATCACAACAATTTGGTTTTCCGAAGGTCAGAACTGGAGCTAGAATCCAGACCAGCAGAAATGAGAATGTCGGCCTGGAGCCCCACTGCACAGCTAAGAGTGGAATGGGTTTGGGTTGTTCCACTGTATGTAAACTCCCTAAAAGAACTGCTTTTCTTGGCTCTGGGCCCAGGGGTGCCTTTCTGACTTTTGGTCGTGGCCTGTGGACAAGTGCTGTTCCAGCCTGATGCCTGAGATAGGTGTTGTGAGCTCCTTACCAATCCCAGCCCAGTTACGTCCTGAGGGAGAAACCCAGGGCTTGCTGCACTGTCCCCTTACTCCCCCAGCCTGCCCCCTGCTCTGTTGGAGATGAACGTGGCCAAAATAGTGGTCTTGCTGGGTCTAACGTGTTGCTGGAACAAGCAGCCTAGACACGCTCAGAATGTGACAGGATGGAACGTTTCCTCCAGTCCGTGTGCGTTACGGAGCCCCAGCACCAACTTGGGGAGAATGTGATTGTTCTGATGCTATATATGAAATAGAAAAGGTATATTTTAAAGTAAAGCCAAAAATAAATAAGAGAGTGTAGCCTGAGTCATGAATGGAAGAGCAAGGCGCACATCACTTTGGTTCTTTGGGGGGTTCTGGTTTCCACGCGTTCTGTAACTACAGCACCAGCTGCCAGCACTCGTCCTTCCTGGGGCTGCTTCTAATTCCACCCGCTCCAACTGTAGGCAGGTCACACTATCAGCCCAGCCCCCTGCTGACTACCATCCCATTCATTGTGTTCCTGCTGTTTGCCCTGTGGGATGGCAACTGGAAGCTGAGAGTGGCTCTCCAAGTGTGGTCTGGCCACGCCGTGGATCACAATTTGGCAAACTGTAAAATGCGGATTCCTGGATCAACCCCAGACCGAATCCCATCTCCAGGGGCGATTCTGAGGCACGGGCCACCTTTTAGAATAACTGAAGAGGCCTGAATCCTAGTTCTAGTAAAAAAGTCTTGCCTATGTGGCACTCGCAAGTCTGGATTTGATATATTAGCTCCTGGGTCTTCACCACACCCCCATGCGGGAGACGTTGTTGTCCAGCGCGGCCTTGCAGAAGACAGATTAGGTGAGTGGCCCAGGGACATGGACCTCGGCAGGGAGCCAGCCACGCCCAGACGCGAGGTGGAGCCAGAGCGGGTGTGAACGCGGCGTGGGAGGAGGGGTGGGAGAACTCTCTTTTTAATTTGGCGGTTGGCGCCCAGCTCACGCCCTGCCTGGCAGAGCCGGGACCCAGAGCCCAGGTGGCCGTTAGTCGCGACCCCCAGGTTAGGGCGGTCCGGGTGGCCTCCCTGTACCCCCCTCCGCCGCCGCCGAGGGACCGCGCGCCGCGGAGCGCTGCGTGGACTCGCGGGCTCGGGCGCGGTTCCGCGGGGCCTGCGTGGAACTCGCCTGACCTCTGCCGGCCGCTCGCGGGGTTGCAGGCGCGCAGAGTCGCCGCTCTCCAGCCTCTGGCCGGGTGCTCCGGACTACCGGCTCCCAGTCTCGGATTTCAGGATGCACAGGACTCAAGGTCTTTGTTTGTTTGTTTTGTTTTGTTTTTTGTTTTGCCAAATGAGGACTTGAGGGGAGCGGGATGGGGAGAAGCTGGCTATCCTCTATCTTGTGTCGTTTCATTAAAAAAAAAAAGCCACTTTTAGCAATTAAAAAAAGAAGGGACATAAACTCAGAACAAAAGCCAGTGCTTTTTTTATTTTTAAAATTGCGTATGTGTTTTATGTTCATGAGTTTTAAAATATGATAGTTTAACATGTTTACTTTTTAAAAAATCATCCCTGTCCCCCATCCCTCCTCCCCAGGACAAAACCACTCTTGAATCTTTAAGAGATTTCTTTGGTAATGCGCTTGATGCCTCTAAGTGATGTGCTTCTTTATTGATGTAATTGCAAACACTTCTAAGGATAGTTCTTCAGTGTGCATACGTTTAATTTATAAGCAGCTCATTACATGCCCGTATTTTCCTCGCTTCCTAGGTCCAGTCCTGTCCACAAGCCAGCCTTTGGGAACCCTGGGATGGACCAAATGGTGCAGAATCCCGTTCACATTCCTCACCGTCCTTTGCCCACACTTAGTGCTCCTTGGTCCCCAGAGCCCAGAGCCTCACTAGTTCTGGCTTGGAGCCCTCTTTTCACCCTGCTCCACCTGGTGGCTGGACGGGAGCTGGTGTCTCCTACAGCCACCACCCATCCACTCTCAGACAGAACTAGCCTATCTAAATATTTTTTGGATCCACAACAACCTGACAACTTGTCTGCCTTCCTCCAATCCATGTCCCTCAACCCTTCCTCTATTCTGAGCCAGAGTGAACCATCCAGCTCCCCCAATCCTTCCGTGGATCTCAGCATCTATAGAGTCTAAGGTTTTACAAGGCAAATATGCGTCTGATCCCCCTAGGCTGTCCCCTCCACCTGCTTCTCTCCCCATTCCTGCGGAGAACTTGAGATTTGGTAGCAAATAGTCCTCAGGCGCTGTCCCTTACTCCTGTGCCTTTGCCTACCCGGTCCCTCTGCAAAAGATGTCCTTCCAGCCCTTCGCCTTGCTCTTGTTTTCCTCATCCCTAAAGTCTCAGTCCAGCCTTCCCCACTCCATCTCACCTATCCTAAGCAGGCGGGGCTGGGGGGTGGCCTTCCTGCTTCTCCCTGGGCCTATCCGCCTTAGTGGGCTTGCCCCACTGTTGTATTTATCTTGTATGTGTGTTTCCTCCGAATTAGGCTAAGAGCTTACGGGCCAGGATTGTGATTCAACTTTCTTTATATGTTCACTATCCAGCACGGCTCCTGGTACATAATAGGTGCTCAAGAAATGGTTATTGAAAGAGTAGATAAGTAGTCCTGTCACGCTTAGCTCAGGTTTTTCTGGTACCGTATTATTTGTGTATGTGATTCCCCCTGAGTATACTGTAAGATCTTTGAGGTCAAAGACCATTTCTCACTTATCTGAACCCTCCCAGCAGCACCCAGTGCTCACAGTAAGCGTTCAGTGGCTCTGTGCATGCTGACTGAGTGAAACAACAGGTGGGCCAGAGCCCTGGCCTAATCCCCAGAATTGGCAGAAAGAGCAGAGCCAGCCGGCCTCGCCTGGCCCCGCTTTCTCCAGGCCTTCTAACCCTGGAGTAGCCAGGGCCCAGCTGCAGAGGGGAGGCCCTCACCCCCGTATTCCTCTGACCTACTCTGAAACAGAGGAGAACTGTGGATGAGGGACCCTGGCCCCTCCTGGGGCAGCCGAGGACAAGAATGGGGATTGGATGGAGAAAAGGGGCAGAGTTGAGCACGTACCATCGTTTTTTTCTTTCTTGTGTAAAATGTTTGAAATAGACAGAAGAGTATGTAACTTGCATACATGCAGTGTAAAGAACAATCATAAAACAAACCCTTGTGGGCCCAGCCCCCAGGTCAATGAATGTTCCAAGTACCTTAGAAGCCCACGTGCCCGACCTTGACACATTCTGCCCAGAAGAGCCTCCATCCTCCATTTAATGACAGCCCTCTCCTCCCCAATCCCTCCTTTGCTTTCTTTTTTTTTTTAAACGGTTTCCTACCTCTGTGTATATCCCTAAACAATATTATTTAGCTTGCCTGGGGGTTTTTTTGGTTTTTGGGGTTTCGGTTGGTTTTTTGTTCGTTTTTTGTTTTTTTTTTTTTTTACTTTTTACCATTAGACTCATTCTAAATATATTCTGTGTCTTGCTTCTTTGGCTTATCATTGTATGGTTTTTAAAGATTCATTCATGTTAATGAATGGAGCTATAATTTGGTCAACATTTTTTTCTTGTATAGCATTCCATTGTGTGAAAATACTACAAGTTAATTATCCATTCTATTGTTGATGGACATTTGGGTTGTTTCCAGTTTGGGGCTACTTCAGAACATTCTGTATGTGTCTTCTGGTTTCTGTGTGCCAGAGTCTAGGTACGTTCCCAGGAATGGAATTTTTCTGTTGTAGGGTATGCATGTGACCAACTTGACTAGGTAATTCCAAACTGTTTTCCCAAGTCGTTGTGTGCCTATATTTTTTAAACTGGTGCCACCAGAGGTGACCTGGGACAGAGGTGGCTTGCCAGCCCCAGGGCCAACCAATTCTATGAGCTTATTTTCAGCAAGGGGAAGAAGTCGGCACAAAAGTGTCCATCCCTGCTTCCCTGCCCAGGCCCATAAACCACATGGTCAACAAACCTTAAAAGACAAGCTGAGAGCCGTGCACCAGCCAGGGCCTGGGAGACAGCACTGAGTGAGCACAGATCAGCCTCAGAGACAGCTGGTTATGTTTCCACTTCCTCTGCAAGCCATCTGACACAGCTTTGCCCCAAAAGACATGGGAGAGTGAGGGCCAGGCAAGCAGGTGGGAGTTTTCTTGAAGAGAGGAACAATATTCCAGGCCCAGGGCTATCTCGGGCCTTACAGCACAGGCAGCGTCTTCCGTCCTCAGAAGAGGGCAGTGGATCAGTGAAGCAAGGACAGAGGGCTGCCCTCACCAGCCGCAGAGGGAGGGAAGAAACAAGGAAGGGCTATGCCTGCAACTGCAGAGATGGACACCGCTCCATCCAAACACACCTGGGCCCTCGTGCCCATCCGGGGCCAACCACAGATTGCACACACCACAGAGACGTGCACACGGCCACACACGCCAAGAGACAGGCTGTTAGACACCCTGCAGGAGCAGAGGCAAGGAGCATCAACTTGCAGCTGCCCTCGGGAGATAAGCCCAGCACTGGGGGCCTACGGCCTGGCCCACCTGCAGAGTCCGCCTGGGCTCCTCACAGGCAGGTCCTGCAAAGCAGAGTGTTTTCAGGACCACCTGGGGCCCCACCCCACATGCTTGCTCTGTTTATGGGAGTGGGGTAACAAAGTCTCTTAGTCCGTACTTTACCCCGTCTGATGCTACCAGGCTGGGCAGGGTTGACTATGCGTCAGGTCCCTTTACTTGTGGAAGTAAAATTGTTTAATTAAAGTTATTGTGTGATGAATTCAGATTTAAAATAGGGGAAGGGGGCCACCTGGCTGGCTCAGACTGTAGAGCATGTGACTCTTGATCTCGGGGTTGTGACCCCACATTAGGTGTAGAGATTACTTAAAATTAAAATCTTAAAGAAAAATAAAGAAATGAAATGAAACAGGGGAAGGAGGAATCTGAAAGGAGAACAGGCTGCATGGAGGTGAGACTTGCTGTCCTTGGTCCTTGGCACGCTGCCTGCCCTGTCCTTCCTTGCTGTCCAGACTCCCACCGTTGGCTCAGAGCGGAAGGGCGGGGGAGGTTGGGGCCACTGCAAGATTGCTAATTAAGGCTGAAGGTATGTGAATTTTGTAGAACTGCAGTTGCCTGGCAGAGCGGGGATCTGCTTCCTGGGCTGAGACCACTTCCAACGCCAGAGCTGGGGACGGTTCAGACTAAAGAATCCCCACCCAGCTACTCAGACCCAGCAAGTGCCAGCCGCTCTCCCCACCTCTCTCCCTGCTCCCACCTCCCAGGTACCCCTGGGCAGAGTATCCCCTGTGGTCCTGCAAAGCTGAAAAGGAGGGGATGGGAAATAGGCTGGCCTTTGGGATCTCCATCACCCGGGCACACCACTCCTTGGGAGGCTGCCTGGCTCCAGAGTGAAGAAGGTGAAGTCTCCCTGGGAAGCAATTAGGGCCTTCCTTAGTCTTCTTCTGTGCGGGCCTCCCAGGGCTTGGAACCCTGCCTCACACACCCCTGTGCCCCATTCCTGACCCCTAGGAGCCTGTTGGAGAGCTTTGGGCTGCGGGTTTTTCTGCTCTCACCCACACCTCCAACTGGCTGGAGCCTCTTGTCCTGGTCTCCTGAGCCCTGGAGTGAGCCCCGGGCCGGAGCAGTAGGGCAAGAGCCCCTGGAGAGTGGAGCCTGTTGTCAATGGGCAGCAAGACAACCTCTAAGTGAGGCGGTTAGCCCTCCCCAAGGGAGAGTCAGACAGGGGAACGTTGGCTTCTCAGTGTTAGCTCTGGGCCACCTCCCTCACTGATGGGGACCTTTCCTGTCCCATTGTCTGCATTCCTGAAATTTCTATGTCCCCTCTGCTCCGAGGCTGGAAGCCCCAAGTGGCCACTCCCGTGGGCTCAACCATCTTATGCTTCCCCACCAGGTCCCCTGATAAGCCGCTTCCGTCACCCACCCCACCCCCAGCCTGCTCCTCTCACTAGGAACAATCACCCAATTCATTTCCACGCTGCCTCCTGGAAACTTCATCTCTCTGCACCTCAGAGTCTGCGAGGGTTACCTGGGGCCCACCACCCAGTCCTCAGTCAAGAGATGGACCTCCTGCCCCCCGGCCTCCCGCCCCGCGGCTGGTACACCCCAGGCTCAGCCTACTTGAGTGACCTGCCCCTTCACCCACCAATCCCCAGTTGAATTAAGAATAACTGGCATTTACTGAGTGGCGCCTGTGTGCCAGGGGTGTAAGAGTTGTGGGGCCAAAGGAGCTTAGAGGTAGTTGAGGAGGTAGACATAAACCAGACCATTTCCATCACTCCAGTCACTTTTAAGGTTTTCTATTCTCTAAGACCCAGCCCTGAGCACTCCTCACCCAAACATACCTGTCTCTGGCTTGGTGCTACCGTCCCAGCAAGAAGCCTGGCTAAGTAGAGGTGCCCAGCCAATAAATACTTGCATAATGAATGCCTGCCCTGGGGCTGCAGGAGGGGACCACGTCTTTCCCTGCCGTCCTCCACTGAGCTTATCTAAATGAAATCAGATTTAACTGAAACATAAAGGGCAGACTTGCAGGGGGAGGGACAGGAGGGGGCAGGGCAAATCCCAAGGCTTTACCTTGAACTAAATTCTCCCATCTTTTTAGTAGCAGCGGAAAGAGCGGGGTTCTGGGGTCACAGACTCTAGCTTCTTAGAGAAGCCATCTGGACTGCCAAAGCCAGAACTGTGACTTTTTCGTCTTCAGATTTCAGAGTCTGCCCTGTCGGAACCATAACTATTATAATCCAGTCACTGAATTAATCAAATCAGGAGATTTGATAGTAAGAATATACACACATCACAAACCCCACGAATGGTGGAGACTCACAGGCCAGGGTAACATCATAATTGGTCCTGAAACCAGGCAAACTTGGGCTGGGAGGAGTGAGTCTTGGGGCAAGCAGGCAGGGCCGGGCGCACAGTGTGGCTGCAGGAGGTAGTCTGCTAAGCTGATACAAAAGTCTAGCGCCGTGGCCACCTGGCAAAGCAGTCGCACGGCAGAGCCACTGTGGCACAGGCAAAGGCTTCAGTCCTCTGCCGGCCATTATTCATTCGCCATTCAGTAACTGAGAACCCACCATGTGCGGGTACCCGGCCAGACTGTGGGGAACCAGGGGGACCCAAAGCAGATGGCGTTCTCCCCCTCGCCTAGGCGGAGAGACAGGCCTCACCCAGGAACCACTGACTTGCTCAGCCAGTCTCGGAAGAGAGGGACATCTCTGGTTCAGGAGTGTGATTTGGGGGAGAGGGGCTGGGGTCAGGAAGCCTCCCTGCTGGGGCAGCCTCAGGTTGTCCTGGGTCCCAGATTCGGACCCTTTATCCTGACAGCCAGCAGGAGCCTCAGAAGGGCTTCAGTAGGAGAATGATATGATGCAGTCTGTTCTGCAAAGATCCTCTGGTTGCTGCGTAGAAAACAGACGTGGGGCGGGGTGTGTGCACAACCGGGCTGTGGTCCCTGGAGTGGGAAGGAGGGGGTGGTCGAAGTGCTGGTAAATGACAGTCAGGCTGTGGTGATGGATTAGCTATGGGAGGTGGCTTGCAAGGGAAAGGGAGGCACCAAGGAAGATGGGAATATTCCTGGCTTTGGCAACTGGGGGAGAGGTGGTGCCTTTACCCCAAAATCAAACCACTGGGAGAGCACTGGGTTTGCCTGTAGCTGGAAGTTGGTTGTAGTGTATCTGATGTGCCTGAAAGACCACATTGTTATTTCAGTGTCAAAATGAGTGCAGAGGGCAGGGAAAGGGTACTTTTGATGAGGCCTTGCAAAAGGAATATTCTTTTTATAAAGAAATATGACAATATGCTCACAACATTTTGCCCCCGATCTAATAGTGAGATGAATGTTACAACTTCATGTGTAAAGTCCAAATGAGTTGCTAACAGACGTTTGGAAAACATAATAGAGAATTGTTTGGGGAAGCTCATTTAGGAACAAGTGATAGAGGAACAATTAGAAGTGAAAGGGCTGGGATCCCAACCCTGCCTCCGCGACTTATTAACTGTGTGATTCTGGACAAGTTATCGAACTTCTCTGTGCCTCCGCGTTCTCATCAGTAAAAATGGGAATAACAGAACCTATTTCATAAGACTGGTTGAGGATTAAATGAGAGCATATAAAGAACTTAACACAGCACCTGGCTCATGAAGTCTCTCTAGGAATGTTACCTATCTCCACAGAACACACTCCAACAGAGAGAAACAGATGAAGAGGGCAGTTGCTGACTTCCCCATAGGCGTCTGAATAAAGCAGAGTTGCCCAAATAACTAAGTGTGAATTTCACAAATCCCCTCGTGAGAGTTTTCTAAATACAGTGAACAATCTTTGTCAGATCTCGTGCCTGAGTCTTGGTGTCACCTGCCCAGCCATTTATCATCTGACCCAGTCTTGCCTGAGTCATGGACTCTGGGCCAGGTTCTTCAGTTTCAGAGGGTCCTCTGCTGGATGGAGGGGAAGCTGCCCAAGGTCAGAAGCAATATGATTAGCATCACCTTCTAGGTCCCACTGGTGCCTGAACGGTGCTGAGCTTGAGGAGTGCTCGATGACATTGGTTGACACAGTACTTGTGGCCCAGACTGTAGTTTGGGGACCTCTCCAGGGAGTGTCTCTGGTGGGGGGGGGGGCTGGTCCTGGCTCTTGTGGGTTCACTGAGGTTGAGGGAAGATAGCAAAACCAGGCACAGATGATTCTCCCTCTGCTCTTGGTTTTGGAAGACGTGAGATTTCGGTGGCTGTGGCTGGGAGCCCGGAGGACATGGAGCCACCCCACCTTGGGGAATGTGATTAGGGATGCCAGGGGAGATCTGTCCAAACTCAGAGGAGGACACCTGGGGTCACAGAGACAGCCCTGGTGTCGGGACGGTGTAGTGGATAAGCCCTGGGGAGGGAGGCTGGTCCCTCGTTTAGAGCCAGCAAAGGAAGGCAGGCAGCCTGGCTGAAGCCAGAGTGGGACATGCGGCAGCTGGGTGCACAGAATACAGCCACGGGCACAATGTAGTAGGGACTCCACGTGGAAGACAGGCTGCAAACAGGGGTTGCAGGACGAGATTCGAATCTGGTAACAGGGCGGACTGCAGGAATGGCCCAATGGAGGCGTGATGAAGTAGGCTCATGACTGCTAATGCTTCGGGGGCAGTTGCTAGGGGCTGGGCACTGCTGCAAGCCCTTCGTGTGTTTTAGGAAGCTGCAAAGCCGGGACTTGTACTCAGGAATTCTGGCTAAAGAGTTTTTCTTCTTAACCACTGCACTCTGAAATGTAGAAAGAGTAAAGGCTTTAGACCTACAAAGGGTTAGACCTCTGTTTAACCTTTCTGCTAACTGCTCTACTTATAAAAGCAAAGGTTTGGAATCACTCCAAACCTGTGTGATCTTGAAAAGGTACTTAGACTCTCCAGGTCTCAGTTTCCTCGTTCGTTTATAAATTTGAGAATAATATTTTGCTAATAGGGTTGCTGAGGATTAAAGAAAGAAACAGGTGTTGAGCGCCTGCCCATGCGTTCTGTTTAAGACCCCTGGCTTTGGAGGCTCTCAGGACACTCCCCCCCCCCCCCATTCCAGATACGAGTTTCCTCCTCATCCCAGGCGTCTGCAGGTCTGGGTTGAAGGAACCACAGTGGGTGCCCCACCCCCACACGCTTCTAGTCCGCAGCCCGTGGGATTCCTCAAGGGAGGCATCTCCCTTAAAATATTCCCATTTGATATCTGAGCAGACAAGCGTCATGACAGCAGTGACCCCGAGGAAGCTGAGGTTCCAAGCAACAACCCACACCCTGAACATCTCAGACATTGTGTTTCTTGGAATGGTCTTCCCTTCTCCATTAATGTGTTTGTTTAGTTACTGCTTACTAACCACTTACTATTCAGTTCATCAAACATTATTAGGCACCTACTGTTTGCAAGACATTATGCCTTGCTCTTGGGAGTAGTCATTTAGAGAAGCCCAAAGACTCTGGACCATGTTGAACGTCCCTTTTCATCTCCAGCCGACGTCTATGGCTTCTGCACCCGGGTCAATAATAAAGGTGCTATTAGAGATGGCCCGTGAGAATATAACACGGCTCCTCAAGTAGGTCCAAGGGAGGCAGACACTCCAAAGGCCTGGACCCTAACACCCATCTGTGTTTCTGTGGCCACAGCACAAGGATCATAGGACTGAAAACCTTCAGGGATCAGGCAGGACTTAGAAGTGCCTGAACAGGGCCAGGCAGAATCACGGCAAACCGAAGCACGCCTGTCCCGTAAGGATGGCATTTGCTGCTTGGCACCAGCCTACTGTCGCAAGTGCAGATGTGGGCCAAAGGTAGCTAGATTTTCTGCTTTTTCAAGAGAAACGGGAAATCTGAATTTTCATTTTAGATCTCAAGAAATTTCAGCATTAGCTCCTAATTTTAATCTTTTTGAAATCCCTGTGAGATAAGAACTTGTCAAACCGGGGTGCCCGGTTGGTTCAGTCCAAGGAGCGTGAGACTCTTCATCTTGGGGTTATGAGTTTGAGCCTTGTGTTGGGTGTAGCGATTCCTTAAATAAATGAATAATTAAAAAAAAAAAAAGAAGAAGAACTTGTCAAGCAGCACTTGTCCGCCTGCCGAGTTTTGTTCCAAGATTGCCAGTTTGGGATTCCTGAGTTGGTCTGTGGAAGGAGAGACGTAGAGGGTTGTGTGTCCTGAGGCTAAGTTCTGAGGGACCTAGAATGCCATCTTTCCTGGGGTCCAGGGATGTGCTAGACACATAAGAAGCCATAAAGAGGAAGATGAAACCATAGTCGTACCCATCTGGGGTCTATCTTCTCATCACAGAGACCCAGGCAAAGCAGCAGATGGTTAGGAAGAGAGTGTAGAACCCCTGTGAATTCAGGGCGGACCCCCTGGGAATTTGGGGAGCAAGGTGGACCAGAGCTTCAGGAGACCTTTACAGAAAGTAAGGCTTGAGAGGTGGAGGCAGAGCCCAGGTTGCTCCAGGAGCAAATATGAACGGGTGCGACCTATGCTAGAGACCCCAAAGAAAAGCCACAGAGTTTGCTTCCAGATGTTCTAGGAAGAGGCTCGCTGGAAAGGGCAGGGCTATAGTGTGAGATTTCACTGACACACCCACACCACGTCCTACTCACCTGGCAATCCCAGTTGTGGTCGTGGTCAAACGGAAATGGGTAAGCAAGCAGGGCAAGGTTCTCCAGTGCTATGCAGTGGCACTAGGGAATCTGACCCTGACCTGAGTCAGGTAGGCTGGAGTTTGACTCTGCCTGCCTGTGTGACCTGGGACAGACATTAACTGCTCTAAGCCTCAGTTTTCAAATCTGTGAAATGGTGACAGTAATCATCCCTACCTTTTGGTACTGAGGTGAGGGCGGGACCAGCTCCTGAAAGTCAAATGCTCAGCCTGATGCCAGCCCGAGGGCCCCACTGAGGGACCGTTGCCAGAGTCTCTATATGGTTTTTTATCACTAATATCCACTACCTGAGAATTCTAGTCCCAAGTGAGGTGCAGAAAAAGCACCTGGAGGGGAAAGTCGGTCCCCGTGTTTGCCGACTTCTTTCCTGTCGCTGCTCCAGGAAATAGCATTGATTCTGGGAGGGCAGAACTATCTAGAAGGAGAGAGGAGATGGAGATATTGGGCCCCCCCATCCCTTCCCATGGGGGTGAGAGAAGGTAGAGTCCCTGCATGGCAGTGAGAGCGGTGCTGAGAGAGGATTCTTCCCCAAAGATGGACCCTTCACTGCCCAACCCGGACCTGAGAGGGAGGGTAGAGACCCATCCCTCTGGGATGCCCGCCAGTCGGCTGGGTGGAAACCGAGGCACAACATTCAACCCCCATGAGCCACATTCCGCTGCTCCCCCAACCCACCTCGACCTTCTATCCCTTAAAATCCTCCGGTACCCCCCAGTGCCTTTGGAATGAAGCTCCCGTGACAAGGCTTACAAAGCCTGGGTAGCCCCAGCCACTCTCCAGTCTCCCATCCAGCCTCGGCCCCTATTTCACAGCTCTGTGCCTTTGCTAACGCCAGCACCCCGCCTGGGGCTTCCTCAACTTTCCCCCTACCGATGGCAGGTCTGCGGGGAAGAATGCCCGCTCCTTCAAAAAGACTGCGCACAGCTTAGCCCTTTCTCGAACGTTCTCACACCTCACCCCAGCCCCACTCCCGGGGCAGACCATGGCACCCTTCCCTTTGCTTCCGCAGCAGCCATTACGCGTTGCTGTCATGAAGTTATGTTTATCACGCTGTCTGCTGTGTACTTGTCCCTCTATCCCCAACACATTCCAGCCCCCGACTGGAAGCTTCTTGAGAGCAGGAACAGTCTTGTTCCTCGCGGTAACTCAAGGACTTGCCCTTTGGCCGGGGGCATTCTGGCCGCTCCCGAAGGGACGGATAGCAGGGCGGGGTCACCGGCCAGCGGGCGGCTGGATGCACGAACCAGTGCAGTGGACGGGGCTGCTTTTCAGAACCCGCGGGGGCGGGGGGGGGGTGGCGGAGGGTGAGGTTCGCGTGTCACCCATCGCAGGAGGCTCTTGCCGAAGCCAACCCACCCGACCCCTCTCCCGTCCTCGGAGCCCGTGCCCACCCAGCCAGGTGATCTCGAACCTTCTCCCTCTCACACCCCAACAACAAACAACCCTCGCGCTCTCCCTCCGGAGAAAGGAGGTGGAGCCTGACCTCAGCCGGAGGCTGCAGCAGCTGCCGGAGGGGGGTGGGGGGGAAGGCCTCCGAGTTCCAGACCTTGGGGGGAGCCTCTCCTTCAGGGAGTGGCAGCCGTGGGGGCCCTGGCGAGTTCCCAAACGCCTGGGGAAGCCCTCCCTTGGCAGTCTCGACCCTCCACGGGCGAAGGGAGGAGGGGCAGAAGGGGTGGCTTCAATGTGTGTCTGCTTCCGACTATGCCCCTCTGTCGGGCTGGAGTGCCCTCGGACCCTTCTGTTCCCCCCCCCCCTTCACACCCACCCTTCCTCGAACCCTGAAGCCCCAAGGGCTGGGTGAGACTAGGTGCCGGGTAAGCAGGAGGGAAAGGATGCAGCTCTTCTGGGCTCCCGGGAGCCGAGGTGTGCCCATCCCCCACCCCCTTGGTTGGTGGGGGTAGGGCGCAGGGGGTGAGACGGACCCCAGGCAAGAGTCCTAGGGCAGGAAAGAGCCAGAAATGGGATGTAGTCTGCAGTTGTTGGGGCTGTGGCAGAGGCAACTTGGATAAGGGGCAGAGAGGGCACCCCAAGGGGAGGGCCAGGGGCCCCAAGGAGGGTAAGAGTCAGGAGTTGGGAGAGAGGAAAGGAGAATGCAGCTTTTGCGGGGAGAGGCAGCCTGCTAAGACTTTCCCTGCCAGCAATCTGGAGGCTTGCACTGGACAGATGGGGATTTTGGACACAGCACCATGGACATGTGTTCCCCAAAGTCTGAGTGCACATAGCCCCCCTTGTTCTGTCTTACCAGAGACTGGGCCCACATAGGCCCCCACCTCACCTTGACCCCCCCCACACACAAGGCTGTGGCAGTGAGTGCCATTAGACAAGAGAGGGGTCCTGTTCTCTGCTGGGCACTCAATAGCTGGCTCCTTGGTGGCAGGAGGGGGCCTTGGCCCTCCAGTTCAGAGTCACAGGGAGAGCACGTCTTCCTCCCCCATCTCTAGAGAAAGGGGCCCCAGCAGGTAAAGACCAAACAGACGCTTGCACTTGGATTTGCTTGGGGGCAAATAATTTCAGGAGATCCCTTTAAGGAGAGGGTTCCGATCCCTTTAAGAGGGAGTGGGTCAGATAAAAGGACTATAAAAGTCCAGCTTTCTTTATTTCTCCCACCCCCGGGGGGTTCCTCTGATAGGGGAGGGGGCAAGTGCTGCAGCCAAATTTAATTGGTGCCCTGGCGTCCCTCCCCCCCAGGAGCTGTGCCCTCCAGTTTGTCCTTTGGGGCTGAGGGGCCAGGTGGCTCAGTAAGTGTTCCTGGGACCTAAAGTTCAGGCACTTTAGAGGGCCGGGGAGCAGCCGCCCCACTCCCAGGAGAGAGGGGACCAGGGCGTGGAATGGAGGAAGGGGAAAGTGGGTATTGCCATCACTACAGGGACTTCGCTGCCCTGCGGAGGTGCCCTGCCGAGGTGCCCTGCCCAGTGCCAGGTAGCTGGAACCGAGGGCAGGCGGTCTGCAGGGACTGCGGCGGGCGGTGGGGGAGGTGCTCGGCGGCTGGACTGGAGATGACCGAGCAGCCAGTCTGTCCCGGCTGTCAGTCTGGTCGTGCACGGTGGGGGAGGGGTGTGCAGCGTGTTTTCTCTCAGCCCTGGATGTTTTCCTCTCTGCATCTCCCTCTCTCTGCTCTCCTGCTCTGAGGCAGTTAACCCTTCCTGATGGGTCTGAAGGCGTCGGGGTAGAGAGAGCCCCCTGCCTGGAGGCACGGAGAGGTGGTCCAGGAGACCTGATGGATCCATTCCCGTCCCCAGACCAAGCGGCAAGTCCTCTGCAATGGGGACGTCTGGGCTGCCGGGTGTGCCTGGGGCGAGGAGAGGTGATGGGGCCCAGGCGTTGGCACAAGTGCCTTGGCGGCAGGGTGGGAGCAGCACTCAGGAGAGGTTAGAGGAGCTGAAGGAAGGTTAGAGGAGGAAGAGGTGGAGGCCTTTCCAGGCGTGGAAGGGCTCTGGAGTGGGAAGGAAGGAGGCCCAGGTGAGGAGGTCCTGGCAAGTGGGGTGAAGGAAGAGAGGAGAGGCCAAAAGGTCCCTTGGGGGACAGGCAGGGTGTGCAGCCTCTGGCCTCTTTTTTGTGGGTTTGCTGCCCAGCTTTAACAAAGGGGGCAGGGAACTGGGGTAGATCAGTGGGCAGGCACAGGAAGAACACCAAGTGCCTTGAGCCAGCCTGTGACTGTAGCCCACTCAGTCCGAGCCTCCTGGGGCAAAGGAGACAGCCACCCACGTGGGGGAGGCTCAGAGTGGAAATACAGCTGCTGGGCAGGCTGGGCAGGTGGGAATGGGCTCTCTCGACCACTCAGCCTCCTCTCTAGTCAGTGTTCCTTTCTCTCTCTCCCACCAGGACCCCAAATAAAGACAACTCTCTCTCCCCCCCACCCCCTTTCCCAGAGCCAATGGATCGTCGCTCCTGGTTACTGGGCGGAGGGGGGGGGGAAGGCCAGTCCTCCAACCTCACCCTGCAACCACTTCCTAGGCCGAGCATGGGCTTCCTGCCACTTGGGTCTCCTTCCCTGTGACTAGGTACGTTTCTCTTCTGACCCTTTTGGCCTCCATCCCTGCCCATGAGTGGGCATGAAGCCAAGGTCAGCACA
Organism: Ursus arctos; assembly: GCF_023065955.2. Classification (NCBI taxonomy): domain Eukaryota; kingdom Metazoa; phylum Chordata; class Mammalia; order Carnivora; family Ursidae; genus Ursus; species Ursus arctos. The sequence continues at coordinate 6,678,432 of NW_026623050.1, forward strand.
GGCTGGGCTGCTGACAGAAGCCCTGTCCCCTCTTCTGCTCTGGCTCTAGGCTGCCAGAATGGCATGGCTCAGCTCCAGCGGCCACTGCTGCTCTTACCCTCCACCACCAGTCTCTGATGAGGTGGGGGACATCAGCCCATGAGGCAGACTGGGACAGGGAGAAGGGACATTTGGGGAGGTGGGGGGTAGGGCTGGCCTGATGGTGGGGGGCGGGAACTGCTAGGAATCTTTGTCCTGGGAAACTCAGGGAGGGGAGAAATCCTTTAGTGTCCCACTTTTTTACAGGTTTGGGGAATTTGCTTTCCCTAAGGGTGGGAGGTAGGAGAAGTAGGGGCACTTGTCCTGGGAGAAGCTGGCCCTTTGAAAAGTTTCCATGCCATGGTCTTAGCTTTCAGCTCTCATTCACACACTTCCCCTGCTGGGTGACCATGTCCTTTAAACATGTTTCCCAACACAGCTTAGACTGTCTGGGCCCCCTTGACAGCTCTGGAGGCAGATGGGGAAACCATCTTTTAGAGTTCTAGTTCCCCGCCATAGAGGCTAGCAGCCCGGATTGTCTTGAAGGCTGCCTCTCTGAGTGCTGAGTCTCAAGGTCTAGGAAAGGCTAGGCAGCATGTGGGTGCAGGAGGAGCCCCTCAGCCCCTCTCCGAGGCTGGCTTTCTCCTCATGCTCAGGAAGCCCCAGCGCTCAGGCTGCTTCTCTGCCAGAGGCGACCGGTCCTTGACCCAGCCCCTCCCTGGGCTGCTCCCAGCGCTCTGGTGACTTGACACTACCCTTTTTGCTGCTGCTCCTTTTACCTCCCAAACCTCCCCTCCCCCGCCTGAATTGGGAATGAGGCTTTGTTCTGGGGTGGACTCCGCATTTCTCAAGAACCTACTATGTGCACAGCCAGTGCTTATTGAAGTGAAGCCCTATGCCGACTCAGGCGACACAAGCTGCCCAAGACACAGCCCCTTCCCGCACCTCCCAGGGACCTCCCACACCTCCGTGTGACCTCAGCCTGCTGTGCCCACCCACCCCGCTGACCCCGCGAGCGTGCTTGGGCTTGGAAAGGCACGTCTGTGGGTGTGAGACGGAGCCACAGCATTCGGTGACTAGGGAGAAGCCAGGTAAGTGTCCACGCTTGGTCCCATCCTGGCTTGGGGACGCCAGGGAGGGAGTCCAGCCGGGGCTGTCAGGCTGCCCGCCCCCTCCCCCCTCCCCGGGAGAGCTCAGATGTTGCCCGCGGTGGTGGAAGAGGGTGTGTGGGTGTCAAGGACTCACAGACCGGGCTCTGCTGTCAGCTGGGAATGGATGAGGGTTCCACACTCTGCTTCCGAGAAAGGTGAATTAGGAGCTGGAGTGGGGGGCGGTAGGTGAAGGGGAGAAAGAGGAAAAAGAGATGCGGGTGAGGGGTTACCGAGCTAGGACCGACCTTGCTTGAAAGGAAAGGAGACGTGGCAGGCAGGGAAGTCGGAAAGATGAGGCAAGGGCGGGAGGGGCTTCTCAGCAGTCGGGGCCCTTTCGCTGGAGTCTGGGGCCCTTTCTGCAGGAAAGGGGGGTTGTCCTCGCTTGATTTTTCGTCTGGTCTTCCCGAGGCTTTGCCCTGGGGGCATCAGCCGCTGGCGAGGGTGGGGTGTTTCTAGGACCGCAGTTTTCTACAGTGGGTGCTAAAGAGGAAAAGGAGGAAAGGGGATGTAGAGGGGTGACGGCCAGGGCGGGGGCGAGATAAGATTTCTCGGGGGGGGGTAGCAGCTGGGGGATTGGGGCTCCAGGGTCGGGTCACCATGGGATACCGACTCAGGCTCTGCAGCCGAAGAGAAAATCCAAGAAGCCGGCAAAGAAAACCACCCCCCGCCACCACCCTTGGCACCGTACCCCTCCCCCCAGGCCCCACCACTCCCCGCACCGCCTCCCCCGGCCGCCTCGTGCTGCCCCCTGCGTTGGGACGACCGACCCACGGTTCTGATTGGTCGGAGACCGGGAGGGGGAGCCGAGGGCCGGATTGGCTGGCGGGGCCAGCGCAGGGCGGGGCGGCTGATTGGCGGAGCTGGCCGAGGGGCGCGCTGCTGATTGGCTGGGGACGAGGAAGCAGGAAGGAGGGCGGCGGAGGCTCCGCTCTCGGGGAGTTTGTGGGGGAACCGCGAGCGGCGTAGCGGATCCCGGAGCCCGGCCCCCGCCGCCCGCCCGTCCGGCTGCCTGCCCCGCCCGTCCGGCCCCCGCCGTCCGCCCGCCCCGGCCAGGCGCTCCCGCCCCCCCCGACGGCCCCGCCCGGCCGCGGCCCCCGCTCCGCCCGCCCGGCCCCGGCCCCCAGGAGGAGGCGCTGACGCAGCAGCGTGGAGCCCGGGAATTGAGCGCCCCCGGGGGGTTCCAGCCGCCGGATTCCAGCCCGGCCGGGGCCTGCGGGCGCCCAGAGCCGCGCCGTCCGCGCCGCTGTCCGGGTGAGCTAGGGGCCGGGGTCGAGGAGGGGGGGAAAGGGACGAGCAGGCGAGAGGGAGCGAGCAAGGGAGGCAGACGAGTGAAGGGGAGAGGACCGGCCGCCCGTCAGCGCGCCCCACCGAGCGCGCCGCGCCGCCGCCCCCGCCAGCCCGGGAAGGGACGGACGGACGGACGACGCGAAGCAGGTGCGGCCGCCCGCTTGCTCGCGCCGCCTCCCTCCCCCCCGGGTCCGGCGCCACGGTCCCGCCATCGGGGAGCGCAGCGCGCCTCGAGGTGACAGCCCCCGGGGGCCGCCCGCCTCTCAGGCTGGGGGCGGGGTGGGTGGCGGCCGCAGGGTGGCAGCTCGGCCGGGCGGCGGCAGCGCGGGCGTCCCGGGCCGCGGAGGGCGGGAGGACGCCGGTCGTTTCCTCGCCGCGGTGGAGCGGGTTCGCCTCCGAGTGCGCGGGCGGCAAGGCCCCCGCTCCCCCCCGCCGCGCCCCCTCCCCCATCGCAGTCCCCGAGGCAAGGGGCCGCGGCTGGGGGCGGCGCCGCGGGATCGCCCGCTCAGGGTGGGGGGCGCCCTCCCGCGCTGTGAGCTGACCGGTTATCGCTGGATGGGGGGCTGGGGCTGGGGGCCACACCGGGGCCGGGGGTAATGTAGACCCGACCCTATCGGGCTGGAAGGAAGGGAGGCGCCGAAGACGGAAGGGAACCGGTTCGAGAAGCGAGTGTGGGCCGCGGGAGGCCCGGCGGAGACCGTGCGGAGCGGCGGCCGAGTCCGAGGTGGGGCGGGGGGATCGAAGTTGTCAGACCGCCTCCAAGTGACAGCGGGACCCCGTGCTCGCGGCCCGGCCTGGTCTGGCCCTGCCCGCCTCTCCGCCTCTTCTCCGGGGCCGGGGGCCAGGTCAGGTCGGGCCCGAGGGGCCCGCTCCGCGGTGAAGCGCCGGACAAAGGCGGCGCCTGAGCGGGCGCAGGTGGTGGCGTCGGGGAGGGGAGCAGGTCCGAGCCACCCACCCCGAGGGGCGGGCGGCAGGGCCGGACTCTGCCCCAGGGATTGCGGGGGCCAGGGTGCCCGCCGGGAGAAGCTGCGGCAGTGGCTCCCCGCTCCAGCCGGCGATCACCTCCGGGTTCTGGGAAGAGGGGTCGACCCGGCTGGAGCAGAGGGGCAGAGGTGGGGTTATGCACACGGTGGGCCTGGCCGGTCTCGACTGGGTTAGGCAACAGTCTGGTGAGCCACTCTAGAGCCTGTAGGAATGAGGGGTTTCAGGAAGCAGAGTCTGCCCATGAGCAGAGGTTTAGTCCCACCTGGGACATCTAGTCGCCCATTGTCGACAATCTGAGGAGGGTAGAAGACCAGTTGGATTGGAGACTAGGAGATGTCCCCCAGAATGTGCTCCAACAACCCATCCACAACTGTTTTCAGCACTTTTCTTTAGCCAACAAGATACCCACAAAGGGTAATGAGAAGCTGGAGTTTATAAATCCAGGCAGGAATTTAATGATTAAATGAAGAGGTTTCCAGTCTTTTTCCTTTGTGCCACCCGAGAGATTTTCCCACCACCCTTTCCACTCCTGGTCTTCTGAAAAAAGGAGAGAAGGGCCCTAGAGGGAGCATATGTCCTAGAGGGACACCACTGTCCTTGGCTAGCTAGAGGACACTTGGGAACCAGTGGCTTAAGCTCTTGAGTGCTTCTGTCCTCACCAGTGATCATTTCTAAGCTGGATGCTGTTTTCTATTTGCAAAAACCCACTCAGAACTCTCAGGGCTTCTCATGGGACCCTGTACCTCTTTGAAGAGTTGGGATCACAAAGACAGGGAGACTGAAGCTGTTCTGAATGTCCACTTTTGCTGAGATTCCGGGTTCAAGTCCCATCTCAGGTAGCTGTTGGTTAGGACCTGCTCCCAGCTGAGGTTGGCTGTAATCGCATCCTGGGGAAGCTGCATGTCAGCCTTGCTTAGTATGGGCATGGAAATAATTCACGGCCACCCTCCGACCCCCTCCTCAGAAGGGTCTAGACCCCAGCGTGGGTGGAGATGAGGCTTTTGAGAAAGGGAGGTATTATCTCATGCAAGACACTAACATTTGTTCTGAGAGGATTTAATTGTATGTCTAAGGTTCGGAGAATGAAGAATTTCGAGGCCTTCTTGCCTCCTCTAGGCTGCACAGTGATTTCTTTTGGTGGCAGTCAGAAGGGGGTGACCTGGTCTGGCCACTGGAATATAAAGGGGAATTGCCAGAACAGTGTTCCTCTTTGACAGGCTCTTACCTGGCGTGAGACTCGAGTCAGTCCAGTCAGGTGTTCAGGAGGGTTTGCTCTGGAGAGTTCACCCCGGTGACGTGTTTCTCTGGTTTTTGTATCTCCTTCCTTTCCTTCTTTTCTGTCACTTTGCTGTCCTCATGACAGGCCTGTGTTGTCCTGGCTGCCTTCTCCCTCCTGCTTCCTCTGGCCCTTCTGATCCAGTCTGTACACAGCTGCTAGATCATTCTTCCTAGAGCACTCCTTCTCCCGTGGCATTCCCCTGTCCACACACTTTCAGTGGTTCTTCTTTTCCTGCAGTCTGACCCTAGACAGGTGCCCTACGGCTCTCCCCTAGCCGTGCGGGCACAGTTCTCTCCCTGCTTCTTTGCTTCTGCTTTCTCCAGTTGTCCCCAGAGAGGAGCCTCTTGCCTTCCTCTTCTCCCACCTGAACCCTGCTCATCTGTGTTTTGCTGTCAGTCAGACCGCTCCAGGCCAACATTGCTTACCCCTGAGATTGCGACCCTGGATTGTATCGCATGGTGTCTTCTTGAGTGGTTTTGTAGGTTGGAAGTTTCTTAAAGACAGGGACAGTATGAGTGTTAAAGCTCTGTGTGTAAGAGAGGGAGAATATTTTGGGATTTCTGTTATACTGCTCTGCATTGTTGTTTTTGTTGAATGAGTAAATGCAGTTGGCTGCTTAGTTGATTGGGAACAGGGGAAACCTTCCCTTCTTCCCAAGAAATGCTCAGTATGGAGTCCTTGGTGGTTTCCTTTTCTGTCAAAGGCACATAGATAGGGCATGTTCGGTTGGGGTGCTTTAGCGTGGGGAATAAATGAAACTTAGCTGTTGTTTCTGATACTCTGGCTGGTGGAGAGTCTGTGCTGTGGATTGCTCACGTGACACCATATAGACATGAATTGGAAAAGGGCTGTAATCCTGTTTTCCTCCTACCCCACCAAGCCATTCTCTCCACCCGGCTTTGCTGCTCTTATGCAATTTTCCTTGTTGTCCATGCTAAATGAATCCATATGTTTTATCTCTTCTCAATCCTGGGTGTAAATGAGGGAGAAAACACGGTTTTGAGAACAGAAAAGAAAAAGATTCCTGGGTCTGGCCTGTGGACCGGACTTTGGGGACTGGCATTGGAAGAGTGTTTATCACTGACATCCCAGGCACGATCAGCCCCACTCTGGACCCATCCCCTCGGAAGGGAAAGCTATGATCCCAGCTCTCTTGGAACTTCCGCTTTTGTTTACCCTCAAACCTTGGACCACGGGGGAAATGGGAAAGAGGACTGGTAACTGGTTTGAGTCTAGACAGTGAAAAAATAAATTCTGCATCCATCCCCTTTCCCCCAAACCTCCCTTTTGTGCCCCAGTTTGATGATTAATGGGCCAGCATTTCCCTTCCAAGCGGGAAGGCCACCCCTCACAGTTGCCATGGCAATGCAGACCGCTCCCGTCAATTAAAAAAAATCCCTACTACTTCTCTCCTTGCTTCTACTGTGGCAGGAGACAGGCTACCTCAGAACGGATCTCCCGGGCTCTCTCCTCAGCTGCTCAGGCTGTTTGGCTGTGCGTCCTAGAACACGGTCCTTCCTCTCTTTCTGGGGTCTGCCCGAGTCTCATTACCCTGAGCCAGTGGTGCCCCTCTTGGATCCAGCAGCCCCTGGAACACGTCTGTGAGGAAGCAGAGAATGACTGTTTTTTATTCATCCGCAATGTGAGTTAAAGACCAGAATGAGCCCTCAGCTTTCTTTTGGGGTTAAAAAAATTCCCATCACACCTTCTCTCTGGTAGGTAGAGGGACGGTTGGGGACGCTTTTGACATCCATAAAGGGAGTTTCGGTAAACCTGGAAGTTCAGCCTCCCAACATACATACTTCACATTGAAGTTGTATGGGATTTTCAGTTTATGGATTTTCGTCTCTCCCACCTCTCTATCCCAGCCTTCGGGAGGACTTGTGTGTTTTCATTTCATCGGTCCTTATTCCTCTCGGCCTTGCTTCGGCAGCATCTGGCCTCAGCGCCCTGTTGCAAGGTGAGTCATGAAAGAAAAAAAATCTTAAGGGAAAAAGTCTCGAGTTGAGAAGCAGGCTGTGTTGAACTAAGGCTGGCAGCCGAAGCTGCTGGGTTTATGGAGCATTATATGAACAGCCCCGACATTAAAGGGCCTCCTTTTTATGAATGGGTTGCGAAGAATGTAAATAAAGCAGCATCTCTCAATGGGGAAGCATTTTACATAAGCAGTACTACCCTGGCCCAAGTATTTATGGGAATTTGCTAGCACAGTCTGGCAAGACTCACTTCCTTTGTGAACTTGCCATTGTGCGGGGGACTTCGGAGGGACAAGGAGAGTGCTTCGTTGGATACCGAGGGCAACCGCAGCACTCCCGTTTTGTGGGTCCATGGCCTTGACCCGATGGGCCAGCTCGTGGCTAGGGTGCCTGTTAACTTTGAAAAGGCAGAAAATGCAGAGAGTATTCAAGAGCTCGTGAAGATCAGAAACCCAGGCTTCTGATGCCCCGGGCCCTGAGATTTCTGCGGCTCCTCACCCTCTGGGCTGCTTGGACCTCCCCAGGTCAGGGGGCCCAGGAGATCTCGGTGGATGAAATCCTGCCTGGTTTTATGGGAGGCACTTCACTGGAATGAAATGGGCCGGTTTGAATTTCGGCTCCTTTATGTTTCCCCGCCCACCTCCTGGTACTATCACTAATGAGCAGTGGACCGGCTACCAGGGAGGAGGAAGAGCCGCAGAGGCCTGCTCCGGGGCAGAGGGCCGGCCAGACAAGCCCCCTCGGCTCCACGGAGCCCCAGTGTCCCGCTCGGCTTTGCCGAGCCGAGCAGCGGCCGCAGGCTCCGGGCTTCCCGCGGCGGAATCGGTGCCCTGCCCCAGGCGATGTGCTGTCGCCGCTCAGGACCAGAGGACTGTGGGTTTGCTGAGCAGGCCTCGGGGCAGAGTCATGTGCAGGACTCCGTATTGTGTCCTGGGAAGGATTTTCCTCCAGTTTCCATGTTTCCCCGTGGGAAGCACCTGCAGAGGATGGCTGGTTATTCACCTGACTCAGCGTCCTACAGAAAACACAGCACATTGTCCTTGAGAGCCTCCGCAGGCCTGAGCCACCAGGAATAAATGAATGGGTTTGTCTCTGAGCCTTTCTGAGATTTGAAATGGGAATTTTTTTCCGAGGCACCGTGACCAAGTTACCTGAACGGAAAAAATGATAAGTGACTCCTCTTAGTAACAGGATCAATGCGAGGCAGGAAGTTGGTGTCTACATCTTTTTTCTCACGTCTGTTTCTTTTCAGTGGCTTTTGTGGGGGGGGCAAGGTGTTCTGACCCCCTGCCCTTGGTTAAGGAGGTGGGACCTTAAGGTATGCTTCTGCCTTTTGTGACCCCAGGATCTCACCTGGAGTGGTGGTGGCTGTTCTTCCTTCCTTTCCATCTCTGGTCCCTGTTGACTGCTCCCCCCCCCCCAAATGCAGTTTCCTGCCTGCAGAGGAGTGGGGTGGCCCACCCTTGGGCCCTTCTCCATCTTGAGCCTCCCTGTCTAAAATGGGGTGGGGGGGCACATTCAGTTTCATCACATTCTCCTCTGGCCAGGTGGTCTAGAGGTGAATTATTAGGGTTCAGAGGATCTTTGTAGAAATCATGGGAAAGGTGTTAGGGTGCTGTTTGATGCCAGGGCACCCTGACAGGTATGCCAGAAGGGAGGCTGGAGTCACATTCCTACTAGAGTCAGAGTTGGCAGGCCCTCCTCAAGAAGCGAGGGGTGTCTCCTGCCGTGGGCCTGGAGGGGTTCACACACATTCCACAGAATGTAGAAAAGAATTATAAAGTGGATTAAATGACTATGAGACATGATCTTCAGAGAAAATTGAAAGGACTTAGATTTAGTCAGCCCAAAGAGAGGTAGCCGTGGGGCAGTTAATACATCTTTGAATATTAAGACGGCTGTTCGGTCGGAGTGTGGTGACCAGATTTCAGTCTTTACTGCAGTTCGGGCTGGAGGGAGATTGCATCTGGCTCAGGAGAGGTGGTGGGATGTGGGGGGGACGTCTGTAGCCTTCTCTTTTGGATGTATTGTAAAATCAAGACAACATCTCTTCAAAGCCCTTCACCCCTTTCTAGTATATGAAGTGGGTTTCTTTCTAAAGCGCGTGTGAGAGTTGACTGGGGACTTTGAGCCGACTTTGCTGTAGACACAGTTCCTAGAAGTATGTGTATGTTCTCCGGCCGGCCCGCCGTGGCCGTTTCGTTGGAGTTTCATTGGAGTACATCTTCGGTTCCTTTGTGGTGAAAAGTCCGGGAAGATGACTACGATGTTGATACCAACAGTTAACACAGAAAAGTGAAATTGACTGTGCAGGTTGGTCTCGAATGTTGCTCCCTGAGCCCGCCAGCCGTCCTGTGTTGCAGTGAGGGTGGGGGTGGGGGCTTTGGGACTGACGCCACCTGCCTGGCTCTGTCGTCCCTAGCACGGAGGTGTGGGGGCTCGGGGCTCGGTCTCTCACCCCACGGTACCTGTGTTCTCCTTGTTTGGGTGAGACGGTAACAACCCCCTCATGAGGCAGTTGTGAGGATAAATGAGAGTGAATGTTACACGTTTAGGGTGGTGCTGGGCACGTAGTGAGTGCTTGACAAACATTAGCCATCCCCGTTCAGCTAGAAGCTTCGGCGGTGAATCAAGAATTCCCTACCCTGCACACTTAGGAGATTCGGGGACTGATAATGTTGGTTCCCTGCTGCTGAGCTCACCGCAGTGTCTGTGATATTCTTTGCCTTGATACAAGTCTGCCTCTGGTACCGCCCTTGCTTGCTTAATGCCTCGGAGTAAGAAGTGGAACGAGGGGAATATGTTCCAGAGATGCAGCTGGGCAAGTTGGAGAGAGAGGGAAGAGGTGGTAGTGGAAGAGGGTGGTGCTGTGTAAATAGTGATTTCCCTGCAGTAGCCCTGTTGAACTGAAGAGCCGCAGACTCCTGGGATTGGGGGAGAGGTGGGGGGGGTTCAGGGTTCCCAAGTGATGCCGTCAGTCTCGAATAAAAATGTTAAATGGGGTGGAGCAGGTGGGCAGCCAGATCTCCGTTCACTCAGCAAGCTCTTATTAAGCCCTGCGGGTGGGATGTCGTGCTAAGGCGGGCAGAGCCCCCCGTGTCCCGGAGCCCGCGTCCTAATGAGGGTGGCGCCAATCACTTAGTTAATTAGTGACCTGTGAGGTATTTGTGTTGGGTCCCCGTAACTCTAGTAGGGTTGGCCTTGTGGTTCTGACGGTGCTGGTGGAGTGCAGGGAAGGCCTGGTCTTGGGTCTTGTTCCTCACGCTGGCTCGTTGAGGATGTGAGCTCTCTGCTGGGGAGCCTGAGGGCAGAGCTCCCAGCTTGGCCTGGCCAGCCAGTTTCTTCCGCTCAGGACAAGAGATAGCACCTCCAGGCTTGGCAGACCAGCTCAGAAATCTCAGTTGTCCGTTCCTGGAGTGTCCTGGTGGTCGGACCAGCACATATCCTTTGCCCTCCTCGGCAGGTGCCTGGAGCAGGCTGGTGAGCTGTTGTGTTGTTTGAAGAGTTGTGTATCAGTAGCATGACATTTGCTGTTGGTTTTGCGGAGGGCCTGTTGCTGAGCTTTGGGGTGCCCTGTCTCTGTTCCTGTTTGATTTCTGCCCCACTGTTACCTGCCCGGAGCAAACGGGTCCTGCTCCAGGAGTAGCTCTGCTCCTGGCCCAGCCTGGGCATCGTGGAGTCTGGGTGGGAAGGTCTGAGGGAGCCTTGGCCTGGAAGTCTCTTGTCCCCCAGGCTGGAGTCATCCTACTGGGAGCTCCTACAGGTGAGTCTGGGAACGGTTGCACTTATGTCCTGCCTCAAGACTTCAACTTTGGTCTGTTGCTGCTTCCTACATCCAGACATTGGGGAAGCAAAGTTCTCGGGCTGGTGTCCCCTCACTACACGCGGCAGGAGGCAGGCCGTGAGTCAGTGTCGAAGTGAAGACCTGGCTCCAATTTGCGTGCTCTGAAGGTGCCGTGGAGCCAGAGCTGGGGAGCTCCAAGCAGCCGTACAGTCCTTGTCGCACTGTCTTGTCCTCTTTCTTCCTACCAGTCCAAGCCCCAATATCTTCGTCTCTTTTGCATTTTTCTCCAGCATTTCGCCTAAAACTTGACGTATAGGGGAAAAGAGCAAGCTTGTATTGAGCCCCTGTTGTATCCCAGGTCTTCTGCTAGGCACGCATTCTCATTTAACTTGATCCTCATAACAACTTCGCTGTGTCGACAAGGATACCAAGGCTCAGAGAAGTTCAGGCTGTTAACCAACCCCACTTAGGATTAGTGGCAGCACGAAGTGGCTTCCAGCCCCTGCAGGTCTTACATCTGCCATGTTGAGCCGCGGTGAGAGGTGAACCAGTGTTGGCTGAATGAGTGAGGTCGCAGGAGATGCCGTGTGCCTGGGAACGAGCGGCAGGTGCTCTGGCTTAGCTGGACTGGCACCTGCGGAGGCGGGTCTGCCTCGTGTGCACAGGGGCCGTGCACCGGGAGGCCGCTGGGGAAGGCACAGCCCCTCAAGTCGGTACGTGTGCCTTTAAGGAAACCCTCTAAAGACTAGTTCTGCATTGCGATTATCTTCTAATTTGTCAGGTTAGAGTTTCTTAAAGCACAGCACCGCGGTGTGACTAAAATGCAATGCTCTCTGCCCAGTACCCTCATTCAGTGGTCCATGTGTGTATGTTGACTTCTAGATCCTAGGGGTACATTGTCTCTCTTGCTGTCATTGAGCCCCTACCTAGAGGAAGGGCCTTGCCCCACAACCAGGGCACTGGCAACTTCCAGTGAGGAGGTTTCTTCAGCTCTACTGTTAACTATATTCCTGTACTTAATTGCAATTCTCATGTAAAATTGGAGAGTCCCTTTATAGTTTGACTCAAACCCCCCCTGCTCCCCACTGAGATGTCTGTCCCTTTATAGCTCCAAGAGACAGGCTATCTGGCTTTACATCTGAAGCCAAAAGTAAGTGGGGCTTCTGGAAACTTGGGTGCAGCTCTGGGCCTGGGGGGGGGGGGCCTCCTGCTGGGACGGTCGGAGCAGACAGGAGCAGCCAAGATGGGGACGGGTGCCGGGCTGGGTTGGATTAGCAGACCCAGTGTGGGGGTGTGTGTGTGAGCCTTTGCTGCCAGGCTGCTCCCACCTCTCTGGGCTCCTGGGAGCCTCTAGTGTGAAGTGTGAGGAGCAGGTGGTCCGACAGGCCATAGATAGGCTTGGGGCCTCCAGGGGCGGACCCAGCTCCTCATATGGCCAGCAGACCCGAAGGCGATCTGTAAAACAAGCTGTTCCCAGACGGCTCAGGCCGGTTCCCTTTGGTGGGGTGGGTGCTTCCTGCCCAAGTGTTGTAGGGTCCCAGCCTGACTGCAGAGTGAACTGGGTGCCCACAGCCGGTGAGGCTGAGCAGGCACCGGGGAGGCGGGGCCAGTGGCCGAGGCCACTGCTTTCTCTTTGGGGGCAGCACCCCGGGGGGCTTGGGCCCTTTGGCGCGTGTGCTGAAGCAGCAGTCCCACGGCAGGAGCTGGCGAACGCACGCCTCCTGAGCCCATCCCCTGGGCCTTTCACCATCCAGTTGAGTATTCCCCAGAGACACGGAGCTGTTGTTCAGGGTTTGTTGGGGTACCGTTTCTGCCCCTGTCCTCATTGTGTTGTAAACAGAGCCCCCCACGAGTCCCTGCACGGTGTCTCCATCTTTCCCTGGGGTTGATACTTGGGTGCCTTTGCTGGACTAGAAGCAGAGCAGACTTCAGGTGCAGGCGGGGTTTTCAGATTTCTCACAGCCCCCGCAGCCCCGGGCCCCTGATGTGGTGAACCCCCCAAGCCAAGGGCAGACTGCCCTCCTCTCTCCGAGGGGCCAGAAGGCAGGGTGGGGGCGTATGCTGGCCTGCCCTCACAGGTTCCTTCGGATGTGTCCGTTTGAGGTGAGGCAGCTGGCGCTCAGGGAAGTTAAGTTGTTTACGGGGAGCAGAGTCGGCATGCAGGGGTGGGTCTGCTTCCCTCGAAGGTTTGCTGCTTTCCAGTTGACCAGCGATGGGGGGGGGGATTCAAGAGATAACGGCCGTGACTGATCCTGGCTTTGTCGTAAGAGTTTCCGCGGCTTCACCTGTTCCTCCGTGAGTAGCACCGAGTACATGTAAATGAACAGGAGCCTGCCTTTGTGCTCTTGCTGCATTTCTTCTCGGATAGGAGATTTAATAAGCTCAGTGCTCGTGGAAACCTCTTATTCCTTTGGGGGCAGTTATGCCAAGAGAGCGTGTGAAGGAAGGCAGTGCTTAACTCAGTACCGGTTGTGTGACTTGGGTTATCATTGAGGGCGGTGGCTTGGGTCCAGGCCCTTCCTGACCCTCACCCAGGTGACCACCTGGTCTGCCTTTGCCTAAGACACCCCTGAATACTTTCCTCCTATGAAAAATAACCCAAAAAGCCTGAAAAGCAGAATTTAATGTGCAACAGGTAAGAGAGGTTTCAGGAAGGGTAGTGGAGCAGAGCCCTGGGTCCTGAACCCCTAAGAATGGAGGCGGGTGTACAGTCCAGAGCTGAGTAAATAAGGGTGGGGGGAGAGTTGTGGCCAACCACTTCCTGCCCCAGGGCAGCCCCTGCTTGCAGGAGTGATCTGGACTTGACCCATTGGTGTTCCCTTCAGTGGTGCCCACAGCCCACAGTCCCCAGGCCTCTGACCCTCCCTTGCACACAGCCCCCGGGTGTGCTCTGCCTGCGCTCGAGTGGGGGGTGTGGTGCAGGATCCCGCAGCAGCTTGAGGGCAAGAAGCGAGGCCTCCCTCCCTTTCTGCTCCTGTGGCAGGACTCCTAGCCCTGGACAGACGTGGGATGCGGGATATTGACCCTTCAGCTGGGCCTGCTGGGCCTGCTCTCTCCCTCAATTTCGTGACCCACAGTGCCTGGGCCTGTGATGGCCTGTTTGCTGTCTTTAGAGTAAGTGCGCTTGTGATTTTGGATTCCCCCTGTGGTTTGCTGGGTCTTCAGCATGGAGGACACTGGCCGGCCGCTGTCCTTCATGGCAGCTGGCTCTTTGCTCATCAGAGCTGGGGACAGTCAGACTGGTTTTCTTCAGTGGGAGCTAGCTTGACACAGTCGAGGTGAGCAGTAACATGCCCTGGGGAGTCTCTCCTAGGAACCTTCTCGGGAGAGAACCCGGACTACCTATGCCTGGGAGGACCGGGCTTCCCGGAGAGAAGGGTGGTGCTGAGAGAGCCCATGCATCCTTGGCTCTTGGCAGTGGTGGGAAGTTCCTGGTTGGGCTAGTGTGTGGGGACAGGACAGCAGGACGATTGACAGAGCTGGAAGGGGAACCACGCCTCCCGCTTTCCCAGGGTTTTCTTCCCCCGTTGAGCTGGGCCACCGCTGCAGGTTAGAGGGGCTGCAGGTTAGAGGGGCCCGGCAGTCTGGGAGCCCCCTCCACCCCGCCCCACCCCAGGGAAAAGCTGCGGCTGAAGTTCTCACAAGGGAAGCTTCAAAGCATGACTCACGCTCGCTCTCCTCAGATTGGAGCGCAGCGAGGCAGGCAGCAGAGACCCCAGCCTCTCCTCAGGATGGTGAGTGACACTGCCGCCTTAGGCACCACATGAAAGCTAGGCGTTCTTTTGCTGGTGACAAGGGATTCGGTGGATTCAGGGGGAGCTGGCAGGAGGCTCTTAGGCTTGATTTGGAAATGTGATGTGCACCCTGTGATTTAGAGGCTTCCTGGGATCTGGGGACAGTGGGTGTCCCTGAGGGACTGGAGAGCTGAATGGGGGTGAAAGAGTAAGACCCTATAGGGAACACATCCCCAAGTTCTGGGGACAGGCTCCCCTCCCAATCTCTCCCTCCTGGGCCCTTTCTCATGTTGAGAGGGGGAGTCTGAGGGGGTGGGGCCAGTATCCCAGAGTCCACCCTTGCCGCTGGTCCAGCAGTAAACCGGGGTGGGGGGTGTGAAGCAACGACAGGCCAGTCACCTCTCCACTAAGAGCTCTTTCACTTGCCAGGCTTGCAAGCACCTCCCTGAGCTCGCTCTCTTTCCCATCTGGCCCCTCCTTGCTCCGTACTTGGTGTCCATGTCCTTAAAGGCCACAAGCCCAGGTGACCTCAGCCTTGGCCTCCAGCCATTCCCAGGCCTGACTCCTCTGGTAACTTGGGGCCTGTTGAGGGGCTTGGGCTCTTGCTCAGCTATGCGGTCTGTTGGTGATCTCCGGGGCCCTTTGGGGGTGGGGAGGGGCTGGGCCTAGGCTTTTCTAGGAAATACAGATGTGCTTCTTGTGGGGGCTCCTCCTCCAGCACAGGGGTGCCCCGCGTTTGAGGAAAGGGCCTGGATGCTTTTCAGAGGGAAAGGAGGCATTGCTGATAAGCCTGCTGAGCAAACAGGGATGGGGGGGGCCACCCTGAATGGAAGGGGGGGCAGTGTTAGGGATCCTAGCAGACACCTGGGATTTTTTAGGAGCTCTCCTCTGTCTGTGCTTCAGGGAGGAAGGGGTTTGCCTCCTGTGCCTCTGTCTTGCCCCAGCCTGGGCTCTGGGCAGCAGCAGGGCCCCGCACGTGGCCAGAGCAGTGCCTGGCACGGTGCCTCCCTTTTCCAGTTTTCCAAGTCCTTTCTGAGCCTGACACCCACGATGCTCTCAGCCTGGTTTTCCGAGCACTCTTTCTCAACTAGTACAGTGTGTGGTGGGAGAGAAGGTACCCAGTGACCCCAACCACTGGCCCAAGGGCATAGGAGCTAGCTGGGAAGGGCTCAGGAATCCCTGGGAGCCTTCAGGCTTGAGGCTTTCAGGGTTAAATCCTGGCCCAGCGGGACTGCTCCCAGCCTCTGGGGGGGGGGTAGTATGAATAACAATAGCAGTGGGGAAATCTAGCTGGAAAGCCTGGGCCTGCCGGGTGGGGAGGGGGCTGCAGGGTGCCTGGGAGGGCAGAGCCTTGTCTGGCACCTTATTTGGCAGCACCTTGCTTTGGGTTGGGGAGTAGGTAGGGAGTGAACAGCTCAGTCGTCTCTGACCACTGACACTGACGCCTCCACCCCCCACCCCTGCCAGTTCTTCATTGCCTTGGCCATGCCAGCTTCCAGGATTCAGCCCAGCTCTGGCCTCTCATTCAGGACGGGGCCCAGGCTGCCCCAGGTATGTTGGGGGCAGGGGGACTATTTGCTGAGCAAAGTTAGGGGATGCTGCCTGGTCATGGGCATTTTCTGCCCAGGATTTTGGGCTTCCTGCCATGCCCCCCTCCCCAAGTCCTCTTCTCTGCCTGGCATCTTGCCTACCAGGAGGGAGACCTGAGAAATAGGGCAGGACTAGCAAGGCAGCCCGGGTTTGGTTTGTCCGTTTGTCTCCAGTTAGTTCTTCTCTTTGATACTTTATTTCCCTAACTCTTAGAGGCTGGTGGGGGGTCTCGGGTGTGTTCCGTGGGGTTCCTACCCAGGAATGCTGGCCCACGCCCTACAGACATGCCTTCTCTAGGCACAGGCACTGTTTGGGCTGCCCTTCCCCAGGATCTGAACCAAGATGGGCCCGGCTCCTGGGGCTGGCTGAGACCTCCCCTGACCTTGGACTCCTCAAAGCCAGGCCTTTCCCTTCAGGGGGCTTTCCCAGCAAGACCCAGGTTATGGCTGTCCTGCTGTACGTGCCAGGCAGGGTGTCCCCACAGGCTGGACTTTGCTTTCCTCCACAGCCAAGCAGGCGGGTTCCTCACCTTAGCTCCTGGCTGTCCCTGTCCTTATCTGCCTGTGGCCAATCTCAGAAACCCCAAGATGGGGGAAGGGTTGGTAATGTTATTGAAGGAACAGATGGGCTCCCACCACCGCAGGCCCGTCCTGGCTTGGTGTCTTCAGAGCCTCTCCCTGACCTGCAGTAAGCATCTAGCCGGAGAAGGACAGGTAGAGAGAACTGACAACTCTGCCCCCAGCACCTTCTGTCTTCTGACCCCGGGGTCTGCATCCTTCCATAGGCTCTTGAAGGGCTTAGTTCAAAGAAGGACCCTAGGCTAAAAGAAGAGTGGGGCGGCCAGTCCTTGCACAGCTGTTGGTAGCTTGACCCCACAGGACCTTTGCACTCTGGAAGAGGGGTCTTGGGAAAATCCAGGCTGTAGCGGGGGTGAGGGTCGGCCAGAGTTACTGAAGGGGGGGTAGACACCGGACGGGCTGCAGCAGAGGAGAAAATGGCTGGGCAGGTCAGGGTGGGCTTCTCTCATGGCCTGCCTCTGCCCTGCAGATTGGAAGTACTCCATGACACACACACGGAGGAAGTCCCTTCCCATGCTGAGTTCGGGCCCCGCTGGCCGCCGGGAGCCCCTGCAGATGGAAGGCAGCAATACGGAGCAGGGGGCAGAGAGTGTGGAAGCTGGCATGCCCGAGAGCCCAGGACACCTCACAGGGCGCCGCAAGAACTACCCACTACGTAAGCGCCCGTTGGTCCCCGAGAAGCCCAAGGCCTGCAAAGTGCTGCTGACCCGCCTGGAGAACGTGGCCGGTCCACGGAGTGCAGATGAGGCTGATGAGCTGCCCCCTGACCTGCCCAAGCCCCCGAGCCCAGCCCCATCCGGTGAGGACACGGGCCTCGCCCAGCCCCGTAAGAGGCGCCTGGCCTCCCTCAACGCGGAGGCCCTCAATAACCTGCTGCTGGAGCGAGAGGATGCCAGCAGCCTGGTGAGCACTCGTCGCAGCCGAGGGGGTGACCCTCACCGCACCCGGGACCGTGACCGGGCCGCGGGGGGCTGGGCCTCCTCCAAGAAGCGGCCCCGGCTCGGGGACCTTGGAGGAGGAAGTCGGGACCTGTCCCCAGAGCCAGCACCTGATGAGGGTGCCCGTCGAGATGGTGACGCAGCGCCCAAGAGACTGGCCAGCCTGAATGCAGCTGCCTTCCTAAAGCTGAGCCAGGAGCGGGAGCTACCCTTGAGGCCACCTCGTGCCCACCCAGAGGCAGACGGGCGCTCCACGGAGCCACCAGCGCTGAGGGCTCCGAGGCCAAAGTGGGCTAATAAGGTCAACGGCAAGAACTATCCCAAGGCCCGGCAGGGCCCTGGCTCTGGGGAGGCTCTAGGCCCACTCGGCTGGCAGAGGCACCCCGAGGAGCCGTGGCCGTCTGCCACCCCTCGTGGGCCAGCCAGCCAGCCACCTTACCAGCCCCTGAGCAAGGCTCTGGAGAGCCCCTTGGGGCTCCGCCCCCACCTGCCCCTGCTGATGGGTGGGCAGGCAGCCTTGAAGCCGGAGCCTGGGCGCCCAGGCGAGGAGTCCCCCGCCCCCAAGCAGGAACTGCACCAGCCCTCTTTCCCTGCGCCCCAGCCGTCCCCCCTGCCGATGCCTGGCAACCCTGCCCACTACAGTGGCCCGTGCGGTCGGCCCGAGCTCACCGCGCTTGGCAGCTTCTACGTGTGCTGCGGCCAAGATGGGCTGCGGTGTGGAGGCTACTCCCCCTGCCCCATGCTTCCCGAGGGCAAGCTGTCCCCAGTGGCTGCACCTAACGAGGGGCTCCTCTTGGCGCCGAGCTCGGTGCCCGCGGGCACCCCTTTCCAGCACCCTCCCTGGGGCTCTCGCTACTGCTCTGGCGAGGACACTGGAGTGGACGGCTACAGCATCTGTGAAATGTTGCCCCCATCTCTTACCCACATCGGCACTACCTGTGGCGGCTGCCCCTACAAAATTCCTTTTGCAGCAGGTAAGCCTTCCTCAGTGTGGGATGGCCCAGGGAGTCAGACGTGGAGTCCCAGGAGGGTGGGCCATGGATTGGGGTGGGGCTCCTGGAGGGTCTAGCTGCTATGTGGGAGGTAGGGGTCTTTGGGAAGGGAGGACTCCCCTAGTTTCATACCCCAAACCGTGGAGTGTTCCCGGAAAAGGGGCCCGTGTCTAGCTCTTAGCTCTGCTCTGTCCCCGCTGTCTATGGAGATTTCTTAGCATGGCAGTTACGTAGCATTGTGGCAGTGGAGGGGGCAGGGAGAGCCACCCCTCCCTCCCCATCGGGATACCCATTCGTCTGCTCTTGAGTAGCAAGTTAGATGTTGAAAATAGGGCTTTTGCCAGGTGGCTCCTGTGTCCCTCTGCCTCCCTCAAGGAGAGCTAGAACTCTGCCTTGCAGGAGCCCATTCCACCTGCGTGCTGGCCTAGTTCAGCGTTCGTGGGAAGGATGGTGGGTACCAGGCCCCGTGCCAGCTGCAAGAGGACTCCTTCGCCCTGGCCATACGGGCCTTGAAGGAGAGGTGGTACCCAGACGTAGCGTCACTTTGCTAGGGGCTAACAGAGCGGGCTGAGTCCCCTACACAGGCGGGACGCTAACAGGGCCCATGGCTTTGGTGTCTGCCTTCCTAGCAAGGCCCAGCCACCTGAAAGGCTTGCACTGCAGCCGGTGAGACACCCCCATGGTGCTCTCTCTTCCCCCAAACTGGCAAGAGTGTCCTCACATGCCTCTCCTGCCTCCGTCCCTGGCTCCAGGGTGGGAATGAGGTGACCAGAGCCATCCTGTCTGGCAAGTCTGCCCTGATGCTGATGAAGTGAGAGGCCAGGCCTTACCAGGGCTCTCCCCGCCACCACCCCACACCCCTTCTTGTAGGGGTCTATAAAACAACTTTATAGACCAGCTGACTCTGGCCAGACTGGTTGTTTCAGGTTTTGGCGTGAGTTAGAGCTCTAAGAAATGAGATCAGGCTGGTGCTTGGGCTTTTCCTTCTTTTTTGTACCACTCTCCCAAATCTAGACACCTGATCTGTGGCACCCAAGACCCTGCCCCCTTGCCCTCGAACCCCAGTAAGCACCATGTGCCAGGTATTGTGCGGAGCGCCTCACAGACGGGAGGCCACCTGGCATGTAATTGAGTACAGATTCTAGAGCCAGACTGCCTGGAGTGAAATGTTCTCCCCAACTTCCTTAGACACGTGACCGTGGGACAAGCCAGTAACTGCTTTATGTCTCAGTTTCCTTAATTATAGAATGGTGGTAATGGTACTTACCTCATAGGGTTGGTGTGAGGATGAAATGAGCTAAAATATTCATACGAGAAACACCCAGGACCCCCTCTATGATATTGGCCGTCCCTCCTTATATTGCAGGGCACTAAGAGGTAGCGTGACTTGCCTGCGGTGACACAGTGAGTGGCAGGTCTGGGATTCGTATCCTGGGCTGACTCCAGCTCCCCTGCTCCTAAGCACTGTGGGAGCCCTCGAGAAGGTTAAGTTAGAGCTAGACACACTGTTCCCACTACCCGCCCCCCCGTTCTTTCGGGCTAGCAGGGGGACATGGAGATGGCTGTGGACCAGTCTCCAGGGGCAAGAAACACCCTTGGCCAGTCATTCTGATGGTCCACCTTAAAGGCCCCTGCCTCCACTTGGCACCTCAGCGACCTCTGGCTTCACACTCAGCATTGAGACAGGGGCAGGCTCTGGGACGCCTGGGTGGCTCATTGGTTAAGCAACTGCCTTCGGCTCAGGTCATGATCCTGGAACCCCGGATCCAGTCCCACATAGGGCTCCCTGCTCAGCGGGGAGTCTGCTTCTTCCTCCGACCCTCCCCCCCGCACCCCCACCTCATGCACTCTCTTTCTCCCTCTCGTTCTCTCTCTCTCAAATAAATAAATAAAATTTTAAAAAACAAATAAAAGATAGGAGCAGACTCTGAAAGCAGGGGCACCAGCGGGGTTACTGCTCGTCCTCACCTGCCCTAACCCCCTCTCTCCTTTTGCCCAGAAGGCTGCAGGTCCCTAGGCCAGCTGGAATTTCCTCTCCCGGAAGCTGGCCACCCTGCCTCACCTGCCCACCCCCTCCTGGGATGCCCTGTGCCCAGCGTGCCACCTGCAGCAGAGCCCGTCCCCCATCTTCAGACACCCACCTCGGAGCCCCAGACAGTAGCCCGTGCGTGCCCTCAGAGCGCCAAGCCTCCCAGCGGCTCCAAGTCGGGTCTGCGCACGGGCTCCAGCTGCAGGCACACGGCGAGAAGCAAGGCTTCCTGCAGGCCCAGCCACCCCAAGCAGCCACGTGTCCAGCGCCCACGCCCACGCCGCCGTCGCCGCCGCCGCACTAACGGCTGGGTGCCCGTTGGGGCTGCATGTGAGAAGGCTGTCTATGTCTTGGTGAGTGCCAGCTGTTAGCTCACGGGGAGAAGGGAGGGTGGCAGTCAGGACATAGGACCTGCTATGAGGGGATCCCAGGACCCTTGGCTCTAGCCTCTCCGAGAGGTGACAAGGGGCTCTAGCTCACTTACACTTGGGAACTGATCGTGCGGACCAGCCTGCTCCCCCAGCCCCTGCTGATGCTGTGTCACAGGCCTTGGGGAGGGGAAGGGGTGCACAGTGAGTCACGGCGGGTGGCCGCCATCTCTGTCGCTGACTCTCAGGGAAGCCATCTGAAGTGTCTTCGCCTCTCATCCTTGATCATGCTGTCTCTTCTATCCTGGATTATAAAATGGAGGACTTTTCCGGAGGCTTTCTGGACAAGTGCGTGTATAGGGAAAATTGGGATAGGCAGAGAAAATGAGGGATCCAGGAACACCTGGGTTGATGAGAAGAGTATCGCCTAAACTTTATCGATCTAAGGTGCTTTTATCCTCACCGCTGTCCTGTGAGGTGTGTATCCCATGTTCCTGTCTTCATTTCACAGATGAGGAAACTGAGGGATAGCGGTGGATTAAGTGATTTGTCCAGGGCCGCGCCACTCCACAGTGGTGGTTTAAGGGTCAGAACCAAACTGCCCCCAATAGGAAGTTTGAGGACCGTCTCGATGCTGGGGCGTGGAGCAAGAGAACTGGCTGTTGGGGAGTGGTGGTCCCAGCGCAGCCCCAGAAGCTTTAGGCCACTTTCCCACCCCTTTTCCTATTTTTCATCCTTTCTCCATCCATGGGGAGCTCCCACCCCATCCTGCCCCTGAAAGCCGGGCTCGGGGAGAAGGAGACCACTACGCAAAGTGCTTTTGCAGTTTCCCATCCTCAGGGGTGTGACCGCCCTGAGGAAAGCACGCAGGGAATGTCTTCCACTCACTCCGTCCTTGCTCCCTCCTCACGAGCCCGTTCGCGTCATTGGTTTGCCGCTTAGGATGAACCAGAACCAGCCATCCGGAAGAGCTACCAGGCGGTGGAACGGCACGGGGAGACGATCCGAGTCCGCGACACTGTCCTCCTCAAGTCAGGCCCGCGAAAGACGTCCACACCTTATGTGGCCAAGATCTCTGCCCTCTGGGAGAACCCTGAATCAGGTACCCCCTGCCTGGCGTCTGACCTGGCACTAGTCTCCTCGTGTTCTTGGCACGGAGTCTGCCTTCCGCTCAGCCGGCATCTGTCTGCTGCTGAGGGCCGCAGATGGCCTTGTGCTTTGGGTCGGGTCAGCCCTTTAACCTTTCCGGCCTCCGGGACCTGGGCACCTGTCCCCCGCCTCACCTGTCAGTGCCTTTTCCCCCTTCTTCCTCCATCCCTGACAGCGTTCCAGGCCCCTGAATTGCCAGGCTTGGCCTGAGGCAGGGGATGTGGGTGGCCGGAGGCTGTAGGATTGGCTGGGGCATGGAAGTGGGATGATCGTCCCGGGCAGGTAGCCGCCCTTGCTGCCTGTCTCCGCTGCTCTGGGGTTGTCTCCAGCCGTGACTGCTTCTCCCGTCCCCCTAGGAGAACTGATGATGAGCCTCTTGTGGTATTACAGACCAGAGCACTTGCAGGGAGGCCGCAGTCCCAGCATGCACGAGGTGAGGTGCCTGTCAAGTGTGTCAGGGAGGGCAGGGGTGGGAGGGGGAAATTGTGGCACCAAGAACATGGTATGGGGAGGCAGCCATGGGCAGTGAAGTCGTTGTCACCTTGGACGCCACACAGGCCTGGGTTTTAGCCCGTTTTCCCAGCACTGCCCCAATTCACATTTCAAAGGGAATAGTAACCTTTCTCTTGAAAGGGGGAGCAGGAAGGGAGACCCCCAAAGGTATGTGGGAATGGGAGCAAGTGGCTGTGCCCTTGTGGCCCCAGGAAAGGGGAGCTGCACCCCTAGCCCCCTTTGCTGCTGTCTGTGGAGCTAGAGCGAGGAGAGAAAAGGCTTGGGACACCCTGGGCACTCTGCCAAGCAGTGTGCTGGGAGAGGTAGTGCCGTCGGGTGTGGTCGCTCAGCCCCTCTCCTGGGCTCCCTTGTACTTTGTTGCCCTTGCTGGGCTTTTCGTTTCATGGGGGGATGGGCAGCACTTCTCCTCTCCTCCTCTGAGCTGGGGGTGGGGGTCAGGAGGCTGATGACATGGCCGGGGGGGGGGGGGGGCTGCTGGAGCAGGCCTCTGGCTATTCCTGAGTAGGATGGGACCGGGGAGGAGTGAGTGCCCTAGCGTGGGCGCTAGGTGAGGAGCAGATAGGCCGAAATTCTGGGGAGGCTCCCTGGCTTTCTAGGCACTGGCTGAAGTTGTCTCAGGTCAGGAGTCAGAGTTAATGTTGGCGTTGCTTCTGGAGTTACGTGCCGCCAACCCTGGTACCAACGTCCCCCTCTCTCTCCTTGAGCCTTTGCAGAATGAAGTCTTTGCATCGAGACATCAGGACCAGAACAGTGTGGCCTGCATTGAGGAGAAATGCTACGTGCTGACCTTTGCTGAGTACTGCAGGTGGGTGGTGCCCGGCCCCTCTGGCCAGCTTCTCCCCGCAGACTCCCCAGGGCTGTTTCGGGGCTGCCTGAGATTCCCAAGAGGATCTCCTTCACAGGGCCTGCCCTCCCAGAACGTTCTTCCTCACAGCCGCCTTCTACGGTCTGATGTTTGTAGAAGAGAGAAAAAATTGTTCCTCCTCTGAGGCAGAGTGGTTGGGGCAGCGTTCGGCGGTGGTTACAGTACTGCTCTCAGAGAACCATTGAGGAGAATTGGCAGGTGTTGGGAGGGAGGTCCCAGCAGATGTCTCCCCCCAGTGACCGAGACGATGGACTGGTGGTCGGCAGAGAGGCCGGAGCCCCCAGGACAGGGATGGAAGCAGCACCAGCCCTTCTGCGGGTCGGAGGGGAGGCCCCCGCTCTCTGGGCAGGGTGGGGAAGGAGTTGATCTTCCTGCAAGGGTGGCTGTGGTAAAGACGGCAAATGGTGTGTGTCACTGCAGATTCTGCGCCATGGCCAAGCGCCGGGGCGAGGGCCTCCCCAGCCGAAAGACAGCACTGGTGCCCCCGTCTGCAGACTACTCTACCCCGCCACACCGCACAGTGCCCGAGGACACGGACCCTGAGCTGGTGTTTCTTTGCCGCCATGTCTATGACTTCCGCCATGGCCGCATCCTCAAGAACCCTCAGTAGCCTCCTGAGGCCCACACTGGGGCTGCCCGCGGGCAAGGGGGGCTCGGGGCAGGGGGCACTGCTTGAAGCACAGCACTTGGTTAAGGGGCCACGGGGGCTTGAGATTGCTGGCCTGTGGTTCTTTGGGGGGGGGGGAGGGCAGGGACCCCTATGGGTACTGGGCCCCTTGGGAGGGAAGGGAGGCCAGGGTATAAGGAAAGCATCACAGCCCTCAGCTTGGCCCAGGGTACCCCTCTCTGTGGTTGCCTGGGTGGAGACTTGAAGCAGCAGTCTTCCCCGAGGCTGGGCCAAGCCTGAGGGGCATGGGGCCCTGGGGGGGGAGGGGAGAGTCCTTCAGGAATAAGGCCCAACAGGCTTTTCTTTAGCCTCCCCTGGGCCCTTCAAGGGGGGAGTGGGAGCCAGCTTTACCTCACCCACTGTGACCCGCTGCTTCCCCATCAGCCTGGGACCAGGCTCTCCCAGATTCTAGCACAGCTCCGAGCTCCTTCCTTTGAGGCATAGAGAGCCAGAGTCTGGCTTCCAGAGCATAGACCTTCTCTTTCTAGACTCGGGGCCTTTCCCTGGCTTCCTCCTTTGCCTTTGCAGTAGCCCCTGGTGCTGGGACAAG
Organism: Ursus arctos; assembly: GCF_023065955.2. Lineage (NCBI taxonomy): Eukaryota > Metazoa > Chordata > Mammalia > Carnivora > Ursidae > Ursus > Ursus arctos. The sequence goes on from NW_026623050.1 coordinate 6,702,884, forward strand.
TTACCCAGTGCACACAGTCATGGGTGTGGCCCACTTGTGGGCGTCAGCTTCCTGTCTGCCTCCTGGTGAGGGCCACCCAGCAGGTCTGGCTTCCCAGAAGCTAACTGGTCAACATGGGGTTTGTCATGTCTGGGAGGGCAGAAGGGAGCTGGGAGGGGGTGGGGGGCAGGGGGCAAGGCAAATTGCTACCTGATTTATTGAAGACTTTTCCTCTTGCCTTACACTTGGAGGTTCTAGGAAACCTCTTGCAGAACTTCATCCATGACTCTTCAAGCCACACCCACCTGAAATCAAACCAAAGGAGTGCTGTGGCCCCCTTGCCCTGCTGCCCCTTACCCTAGTCTTCTGTAGATTGCACTAATTTACGTCCCTGCGAGAATCAACACTGTATCAGTCCACAGACCTGCTGAGCTGCAGCCACTCACTCGAGGAGCTAAGGACCTGCATTTTCAGTTTGTTCCTGTTGCCCAGGGGCTCTGTTCTCACCTCATGCTGCTCCCCAGAGTAGGTTAGGAGGCCGGGCCCCCTGTTGTCCTTGCCAGGCCTCGGCCCTGGCCCCCCTGGGGCTCTCTGTGAGGGGGCCGGAGCAGCCTGGTTCTATCCCATTTGTACCAAAGAGGAGCGCGGTGGGGAGGGGGAGAGGAGAGTGCGGTGTGGTCTGGGCGCTGCTGTTAGCACTTCCCGGGGGCATACCTCTGGGGGCGGGAGCCAAGGAGGGCAGCACTCCTCCTCCCCTAGGAAGGGGCAGGCACAGACCCAGCTCGAGCTAAGGAGGTGACACCGGGTGAGGACGGTCAGGCTGGGTCTGAAGAGGTTGGTGGAAGCGAATCCTTAGGATCCTCCTGGCAACCCCAGGCCCTGTACTATCCCTGAGAAGATAGGCTGCTCCCGATTGGTCATTAGGCTTGGGGGAGGCCTGGAGGGTTCAGAGGTGAATTTACACGTGGAAAGCCCAATCCCAAACCGGAGGGGAAGGGACTAGGGTGCCCTTGTATTGAATAAGCTGTTCGGAGGAAGGCGAGGGGCAGTAAAAGAGGTTGGCAGGGAGTGGCTGTGGGGGCTCTGGAGAGCTGGCCTGGGAGCCTGCTCATTCCCAGGGTGCTGGGCCCTTGCTGCTAAGGAGCCCAGCGTCACTCCGCAGGAGAAGAGATCAAGGCCCCTCCTTCCCCGGAGGCGGGGTCCGCTGCCCAGAAGTAAATGCTTTTGAAATCTCTTAGATGTGGAAATATTTTTTCGAACCTGAAAATGCAGCCGGTAGAATTTCAATGGAAGCATAATTCATGTAAAATATATTTTAGTTGATATTTTGTAAAATGCACTTTTTGTGTGTGTCGACCCTGGTTTCTCAGATCTGTATTTCAGTGTTTACAAGGGAGGGAGGACCTTTCCTCGCCTCCCTTTTGACAGAGATTAGAAGTACTTCTTTAAGAAAAAAATAAATTTGAAAAATTGTATTGATTTAGAAAAGGATCGTCTCCTATGTGTCCTGTCATCTTTGTTGGGGGGGGGTGTGCGTGCAGAGGGGCTCACTACTCTTTATTTTGGGGGTCCCTCTTAGCCCTTGCAGTGCAGGGGCTGACTACAGCCAATAAACAAAAAGGGCAGGAAAGAAGGGAGAAAGCCGATGGAGGAAAGGAGACAGAGGGAATGAGAACTTGGGGTTGACTTCTTGGCATCATGGTGGCCAGAGCTTCCTGCCTGGACAATGAAATCCTTGGGTTGCCAGCCTGCCCCTGGCCAGTGACCTGGGAACTAGTCCCCAGGTAGGTGCAGTGTGAAGATAGCACCTCATCACCTTGGGTCATGTCCTTAGGGAACCGACCAGCAGAAACTGCCCTAGGGCCTCAGCGTCTAGTCTGGCACTCCTTGCTGAGGGCATGAAGGTCACATCCCAGGCCAAGAGTTTGTGACTGCCTGGACCTTGGTTCCACCCAGCCTCAGTGTTGACCATACTCAGTGTGGCGCAAGCTTTGTGGTCATGGGGGTTCCTAGAGGGCAGAGCATAGCTGCCCCCCCCCCTTCATTCTGGTAAGGACATGGGGGCTGGTGCACTTCGGTAGAGGGTATTAGCGGCAGAGACACTGCCACAGACTTAGCACAGCACTGCCATCAGCGTGCTGCCCAAGGAGTCACGTGAGGTGGACAGTGTCCTCTCATTTTACAGACAGGAACGGTGTGGAGACAAGTGCCTTGCCCGGGGACTCCCCCAAACTGAGTGGCTATTCCCGTACTCAGACTACTTTGCTGTGACTAACACAGAAGATTCTTCGGAGGAAGGAGCACACATTGGCCAAATTATCAAAACATTTCAAAGGTTTCGTTTTTTTCCCCCTCTTCTAGTATAAAAAGCATTTATGGCTTTAAAAAAACCCGATTCCAGTGGGAAGTAAGCACCATACCAGAAATCTACATTCAGTGCTACTGGAAGCGAGGAGCCGTTCAGTGAAGTCTGAACCTGAAGCAAACTTACAAATCAGCGGATGGTGCATCCTGAGATGCACCCCAGCCATCAGGCAGGAGATGTTGGGGGCCCACTGAGACGCTGGCAAGCCCCCAGGCATCATCCTGTGTGCTCTCACATTGCCAGGGATAGGGGGCCATCCACGAGCCCTCTAGCTTCATCCAACTCCCCTCCCCCAACCCCTCATGCTTCTGAATTCATCTGATCAGTGGTACCTCATTCTCCCACTAAACTCAAAGCCTCTGGCATCTTCTACTCCTCTTCCATTCAGCCCTTTAGTACTGTAACCTGGGATCAGCGCTTCCTCCCAACCATTCCACATTTGTGGTCCATTCATCTCTGAAGGATCACGATCAGGGACGTAGGGTGTGAAATCAGACTGACCCATATAGAGTCTCAGCTTCCCTAAGCCTCCCGATTTCCTCAGCTGTGCGGTGGGAAGGCCTGTAGTACCCACCTCCCAGGGCGACTCGGACACCGAACGAGAACACCAAACACCGCGCAGGCTCCTGCCTTGGTCAATGTGGACGCTGAGCACAGCTCCACTGGCCCCCCACACGTACCTAGCAGGACGCAGTCTGCACCCTTAGCTAGGTGCCCAGTTCAGGCGGGGAAAGGCTGGCCACTGCTATCCTAGGCCTTCCCGTATCTGCCTGTAGCCCCCATGGCCAGCCTGGTGCCGCTGAGCACAAGTCTGGCTCCAGGCAGGGAGGCTGCTGCCCTGTGCCCCCCAGCTCCTCACACTTCAAGATGTGTGCTGATCACACTAGTGATCACCAGGCACCGACTTGTCACTGACCCCTCACAAGAGTCCCAGTTATCCCACCTCTTGGGCCTGGGGGAGGAGAGACAGGAGGGGAGAAGACTGCATTTCCAGACACTTCATCGTTACCCAGTGGGTGAACATGGTAATCCACCAGGTACTGTTCAACCTAACGGTCACCATGGAGATGAGCCACCGGTCAGTGCTTGACAGTCTTGCTCCTCATTACTGGAGTGGCTAGGGCAGAGTGGGTGGGGGGAGCACACTGGGGACTCTACTTCCAGCGAGAAGGAAGGATTTCCCGAAAGTTTGGACTCAGCGCTGCCGGTTTCCTCTGCCTCCAGACACGCTGTTGAAGGAAGGTCTCAGCCCGGCCAGAGCGTGCTTCAGGGCGTTGGGTGCCGGTCCTCTCCGTCCAGCTCCCCGAGGGCACGCGCTGCGCCAGAGGGAGCCGTGGCCTGGGTCTCTGCTGCCTTTCGGGCCTCGGCAGCTTTTGTCTCCGAAGCCCGGAGCTCCAGGGCGGCCCTGGCTCCGGCGCCCTCTCCCGGGTGGGGGTCTGCGCGCGCCCTCCTAGCCCTCTCGGTGCAGGGGCGCCCGCCTCTCTCCCCGCCCCCGGCCTGGGCCCGCCCCCGCGCCTGTGTCACGGCGGGGCCGGGGGCGGGGAGCCGCCGGGCGGGACATCCGGCCACGGTCCCTCGCCGCGCCCGCCCGCCGCCCGCCGCCCGCTCCGGCGCCGCAGCCCCGGAGCCGGCCACCCCCGCGCGCGCCGGGGCCTCCCGCGGGCGCACCCTCCCCGAGCCCTCCCCGCAGCCGCGGGCCCAAGCCCCGGGCTCCCGCCCCCGGCCCGGGCCCGCCTCCCGGGCCGCCCTCCGACCGGCCGGGCCGGCGCAGGCCCCCACCCCGGGAGCACCATGTTCCCCCGCCCGCTGACCCCCCTGGCGGCCCCAAATGGCGCCGAGCCCCTGGGCCGGGCGCTGAGGCGGGCCCCGCTGGGCAGGGCCCGGGCCGGGCTGGGGGGGCCGCCCCTGCTGCTGCCGTCCATGCTGATGTTCGCGGTGATCGTGGCCTCCAGCGGGCTGCTGCTCATGATCGAGCGGGGCATCCTGGCCGAGATGAAGCCCCTTCCCCTGCACCCTCCCAACCGCGAGGGCGCGGCCTGGCGCCGGGCCCTCCCCAGGCCTGGGGGGCTGTCCCTGGAGGCCGGGGACCCGGACTTGCAGGTGAGGCAGGACGTCCGGAACCGGACCCTGCGGGCCGTGTGCGGACAACCGGGCATGCCCCGGGACCCTTGGGACTTGCCCGTGGGGCAGCGGCGCACCCTACTGCGCCACATCCTCGTGAGTGACCGCTACCGCTTTCTCTACTGCTACGTCCCCAAGGTGGCCTGCTCGAACTGGAAGCGGGTGCTGAAGGTGCTGGCGGGCGTCCTGGACAACGTGGATGTCCGCCTGAAGATGGACCACCGCAATGACCTGGTGTTCCTGGCCGACCTGCGGCCCGAGGAGATTCGCTACCGCTTACAGCACTACTTCAAGTTCCTGTTCGTGCGGGACCCCTTGGAGCGCCTTCTGTCTGCCTACCGCAACAAGTTTGGCGAAATCCGCGAGTACCAGCAGCGCTACGGGGCTGAGATTGTGAGGCGGTACAGGGCTGGCGCGGGGCCCAGCCCTGCAGGGGACGATGTCACCTTCCCCGAATTCCTGAGATACCTGGTGGACGAGGACCCCGAGCGGATGAACGAGCACTGGATGCCCGTGTACCACCTGTGCCAGCCTTGTGCGGTGCACTATGACTTTGTAGGCTCCTATGAGAGGCTGGAGGCTGATGCGAACCAGGTGTTGGAGTGGGTGCGGGCACCACCCCATGTCCGATTCCCAGCACGCCAGGCCTGGTACCGGCCGGCCAGCCCGGAGAGCCTGCACTACCACCTGTGCAGCACCCCGAGGGCCCTCCTGCAGGATGTGCTGCCCAAGTATATCCTAGACTTCTCCCTCTTCGCCTACCCGCTGCCTAACGTCACCAGGGAGGCCTGTCACCAGTGACCGTGGGTATGGGCCAGCAGCTGCTGGGGACTGGTATTGACAATGCCAGCTGCCTGCCATTTAGAGAAACCCTGGCTCTGGGGACTTGGGGCTTCTCCAGATGCCTGGATGCCGGGACTGCCCTTGGAAGTTCCTTGTCCAGGGCGGGTGCCCGCAGTGGCTCAGAATACAGGGTTGGTTGGACAGGAGGCCCGGTGCTCCCCTTTGGGGGGATTTTTTGGGGGGTATGTGATCCTTCTTGCCCTGGCTGGGGCTAGACACCAGTTTGCCAGCAAAGCAACACATCTGTTCTAAGACTGGCTCCAGGCCCCTGGCTGCAGGGACTGTGCCGTCCGCCTGGTCTGCCTTAACCTGCGGCCAAACCTGGAGGTGACACCAGTCAGGAGAATGACCAGAGCCAGGGGCCCTGGGCTCTCATCACCCATTCATCCACTCGATGCGCCTCAGGGCTGCGGTCAGCATTCGTGCCTTACAAAAGACTTTTGTGCCTTTCTCAGACTCAGAATTTCCTGCACTTTCCAGATTCTTTCCGTTTTTCCAAGGAAAGGAAAACTGAGTCAGGGCCCTTGCCAGGTAGCTCCAGGACCTGGCCCTGCATACATCCAAAGACCCCTATGCCCAGCCTTTTTGAGGGGCTCTGGGCACCTCCTCCCTTCCCCCAGGGTTGTGACTGTGGCTGGTGTTATCTGGCTGCCTCTTTTCTGACTCATTTATTTAAAATACGTACATTTTGATAGAACGCTTGTGAAGGCTTTGTTTTCCAAATTGCTGAATTTTTAATAAAGTTGTTTTGTATACAAAGCCAGCATCTTGTAATTCTCCTTCTGAGCGTGTGTGTGCAGATCTCTCCATGACGCCTGTCCCCCCGGGTCAGGAGAGGGAGCTTGCAGGTAGAGAAAGGAAGACCAAGTCTCAGTTGCTTGGGCCAGTCCAGTGGGCCATTTCCATACCAGGGAGCCTTTGGGGGCTTCCCATAGGCCATACCAGATCACAGACTCAGCTTCTGGGATGCCACCAAAGGACAAGCCCCATTAGGAATGCCCAATGTCTATAGCACACCTGCATGGATTATTCCCTGAAAAAGAGGGTAGGTATGAGATATTGGCCCCTCCTCCTCGTAGGCAGGAATACTTTTTGATTGAGGAGGCAGGCCCCACATGTAAGAGGGGATTGAGGTGTGAGCTGGGGAAGGTTACTCCTGGCATTGAGAACTACAAAGAAGGCAAGGAGGTTGAGGGAGGGGCAGGGTCCTGCTGATTCGGTCCAGAGGAAGTTGTGGGCATTGTGGGAGGAATACCATCTGAGCAGTAGAGGACAGGCCTCCGTGTGCCCTGTTCCCCAATGCTGTCCAGAGGTCCCAGGACCACCAGGGGAAGGAGAAAAGGCAGCTGGGCCCGCCCTGCCCATGGGAGAGATGTAAGGCCAGAGCTGGCCCTTCCTTGTTAGTCCTTCGTCATATACCGTCATATACCGCCAGTGGGAACGGCTGTACTTAGGGACCGGAGGCAGTGGTGAAAAGCATCAGAGGGGGTGGGGGAGGGAGGTGGGAAGGGCCCCTTTGCAGATATCACCTATACCTAGCCTTGCTATTGGCCTGACTTTAGAGGAGAAGTCAGGGGAGGGCGAGTCTATGGGCACTCATGGTTCTCTGCCACGACTCACCAGGAGGCCTTTACTTGATTCCCTGCCTAGGTCAGAGGCCCCTCTTCAAGCTCCCCTTGGCTCTGGGACTTCACCTCTGATAGCACTTACTTGCTCCGTTGTAACTGCCCCATTATTTATCAGTTTCCCCCATTGAGAACGCGATTGTGTGCATTTGAGACGTGTCTGTCTCGTTCCTTTGACGTTCCCAGAACCTAGCCCAGGGGGCTGGCCTGCAGTAGACCTGTAGATGGCTGGGCAGAACCAACGTATACATCTGGCTGCAGGACAGAGGACACTGCGCTTGGAGTCGTCCAGACCCATCACTCCCCCAGCTGCCTGACCACGTCTCTGAGCCTCCCCGTGCTCCATGGATCCCTGGAATAATAGCAGAGTCCTAGAGGATGAATGAAGGCAAACTGAGTAAAAGGACCTCTCCTAGCACCTGGCTGAATGGATGTTCTTTGAAATGCTAGTTGAACACCTGATCCCACAGAGGTCTGTGGGGACAGGCGAGAAGCCAGGACACTGTGTCCATCCAGTGCTGGAGCCTGGAGCTGCTTCTGGGCAGAGCTCCTTCGACCCGTGGGTTCATTTCCCCTGCCAACTGGTCAGTCCTGGTGGGTCCTTCTCTGAGCTTCCAGCCCCCCTCGGGGGAGCCCCCTTCTCCGCCCTCCCCCCAGCTGCTTCCCCCCTATACTTGGAACAGCCACTCCAGACTACAGCAGCCAGTCAGTCCCCCTCACTAGGGTCTGCAGTGGGGACCCCAGAGAATGCCCCCGCCCCTGCCATACACGCCTCATTTAAATCAGACCGATAACACAGGTGTCATCCTGTTATACAGACACAGAAACCGGCAGAGAGAGAGTAAGTATCTTGCCCAAAGTCCATCCCAGGGCTGTGTGCCTCCCAAATTCCAGGAGAGAGAGCTCAGGGGTGGTGGGGGCGGGGAGAAAAGGGAAGACGAAGATTAAGGAAGACAAGGGTGGATCGGGTTGTATTTGGGGGCATGGGCACACATTCTCCCTCCTCCATTCTTTCATTCCCTCGTTTTCGGAGAATCCGATTCAGTCTAGCTGACATTTACCAGTCCCTGCACCGGCGGAGTGTGGGGTCAAATGAAGTCCTTGATGTGGTTAGCTTACTGGTTACTCTCCTCCCAGGCAGAAAACGGTGCCAGGCCACAGAGCACTCCGACAGCCAGAACTGGACACCTGTGGCGTGGGCAGGAGGGTTAGAGGTGAGAAGGAAAGGGCTTGCTGAGACAAATTGTCACCCACCACCATTTTTCCCTGGAGTCAGTCCTGAGGGACTTAAATTCGTCATCTACCCTTCTTTCAGGAAAAAGAGCTTCTTAAAAGGAGGTGCGGGAGAGCGGTGGGTGGTCCAGGTGGCTCCCGTAGGGCCCGCCTGGTACTGGGCGCCCAGGTCAGAGCTAGGGGTATGTGGCGAGCTCTGGGCCACCAGGGGTGGGGCAGAGGCATCTGCAGGACTGGGGACACCTCGACTGTGTCTTCTTGGAATTCCCCCTTCACACTGGGTCGGCCCTCGTTCCCACACAGAGCTCCTGCCACCGGCTGGCGCCTAGGAGGACAAGGGTCCCCTTTCAAACTGTGCAGCCTAGTTCCCCTGGGTACAGGGGATGGGGCTGGCAGTTAACTTCTCTCACTGGCTGAGGGCCCTGAACAAAGGAAAGGGGAGGAGCCCCAAGGGGCGGGCCCTCCAGCTCTGGGCCCTGACTCCACTCCCAGGCTCCAGTTCTGGTCCGTTTTTCCTCCTGTCTGAAGCTGCTGCCCAGAAACCACCTCGCCTTAATTTCTGAGGTCCTTTTCCCTTCCCTTCCCTCCCCCACCCCGTCCCCTCCCTCCAGGAGAGTCCCACCACACAGACCCTCTGCGGGAAGCAACAAGATCCCAGTGGAAGAGCTAACGGCCACCCTCCCGACTCCACCCCCCTGTACCCAGGTGAACACAGAACCCTCACCTTTTCCAGGGGTCACAGGAGGGCCAAACCTGCAGGCCCCTTCCCAGGGTGGATCCAGTGTTTTTTTCCGGAGCCAGTCCCTGCCTGCTTTCAAGCAACAGGGGAGGCCGTTTCTCTCTTCCTAAAGGAAAATACAAGTAATCAACAAGGCTGCTCTGAATTGAGAGCACGTGTGCCAGGGCGCTGCCAGGTCCTTCGAATGCATCACCCTCTTCATTCTTACGACCCAGCAAGGTAAGTCGAATTATTCCCATTTTATAGATACGGAAACTCTCCCAAGGAGATGGTGGTGTTGGGATTCAAACCAGCTCCATGTAGTGTTCGCCCCTCCAAAACTGGGGCAGCTTAACGTCCATCGTAAGTTCTCCAGCTCATCGCATCTGCCGATAAGCATTGTGTTCATCTTCTCCCATGTTTGCACCCTTCTCCAGCCTTCCTTCCCAACACTCCACACGTGATTCTGTCCACAGGCCCCCTCTGGCCATCATAAAATTCTCCAGATTTGCCCACCCTGAGAATCAACTTTCGAGTGGTTTTGGACCCAGACCTTGAATATCCTAGACTTTCAGCTCAGGTCCTCTGAGCAGCCGGTGTCAAGACTCTATCAGACATGCAGGAGATTGCTAGGAGCAAACAGCTGTGCAGGATAAAGGGGGAAGCAGCAGGAGGAAGCAGGAAGAGCCTGGCACCTGTGAAAGGCTCAGAGAGGGAAGGAAGATGGGGTGGGAAGGATCTCAGATGACCGTGCAGCGCTAAGAAAGCCCCAGCGAGGCCAGTGGGGAGTCCTGAAAGGTGCAGCAGCCAATAGCTTTCCGCTTGTCACAGCAGGTTCTCTCGAAGGGAGATGGGAGCAGGGCCCCTCCATGGCTGCCCCGACGAGGCTGCTCTGACCTGCGGGGATTGCTCCCCTTCCGTTCTGTGACGACCTTGCCAACAACCAGAAAATCCAGGTTGGCCGGGCAAGAGCCTGTCGATGGCTGGGGGGTCCTGAACTGAAACTCTGGCCTGTGGTCCTTCCCCGGCTTCATAGCAGGACCACTGCCCGTCTTCCCCATGGGCATCAAGAAGCCATGTGCCATCGGCATGCCCAAATGCCCATGCCGTCACTTTCAGGGTGTTTCCTCTGCAGTTTACTCGACTCGCTGCGGGTTCTGATTGTCGTCGGTCTGTGTCGTCAGGACTTGGGTGGAAATGGATACCTTCACCTAGCTTCCGTCTTGCATAGGCTCACATCCCTTCAGCTGAGAACAGACTGGCCCACAGGTTGAGTCTGCATGCTGGCGCCCGGGACCTCCCAGGGGCTACAGTCTAGGCTTCTTCCCAGTGCGATCATCCAGCTGGATTTAAACTCAAGGGGCAGCCTGAGAGGGAGGTGAAGTTGCCCTAAAGGGATCTTCGGGGACCCACACGCCCAGGAGGCCCACATCTTCCGTGGCGCCCTCCTCCCGAGCTCTTCAGCTCATTACGGGTCTGGTCCCCGACTGCGCAGAGACAAAGAGAATTACAGCTCAGTCTTGACTGTGCCATTGTGAGGGGACAAGAAGGACCAAGGTCGGGCCAGGTCATCCCCTGCGCCTCAACCCTCCCGCAGAAAAGCTGTGCCAGTCTGGCCTCGGGGTGGGCTTTTGCGGGGCAGGACATGAGAGGCTTCAAGAGCTTGGGAGGGGGGAGCCTGTTGTGTCACTCGTGTCCCTGGCCCCACAGTGCCCCCAGACCTGCTAAGCTGCCACCTTGTAGTGTTTACAGATGGAGGGAACCAGGTCCTCACCTTCCCCACGGAGAGGGAGGTAATCAAGCCTCCACTGGATCATTTCTCTGTCTCAGGCCTGGAGAGACTGAGCTGCCCCTGGGGCCCCCACCAGAACCCCATGGATAGCAGAGTCCCAAGAGTCCAAGCACTGTGGCCAGAGGGGCCATCAGAGCAGCGGGGTCCATGGGAGCTAGAGATCAAGCTGGCCCCTGAAACATGCTGCTGCAAAGGGCCACCGACTACCTGGAGGAAGGCACCGGAGGCAGCCCCAGAACAGCGGATTTGGCTGGGCAGGGGGTGGGGAGATGGGGCAAGGGATTCCGGCTGAGTAGCTGAGTCAAATGGGGGTCAGCTGACCCCTGCCAATTCTGGCATGCCTCCTCACCCCACAATGTAACGAGCATCTGCTACAGAAGCCACTAGACACAGTAGCAGGCCAATCCCCTGCGAGAGGGGTCTCCTGCTGCCCGGGTACAAGTGTCCAGTAATAAAAAGAGAGCTGTTCTTTTTTTTTTTTTTAAAGATTTTATTTATTTATTCGACAGAGATAGAGACAGCCAGCGAGAGAGGGAACACAAGCAGGGGGAGTGGGAGAGGAAGAAGCAGGCTCATAGTGGAGGAGCCTGATGTGGAGCTCGATCCCAGAACGCCGGGATCACGCCCTGAGCCGAAGGCAGACGCTCAACTGCTGTGCCACCCAGGCGCCCCAAAAAGAGAGTTGTTCTGATAGACGAAAGAGAGAGCTGGCCTAACTAAAGCAGGAAAGCCAGGAGGGAAGAGCCAGCCCTTGGGCAACTTTTAGGGAGGAATCTTTGATTCTTGTCCTTGTGACTACCCTCAGCCCAAGCACCCACAGACAAAATGAATAGATGGGGGGTTGGGGAAGCGATGGGCACCAAGGGCACTACTGCCAGTTAGCCCCTCCCTCCTCTGAAGCCCTTTGGTCCCTAGTACACACTTCTAGTAAAGTTTTCAACCCATGGTGTAATTTTCTGTTCCTGCCCTGTAGACTGGGGGTTTCCCAAAGGCAAAGGCCAGGCCTTGTTTTGCTTTGTGTTTGGTACATAGTAGGTGCTCAGTAAAGGTCGAATAAGTGAAAAGTCAGATGACTGGATGGATGGATGGATGGATGGGTGGATAGGTGTGTGTGGGTGTGCATGTGTATGTGTGTGAATGAAGGGTATACAGAGATACGTAGTTGGATAGATGGATGGATGAATGGACTGATACAGCCAGGTTGGGTGGATTGGTGGATGACTGAGTGCATGAATGGATGGATAGGAATGTGAGTGTGTGTGTGTGTGTGTGTGCGTGTGTACATGTGTGAATGGAAGGATGGATAACTAGGTGAATAAGTGGATGGGTGGATGGATGAGAGAGTACGTGGATGGGTAGATGGGTAAATGGCAGCAAAGAGAATAAAGGAACAGGAACTTCTGCAGGAAAAGGAATCAGGAATCACAGTGGACATCTGGCAGCCAGCTCATTGCTTCTTAAAAGGAGGAGCCTGGAAGGAAGGAGAGATGTCACACCCAGGAAGCAGTTGCAGAGGTTTGGGAAGTAGGAGGAAGCGGCCCAGGCAGAGCGGGAGGGAAGGGGTGTCGCCTGCACTGGCGGTCACATAGCCAGGTAAGAGAGATGGCCAGAAAAGTGGAACCAAGAGAGGGGCCAGGAGGGGAGGCGTGGCCATGGGACTTCCACAAAAGGAGGACTTCCAACAATCAAATGCCTTCGCTAAAGCGAGGCAGAAGGGGGCTGCACCCATGTGTTCCTGACCCATCCGGGCTGCCTGGAGGAAGTGGGTCTCAGCCACAGTGGTTATTGGAAAGGGAGTCCCCCGAGGTATGAACGACAATGAAGAACCCAATTCCTGCATTCCAGTCCAGGCTCTGCCACAAGCCTCTGATGATCTTGCTAAGTCCCTTCTCTGAGTCTGTTTCGTCACCTGTCACCTTCACTACCCCATGAGGACGTGCGGATCACGAGGAAAGGAACTTTCCATGGCACAAAGTTCTGCAGAGACGGTTGGCAGGGGGGTGAGAGCTTAGGAGTCAGAAGGTCCTGCCTTCAGAAACTTGCTCTCTTGCTCAGACACTTGCTAACTGGGCCAATCGAACAAGTCTCTATGCCTTTCTGAGCCTGTTTCCCCACAAGTGAAATGAGCAAGATAACTTCTCTCCCGAAGAGTTTAGTGAGTTTTCAAAATTAGTCACAGAACATGCCTGGCACTCAATAAATGGAAGCTAATATCACATAGAAGGAATTCATCAGGGCGCTGTGCACGACTGGGCAGCTGGGGCCTGGACGTAGGCTGGTCTCCCAGAGGAAGGAACACCTCCTTCTCATTCTCACAGAAATACCGTCTGCTCCTCAACGTCTGCACCTGGAAGGCTGCCTCCAGCAAGCCTGCGATTAAAAGTCATTTCCAGCTCTATTCTATTACCTTCCACAGAGGAGAAGTCTGCAGGCCAGATGCCGAGCATGGCTGATGACCCAGGCTGGGTGGGCCCAGACATCCCCCTCCCAGCGTGGTGAGAGAAGGAGCTCCTGTGTCGGGAACACTGTCATCAGCCCTTGAGGGACCAGGCAGAGTACGAGAGGCTCCAGCAAGGCCCCACACCCTGAGCCCTGCCACCATCTTGTGCCAGAGTCACCCCACTGTGCTATGGCCGCTCTTTGGTTTTAGGGAACCATCCCCACGTAGATGCAAAAGTCAAATACTTGTAAGAAACTATCATTCATGAGTTGCTCTTTGTGCCAGACCATGTATGAAGAGATGTCTATATAACTTTTCTCCTATTTTTTTCTTTTGAAAATGTTCTAACCTACATAGAAGTTGTAAAAATAGTACGTTGAACACCCAAAGATGTTGACTCATCAGTTGGCATCTTGCCGCCTTTGTTTTATGTCTCCGTGTATGTACGTTTTACTAAACCATTCCCTTCCGGAGTATATTACAGACATCTCAACGCTTCGCCCCCAAAATATTTCATCATGTGTCTTCAAGGACCTTCTGCTAGATAACCCAACATCTAATCAAACCAAAGACGTTTTACATTAATACGACAGTATGATAGAAGTCCACGTTCCAATTTTCCAGTTGTTCGGGTTAGATCTCTCACAACTTTTAATTTTTTAAATTAAAGATCATGTACTATCTTCAGTTGTCGTGCCTCCTTAGTCCTTAGCCTCCTTTCATCAAAAACAGTTTCCCATCTTTTTCCCCCCTTTGGTCTTCCATGCCATTGACATTTTGAAGCCTTCAAACCAGTTGTTTGCAGAATGTCCCTCAATTTGGATTTTCTGATGGCTTCGTCACGGTTAGATTCAGGCTGACCTGCATGCTTGACGCTCCTTGTGCGTTTCTGATGGATTTTACTGCTCCATTTTACAGACGTGGAGGCCGGGGCTCAGGGAGAGCTGTCACACAGCTCCTGAGAGGCTCACCCAGATCGGCTGTGGAGCGCTCGGTGGTCAGTCTGGGCTCATGCTCCACACTGCCAGGAGCAGCTGCGAAGTCGTCTCGGGTGGGTTCTTAGGATAGATTTGTTATCAGCCCCCTTTAGCACCTTGGCCATGAATAGAGAGCAGATTTTGACAGGACCTGGTAAGGAGAAAAGAAGTACCCGGGGGAGGGGGCATTTCCAACATACTCTGCAGTGAGCCCTAGTCTCCAAGTCAGCCCTGGTGAGAACCCCCAAAAGTTCTTTTAGGCTGTTTCTTTTTTCTTTTAGGCCATTTTAGAAATCTGACTTTTCCTGCCCCCTTCTAGACCTCCAGGGGAAGTGATGCCTCATATCACACACACACACACACACACACACACACACACACACCACATGCCACATACTAGCAAGGGTGTAACAATCTTCTGGAGACCATCATCAGTGAATTCTGTCCTGTTGCCTAGCAACCCTAGGGCATTTCAACCCTTTCCAGCCAGAGGGTAGGTAGAGAGGGCAACCATGTGACTGGCTGGGTATCTCTTACTCTGGAGGTCTCCTGGCCCTGCCTTATGTCTAGTTGCCTAACAACCAAAGGGGTCCTTGTGCTCAGGGGAGCTCCCCTCCTCCTCGTAGGGGACGAGCAGACTCTCTTTAGGGCCTTCCCATTTGGTTGGGGAGCCATACGGGTGCACTATGGAATGTGGGGTCCCTCCCAGGGAGGGGGTCCAGAGAGCTGAGGGGAGGACACATACCTCCCCCGGCAGCGAATCTTTGAAGGGAAAAGGGTAAAAGGAAGAGATCCGGGTAAGAGCCTCACCGCGCCGGGACGGTGCCGCTTCCCGTGGTACAGTGCCACGGAGGTTCAGAGAGCCGCTGGCCGGCAGTGCTGGCTTGGGGTCCTGGCCATGTGCCCCCGGGAAAGGAGAGAGACGGATGATCCACGTGCCCGGGCGGCTCCTGAAGCATCCAAGCCCGCAGTTAATCTTAATATGTGTGTATCACTTTAACCATTTGATTTGAGTGAGATTTAGGCCAAGGGTCCTTGCCTGGGGTCCCCAGGACCCCTTAGGGTTCTGTGGGGAAAAGTTACATCTTTCTTTTCCCAAACCTCTTCTGAAATGTATGCATTATTTTATGAGATATTGTAAATTCATAGTTTTATGAAATAGTAAAATTGGGGACTTTGTCATAGAAATCACAGGTATTTTTATATCACTTCACAGTTGTTGAAGATACTACAAGCTATCGATTAGACTCCTCACTACTTAGAAATTACAAGTTATTAGACCTGCCATTAGATCCTTAATGTGCTCATGAAGAAACATAAATCACGACCACAGTTCCATTTTTTACTATTTTGATAACTAAATGTCAGTGTCATTGGTTTCCTCTGCAGTCCCTTCCATTTTTTTAAATACAAAACATTGTTCTGAGGCTTCACCAGGCCACCAAAGGGAGCTGCAGTACAAAAAAAAGTTAAAAGCCTCAGGTTGAGGCTGTGGAAATTTTGTCAGACTGAGACCCAAGGAAATATTCTGGGGAGTCTTCTCATTTTGCATGTTCAGTGTTGCTGGTAGCGTAAACAAATTATTGTATAGCATTCCCGAGGGTTTGGACGACCGCCGTAGCACCGGGTCCTGCCACACCAGCCATATCAGCTTCCGAGTTTGCATTTACGGCCGAGACGATGCCAAGCAGCTCCACCCAAGTTGTTCCATTCTGATTAGGAGAGAACAGAGGTGGGCTCCCGGCTGGCTCAGTCGGGGGAGCAGGCAACTCTTGATCTCGCGGTTGAGGTCAAGCCTCACGCTGGGTGTAGAGCTTACATTTTAAAACGTTGAAAAAAGAGTGCCTGGGCGGCTCTTGATCAAGATCAGATCAAGACCAACTCTTGATCTCAGCTCAGGTCTTGATCTCGGGGTCGTGAGTTCAAGCCCTGCGTTGGGCTCTGCACTGGGCGTGGAGCCTGCTTAAAAAAAAAAAGAAAAAGAAAAGTTAAAAAAGCCAGAGACAGATGAAATATGGAAACGGTGACAATACCAAAAAGAGGACAAGAAAAGTAGCAGGGAAGTTGGTAGGACGCAGCGTCCTGACCAAAGAGCCGGCTGACCCCAGCAGCAGCAGCAGCAGCAGCAAAGTCAGGTGGGCAGAGATCTGCCGCAGCAACACGGCATCATTTATCCCATAAAATTAATGCTTTCAATTTGGATCGTTTGTAGTAATGATTTTGTTTGAACTTGCAATTGTGTTTGGTTTTCGCAGTAGTATAATAACTATTAGCGGAGTAAGTTGCCGGCAGAGATCTGGACGTTTTCTCTTCTCTTTTACTGAGGGTCTGTTCCTCAAGGGGTGAGAAATGCCAGGCTCCTGATAGCTCTTTGTGTTTCCTTCTCTACTTCACCTCTTTTTCTTTTGAAGAATGACTGAGTTAGGGCCTCAAGCATGAGAGTGACTCAATTTCAGGGGCTTCCCAGATACAGGTTGAGATAGCAAATTACCTAGTAATTTCTGCAGGTGTCAGGTCTACGTATAATTCCTTGATTTGTCCAAAGTCACTTCCTCACATTGTGAGGACTGAAGCGGATGGGTAGTTTTATTCCGTGAGCATTTAGGACTATGTTTGACAAGAGAGGGTTTCCTTGTGATGTAAGCACTAATTATGACATGGGGGACCCATACTGTCATGAAGCCAAGGGGAGAGGCCAGGCTGAACATAGGGCGGACATAAAATATTCCTCCTTTCCTAACCTACTCTGGAAAGCATTGAAGTCATGTTTTCTACAGTTCTATTGATTGATCAAAGGATATTCTAAATATGTTATATATATAATTCTGTTCCTGTAGCAGGGCCTGAAAATTAGAAAACCTACAAAGTTTCATAGGGTTCAACGTTAAAGTCTGTCTCAAAAGAGTTGAAAGTAGTGATTGCCTTCGACCCTCTCGAGGATGAAATATCAAGCGATTTACCAGTGTGGGTATCTCTCGTCAATTGTGTTTGGTTTTGGGGGAGTCCCCTTCCATGTGGCAGTGTCATGCCCGGGACTAAAGCCTCCTTCTCTGTTTGAGAGTCCCAGCTGCTCCCATTGTCCCTCCACTGCTGTGGGGGCTTTTCCAGTTGTCCTGGTGACCTCACTCTATGTTTCCAGGCTACTCGACAGCCTGTGGAGTGGCAGCCAGCTTTGGACGGTGCCCTTGCCCCCAGCTGTGCCCTTCCTCGGGCAGCTTCCTCTTGGTACTGCCACCCCCCCCCCACTGCTGGGCACTCTGTGCAGCTGTGACCTTGCTCCCAAAGCAGCTCCCCGGGCCACCACACCTGAGCCCTAGGGGTTGGGTCGTTTTTCTTCTATCATTCAGCTCTTGAAGTGTGCAGAAGGCTCAGGTTTACATTCCTTTTCTAGAAAGAACTTGGGACATAAGTGTCCCAGGGCCTGGCTGGAGGGTCCTGCTTGAGGGACATCTGTCAGAGCAGCACCGCAAGAGATTCCTAGACAAGCTCCTGCGCGATAAAACGCACGTAGCATAAACATACCCTCTTTTAACAACTTTTTAAGGGTACGGCACCGTGCTGTTAGCTACAGGCACACTGCTGTACAACTGCTCTCAAGCACTTTTTCGTCTTGCATGACCGAAACCAAACCCATTACACTGGAACTCCCTATTTCCCTTCCCTGGGCTTCTGGCAAGCACCGTTCGGCTTTCTGTTTCGACGAGCGGGACTTCAGATACCCTCATAGAAGCACAGCCGTGCAGCATTCATCTTCGTGCGGCTGGCTCATTTACTCAGCGTCAGGTCCTCAAGGTTCCCCCCTGTTGTAGCACACGCCAGGATTTCCTTCTTTCTCTAAAGCCGAATAATAGTCCATTGTATGGATATGACGGTTGCTTCCACGTTTTGGCTATTGTGAATATGCCACAACGGACAGGGCTGTGCAACGACCTCTTCGAGATCCTACTTTAAATTCTTTTTGGATACATACCTACAAGCAGGACTGCTGCATCATAGGGTGGTTCTATTTTTATTTTATTTTTTTAGATTTTACTTGTTTATTTGAGAGAGAGAGTGAGGGAGAGAGAGCATGAGGTGGGGGAGAGGCAGAGGGGGAAGCAGACTCCCCACCGATTAGGGAGCCCGATGTGGGGCTCGATCCCAGGACCATGAGATCATGACCCGAGCCGAAGGCAGACGCTCAACCAACTGAGCCACCCAGGTGCCCCCTATTTTTATTTTTTTTGAGGAACTTCTGCACTGTTTCCAATAGCAGCGGCATCATTTTACCATCCCACCAGCAGTGCCCAAGGGCTCCAATATCTTCATACCCTCACCCAACACTTGCTGTTTTCTGTTTCGTTTTTGTTGTGTTTCTTACAGTGGCCATCCTAGTGGGTATGGAGTGACATCTCATTGTGGTTTTGATTTGCATTTCTCGGATGATTAATGATGTTGAACATCTTTGCATATGCTTGTTGGCCATTTATATGTCTTCTTTGGAGAAGTGTCTATTCAAGTCTTTTATTCGTTTTAAAATTGGGTTATTTGGTTTTTTGTTGTTGAATTGTAGGGATTCCTTATGTGCTTTGCGAATATTTTCTGCCCTTCCATAGGCTGCCTTTTTACTCTGCTGTTTCCTTTGTTGCACAAAAGTTTTTAAGTTCGAGATAGTCCCATTTGTGTATTCTTGCTTTTTGTTTTGTTTCATTTTGCTTTGCCTCTGCTTTTGGTGTTGTATCCAAGAAACCGTGGCCTGTCCAATATCATGAAGGTTTCCCCCTGTTTCTCTCTAGATATATAGCCTCAGGTCTGATACGAGATCTTTAATCCATTTTGAGTTCATTCCTGTAGATCGTATAAGGTAAGAATCCATCCAGATTCTTTTTCCATGTGGTTATCCAGATTTCCCAACATTTGAAAGATGTCCTTTCTCCATTGCATTCTCGTGGCACCCTTGTTAAAAATGATTTAAGCGTAGTTGTGAGGGTTTATTTCTAGGCTTTCTATTCTGCTCCATTGGTCTATAATATGCGTGTCTTTTTGTCTATAGCATACTGTTTTCATTACTGTAGTTTTGTAATATGTTTGGAAATCAGGAAGTGTGAGGCCTCCAGCTTTTTTGTTCTTTCTCAAGGTTGTTTTGGCCTTTTAGGTTCCTTTGAGATTCCACATAAGTTTTAGAATTTTTTTTTTTTCTATTCCTGCAAAGAACCCCATTGGTAGAACAGAGGTTCTTCACCTGCGGTCTCAGAGTCTCCGGATGGCACTTGGGGTGCTGAGAGCCCCCTGGAACTGTGTGTGTCTGCCTCCGAGCATTTTTATCTGGTCTCTGCTCAGACATCTGAGGGTTTTCAGGAGCTTCCAGACTGGGCTCCTGGTCACTTGTCCCACGGTCAAGAGTGATCCCTGTGGACAGCTGATTTGTCGTGAATCAAGGAGAAACCACACGTACGCATAAAATCCAAAGGAACTCATGGAATACAAATCTGGCCTTATTGTTACTTAATATTGTTACTGATTTTTTCGATACCACAATGGACAATTGGGGGAAGATAACTGCTGTCCTAATCCATACCATGAAGGCTTTGTTCTAAAGAAGCGATATTCCATTAACTGATTATAGCTATCAGAGTGTTTTGTCCTAAAATGGATGTCTGCTTTTTCAAAACCTGCCCTCTTTTTCTCTTTGGGTCTCTACTGGCCTATCATCTCAGACTGTAAAGCCCGCAGTGCGTAAAGGACAAGTGTTATTTGGAATTGTCTCTTCCTCATTGTATTAGCTATGGGAGTTTGGTGATGGAATTGTTACTGTGCACGTTTCCTGCTGGTGTCCAAGCAGGTCGGGGGGCAGCTCCACCATGTGCTGACACACTGTGTTCAGCAGTTGGTAATCTTTTTTTTTATATAGATTAATTTTTAAAAATTTTTAAAAATATTTTATTTATTTATTTATTTATTCATTTATTTGAGGAAGAGAGGCGGTGAGAACATGAGCAGGGGGAGAGGCGAAGGGAGAAGCAAACTCCCCACTGAGCAGGGAGCCTGATACGGGACTCGATCCCAGGACCCCAAGATCATGACCTGAGCCGAAGGCAGACACTTAACCGACTGAGCCACCCAGGTGTCCCTTCTTTTTGTTTTTTCTAAAGATTTTATTTTTAAGCAATCTCTACGCCCAACGTGGGGCTCAAACTCACAACCCCAAGATCAAGGGTCCTATGCTCCACAGACTGAGCCAGCCAGGCGCCCCTAGCAGCTTGTATTCTTAAGCATAATGGGACAACACACTTTCCACAATAATTGGTAATGTAATCATTGTTAATGAGACTGCTATGGGCTGCATGTTTGTATCCTCTCAAAATTCATTTGTTGAAGCTCTAATCCCCAGTGTAATAATATTAGTAAGGGGGGCCTCTGGGAGGCAATTAGGTTCAGATGACATCATGAGGGTGGAGCCCCCAGAATGGTATTGGGGTCTTATAAAAAGAGGAAGAGACCAGAGCTTGCTCTCTCCTCCTTGTGAGCGCACGGTGAGAAGGCAGCCATCTGCAAACCGGGAGAAGGGCGCTCTCAGTAGACCCTAGATCTCCCAGTACCTTGACCTTGGACTTCCCAACCTCCAGAACTGTGAGGAATGAAAGCTTGTTGTTTAGGCCACCAGTCTATGGTTTTCTGTTCTAGAAGCTCACACTGACAAAGACAGAGACCCACGCTGATAAAAACACAGGTCAAAGAACAGGATCTTCTACTTCACTTCTCATAATCCAAGGCGCCCCTTTTGTCCCTGAAACTACCACCTGAATTAGAAACTTGAAGGTTATGCTTCCTTGGACCAGCAAAGCAAATTTGCCCTCTTCTGAGGTCTCCCTCCTCTGCCTTTCCCTTCCACTAGAGTGGGTATGACTTTGTCCACATTCCCCCTCCCTCTTGAACGTCCACTTTACTCAGGAGTCTGAGGTATTTTGCCATTCAGAGTGTGCTGTCACTATCCTCTCTGGTCAGGAAAGCGTCCATTTGTGCCCTGGTCATGAGTGAGTGCCTACCTTGCCTACCTTGGGCCAGGACCATGCTGGCGTTTCCCCAACTGAATACAGGTCCCATTCAGGTGATAAGAAGCCTCGTGACAAGTTTTGGTGGTCAAACGTGGTGGGGAAATCCAGAGTTACACTGAATTTTAAAGATCACTGCAGGACTTTTTTCCTGATACTTAATGTATCTTGTAGATCTGAATGGAAGGGGGAGACAGTGGAGCTGCTCTTTCAAACTTATTTGATGGCATAATTCCTTTGTTTTCCCCACAGATCTGAGTCCACTTTGGGAAAGATAAATCTGTGGGAGACTCAAACCAGCTCCCAAATCAGCTTTGCTCTTTTGACTCTTTCCTGTAGATAAACACATGTACTGGGACGCCTGGGTGGCTCAGTCGGTTAAGCATCTGCCTTCGTGGCTCTGGTCATGATCTCAGAGTCCTGGGACCAAGCCCCACGTCAAGCGCCCCATGGAGCCCCACATGGAGCCCTGAATCAGGCTCCTTGCTCAATAGGGAGCCTGCTTCTCCCTCTCCCTCTGCCACTCCCCCTGCTCATGCTTGCTCTCTCACTCTCTCTTTCAAATAAATAAATAAATAAATAAATAAATAAATAAATAAATAAATAAAATCTTTAAAAAAAAAAAAGCAACACATGTACTAAATGTTCCCATCTACATCTAATTTCTAGAAGTAGCAGAAATTAGTAGTTATGGGGGCACCTGGGTGGCACAGCGGTTAAGCATTTGCCTTCGGCTCAGGGTGTGATCCTGGCATTCTGGGATCGAACCCCACATCAGGCTCCTCCGCTATGAGCCTGCTTCTTCCTCTCCCACTCCCCCTGCTTGTGTTCCCTCTCTCGCTGGCTGTCTCTATCTCTGTCAAATAAATAAATAAAATCTTTAAAAAAAAAAAAAAGAAAGAAATTAGTAGTTATGAGTTAGGTAGAAAGATGGGTGGTAGGTATATGAGCATTTCATTACTCTTCGAACTATATATATATTTTATGTATACTCTTTTATATATATATTTTGTCAAAAATTATTTTTCTCTTTCACGCTTAGTACCATAGCCTTTATTATCCACCTACCATTGTTTGTTGACTAGAAATGGGGAAATGAGCTTGTTGACGTTTTAAATTATAGTAAGCAAATCTAAAAATCGGTCAGAACAGGTTTATTCTTTTCTCACTTATCTACTATTTTAAATCTGCTTTTTTCAAAGCACACGTAAAGGGATCGTGAGGCTTGGAATGACTATAAATATCACTCCGTTGAACACTGTGCCACGGCGTAGAAAATGTCACCTTCGAAGGCTCACCTTGTAAGGCCCTGTCCTTCCCCAAATACCTAGCATGGTGGTTTAGAGCACAGGGTTGGAAATCAAGGAGATCCATATTCAAATCCCCATTTCATTACTCATCTCTAGGACACTGGGTAATTGAGTCACCTCTAGAAGCTTCAGTTTCCAGATCTGTAGAATGGGATTTGCTTGAAGATTTAGATGGGATCACGTGTGTCATGCTCTATGAATTGCGGCCACACATGTGAAGGATGAAGCAGCACCATGACTGGGTCTGGCCTCGTGAATTAGCAGGCAGGAGGGGGGCAGCAAGAAGTCTTCCTGCCTGCTGCCTTTGTGATGGTTCATTTTACATGTCATCTTACCTGGGCCACGGGGTACCCAGATATTGAGTCAAACCTTGTTCTGAGTGTTCCGGGATGAGATTAACAGCTGAATCAGTAGACAGAGGAAAGCAGATGTCCTCCCTAATGTGAGGGTCTCATCAAATCAGTTAAGTCCTGAATAGAAAAAAAAAAAAGGCTGACTCTCCTGAGAGTAAGGGGGGGAGCTCCTCCTACCTAGCTACCTAGAGCTGGCACACTGGTCTTTTCCTGCCTCTGGACTTAACCGAAACATTGGCTCTTCTTGAGTCTGGAGCCTGCTAGCTTTGAACTGAAACTACACCTATCAGCTCTCCTGGGTCTCTCGCTTGCCAACTGCACATCTTGGGGCTTCTCAGCTTCCATAATTGCCGGAGCCAATTCCTTCTAATAAACACACACACGCACACACGCCCCCCCCCCATTGGTTCTATTTCTCTGGAGAACTGTGACTAATATAATTTTGGTAGCTATTCTTAAAAATTCATAATTAAGACAATCAAAATGGCTGGAAAACATCAACATAAAGACTGGTGTGAGAATTAAATATACAGTTCCTCCTAGAGCTAAGACCGAAGGTTCTAAGGGTTAAAACAGAGAGGACATGGAGCGCAAGGACCCCACGCTCATATAACGTTGCTATAGCACAATGATGAAAATGGGGGGAGAATGGGGATAGCAAATGCAAAACATATTTTAACTATTCTCAGTAATTATATCCGTGGTGGTAGTATTGCTATTCTGAGACGTATGTGTGTGCGTGTGTGTGTGTGTAAGGGGGATAAAGCTGATTATTAATAATGTGATATTCTAATTTTGTCCTGCCCTGTGTCTTTGAGAGCCAGGCTTCTTGGAGTGGAAGGAAAGAGATACAGATATAATATAGAAAGGGTTAAGTGAAAACCCCAGTCGTCTTGCATTCTTTTCAGAAAGCACAGCTGCCTTCCCTTGTGCCTGTAGCCTTTATGTTCTCACATCCAACAGGACGAGGACTTCTGGTTTACTGAGATTTCCTCTTGCCTGGCAATGACTCTTCCTTCTCCCTCCTCGGTCTTCAGCCTCAATAGCCCATGTTTGTAACACATGAAAGCACCCACTGGCTGGAAGTGTTTGGACGTCTTTTACTAACCACATGTATGATGAAGTAGAGAAAGTAGATCTGGAGGAAGAAAAGCAAGAAGCTGCTCCATAGAGAAGGGCTACCCCTGATTTCTGACTTTCTTTCTTTCTTTCTTTCTTTCTTTCTTTCTTTCTTTCTTTCTTTCTTTCTTTCTTTCTTTCTTTCAGATTTTATTTATTCATTTGACAGAGAGAGACAGCCAGCAAGAGAGGGAACACAAGCAGTGGGAGGGAGAGGAAGAATCAGGCTCCCAGCGGAGCAGGGAGCCCGATGCGGGGCTCGATCTCAGAACCCTGGGATCAGGGCCTGAGCCAAAGGCAGACTCTTAACGACGGAGCCACCCAGGCGCCCCTCTGACAACTTTCTTATCCCCAGTTCCACTTCCCTCCTGAGGCCTGCCTACGGTTCTGTCCTGGGCGCTGTGTATCCTTATACATTTTTCCCTTTCATGCTTAAGCTTGAGAACGTGTTCTCATCTGTCAATTTGGGAAGAGTCTGGCTAAGTCTTTCTAAAGTATACATGACCAATAAAGCTCCCTAAGACTAAAACAAACAAACAAACAAAAAACCCTTTAGTCCTGAATTTGAATTGGAAGTATCATTAGGAATTCGTGAGATATTTTATATTTATCTGTTGATTGATCTGTGGATGGAGCTAGCCATCCTGGCTCTGTCAACTGAAGAGAGTAGAGATAATGACTAACCCAGTAGCAATGAGTATCTATAGTATCGAGACTGTAGTCTTGAAATACCATCTCGTACAAAAAGAAACCAGGGCTTCTTAGAGAAATGGCGGATTTCAGATGTGGGCGAGGCAATGTACGAGATCACCCTGGACGTCTCGTTTTCCTAGATAGCAAGGAAATAATCAAGGACTACTGCTGTCAGGTCAAGAGTCAGGGGCCAACTTAAAAAGTTTTCACCTAAAAAAGATAATAACTGTAACTGGTTAAAACAATTAGCTGTGTTCCAATTTATCAGTTCTTACCGCTATGTAAAAGTCAGTCATCTTCAGAAAGTGATGGCCATAATCTTCAAAATTGGTAAATAAAAGGCAAGAATCAAGCATTGATCTTGCCTTTCCATTGAACTTTACCACTGGGTAACCAAATAGTAGATGAAATGAAGCATTTTTTAAAAATAAAGTACCCCAATTAATAAAAAAAAAAACAACAACAATGATAGACTATCTTCATTTTGCAACCCCCAGTGAAAATAGATCTAGGCACTGAGCCTCAACAGCTGCTAACATCGTAAAACCTGAGATGACCAGCTGCCAATTTGCAGGAAATACAGAGCAACATCTTGAACTGCAGCTTAGGGAACTGGGAAGATAGGGAAGCAAAGCCCTAACCTCCCAACAAAAGTGGCTGATATTTACTAGGTGCCACTACATGCCAGGAGTTGCCTTGGCTTTCCACGTGTGATCTCTCTTAATCTTCCTAACAGCCCCACGAAGCCTACACTTATCATGCTTAATTTATAGATAAGGAAAGTGGGACACAGAGAGGTTTAGTAATTTGCCCAAGGTCACACAGCTAGCGAACACGAGCTGGAATTTGAACTCTGGCCATCTGGCTCCAAGACCTACTCCCTTAAATACTAGGTTATATTGCCTCTTGTTAAATAAAGTTTTTTTCTTAAGACATAAAAGTATAATAGTGACAAGTCCATGCATACAGAGACACATGGAAACTTTAGGATTCTAAATGTTATTTAAGAAGACATGTGCACGGGGGCGCCTGGGTGGCACAGCGGTTGAGCGTCTGCCTTCGGCTCAGGGCGTGATCCCGGCTCAGGGCGTGATCCCGGCGTTACGGGATCGAGCCCCACATCAGGCTCCTCCACTGGGAGCCTGCTTCTTCCTCTCCCACTCCCCCTGCTTGAGTTCCCTCTCTCGCTGGCTGTCTCTATCTCTGTCGAATAAATAAATAAAATCTTTAAAAAAAAAAAAAAGAAGAAGAAGACATGTGCACGTGCTAAAACCATAACATTAAACTAGGGATAGAAAAGTTCAGTGGGGTCCTTCCTCTGAATCTGTTTTGATCCCCACCAACTATCACCTTGATTTTCTTGGAAAGTGAAGGCATTGACAGAGTTGATTCTTCGGAGTATATGCTCTAAAACAAACAAACAAACACCTCCCCCCCAAACAAAAGCCCCCAAACGTGTCTTGCAACACATGTTAAGGTCCTGTGTTGACATGGTAGTTGTCAAGACTGATGAAAAGACGTTGGAAGCAGCCTTGGGCAAACCAGCGCCTAATGCCTGCGGAGAGGGCACCCGGAAGGTGGCAGCTCTTCGCCTAGCCCCGCAGCCCGCAGCCCAGAGCAGGGCGCCCAGGAGCGGAGGGCGCCCAAGTGTCCTCTCTGTCTGTTTCTCTCTCCCCCTTCCCTCCCTGGACAAAACCCGACCCCACCCCTACCTGCAGCACCCCTTGCCTTTTGTGCTCAGGTCTTTGTCCTACCCTCCTTGGGGCCCAATCAGTTTTCTGGCAGCATGGCTTACACCTGAGGGTGAATTTGAATCTCCGAGTTACCTCTTACAGGGCCATATGCATTTATAGTTTATCTCTAACTCCAGTTAGAGGAGTCCACCCCCCACTTGCACAGTGGGGGAGTTTTGTGATTGTAATTTGTTCCTGAGGCCATCCCCCCCCCCCCCCCCCCCCCCCCCCCCCCCCCCCCGCACAGAAGGTCTTTTCCAGGCACTCTCTCTCCGCTGGGCCAGAAGGATGCCTTCCTCCCCTGGTAATGGGCGGCTCCGCCAGGAGACCCGGGGTCCTCTGGTCCTGTCCACTTGGGGGTCCTGCTTGAGCTCACCTCCCTCATTCCCCTCCTGCAAAGACAGAGACGTGAGAGTTTATTAGAGTGCACTGTGGCGCAGACGAGCGGTTTGGCAGCTCTGGCGTCTTTCTTAAACCCGAGCAGGAGCTCAGGCATGAGGAGAAACAAGCACCAGATGTCTGAACATAGATAACTGTCATTGTCAAATAACTGTCCTGGAAAACTCTTCCCTTTAATATATGCATGGTCTATGAATAAATATGTTTCCAGGGTGCCCCAAGCCGCTTTGAGTAAGTACGCGGTCAGCGTGATGTGCTGTAGAGATACTTGCCTTCATCAACACCAGTTTGAAAGTTTCAAACATTCCCGACATGTATTTCAACTTTGCAGGATCTGCTTCTTTCCGGGTAAAAAGAATGAAAGAGAAAGAGGGGTACCAGCCTCTGAAACGGAGCCTTTGAGTATCGGATATTAGTTAGGAGATTTGGGGCATATGCACAAAGATCAAAAAAATGTCCTATTCCTAGTCAGTACCCAGTGAGTGCTGTCAGTGTCTTTAAATGGGTCAAAATGTCTGAAGTGTTAGGATCCAATGGGACGGAAGGAGTCCTCTGCCTTTGACTTTGGGTATCACAGCTGAGGGTGTCAAGTGTGTGGCAGTCTCTGAGTCCCCAGTCCCTCGTAGTTGCCATCCGTGAGACTTGAATGAATGTCACATATCTGTGTTTCCAGAGCAGACCCTTCCTCCTGGTTTTAAGGTGGCCTCGGTGCTGTGTGAAGTGTCACGGGCAATGGTGGGGAGTCCCGGGCACTGCTACATGCCGTGAGTCAGGAATTCTGATGCACACATCCATCACTGTGATTAGTCTCTTTCCCTGTCACTTCCTGTTTCTAGCAGATCAACGGGCTAAAAATGCCCCTGCGTCGGTAATTGTTTACCAAGCCATCTGCACGTACAGACCATGCTGTTTAGGGTTACCGACGCATACCCAAAATGCAGAGCATTTGTCTTGTTGCTGCCGTGATGTCTGTAGCAGTCCCACCGGAATCAATGCTGCACAGATTCATTAAGGGGGGCACCACTTTCGTTAGTATGTGGATTTCCCATTGACAAATGATGGCTCTCTTTCCATTGAAATATGGTACTTGCTTCAGTGAATCCAATGCACAGGTTTCAACATCACAATGGCATGTTCTAACAGAATAATCGAGCTTCTAGAAAGAGTTGTTTATACTTGCTGTCTCCATTTCCTAACTTCCTATTTATTCCTCACCCTGGCCCCCATCTTTCCAGAAACATCTTTCCCCAAGTCCAAGATCTAGTGACCTCTGACTCACTAGATCCAGTGGGCATCTTCGGCTTCACTCTTGACCTCCAAGAATGCATTCAGGGACCTCCAAGCAGCATTTGATCCCATGCACCGCTCTCCCTTAGGCTTCTGGACAACGCCTCTGGTGCCCATCTCACTCTCTAATCCCACTGCTCTTGCTGCTTTGTGGACACATCTCCATTCAGCCGTTGAATGTTGAGGCTCATCGAGATCTTTCCTGGGCCCCTTTCTCTCTTCTGTATGCTTTCTTCCCCAGTCCAATGTCAAGTGCCACGTATGCCAATGCGCTCACACTTCAATCTCTAGCCCAAGCCTCCGCCTCTATCCATCACCCTAGTGCCAAAAGTGAGGCGACAACTAACATTACCTTGTGCCAAGGACAATTGCAATAGCCTCCTTTCTCTCTCCCCAAACCATCACTGCCCCATTCTAACCCCACTCTGCTTACATCCTTCAATAGCTGCCCTCTGTTCTTAAGATGAAGACCCACGTCCCCAACACAGCCGTAGGCCTGCCAGCTCCTGTCCTCCTCTCTGACCTCCATTTCCTAGAGCACTCCCCAGTTCCTTAGTTCCCCCTGCTTCCCTGCCTGCCCCAGGGCCTCTGCACATGCTATTCCCTCTGTCTGAAAGGTTCTCCTTCTTCCGCCTCCACCTCACTTTGCCTGGTTAGTTCCTCCACCTCATTCAGATCTTCTCAACTGTCCCTTCCTCAGGAGAGCATCTTCTCCGACCCCCTGCAGCAGATCAGCTGGCCTGTCATAAGCTTCCGCAATGAGATGTACCTCATCTTTATGGCATTCCTGTCTGTGCGTGACTACGTATCTGTTAGTGCGGTTATTTAATTAATAGCTGCCTCCCCCCTTAACCGGTGAGTTTCATGAGGATAGGGACTGTGTCTAATTCTGCTTACCTTTCTACACTCAGTTTAGCCTTGGATTCTTAGCTATTGCAAGTACTGAAAGTGTTAAACTGTTGGGGCGCCTGGGTGGCACAGTGGTTAAGTGTCTGCCTTCGGCTCAGGGCGTGATCCCAGAGTCTCGGGATCGAGCCCCACATCAGGCTCCTCCGCTATGAGCCTGCTTCTTCCTCTCCCACTCCCCCTGCTTGTGTTCCCTCTCTCTCTGGCTGTCTCTATCTCTGTCAAATAAATAAATAAAATCTTTAAAAAAAAAAAAGAAAGTGTTAAACTGTTTATTTTTTTCTTTTTTCTTTTAGATTTTATTTATTTGGAAGAGAGACAGAGAGCACGTGCACATGAGTGGGGGGAGGGGCAGAGGAAGAAGCAGACTCCCCCGCTGAGCAGGAGCCCGATGCAGGGTGATCCCAGGACCCTGAGATCATGACCTGAGCCGAAGGCAGATGCTAAACCGGCTGACCCACTCTGGCGCCCTGAGTTAAACTGTTTAATGATAAAAGTGTAGGGCATCTGGGTGGCTCAGTCAGTTAACTCAGTTAATCTCAGGGTCCTGGGATCGAGTCCCTCATCAGGCTCCCTGCTCAGTGAGGAGTCTGCTTCTGCCTCTCCCTCTGTCTCTTACCCCTGTACTTAATCTCTCTCTCGCTCTGTTCTCTCTCTCTCAAATAATTACATAAAATCTTCAAACAAAATAATAAAAGTGGCTTTTCAAATTTTGCTTTAAGAAAGTATTTAATGAGGTTTTATTTACATTTGCTTAAATGACCATAAACGTAAAGACTCCCTACTCTTACTTCTTTTCTTTTGGTAGGCATTCCAATTGTGGGTCGATCTACTAAACGAGGGAAGAGTGGGCTCCCAAGAGTCAGAGCCTACAGCAAAGGATGTTCTTCATGTCCCAGATCTCTGGGACTCTGAACTCTGAATGTGCCAGTTGGTTATTGTATCTGTTGCTTATCAGTGCTGCTGGAAATGTCCCCTGAGAGAATGCTACTTGTTTCAAGGGCCTGTAAGCCGTGCTACCCACACACACCAACACCCCCCCAGTTGTGGACCTTTGGGGGTCTTTATCGTCATGTTTTCACAATCTGACAATCTGGAGGTCAGTCAAGGGCATAAAAAATGCAACGATGTCTAGCGGCCAGCCCGCAACACACTGACGTCACTGGGTGAGACCCTAGCGCCCCAGGCCCACCCTCTCCACTGGGTGGATACCGCTCGTTTATGGGCGGCGGAAGCTGCCCTCCCTGCTCCTGCCTTTTCCACCTACAGCTCTCTGTAACTGTCATTCATTTTCTTACTGCTCCACGCATCGCGTGCCAAGAGCCCAGGGCCACTACCCCAGCCGTTGTGACGGTCACCTGCAGCTGCCATCCCCTATCGGTTCAGGGGGTGGGGGGCTCCCATCATCTCCAAGCCCAGCTCTCTCGAATCCAGGCCAAATCCTGAACAGTCTGGCTTGTGAGTGGGACACCAGCTCGTTTCCCTGGATGCTGTCATGTGGCCTAACTCTCTCCAACCTGCCCGCCCAGCTTGCTTCTCTCAGAAGTTTGGGACCTTTTTCTACCTTTCTTACTTAGGACTGCTGGTTTGGGAGCCCTCAGAATCTAACCCTGAATCCCTAAATCTCTCTGCCATTTTCCCAGGACAGACTGGGCCTTCATACAAAAGAGGTTCTTGATAGCCTGTTCTGTTATCCTAGACCCTACCCTGTTCTGTGACTCCAGCATGACCCTTGCTACACTTTCCCTCCTGCCAAGACACCTCCCTTACCCCCATCCCCTCACATACGCTATGCCTCCTCAGCTCAGCTGTTACTTCTTTTTTTTTTTTAAAGATTTTATTTATTTATTCATTCGACAGAGATAGAGACAGCCAGCGAGAGAGGGAACACAAGCAGGGGGAGTGGGAGAGGAAGAAGCAAGCTCATAGTGGAGGAGCCTGATGTGGGGCTCGAACCCATAACGCCGGGATCACGCCCTGAGCCCAAGGCAGATGCTTAACCACTGCGCTACCCAGGCGCCCCTCAGCTGTTACTTCTTAGGGCAGCCTCCTCTGACCCCCAGGCCAGATCAGATCTCTCAGAGCTCTGCTCCCTCTCCTCTGTAGCTCTTACTAGAGTTTGTAACCCTATATTTGATTTATATCTACACCCCCCTCGAGAACATAAGGTCATGGAAGGCGGCAATTTTGTCTTTTGCCCACCATGGCGTCCCCAGCACCCTGCACGACACCTGGTCCACGGTAGGGACTCAGTAGATATTTGTGGAATGAGTGAATGAACTATGATTCACTTCGTTATGTGTCAAGCTTCTGAGAGCCTGTCCTCAGCAAACCCATCGCTCGGTGACGGCGAATAAAATACTTTGGGGGCCAGTCACCAGCCAGCGCTCACTGATCTGTGAGCACGGCAATATTTCTGCTTGTGGGTTCAATACTCCAACCCCATATTTTATTAAAGTATTTCGTTCAGAGTGGTAAAAAACAGTCTGTTACTGGCTTGCGGGCAGTTAAACCTGGCTCTGGGGGAAGGGGTCATGTTACGACACTGCAGATAAGTGAGCATATCAGTGCCAGGCAGGGAGGAGGCTGCAAGAACACCCAGCTCCTGCCTGGGGACATTCTACCCCTCCCTTCGCGGGTGCGGATTGCAGAGGGCTTGAAGAACGGGTGGACAGTCCCAGAACCAAGTGACAGGTATTCCTCTGATCCCCATAAGTCATGCGGTGACTCTTTGGCTCAGAGTGGGACACAAGTTGGCATCAGCCATTTCCGGGTTTGCTTTGTGGTTTGTCAAGTCATCACACCCTGTGCTCTTGGAAGGTGGCAACAATGTTTTTGAACAAAAACTGACAACAAAGCAGTTGTGATGTTGGAGGCAGAACCATCATCCAGTTCCCTGGGGCTCAGTAAAAGTTACCCATCAAGAAGGAACCCTTGCTGAATGGAAGCAGCTCCCGGGAAGCCGCGTCGAGAAGGTGGGAAGAGCACCAGGCATGTTAAGTAACGACCACGCTACTTGCCACGAGTGCGCGCTGGGCTGAGCGCTTTGAAAACATTGTCTCATTTAATCCCACAATAGCCTGTGAGGGTTCTTATTATCACTGTTTTTCAGATCATGAGACCACGTGTCAGAGTAAAAAAAAATATGCCAAAGGTAACACCGTTGAGTAACTGACCGAGTCAGGATTTGACGCCGCTTCCGTATGACTCCACGTCAACCCACTTAACCCTGGGATACACTGGCCATTGGGAAAGTTGGGTGCGAGCCCTGATTCTTCCATTACGGCAGTGTGTCTTGGAGTAATTGCTTCACTTCTGCAAAAGTTTTATCATCTGTAAAATGTGAATAATAATACCTACAGCAGAGGATTAGATGAGACAAAGTCCCTCACTAAAACTGCCGATCCACCAGCCACCAGCCACATGTGGCTCCTGAATGCTTGCAATGTGGCCGGTCTGAATTGAGAAGGCCTGCAAGTGCGAAATAGACCCTGGATTTTTAATATTTAGTATGACAGAAAGAATGCAAGGAATCTCATTAATATTTTTTCATATGGAATATATGTTGCAATGATAGTATATCAGATTAAATAGCATATAGTACTAGAATTAATTTCACCTGTTTCTTTTTATTTTTTTAATGTGGCTAATAGAAAATTAAAATTGTATATATGACTCACATTACATTTCTATTGGACCGCTCTACTCCAGAGAGCTATAAAGATGAGTGATTCTTGTAATGGGAATTTCACACAGAACCATATTCCATTTCACCACTGAGGTCAGCACCTAGACAGCGCAACCCAGAGTGAGTCCCCATTTTTTCCATAAATGTGAGTTTTAATGAATTTTAAAAGCTGTAGGTCTTATTTATTTTCTTTGAGTATAGTTGGCACTTAATTAAAAAAACAAGCTGTAGGTGTTAATCTTTCTGAATCCAGTCTTTCTGATTCGTGTCCTGTTTTTCAAATAAACAACTTCCAGGGGGAGGGGAAGTCTCTATGTCTGGAGAAGTGAACCCATTCCAAGTGGGAATGGATGACACTTCAAAATGTTCTGACCCAGATTCTTTTTTTTTTTTTTTAAGATTTTATTTATTCATTTGAGAGAGAGAGAGAGCACAAGCAGGGGGAGAAGCAGAGGGAGAGGGAGAAGCAAACTCCCTGCTGAGCAGAGAGCCAGACATGGGGCTTAATCCTAGGACCTGGAGACCACGACCCGAGCCGAAGGTAGACACCCAACCATCTGAGCCACCCAGGCGCCCCCCGACCCAGAGTCTTTATTCAGGTAGCTGGAGAGTCAGCTGCATCTCGTGAAGCACAAAAATCACTTTTCCCTGACACCTGGTAGAAATGTTCCCTTTTTTCCCTTTCACAGCTTACCAAATGTTGCGTAACCCAATTCATCATCATGTATGAGTCTCTGCCATTGTTTCACACCGATGTCTATGAAAGCATAACCTTTCGGTAAGTGCCTAAATTTTGTCTTGTTACTTTTAATCCATCATTCCAGTCTCGATCATTTCGGATCCTGATCCTTTCCCTAAGCATCATCATGTGACCCCTTTCAGCTGTGTGTTTGGCTGCAAATTTCATTTTAGACCTTCCGTTGTTCGTTCAGGTCACTACATGAGAACACGGCTAAAGACAGAAGAGGCAACTTAATTATAACCTGCGTAAGGACAGAGGGGCCAAACGTATGTAGCTGAGACAGACGGCTGATCTACACTCCACGTCGAAGCGATATTCCAGGAAGAAGCACTGTATGACGAAAGGATTTTTGTCTTAGTTAGGGTAATGCTAGCTGCTGTAATGCCTAAACCCCAACATTTCAGAGGGTAACACCACAGAAGTTTATTCCTCCCTCAGAAGAGTCCAGTGCTCACGTGTCTGCACAGGGGGTATCTCTTCTTCCTCTGGTGAGTCAGGCCCAGGGCGCTGCTCCCCTCACCATCACAGCACTCCACCTTCTCCCAGGACTTTGTTAGTCTCCACAGCCAGTTGGCAAAGAGAGCACTTGGAGAAAGCACCCACATTTATTTATTTATTTATTTATTTCTCTTTCTTTCTTTCTTTTTTTTTTTTTTTTTTTTTTTTGGTGGGCCGCAAAGCAAGATTTATTGAGCAATAGCAAAATGATAGCACAAAGCTTCTGAGGAGGGAGGGGACCCAAGAGGGTTGCCCAGCACCTACATTTCTTAAACCTGACTTGAAAAGTGGTACAGAGTGACTTCTGTTGGTATTCCATCAATGCAAATTTAGCACATGGTCCCTTCTGGACATAAGGGGAGCTAGAAATACAGTTCCTGGATGGGAAGCCCTGTTCTAGAAATGCACTGTCCTAAGGGAAAGGAGCATCAAGTGTAGTAGACAGTTCTCCATCTCTACTACCTTATACGTGGAAATCATTTCCATAAGGATGAAGGCAAAAATGTCCATGTATTTTGAAACGGCGCCATTCAGCGTTACCGGACACTACACTATTGCCCCAAAGGCAACGGTCATAAAAGCATACCCTCAAGATGGAATGAATTAGGCATAGGAGGATGAAGGAGGGGGCAGCAAGATAGCCACCATCCACCTCTATTCATTCCATTAAGGGGGCAGATGTAGAGAGAACTCAAGTTACATCAGTTTGAGGAAGGCTGCGGTCTGGCCTCCGTCTCACCCTTGAAGTTGGTAAAAGAGAAGTGAAGTATCAACTGTTTTCCTTTTTTAAATTTTAGTAACAAAAATCACATCATTATTCATATTTGTTCTTTCTTGGCCAAAGTTTCTGAATGACTTGCAAGACAAATACCTTAGAAAGATGACTTAATACCTAAAGTGTCATCTAAATATGAGCAAAATTATGTAAAATATCAAAGGCTAAACATGAACAATGACCCTTCAATTT
The DNA here is from genome assembly GCF_023065955.2 of Ursus arctos. Lineage (NCBI taxonomy): Eukaryota > Metazoa > Chordata > Mammalia > Carnivora > Ursidae > Ursus > Ursus arctos. The sequence goes on from NW_026623050.1 coordinate 6,737,703, forward strand.
CTTTACAGCCCCCGCAGTGCACAGCAGGTGCCTGCTAAAAATATATTGATTTTTGATGGATTGAGGTGGATCCAGACTGTGTTAAGATTGTGCCTCACCTGAGTATTCTGTTCTAAAGTATTTATTTTAATAGTTTTATATATAGGAGGGGCATCAATTCCCTTCATGGATACTTCTTCCTGTGATGTGAAAGGGTATATTCTATAAAGATACCCTAAATTGAGGTTTTCCCATGTCTTCGGTTCTGAATCTAGCAACTGGTCAAGGAATTAAATCTCTGTTCTTTATGAGATTAGAACATAGTAAGTAAAAATATCTAAAAACAGCTGAATAGGGACATTTTCCTGTTTAAAAGAGCAATCACCTTGGATCACATTATGCTTATTTATCTTATGTACTAACATGGGGCAGGGGAGGGGATCAGCATTATGCAATAAATGCTTGTAAACAGTCTTATAAAGGGGCACCTGGCTGACTTAGTTGGTGGAGCGTACAACTCTTGATCTCAGGATCATGAGTTCAAGCCCCACGTTGGGTGTAGCGATTACGTAAATAAATAATAAATAAATAAACCTAAAAAATAGTCTCATAAAAACATACCATGTCCTGCCGTTTTAATAAGCTCCTCCCTTAAAGTGGGAAAATCATTTTATCCCGGCATCCACGCACACACAAAATGATTGATAGACTCAACCATATTTGAAAGAAAACACTCCCACATGGCAAAAATACTATAAGCAAAGTGAAAAGACAAGGTAGAAGTTGGGGAAATATTTGCAACTTCAATAACTAAAATCTGATTTCCCTGTTATACCTAAGACTCTTAGAAATAAAACAGAAACAAGAAACAAAACCCACTAATAACCCAGTAGAAAAATTAGCAAAGGATATAAAAGACCATACACAGGAAAGTCATACAAAAGTCCTTATATAGGAAAAGATGCTCAACCTCATTCATATGTGTAAGTTAAAACGACACTGAGAACATTTTTTAGTAAGAGTTTGGCAAAAATCTAAACCTTTGATAAGATACTGTGTAGGTGAGGGTGTGGGGGAAATACAGAGCGTAATGTGAGACCACCTCTGCAGAGAGCAATTTGACAATCTCTCTCCAAACCGAAAATGCACTTACCTCTACCCCCAGAAATTCCACTTCAAGGAATTCATCTCAAAGATATAACTTAGGTGCAAAGTGACATGTATACCAGGTCGTTCATTGCCTTATTGTTTGTAATAGCAAAAATACTGGAAACAACCTAAATGTCCATAGATAAGAGGAATGGATAATTAATTTATGGCTATCCATACAGTGAACACTATCAAACTATTAAAATTTTTTTAAATTTTTTTTCTATTTAAGATTTTAAATTTATTTTTGCAAGACAGAGAGAGAGGGAAGGAGAGCACGAGTGGAGGAAGCGGCAGAGGGAGAAGCAGACTCCCTACTGAGCAGGGAACCTGGTGTAGGACTTTATCCCAGGACCCTGGGATCATGACCTGAGCTGAAGGCAGATGCTTAACTGACTGAGCCACCCAGGAACCCCAAAAAAATTTTTTTTAAATATTTTATTTATTTATTTATTTATTTATTTATTTATTTATTTTAGAAAAAGAGAGAGTGTGCACATGTGGGGTGGGGGGAGAGGGGGAGGGAGAGGCACAAGCAGACTCCTGGTGGACCAGAGCCTGACGCGGGGCTTGATCCCACAACCCTGAGATCACGACCCTGAGATCACAAGCCAAGCCAAAACCAACAGGCAAACACCCAACCAACTGAGCCACCCAGGCGCCCCAACTTTATTTTTTTTTTTAATGAGGAAGCTCTCTGAATGCTGACATGGAAAGATCTTCAAGATACATTTAGGGAGAAAAGCAAGATGCAGAACAGTGAACAGTATGATGCATTTTGTGCAAAAGTGGGGAGATTATTCCTATGTGCTTATTGGTACATAAAGAAACTCTGGGATCAGACTCATAACGGTGGAGGAGGGGCAGATGAGAACCAGTAGCTAAGAGATAGCATAGGCAGGAGACCTTTGTGAAAATGTTTCGAACGTCTCCTAATGTTTGAACCTTGGTAATGCATTGCCTATTCAGTAAGTTAAATTTTTAAAAAGTAACGAGTCTTAGAGTACTTTGAATGCAGCTTTGGTAGGATGATGATGGTCTTGGGACATGTGAATTTGCATGGCTATTGACATAATTGGATGGTATAGGTCACTGATTGCTTCTTCTGTCCAAGTCTTGTCTCCCCAGCAAAACCACCGGTCCCCTTCTCTTCTGGAGCCTCCCCATTGTCTAAGCTGAGAACCCAGTAGGGGTCTGAGGACAACTTGTTGACTGATTAAGCCTCTTAGAGTTTTATCTCTTTTCATCATGAGCACTTCCTATGTGTTTCACTTCTTCCTTTCAAATAAGTCAAAATATTAGTGTGAAAGTTCAAGGAAGGTAGAAAGCTGCGAGGTAAATTGGGCCTCCTGAGAGTGTATCTTCAGATTTAAAAAAAAAGCTTCCATCTCATTGATGAAAATGTGTTTGCTTTCTATTTAGTCAATTACCTATTGTATGTTGGCTGGTATTTTCTGGTTCAAATGGCTGTCTGTATCAAATGCCAGCATTTAAAAATCGATTTCCTCTCTATAAAAAATCTATTTCCTCCACTCCTGTTTCACTATCAACAACTCTATTGTTAGAATCTGTGACTTGGTGTCTTTCCAGCCAAAGGATAATTCAGCCGAGATGCTTGATTTTATGATACGAATGTGATCTCACTTCTCCATGTGAGCTGCCTCCTGAAAAATCACTTAGTGGAGAAGAGACAAAAAGACGTAAGAGCCCAGCGCGTGCTGTGCTGGCTGCTGGCTTTGGGGGAGGCCAGGGCAGCCAAGTCTTAAAAGACTCCTGCCAAGGCCGGAGGGGGCTCCCGGATCCCCTCCAAGAGGGGGAAAACCTGTCTTCCACCAGCCTCTGGAGGTGGAGTGGATCCCCTCTGCAGGACCCGCAGAGAATCATCCTGGGTCAAGCGCTCTAGCCTGGTGTTTCACCCGAGCCCGGGTAGAGAGGACAGCTTACCGCCCCGGCAGCCCGCAGCTTCCTGCTGGGGGAGTCTGGGTGAACAGTGGCGGGCCAGAGGATGTGGTCTGCTACACCCCAGCTTGGATCCCAGAGGCCTAGCCCAGACTGCACACGGCCCCTCCCCCAGGACAGAGAGTGCGTTGCTCCAGGCTAGCTCCCCATGGGTTTCGCACCCTCTTTCTTCCCACCTCTCTCTAACCAATGAGAGAGAGACTCCAGAACGCACATGCTTGGACAAGTTATTTGGGGGCAATAAATGAACCTGGCTGGGCCTCAGTTTCCTCTTTTGTATAATAATATCAAACTTTACAACCTTTAGAAAACGATTTGGTAGTGTCTTACAAAGTTAAGTATACACTACTCAGTGTAAAAGTATTTCCCCAAGAGAAACTAAACTCTTTGTCCACTGAAACACCTGCCTACAAATGTGTATAAGCAGCTTAATTCATAATAACCAAAGACTAGAAACAACTCGAATGTCCATCAAAAAGTAAACTGAAAACACACTGTGATGTATTCATACAGTAGAATACTACTCAGCAGGGACGCCTGGGTTGCGCAGTTGTTAAGCGTCTGCCTTCGGCTCAGGGCGTGATCCCAGCGTTCTGGGATCGAGCCCCACATCAGGCTCTTCCGCTATGAGCCTGCTTCTTGCTCTCCCACTCCCCCTGCTTGTGTTCCCTCTCTCACTGGCTGTCTCTATCTCTGTCAAATAAATAAATAAAATCTTTAAAAAAAAAAAATGAAAGTGAAGGTTACATGAATATCTACATTTGTCAAAACTCATAGAATTGTACTTAGATTTTTGTATGTTTTATTTTCTATAAATGAAACTTCAATTTTAAAATATCTTTGAAAGAAATAACATTTGAAAAAACAACAGTACTTTATAGGGTTGTTGTAATAACCAAATGAGTGAATATGTAAAGTGCTCATTAGTGGCACATTAGGTATTACCATGTGAGTATTTACGTAGTATTTATTTATTTATTTAAGATTTTATTTATTTATTTGATAGAGAGAGAAACAGCCAGCGAGAGAGGGAACACAAGCAAGGGGAGTGGGAGAGGAAGAAGCAGGCTCCCAGCGGAGGAACCTCATGTGAGGCTCGATCCCAGAACGCCGGGATCACGCCCTGAGCCGAAGGCAGACGCTTAATGACTGAGCCACCCAGGCGCCCCATATTTATGTAGTATTTATAGCATAAACATGTAGTATTTATATAGCAGTTTTATATAGTATTTGTAATGAATCTGAAATCTATGACACTGTGGGACTTACATTTTAAAATACTATATGTCAGAATGTTCCATAAAGGAGTTCACATTGGATGAGGAGGAATTGCTCTACCACTGCCCTCATCTCGTAGGGAGTTGTGAGGATTAAGCGAGGCCATGTACCCCTGCTACATGCGTATCTGACTAATAATGACCTAAATGTGGGTGACTCAGTCATCCAATTTAACTTTCTGACATGATTTCTATATCTGAGAAATGGTGCTTGGAGTCCAAATACCAAAGAAGCACAGAACGATGCAAAGGACATCACACACACAGGAATTCTGTGATGAATGCTCATAGATGTGCCAGAAGACATCACATCAGAAGTTGCTGTGTAAACCGCCCCTCTGCGAGGCTGTTTGGGGCAGGAGGAAGAGATTGACCACCTCGGTTTAAAAACTGGCTCAGTCCTTATTACACGTGATACTGGGTATGTCACTTAACCTCCCTAAGCCTCAGTTTCCTCATCTGTAAAATGGGAATAATACCTATCCCATGTGGATTTGGGGAACAATTGTATGAGAGAAAGCACGTGTTTCAGAAATAAAAACTATTGCTGATCTCTGCAGAAGGGGAACGCTGGTGATGAGAGGGTCTTTGTTGAACATGCTTTCTCAAGAGCAGTTATGGAAAGACAGGCCCCAGCTGCTCTTCTCCGCATGAGGAAGGGGGAAAGTTGCAGAAGCCCAGAGGAAAATCTTGGAGGGAGTGCCTGGAACTGGGCTAGATTCAGAGGCCTCTCAGAGAAAGACCCAAAAAGGCGACTAAGGCAAGAGATGTCTAATGGAATGAAATACTGCACCCTGCTGTATGTATAAAATTCCCTCTTTTCTTGGGTCTCCTCTATAAGCCTTCAAACAAACAAAATCTACAAGATAAAGCTCTCGTGTAAGTGGATTTTTTGGAGAAGTGAGAGGAATTGCTAAATCCTGCTTCCCGGGGGGCACAGGGAGGGAAGGTAGGCTGCAAATACCCAAATCTGGGTTATCCGGGTGTCCGGCACAGTCCTGAGCGCAGGGTACGCAACTAAGAAACGCCGGACATTTTACGTCGTGTGTGCACGGCTGGCGGAAGATCCTGCCTGGTTGCAGGCGGCGGGCTGAGGTCAGAGCTCCGGAGCAAGTGTTTCTATGACAACAACGGCGTCTCCGCGCCCTGCAGTGGGCACGTGGAGTAGGGACTTGGCCGCGGTGGGCTCGTTCGCCTCACCTGTGGACCAGCAAAACCTCCCTCTCTGGGGCGCAAAGGATTCCCTCCCGCCCTCCGCTTTAGCTCCGTGCGGGTCACCGGCGCTGCTGGGTGAGTTCCGAGCGGCCTCTCAGCGGTCGCGCCCCGCCGCGCCTCTCGCGCACGCCCTCCCGGGATTTGGCCACAGGGGCCCGCAACCCGGGCGGGTGACAGGACCCTGTGCTCTGCCAGCCGTCCTCACTGCGGCCCTCGGCTCGGGACTCTGGCCTCGTGCCCGCCGGCCGCCCGGGTCTCCTCACCGGACTCCCCGCCGAGCGAGCCGGAGAGCGCGCAGCGACTGCTCCCGGGCCCAGCGCTCTCTCCCCGGGGGCCGGCCGGGGTCAAGGTCTCGGCTCCGTTCGCTCGCAGCGCCGCCCCCTGGCGCTGAGCCGGCGGGAACGTGAGGGCGGCCGCCGCGCGGATCTCGCGCAGTCGGTTCCGCCGCCGCCGACGGGGCGGAGACTGGGCGTCCGCGTGGCCCCGGCGGCCGGCCGGGAGGGGCGGGAGCCAGTGGCCGCGTAACCGCCCCGGGCCGCGGGCGCGGGCCGTGTGTCACCCCGGGGGCCTGGGCGCTGCCTGGTCGGAACCGAACGTTTCACGCAGCAGACGGCGCTCCCGAGGTTGCTCGGGTTGGGACAGACAGGCGAGTGTAAAGCAGGGTCGCCGCCTTGGTGCCCTCAGCGGGTGATGCAGCCGTGGACAAGAGCCAAGCCCTTCTGCAGGCAAGGCCAGGCAGGCAGCCTCCCACCCACCGAGGAAGTCAGCAGTGCCCGACCTCTCCCCGTGACCGCATCCCATCTGCCCTGGCCCTCTGCTCCCCGAACCTGTTTTGAGGATAGGCGTGAACTCTCCTGCCTCTCACACTCACACCTGGTGAGTGTCCATCTGTAGGGACCTAGGGTTGCCCTCTTGGTCTTTGTCCTCCCCTACCGCCCCCACCCCAGCCATCACCCTGTCTTCCCCAATGACCCAGTCTCCCCTCGACCTTTCCTCAGCCCACCCCTGACGCTTCAGCCTCCCCACAGCTGAAGCTCGCTTAGCTCCTTCAGCACTAAGCCTGTGCTCCACCCACCCCCATTCTCCTCCCTGTTTCCCTGTCTTCGCAACCTTGTGGCTATTTCTGGCTCCCTATCCCCCCAAGTCACCACTATCCATCCTTAACAGGGACTCCAAACGCTGCTCTTCCCCACTGTCCTCATGGTCCCTAACTCAGGCCCCCCACCCCACCTTGAATCTGGGATCACTGCCCCAGTGCAGCACAGAAGCTTCTCCTGACACGGCCTGATGGAGTTTGTGTGACCTGCTCGTGTCTCCACTTGAGACTCCGCTTCTGCCCTGCCCTGGGTGCCACCCCCAGCCTGTACCCTCCCTTGTGCTCACAGAACTGTCAGTGGAATCCAGACGCCTGGCAGAAACCTCTCTTCCTGTCCAGCAGCCTTCCTGGGGTTCACAGAGCAGACTCAGGTTCCTGCTTTTTCTGCCCAAAGGGAGGGAGCCCCATTTCTTAATCTCACCTGCTCTTGCTGGTCCTGCATCCTCCAAGGACCTACTGGCATGATGGAGAAGGAGGGAAGCTTGCCTCATCCTTTCCTCTGGCACACCCCAGGTTGCTGTTTGATCAGCTAAATATTCCCACCAAAAATTGGTAAAGGAAGCAGGAGCTGGTTTAATCCTGAGTCTTGGCTGCCCCTGTCCTGGAGTTTATGATGGCAGCATTGCCACTTTCTGAGCACCTACTGCGTGTATTAATGGACCCCCAGAAAGGAAGATCATCGCCATTTACCCTGGCTTAGCTAAATCCTAACCCTTCCATCAAGACTCAAGTCCCCTGCAGCCAAGGGCTTAATTAAGAGCCCACGTTTATCACTTGTCATGGTTTTCTCACTCTGTTGTTGCTGTCTCCAGAAAGAGACAGTGATGTCAGCTCTGTCCCTATGATCAGCTCTGGTGCACCCCAGCACACCTAGGCCAGACAGCCAGTCACATGCCAAGAGAGGGTGGACTCCCCTTTCCAGGGGCACTCGGGATGTGCTCAAGAAGCTCCGTGGAGGCAGGTCTCTCATGCTCCATAAGGCCACACAAAGCTGTTCTTGGCCCATTATTGAGGACACACCGTGTCCTGCCTCTGGATGAAGACGAGTCCATCCTTTCAGGGATACACACTAAAATAGTGCTGCTCATATTTCCAGATGTTTTGCACCAGGAAAAACCACCGGGTTCAACGGGGGCTTGCTAACTTTTGACTTGCCAAGAAGTTCACTGACAGTAAGTACTATCTACTATCACCATCCTGAACTTTAATTCCAGTAATATGGGAATGACATGGACGCATTACTAACAGATTTTGCTTTTTAAAAAGTTTTTGTTTCGAAATGTTTGCAAACTTATAAAAAATTGCAAGGATATTACAGTGAACTCTTATATACCCTTCCCTCAGGTTTATGAAGTACTAGCATTTTGCCATATTTGGATTTTTGTTCTCTCTCTCTCTCTCTCTACACACACACACACACACACACACACACACAGAAAGTAGTCTCTATACAAATAAATTTATTACCTAAACCATTTGAAAGTAAGTTGTAGATATGGCACCTCTTAACCCTGAAATACTAGTACTATTATCAAAATCAGGAAATTTAGCATCTCTGATACAATATTATTATCTAACCGACATACCTTCTTCAAATTTTGCCAGATGTCCCAATAATGTCCCCTTCCCCTCCTGCTGCAACTCCCTCCTCCCTTTCCTCCTCCTTCTCCCCCCTCTTCTCCACTTCCTCCTCCCCTCCCCTCCTCCTTCTCCCTTTTTCTCTTCTTCCTTCTCCTCTTCGCTCTCCTCCTCCTGCTTCCCCTCTTCCTCCTCCTAATAGCTATTGTTTTCTCTGGTCCAGGATCCTGTCCAGAATCACATTTTGCATTTAGCTGTCCTGTCTCTTTAGTCTCCTTCAATCTGGAACAGTTCCTCAGCCTTTCTTTGTCTTTTATGACATTGACTTTTTTTTTTTTGAAGTACAGGCCAGTTATTATGTAGAATGTCCCTCAGTTGGAGTTGGACTGATGTTTCCTCACGATCATATTCAGGCAATGCATTTTTGCCAAGAATACCACAGAAGTGATATGTCCTTTCTCAGTATATCACATCAAGAGGCACATGACATTGGTTTGTCCTATTTTGAGAAATGTTAATTTTGATCACTTGGTGAGAATGATGGTGACTGTTTCCCCACTGTTAAATTATGATTATGATTTTTCCCTTTGGAATTGGTAAGTAATTTGTCAGGTGAATTAACAAGTCTTTTAAATGAAATAAAATTGGCTTTTTGGAAAACTCATTCCATAGCCCCTATTGTCCTCATTTGCTCCTGTCTGTTGAAAATATCTTCAAGTCAGCAGTGATCCATACACTGGCTCTTAAAAATCACTGCACAAGGATGCAAGCAAATTACTTCTTTATCTAACAAATACTTGAGTACTATATAAGCCGTGTACCTCAGAGGAAAGAATGGTTTACAAGCAGGGCCAATAGATAATACAATTAAGTATGGTGCACCTCTTTTATAGAAGGCCTCTGGACCATACTTTGGATTTGCTGAAAACACAGGGGACAGGGGAACAAGCTGACCAACACAACGAGGAAACAATCACTAAATCTAGAATGTGGAACATTCTGTAAGAAAGCTGGCCTGGAGCACCTGGGTGGCTCAGTTGGTTCAGCATCTTCCTTCTGCTCAGGTCCTGATGCGAGGGTCCTGGAATCGAGTCCCACATTGGCTCTCTGCTCAACCGGGAGCCTGCTTCTCCCTCTGCCTCTGCCTGCTGCTCCTCCTGCTTGTGCTGTCTCTCTTTCTCTGTCAAACAAACAAATAAATAAATAAAATCTTAAAAAAAAAAAAAAAAGGAAAATCGCTGGCCTGCAGCCTGCAAAAGGACAATTTCTTGGGGAAAAAAAAAAGGAATGACTAAAACTAGATTAAATGATGCAGCAATTCATGAGCTTTGATTGAATTTGACTTTTTAAAGCAAAAAACTATAATTAAGGACAATTGGGGAAATTTTCATGTAGACTAATATTAGATGATACTATGGGATTGTCGTTGGTTTTCTTGGGTATGATAATGGTTTTATAGTTATATAAGGGAATGCATACTAATGTGTTTAGGGGTAAAGTGGCATGATGTTTGCAATTAACTTTCAAAAGGTTCAGCAAGGGGCACCTGGCTGGCCCATTTGGAAGAGCATGCAACTCTTTTTTTTTTTTCCTAAGATTTTATTTATCTACCTGACAGAGAGAGAGAGACAGCCAGCGAGAGAGGGAACACAAGCAGGGGGAGTGGGAGAGGAAGAAGCAGGCTCATAGCAGAGGAGCCCGATGTGGGGCTCGATCCCAGAACGCCGAGATCACGCCCTGAGCCGAAGGCAGACGCCTAATGACTGAGCCACCCAGGTGCCCCTAGAGCATGCAACTCTTGATCTCAGGGTTGTGAGTTCAAGCCCCACGTTTGGTGTAGAGATTACTTAAATAAATAAAACTTAAAAGGGGCTCCTGGGTGGCTCAGATGGTTAAGTGTCTGCCTTCAGCTCAGATCTTGATCTCCTGGTCCTGGGATCGAGCTCTGCTCTGTGTTGGTCTTCCTGCTCAGCAGGGGTAGTCTTGCTTCTCTCTGTGCCTCTGCCCGTCCCCACCCCCCAGCTCGTGCTCTCTGCCTCTCTCAAATGAATAAATAAAATCCTTAAAATATATAAATAAATAAAACTTTAAAAAAAGGTTCAGCAAAAACTCATTCATATATATATAGACAGAGAAAGAGCAAAGTGGCAAAACATTAAAAATTGTTGAAGCTTGGGGGCGCCTGAGTGGCTCAGCCAGTTAAGCGTCTGCCTTCAGCTCAGGTCAGGATCCCAGGGTCCTGGGCTGGAGCCCCATGTTGGGCAAACTGCTCAGCAGGGAGCCTGCTTCTCCCTCTGCCTGTGGCTCCCCCTGCTTGTGCTCTTTCTCTCAATCTTGCTCTATGTCAAATAAATAAAATCTTTTTAAAAAATTGTTGAAGCTTGGGGCGCCTGGGTGGCACAGCAGTTAAGCATCTGCCTTTGGCTCAGGGCGTGATCCCGGCGTTCTGGGATCGAGCCCCACATCAGGCTCTTCCACTATGAGCCTGCTTCTTCCTCTCCCACTCCCCCTGCTTGTGTTCCCTCTCTCGCTGGCTGTCTCTATCTCTGTCGAATAAATAAATAAAATCTTAAAAAAAAATTGTTGAAGCTTGATAGAGAGTGTAGGGAGGCTCGTAGGACTATTCTTTCTACTTTTCTGTGGTTTTGGATTTTTGAAAATCAAAAATTTGAAGGAATAACATATAGATGTAATTGTAGTTAATAAAAATAAAACTCCCTTTAAACTGTTCTGAATTTAGGGGGTGCCTGGTTGGCTCAGTTGGTTGAGCCTCTGACTCTTGATTTTGGCTCAGCTCGTGGTCTCAGGCTCCTGAAATTGAGCCCCACATGGGGTACCACACTCCGTGGGAAGTCTGCTTGTTTCCCTGTCCCTCTGCCCCTCCCCTGCTCACACATGCTCTTGCTCTTTCCCTCTAGAATAAATAAGTCTTTTTAAAAAATAAAACATTGCTGAATTTACAGTATTATTATTGTAAGTTTTCTCTACTGTTCTCTTCACTGTTACATGTGGAGAATTTCCTCAATTTTTTTCGTATTTAAAAAGGCTCCTAATTCAGCCTTTCTGGAAAGTATCTGGGTAATATATGAGACATCTTACAAATTTCGTCTCAACTTGGACTTGGGTATTTACCCAAGAAAATAATCGTGCACTAATGTAAAGATTCAGCAACAGAGTTTTCATCCTAGTGTAACAATATGTCAATGAAGAAATTGCATATAATTTAAATGCTCAACTCTTTATTGGTTAAATAAACTATGGCCCAACCACCGAAAGAAAGGAATATGGCACAGGCATCGAAATTGTTGTGAGGTCAACCATGTGCTGACAGTTGTTGAGGCTGGTTGACTTGTATAGAGGAGCCCATTATTTTTCCTTAATTAAATTGCAGAACAGTGTTTAACAAGTGAAAGATATTGGTACCATATATTTAGCTTATGAAAAAATAGTATGTACTGTATAATCCTATTTTTGTTTAAAAAAAAAAAAAGAGGCTGGGATATACACGTCCAAGTGCTCAACCTTGGTTATCTGTCCAGGTTGGACTGACAGTTTTTATTTTCAACTTTTAAAAATTTATAGAGTGAGCACTTTTATATTAAGAAATAACAATAAAAAAGATGTTGAAAAAATGTTACTGAATCCCAGAATGTTTTCTTCTACCTAGTATGAAGGAACCCCACTGGGCGTCCCGGCGGGGCGGGGAGTGGGGGGAGGGAATGGGGGGGCCTCACCCAGAGGTGGGACCATCCCCAGCCACCAGGTGGCAGTGCTGCTCGCTGAGGGCGCCTCCGACGGAGCACCTCAGCCGCACCCCTCCCCGCCCAGTGTCCTCTGCCGCCCATCGCGTATCCCCTGAAAACAGAGGAGCACTCCCTGAAAAAAAGAAAGACAGCCTGGTGTATAGGGGAGCTCCTCCCCTCTCCGCACCTAGGTTAGGGGTGCAAATAGTGCCGGCCGTGAAGATGGCAAGTGGGGAAATGTTCCTTTCCTTGGGGATAATGGGAGGAGAAGCCTTCCCTGCGAACAGTTATCTAGCTGTGTCTAGATGTGGCAGGGCCGCCAGACTTGAGAGAGAGAGAGACAGAGAGAATGGAGAGAGAGAATGTGTTAAGAATATTCTGCATGAGGGCGCCTGGGTGGCACAGCGGTTGGGCGTCTGCCTTCACCTCAGGGCGTGATCCCCGCGTTGTGGGCTCGAGCCCCACGTCAGGCCCTTCTGCTGGGAGTCTGCTTCTTCCTCTCCCACTCCCCCTGCTTGTGTTCCCTCTCTCGCTGGCTGTCTCTCTCTCTGTCGAATAAACAAATAAAATCTTTTTTTTTTTTTTTAAGAATATTCTGCATGTTTTACTGATTGTGTCATTTTTCTTTGTGTGTGTGTGTGAGATTGTGTTAATATTTGGAACATGTTCTTCTATTTCAAAACAACAGTATGGATAGAATGTTGAAGAAAACACAATATTTACTTCATATCCCAATTCTATGCATATTCTCTTCTACTTTTCAGTTCACGCATTGTTCATCATCACATTAGAAATCCTTGCTATACCTTCCTTTGAAGCAGGATCAATGCACTATCCAGATATAATTTCAGCATAACTTAACCAATAGGAAGTGTATTGAAGAATGGTATCCTTTTGTGTTATGCTCTGTGGGCTTCTTAAAAAGTTCTTTATCTACAAAACAATAATGTAACTGTATTTATAAAATTGTTTCCCAATTAAGAAAATGTCTAATAATTTAGAAAAGTGGACATTTGCACAATTTTTTTTATAATTCGTGGTTTAAAGTGTAAAAACGGGGGCGCCTGGGTGGCACAGCGGTTAAGTGTCTGCCTTCGGCTCAGGACATGATCCCGGCGTTATGGGATCGAGCCCCACATCAGGCTCCTCCACTAGGAGCCTGCTTCTTCCTCTCCCACTCCCCCTGCTTGTGTTCCCTCTCTCGCTGGCTGTCTCTATCTCTGTCGAATAAATAAATAAAATCTTTAAAAAAATAAAAATAAAAAAAATAAAGTGTAAAAACGAATGTTTTTAGTATGGTCACAGAGTTCGGCAGCCATCACCACGATCCATTTTTCCAGTCATTATACTGCTGTATCCATTAGCACTCACTCCCCATTTCCCCCCACATTCCTTCCCCAAGACCTCAGCAAGCACTAATCTGCTGTCTCTATACATTTGCCTGCTCCAGACATTTCATATAAATGGAATCATACAACATACGTTCTTTAGTGACTGACTTGGCGTTATGTTTTCAATGTTGGGCGCCTGGGTGGCTCAGTCAGTTACGCATGTGCCTTCGACTCAGGTCTTGATCCCAAGGGCCTGAGATCCAGCCTCGCATCAGGCTCCCTGCTTAGCAGGGACTCTGCTTCTCCCTCTGCCTTGGCTGCTCCCCCTGCTTGTGCTCTCTCTCTCTCTGTCAAATAAATAAACAAAATCTTTAAAAAAAAGATTATCCATGTTGTCACATACCAGTAATTAAGCCCTTTTTATTGCCAAATAATATTCCAAGGTATGGAATCTTACTTGTCCATCAATTGATGAATATTTGGGTCGTTTCCACTTTTTGGCTATTATGAATAGCCAAGCGCTTGTTGTTATCTGTCTTTTTGGTCACAGTCATCACACTAGGAGTGAAGTGGTATCTCATTGTGATTTGATTTGCAGTTCTGTGTTGGCTAGGGGCCATTTGCATATCTTCTTTGGTGAAATGTCTATTCAAATCCTTTGCTCATTCTTTAGTTGGATCATTTGTCATTTTAATACTGGATTGTAAGAGTTCTTTATAAATTTTAGATACACGCCCCTTATCGGACATCTGATTTGCAAATATTTTATCTCATTCTGTAGCGTTGTCTTTTTACTTTCCTGATGGTGCTGTTTGAAGCACAAAAGTTTTTAATTTTGATGAACTTCAGCTTATCTGTTGTGTTCTTCTGTTAGGTGTGTTTTGCCCGCTCTAAGTTCACGGAGATTTATGCCTGTGTTTTCTTCCCATATTTCTTACAAGAAATATATGTTGTTTATGGTGTAAGGTGGGAGTCCGCTTCATTCCTTTGTAACTGGATATCCAGTTGTCCCAGTGCCATTTGTGCAAAAGATTGTTCTTTCCTCCAGCGAATTGCCTTGGCGCCCTTGTTGAAAATCAACTGATCATAAATGTAAAGGTTTATTTCTGGACTCTTAATTCTATCTATTGCTCTATGTCTATCCTTATGCCAGCACCACACTGTCTTCATTACTATGAATTTATTGTAAGTTTTGAAATCATAAAGCATGAGTCTTCCAACTTTGTTATTTTTCAAGATTGTTTTGGCAACACTGGGTCCCTGGAATTTCCATATGAGTCTTAGAAACAGCTTGTCAATTTCTTTTTTTTTTTTTTTAAAGATTTTATTTATTTATTCGACAGAGAGAGACAGCCAGCGAGAGAGGGAACACAAGCAGGGGGAGTGGGAGAGGAAGAAGCAGGCTCATAGCGGAGGAGCCTGATGTGGGACTCGATCCCTTAACGCCGGGATCACGCCCTGAGCCGAAGGCAGACGATTAACCGCTGTGCCACCCAGGCGCCCCAGCTTGTCAATTTCTATTAAAAAAAATTCAGCTGGGATTTTGATGTTGGTTATGTTGAATCTGTAGATCGATTTGAGGAGCCTTGGCATCTTAACCATATTAAGTCTTTTCATCCATGAACATAGGATGTCTTCTATTAATTAAGCGCACATCTGATTTTTTAATTTTATTTTTACTAGGCAGGAAACTAAAATATCAGATGGTTCTAGATCAGTTTCAAACATTTAGGTACCTTGAATAAAGTCTACTAAGCAGATGGGTATCGTTTGGCACAGCTTGAGGATAACAGGTCCTCCCTGTGCAGAACAGTTGAGTAGAATAACTTGGGGTTGCTACCACAAACTGCTGGTTTCCTTCTTTAAGAAATCTTGGGTAAGCCTTCTTCTCTGGACTTACTTTCCTTACTTATAAAAAAAGGAAACAACCATGATTACCTCAATCACTTCAGTAAAAAATTGCTAAATGAATTTTTAAAAATACAGTATAAAAATAGACAAAAGATTTGAACAGATACTTCATTAAAGAAGATATACAGGGGCACTTGGGTGGCTCACCTAAGCGTCTGACTTCAGCTTAGGTCAGGATCTCAGGGTTTTAGGATCACCCAGTTCCGGACTCAGCACAAAGTCTGCTTGTCTCTCTCCCTCTGCCTCTCCCTTTCCCCCTCCCCCTGCTCATGCTTGCTCTATCTCTCTTGCAAATAAATAAATGAAATCTAAAAAGAAAAGAAAAGAGGAAGATATAAAAAAATGACTAATAAACAAATGCAGATATGCTCAATATCATAAGCCAACATTAGCCAACATGCAGATTAAGACCATGATAAGATACACACCCACCAGCATGGCGAAAACTTAAAAGACTGATAATACCAGGTACTGGTGAAGATATGAAGCAAAGAACTCTCTTTCACTGCTGGTAGTAGTATTAAATGGTACAACTGCTTTGGAAAACAGATCAGTCTTCCTTCCTTCCTTCCTTCCTTCCTTCCTTCCTTCCTTCCTTCCTTCCCTCCCTCCCTCCCTCCCTCCCTCCTTTCTAAAAAGATTTTAAGTAGAGATGCCTGGGTGGCTGTCGGTTAAACGTCTGCCTTCAGCTCAGGTCAAGGTCCTGAGCTAGTTGATCGAGCCCCATGTCAGGCTCCCTGCCCAGTGGGGAGTCTCCCTCTCCCTCTGCCCCTCTTCCCCACTGTGCTCTCTCTCTCACTCTCTCTATTGCTCTCTCTCTCTTTCAAGTAAATAAAATCTTCAAAAAAAATAAAAGTTAAAAATTAAAAGATTTTCATCTCTACACCCAGCATGGGACTCAAACTCACAACCCCAAGATCAAGAGTCTCACGCTCCTCTGACGGAGCCAGCCAGGCTCCCCAGATCAGTAGTTCTTTGTAAAGTTAACATACATAACATAACAGTAATTCCACTCTATGCTATTTACCCAAGAGAAATGAACATATATATCCACAGAAAGATTTGTACATGAATGTTTATAGCAGCTGTATTTGCAATAAGCAAAAATCAGAAACAGCCCAATATCCTTTGACCGGAGAATGGGTAAATAAATTGTGGCATAGTCAATACAAATTAAAGACAAGTCAATAATTTAAAGGAACAAATTACTGATACAACATGCATGAATCTTAAAAATACGACGCTGAGTGAAGGAAGCCAGACACAAAGAGTACTGGATGGTTTCATTTATATGAAATTCTGAAACAATCAAAACTAAGCTATTGTTACAGCATATCAGTGGTTTTCTGGGGACAAAGGGGGAGGGAGGACCAACTGCAAAGAGGCTTGAGGAAACCTTCTGCGGTGATGGAGATGCTCTATCTTCATTGGCATGGTCGTTATATGTGTGCATACCTTTGGAAAAACTCATCAAGCTGCTTTTAATGTACTTGATGTATATTAAAATTAATATACTTAAAATGGGTACATTTTATTATATGTAAATCATACCTCAATAAAGTTGATTAAAAAAATAAGTCCACACTTGAGAGTTGGCTATTACAAGAGCTTCAGGTATCTCTGTGTCTAATCTGTCTCAGGCACTTCACTGATTATCATAATGAGTATTAGAAATGGGTTTTCATTAAAAACTTATAAAGGCATCATAAAGACCATGAAGACTTATAATCAATAAATTAGTAAATGCCTCTCTTTGTACTGTTATGAGGATCCAGTGTGATAACATAAATGCAAGTATACGGCTTTGATGGGCCGTACAAGTAGGTCTTGGCTCGAAAGTCAGAGATCCCCCAGGCTTCCAGATTTCCAGCCCCTTTACGATCCTGACCTAAAGGCCTAAGAGGTCCCTCTGGCTGTCCCCTGCCAGGGTCTTGGCTTGCTTACAGTCACCCCTGGGCCTCACCTTCTGAAGGGCCCTGATCCTGTCCCCAAGATGGTGGGGAAACCCTTAGGATCTGCCTTGCTTCTGAGTGCCTGGATGGAACTGGAGTTGACCTTTACCTCTTTGCCCTAACCCGTGGCCCCAGGATGCGTTTTGCTTTGACTGGCCTGAGAGTTTGTAAGCAGTCAAGACAGCTGCACTGCAGTCACACAGACCTTGTTATGGCCTGGCTGTTTGTGTACCCCTCAAATTCGTACGTTGAAGCCCTAACCCCACAATGGGATGGTATTTGGAAGTGGAGCCTTTGGGAAGCAATTAGGCTGAGATGAGGTCATGAAGGTGGGGACCCTCATGATGGAATTAGTGTCTTTGTGAGAAGATGAAGAGACCAGGGTGTGCTCACTGCCCCTCCCCCCAACCACCACCACCAGGTGAGGGCACGGCATGAAAGTGACTGCCTGCAAACCAGAATAGGACCCTCACCAGGACCTCAGCCATACTGGCAACCTGATCTTAGACTGCCCAGCCTCCAAAACTGGGAGAGATAGCTGTTGTTTAAGCTGCCCAGTCTATTGTAATTTGTGAAAGCAATCTGAACAGACTAAGACAAACCTCATCCTGGCAAATAGGAGATGAACTGTGGCGCTTCCTCTAAAAGCCTCCTGAACTACATTATGTCTCCTAAATTTAGACAAATCCCTCTTGAATATTCCAAAGCCACCATACTGTTTTGAACCCATTTCCAGAATCCCAGGTAGGCCCGCCCAGCCTTTTCCAGCCCCTGTAACCGACCCTCCTGCTCTCAATGACCTCTTACCCACACCCAGATATTCCTCTGATCTCACCCTGGTGCCACCAGGGCTTCGCCCGGTTGTCCAAGCTGACCCTGCCTGACTCCTTGTCTCTCCCTTAAGCTTTGAGCATAGAGACCTGAGACTTTCCGGATTCAGCTACTGGAGAATGACCCCCTACTCAGGGCACGGTTTCTCCAAACCTTAGAAGCCACCCACCCACAATGTCTGACCCACCCAAGACCCAAGGCCCTGGGGGTTCATACTCTGGTGTCCCTCCTTAGGTATAAATAAAACAGTGTCCTAAATAATTACACATCTTCTCTTTAGCGTTTTTCCCCCTGACCCTGTAAGTTACCTTGAGCAGTGGTTGGGAGTGGTTGGGCTTCCGTGTTCTTTCCCACCGAGAGAGCAGAACTGAAGCCCCCCAGCAACTCCTGTGAGCTGTGTGGTGTATGCGCGGGCTGCCCGCGGCAACCTCACCTCCCATCCTGTGGGCTCTGTAGACCAGAGCCGAGGAAAGTTGAAGCTGCTCAGACCCAGGGATAAACACTGTTGACAGTGGCCACTGGCCTGCCACAAGATTTTTTAGGCATCTGAAAATACAGGGACTTGTTTCTGAGTGTGTGTTGCGGTGGTAATATTTTTTTCTTTTTAACAGGCTGGGGTCATATTTCAATTCAACAAGTGTCCGTTGATTACCTACCGTATGCTAGGCACTTTGAGCTCACTGAAAAAGAATTCTGCAACTTGCAGTTTTTGCTTAAAAGCATAAAATCTTTCCATGTCAATACGTAATGATCTGTCATTATTTTTTCCATCATTGTAAAACTTTAGCACGCTTAGCACTTTAATGCATTTTCTGCTCTGATAAATATGGAATTGATCGAAGTCCCTCTAGCTATTTCTATCACCATTATTGGGTGGGATGCAATGAACAGATTTCCTAAGGCTAGGGAATTAGGCAAAAGCAGGGTTATGAATTTAAGTCATAGACTCTTTCTCCCGGGACGCCTGGGTGGCACAGCGGTTGGGCATCTGCCTTCGGCTCAGGGCGTGATCCGGCATTATGGGATCGAGCCCCACATCAGGCTCCTCCACTAGGAGCCTGCTTCTTCCTCTCTCACTCCCCCTGCTTGTGTTCCCTCTCTCGCTGGCTGTCTCTGTCTCTGTCAAATAAATAAATAAAATCTTTAAAAAAAAAAAAAAAAGAATCTTTCTCCCTAATGGGTTAAAACATACTTTTCAGTTTTACTTTCTATGCTGGATCTGTAAAAAGAATTACAGTGGTAGGACTACTTTTGATCTACATGTTTGTGAGAGCTGATACTAAAAGGAATTTGTTGGGTTTGGGAGGCAGCATGTGGGGGTGAGATAGGGCTGGAGAAGATAGGCCCTGAGCCCCTGGGACATTGGAGGACATGCGAAGAGCCATGGAAGTCATTGTGGGGTTTTAAGCAGGAGCAAGATTGGAATCCTAATTTTTCCAGTTTTATTGATATATAATTGATACATAGCATGGTATTATGTTTGAAGTATACAACATAATGATTTGATATAGGTATATATTGTGAAATAAAAAATTACCATGTTACGTTTAGTTAACACCCATCACTTCACATTGTCCCAATGTTTTTTCTTGTGATGAGAACTTTTTTATTTCTTTTAAGAAAGCCCTATGCCCAATGTGCAGCTTGAACTCATGACCCTGCGATCAAGAGTCACATGCTCTACTGTCTGAGCCAGCCGGGGGCCTCTTGTGATAAGAACTTTTAAGATCTACTCTCTTAACAACTTTCAAATATACAACACAGTATTGTTAACTGTAGTCGCTGTACCTTACATCCCCAGAACTTATTTATTTCATAACTGGACGTTTGTACCTTTTGACGCCCTTTCCCCATTTCCCCCACTCCCTACCTACTGGCTTTGGCAACCACGAAGCTGTTCTCTATTTCTGTGAGTTTTTTATTTTAGATTCCACATATAAGTGAGATGATCCAGTTTTCGTCTTTCTTTCTGGCTTATTTCACTGAGCATAATATCCTCAAGGTCCATCCATGTTGTTGCAAATGGCAATATTTCCTTCTTTTTTGTGGTTGAATAATTTTCCACTGTATAGATAAATACCGCAGTTTTTTATCCATGCATCTGTTGGTGGATATTTAGGTTGTTTCTTTGTCTTGGCTTTGTCTTGTTATTGTAAATAACACTGCAATGAAAATGGGGGTGTGGGAGCACCTGGGTGGCTCAGTCAGTTAAGCTTTTGTCTCTTGATTTTGGCCCAGGTCATGATCTCAGGGTCCTGGGATCAAACCCTGCGTCAGGGTCCGCCTCAGCGGGGAGTCTGCTTGAGGATTCTCTCCCTCTCCCCTGGCCCCTCCCCCCCCCCCACTCACATACTCTCTCTCACAAATAAATAAATCTTAAAAAAAAAAAGAGGATGGGGTATAGATGGTGTAGAGATCTTTTTGAGATAGTGATTCTGTGTCCTTTGGATATATACCCAGAAATGGAATTGTTGGGTCACATAGTAGTTCTATTTTTAATTTTTTGAGGAACCTCCATACTGTTTTCCATAGTGACTGTGCCAATTTACATTCCCACGGACAGTGCACGAGGGTTGCCTTTGCTCCACATCCTCTCCCACACTTGTTATCTCCTGTCTTTTGAATGACGGCCATTCTAACAGCTGTAAGATATCTTATTGTGGTTTTGATTTACATTTCCCTGATGATTAGTGATAGTGAGCACCTGTTGGACATTTGTATATCTTCTTTGGAAAAATGTCTATTCAGTTCCTCTGCTGATTTTATGATCAGATTGT